>NC_064534.1:16174959-16800735 GCF_023856365.1 Brienomyrus brachyistius
TTCCTGAGCAAATCCGCAGTCCACCTGAGAACGAAAAAAAAAAAAAAAAAACATATGACCAACAGAAATGGACTCCGTTACAGAAGTTACCCAAAGGATATGCTCGGGTGTTGCTGCGAGTTCCCTTAACTCACAGAGCTATAGTCCTGAAGAGCCTCACGTAGGTCTGCAAGCTCCTCTGGCAGCTGGTCATAACTCTGGGCCACCAGGACTATGCCATCAAAGCTGTAAGATGCAGGTGATCACCAAGGTAAATATGTTAAGATTCCAAAGTTTATACCAGGGCTATCATAGTTAACGTCAATCGAGGTTATATTCAATCGAGGTTATTACCAAGCTTAAAACAGGGCCATGGCATCGCAAATTACTACTAGAATCTATCACACATTCAGTGTTGAGTGAAATATTATTGATTTTGGTATTCTGAGTTTTTGAAATTGTTGTATTAAATTTGGTTTCAGCATTCCCTTAACACTTTGCACAATAATTGTCTGATTGCTTTACTTTAATATATCTAGGAATATTTCCTCACTCTCTACCCATTACTTTAATGGGGGTTTTCACTGGGGGTCACCCAGACAGAGTTCACTGCTTCCAAAAGGGCCTAATCTCATTAAGGGTCAGTCCGTGCCAAATCAACCAATGTCCAGAAAAGTTCCATGGGCATCATTCCTGATTTTGATGAAAACTTGGTATTTTGATCCTTATAGAGAAGACTGAAAATTCCCCAAGTTTTATTGAAAAATTCTGATGTAGTCCAAAAGTTATGGCCCTTTCAAATTTGGGTGCCACGCCCCTTTTTTGCACTCACAAATCTTATATAATATAATTTGTAAGGGTTTTCAGGAGACCATATCTTCATTTCTAAGCATGCTAGAGAGCTGAAAACTGTTCTCCTGGCCTACTTTTCCCTGCTCTTTCAGAATCTGTCATTAACATTAAGCTCAGGGGAAGCACTTCAAAGTTATGGACCTACAAATATCAGATTTTGCTTCAACCCCAGACACTTTTTTCGGATTCTGACCCCAAGCTCTGGCTAAAAATGGTCACAGGTGCGAAACCCCTCACCGGACCCCCTACTTTGGGGGCATGGTTGACTGTGTAGATAGTGATGGGAATGAAATTTATACAGTTGAAAGAAGCATATCTGAACTATAAATGCTGAAAATATAACTGTCTCAACTCAACTCCTTCAATATAAACTCCCAGGGTCAAATATGACATTTTCAAGTCTTTCCGTTCAGCTGCCAAGAGGTCAATTTTGAGAATACCTCCTCTTGAAATGTGAATCTAATGAGAAGGAGCACTGTCAGACAGAAAATATAACTATCTCAACAACTCCTTCGGCATATAGTATTTCAGTTAAAAAATTTGCATTTGGCAAACATCAGCCCCACCCCCACCCCCTGCCAATAACTTCCAAGCAATATGGCCCTTTACATTCCATACATCTATGAACTAATGCTGGCTGATGCTGGCGAAACTGAACTAAACTGAAAATCAAAATGGAAAACTAAAAATGTGCCCGGCCATACCCTCCTCCATACTCACTTTGCATTTTTGCAGTCCGTGGTGTACTCAAGGGGCTGAACGCTGAGTTGGAAGAAATAGCATTAAGGTCAGCTACTCGGTTACATATTCGGTTAAGATTATATATCTAATCACTGGACCAAAGGTACTCCAACAGAGAGAGGCAGTCCCTTCGATCTTCAACCATTAACAAGACAACAATAATACTCTCTGCAGTCCTTACGGTGCTTTATTTTTAAACCATGTTAAAAAACTGATCAGATGAAGTTGAATCCCAGGTGGTACTTAATCCGTATCAACGAAATGATGAAAGTGTGTGTATACAGACACGCACATATAGACAAGTCACAAGGTGTCTATTTTTACAAAGTTTTGAGGAAGTCTTGTGACAAACCAAATGTTTCTCTTGGCATCATCATATTCGCATGTCTACCGAAAGTGAAAGCTATGTTAAGTTATGTTATGAATCAAATATTTTTCTTTCATTAAATATGACTAGTTTCATTTTATTCGTATACATTTCAAATCAGCTTAAAAAAAAGCACAAACGACTCAGTACAAATTCTGGGTCAGAAAAACGATGCATATTATTATTACGACACTTTCAGTTCTGTTTTCAAATGCACAAAGTGCACATGAAATTATACCTAGTGGAAATGAAGAATTACATAGTCGACGCTTATGCTTAGAGTGGCTTAAAGACTAGAGACTGGAGCTTGAACGGAACCCCCCCGGAAGGATTTAAATCCACGTACAGTATTGCCTGCCACCCTACCGTTAGGTGCATTTGACACGGACATGTAAATTAAAATCTTTATTTTGTGAAATGAATTTTCACGCATGGCACAGCAACATCACTGAAGTTTATCTTATCATGAAAGTTTTCTGAGCCTTTACAACCTGACAGCATGAACTTTTCAGAAGAGCCATTTGCAGCTATAACTATTCAAGGTCCCCCTTACCGTACAGACACCATCATTCCTCCTCCTCCGTCTTCAAATATCAGAACGATCAACCGCTACGAGCATAAAAACCAAGTCAGCCGACCGGTATCACGAGGTTCCGCCTTAAAAAAAAGAAGAAAAAAAGATTTTTAACCTATGCTGTTAGCTTCTGGGAATTGTAGTTCATTTGCAAATACTACATTGTTTAAATAATGAATACCAAACTGTACGTACAGATTACAGAATAATTCTATTATTTTAAAATATTAATAATATATACACTACACTGTTCATCATATTAAATATGAGTTATATAATAGAACAACAGTTGTGGTTATATTAGAACTACAAACACCAAAACAGGAAGTCCACCGTATACGGCATATTCACAAGCAGTCTGAAGTTCAAAGTATGAAGACAGTTTGTGAAATTACGCCAGTTGAATTTCCAGCAATTTTTACTGTTTAAAGGGCAGATCGGTACTTCTGTCTACACCGTATTTGCAAAAATTAGGTGATTGCATTTTGTCAGCCATTGTGCATATATCTTGTTCATTAGACAATTTAACTTTTAGTGACGGCTCAAGCAGGTAGGTCACGAAAACTGGTGACACTGCTGATTTTGTGCTGATATGCATTGATTATGGGCTTGTTAAGACTTAGTTACGCGATTATTGGAGTGGAAATCCTGACTACTGTCTTTCACTGTGGGGGGTTGTCAACCGGGATGCCGAGGTGTTTATCCGTGTGGCGGGTGCGGCAAACAATGCATTCTCGCCAACCTGGCGTGACTTGTCTTTCACGTTCTCCTCTACTTTGAACTTCTTCAGAACTAAACCTTTGCAACTGTATTGTATATTATGCGCCTTATTTTTAGAGAAATGTCATTATTTTTGGCCATTATTTAAGAAATGAGTAATCGTGCCCTCCTCTGTTGTAAAATGTATATTTGTTTCTTAATGAAAGAATTTTTATTTTCATGCAGTTCGTCATTAAAGGTTATGTTGGGCTAATATGCCCATGCATGTCAGTGTAATTCTAATCATGTGTTGCAATTTCAGCTCTTCTGAGTAACCGTGTCGGATCGTACTGCCATGTGTTTTCAACAGATGAGGCTGCTTGTCCACCCTCTACTGCTCTGGGGTAGAATTAGTAGAAGGCAGCTAACGCACGTTGGAAGGCGGGGACTGGCAAGCAGAGACACGATGCGCCTGGTGCAGTTCTGCCACCTTAACAAGGAGCGCGAAGTGAGAGTTGGCGTGGATTTGGGTCAAGGTATCGTGGACCTCAAGAGCTTTGACTCCTCCGTGCCCTCCACCATGAGAGAATTCCTGGAGACAGGACACAGGGGCATGGAGTGTGCACAAAGGTACACAAATTACTCTCAGACTGGACTCCAGTAACAGATGCAGTCAGATGTATAGTAAAAAAAAAAACTCCTGATTACAGATGACATTGCGAAAAGTGTGTGAGAGATTTATATTTTGCCCAGAGGGTTTTGACAGCTGTGTAGATCCAATGGTTGGCCTTAGTTTCCAAAACAAACACATTACATTCCGAAACAAACAACAGCCTTACATTTTTATTTATTAACCCTGGTTTAACCAGGTTACACCCACTAAGATTTTAAATCTTTTACAAGCGAGCCCTGGCTAAAACAGGCAACAAAAAAGTTATTTCCAGGCACAACAGAATGCATAAACTCACATCAATTAATAAGATAAACTACAAAAACAGCATGGGTTAAAAATAACTGAGCGAAATAAAACCAAATTGCAGCTTCAGTAAAATGCTCCATTAAACCAATCACACCCACAATGGCCTTAAAATGGCTTTAAATTCCCTTCACCATTTGTCTTAACCCATCTGAATCCATCAGTGTCCTGTTTTTGAGACATAAAAGCAAATCAATAGCAGAGAAGCCATCCTATAATGGCCTTGTAGCTTAAATACAAGTAAATAATGTGTGTTGAAAGAGAAGGCTGACTCACTAAGGAATATGATGCACAACAACGTGTGTAGGTCTTACAATTACTAATGAATGTTAAGGTTCCATGATTATGTGGGCAGCATATAGAGACAATGGGCCTATTTCCTAAATACCACAGATCACCATAATCACCACGAGCTTGACCCCCTTCCTTTCAGCACTCACAGGCCCCCCCACTTAAAGACCAGCTCTTCTGTCCCTTTAAGCTTTTCAATTCTGTGCCTAGTTCAAGCTTACAAATATTTGGAACTTTATTATTTTTTATTCATGTATTTGTTTGTGTTGTATGTCTTTGTACTGTTTTGGGGATTGTCGCAGCCAAATTGCCTTCAGGAACCTGAACTTGAGACTAACTAGGCAAAGCTGTGCCTTAGACTTTATCTAACGTAAAACCAAACCAAGCATGGTCCCTAAAAATACAGACTCAGCTTCAGTTTGAACTTTCACACTAACTTCTGTATAGGGGCTTAATGCACAGCTAGTCATCAGTTTAAATTTGTTCACCGTGAGCAACAATACTCTGGTCTAACTTCAATCCTTTAAGATTGGAGAAGATATTAATTTTTTTTTTCAGTATTTAGGAAAGCCTTGACCTTGTACTCTTTTGAAAAAAAATTGTAGATAAGGGGATATAAAGGCGTATAAAATTTTAGTTAGGAACATTCTATCCCAAGTGATTTATGCACAGTGAATAAGAGCAGGCCTAAGGTAGAGCCCTGAGGGACACCCTGACAAAGGTGCAAGACCTTCTGACTGGATGTCCTGAATCTTAACATGATAGCTGACAATACAACTTTCCAGCGTCAGAAGTCAGGGTTAACCGAGTTCTTTATTGGGGCATTGCGACTGGTAATATAAAAGGCTTTTGCCAATAAAAAGGGCCAGTGTTTCTTATTGTCTAGAGCTTGGATATTGGTTTTATGGCAGGAGTAACAGTGCTGTCATTGTCTCATTTACTGTCCTTCATAGGTTCACTTATCAAAGAATCCAACGCTTTAGCTAAACAGGATGCTTTGAGGTTGATCGATAATCCAACACTGTAGGACTCCCTCCTTTCCGCAGGGCCTGCCTTCTGTGTCTTAGGGATTGTATTTGTAACTTGGGGAAGATTAACTAATAAATACAGATTGAAAATATGTCATAAAGGTTTGACTGAAATGAAACCTGCAGCTAATTTTAGAAAGACGAGTGCTGACTGACCTGCAGTAGCTGGGTTTCTGTTCATAACTGTATTCCCACGCAAAGCATATCTCTGCCGCTGTGACAGGGTAATTGCCAAGTATAGAAACCAATCAACTCTGCTCATTCCAGAGCGCTTTCCAGTGGCCTCTGCATGGTCCCTTCATCTGAGGTGGGCTTGCTTTCTCCAGTCACGGGTCCAGAGAAGGTCGTGTGCGTGGGCATGAACTACCGAGACCACTGCCTGGAGCAGAACGCCCCCATTCCCAAGGAACCCATCATCTTCAGCAAGTTCCCCAGTGCCATCACCGGCCCATTCGACGACATCTTGCTGCCTGATAAGAGCAAGGCTAGTTCAGCCGGTGCTATTCTGTGCTCACTTGCATGAATACATTAAAGCACTGTCGACTGTCTCATATTGCATTTACACCCAGTGGTCATTAACTTTGGACTTATTAAAGTGCATTGCAGTGTGTCTGTGTAATGCCCATTATGGTAGTTGATCAGTGATTCTACTTTTCTTCCCCCACAATATGTATTCACATTCTCATCTTGATTCACAGCTGTATCAGGGTGCACTGAAAGATGGAAGCAATTAATCACTGTCTTTGATTGAAGGAGGTGGACTGGGAGGTAGAGTTGGCCTTCGTAATAGGCCGGAGAGGCAAGCACATCAAGGTCAGTGCAGGCCACACTATTACGACACCAATTAGCCTCAGGCCTCGTCATTATCCTCGCTGATCTAAATGACTGTGCGTTTCCTTGGCAAAGTGTTTGACAGGTTGCTGATTTCAATGTGAACGATGGCTGGAGTAGAACTGCTCAGGATCAGAAGCTGGGATTAATATTGAACCCCAGATGAGTGTGACATGCGAGATTCTCCTCCCCTTCCACAGGAAGAGGAAGCTCTCTCGTATGTTGCTGGTTTCACAGTGGCCAATGACGTTAGTGCACGTGACTGGCAGATGCACCGCAATGGGAAACAGTGGCTGCTGGGAAAAACCTTCGACAGCTTCTGTCCGCTGGGCCCTGCCCTCGTCACCACAGCAGCACTGAAAGGTGTGACATGGAACAGGGTCCCCGGAAGATGACGGTTAAGGGGTAGCAGTGGGGGATGTGAACAGATGAACACTACTTTTTTTTTTGGTCATCAGACCCTCATAACCTGGGAATCCGCTGCCGTGTCAATGGGAGTGTGGTGCAGGAGAGCAACACCGATCAAATGATCTTCAGGACCGAGAAGCTTGTGGCTTGGGTCTCTCAGTGAGTGATTCCGTTGAGCTGGCTGCCTTTGGCCTTGTTTTACACTGAGTTGTCTTCTAGCCCACTTGCCATGAGAAATTAACAGCCCAAGCTGAGCAATTTACAGAAAGGTAGCATAACCTTCTCCGTACACAGTGTCACCAGGGTTACCTGGTAATTCTTTATGAAAATAGCTTCATGTGGCTTTTCAGTTTTAAGTACTTCTTTATTATTTTCTTTCAGGTTTGTGACACTGTGTCCCGGGGATGTGTTTCTGACTGGGACCCCTCCTGGAGTAGGGCTTTTCAGGAACCCCCCCGTCTTCCTCAAGGTAAGAGGAAAACACAAACTGCTAAACAGATAACTGTAAATTACTCACGATAAATGCCTGCAGGTGCCCATAAGTGTGTGTTTGATAGGCTTCCTTACCTTCAGGTGGCCGCAGTTTTAATCCTGAATTGTTAACCAGCTCAAATTAGACCATGTTAAAGAAACATTTAAATCCACAATCTGTTTTTTTTTTTTGTCCTCAGAAAGGGGATGTGGTAGAATGCGAGATCGACAACATTGGAGCCATTCGCAACACAGTCATCTGAACTGGGACCCATAGAAAATGTTTGACATTGAAGTTTAAATTTGTAACGCAAAACTATAATTCCACTTCAGGCAGTTTTCCAACCATGGAAAGAAGAACAAAGGGTTAATTTGTAATCAATAAAGAATTAAATGTACCTATACTGTAATGTCGCTAAAGCCTGAGGCATTTCCAGTAAGGTGTCTGGCATGGTTGTGAAGGGGGGATCGTACTGATATTAGAACTTTTGTCTGGTTTCCTGCTGGCTTATTAACAACTGTCATCTATTTTTCTTACAAAAAAATGCCTAAGAACTAGAATGTCAGATGGGAATTTTTCCGTGTAAATTCTGCCCTGGTGGGCTGAATAGCATATAAACAGTGATGAGCGATTCTGAACTAAAATTGTGTTCCATGTTCATAGTTGATTAAATGGAAAAATTCAGCTCAAACGCCAGATTTTCTCGACCGTTTCCCTATGCAAAGCCTTTCATACTGTATTTGTCCGTCTGTATTGAAAGGGTAAGGGCCACAGCCATCCAAGATTTTATAACTCATAAACCCATGAAACCTACTGCTATAAGAAACCAGTGAATTTATTCAATAATTAACTGCGCTCAGAGACAGCTTCATAATCAGAAGCACAATGCTTGATTTACTTCAGGGCTTCAAGTGCTGACGATATTAACATGACTCTGCTAAATCTGATCAGCTGTAGAAAGGGCTCAGAGTTGTAGAGCCCTACTGTGCGCACAAAGCAGACAGGTTAACGACTCACACAGCCAGTGTGTGTATCCCAGTGCGCAGTCTAGGTACTTTAAATGGGGCAACACTGCCAAGCTATTATTCAGCAGCCATAAAAGGAATCACTCTGCCAAACCCAGTGGGCCATGCCGAATAGCTGTGGCCATTGAATGGGACATTTACGCAGTTTGAATAACCTAGAGCAGTTATGCAACGCAAGTAAATGTCTGCCAACCAGCCCAACCTTAGAAAGGTCAGGGTATGAATCAACTTGTTTTAAAATGTAGGTGAGCATATTTTGGTATTCAGCAGTGCTGCAACATGTAAATGTAAAATGTATGACAAAATCTTAAAATGCTTTTTTTTCTAGTATCACGGCAGGTTACTTCAATAGGCCCAGCAGTCTTTTTTTAATAAAGGATGAGTTCAGTTCAATACCAAACATATTCCTGGAAGCTACGGGATTTAAATTACATTCACTAGTAAAAGAAGATTACTGCTACCTGGTTAACACAATACTATTACTTTACGGTCACCTCATATCTCGTACAACAAGGCACACCGAAGGATTACACATGCAATGTACCTCAAAGTTGCATATAGCTACATTTTGCTACTAGATGGCAGCATTCCTCCTAAATGAAGAAAGGCTGAGGATTACATAGTGGGCAGAACTAGCAGATATGTCGCAAACAGCAGAATCACTCAGGATGTAAGAATGAGCAACACAGGAACCACATGTAGGATGAAAAATGGCTTTTGCCAAAATAAGACAATATATTATGTATAGAAAAGATCCCCACCAGAAAGATACTGCAGCGTTTGCGATATTTGTAAAACATTCTCTATGATTCCTGCCATAGAAATGGTAATAGCACAAGTTCTCTTTAATCCAGTGTTATTACCAAAGCCGACTGAAGGGGGCGCACAATGAACGCATACAACATTGCCTTCACGGCCACACATGGCGCTGACCAATGCTTCAACACTGTGGAAACTGCAAGGTCAGAAATATAAAAAGTTAAGGCTCTCAATATTCTTTTCACAAACTGATCATAGGTTGAAATAAACTTTGTAGCATCAGTGAAGGTTATCTTTACATATATTAAGGTTGCCACTACTATTAGAAATTCTAGGACCACATGCCAACAAGCCACTTAGGATGAATGGTCCCCTCTTGGTTGGCACCCCAAAAACAAAGCAGTTATCTGAGCCCATACAGGCTGAAACCTTGACTGAACCTTCTACTCTTGCCAAAGTTTTGTACTGTAATTTTAAACTTTAAGTTTCACTTAATCTCACTGCTTCTTTCACTCTGATCCTTTCCACGTTCCCCTGCAGATATCATGCTGGATACACTTTCTCACTGAGTCCATCTGGGCTTTATTTAGGTTCTCTGAACACTGAGGTGAACTAATGACCAATCCGGTCTTCAGTATGTGGCTGTATAAAGGTGGCCAGGCTGCTCCCCGCTCCTGATACGTCGGTAACCCAGGGATTTCTAGGTCAGTGCAGAACTCTGTGGAATTCTGCAGAGGTGGAGTGAAGGAAGCTTTGACGTCTCTGGGGAAATCATCACATCAAAGGGCCAACAGGGATACAATCTGCCAGCCACGGGATTCATACCCACAACCTTCCAGACATGGGTACAGATCCCACACCTACTGTGCAACCTGAAGATTTCTGGTTTAAGTCATGGAAATGCAGCTGTTGGATCTTTAGGGAAATTGTCATAGATTTCTTCTATGATATATTCAGCGCTTAAAAGCCTCAGTCTCGATAAAAGTTAAAACTAAGCAACAAAGCAATGAACTGTCAGTCTGAGAAAAATCACTGCAGCCTGGCAGTGTCAAATCAACTGAACAAAAGTTCTTTTTTAATGTTATCTTTTGAAAGCAGACCTGAAACAATTGAGTGAAACGTAAACATGCAACACAATTCTGATTGGTATTTGTGAATAACAGATCACATTTAAATACTGAGGAACACAAACTCAGATTTCAGCACAGCTGTTGATACTGAAATTAAATAATCAGTTAAACTTCAGACCAACATGAAGAAAAGTCAAAACACCTCTAAAAAATAATAAATCCTGCAACTGTCACATGACAGCAAACAAGTCTATGAAAAGTGAGCTTCAAAATGATTCCTTTATTGGCGAAACGTCATGTTCTATAAACATAAAAATTGTGACCCTATGAGGTCAGTGAACAAAGCTGGAAGACGGAAAATCTCCGAGGTGTACAAATATGCAGCGGAGCGATACCTGCAATGTGATGGTCACTCTGCAGTTGAATACTAAACCTGAAAACAGGGTTAAGCTCCAGTGAATTGGGCAGAGAGATTGTTCCACCGCAGACTAAGTAGGTGTGCCCGGCATGGATAGCACACTCATTGACCCCTCTTCTGCATCGGAATGGATCTGGCCGCTGCCCAGGCCTCACCCAGCGCGGCTGTGAGAGCACAGCTAAGTGGGCAGGTCGTGTTCATGTAAGCTCTTGAGATGCCAGGCCGCCAGCGGGGGGTGGACAGTGTTTGTCGACAGATGGCTATTTGTAAACAAACTGCTCGATGAAGCGGTGAAGCTTCTTTCTGTTCTCAGGCTGCTGGAAGAGAGGACTGAGCCCCAGGAGGACTCTCACTCCGGCCTGCTCCTCCAGCCTCTCCAGCACCTGTCAAACACACACGCGCTCGCGTTTGCTCCCAGCGACAGAGGCTGCTTTCACCCTCCCTCCCTACACCCTTACTACTCAGAAACACACCTTCCAGTTTCACTTTCACCATCCCTTACTTTACCATTATGCTTGCGGGTAAATTTCTTACTGGTTAATAACAATACTGTGGATTTGTTTTTGTAAATTCTCTGAGAGTGTAATTTGCACAGCAATTTATCCTTAATGGCCCCTGGAATATATTCTTGCCTTTACTGTGTCTGTACGTCTAATTTGAAGCTGCTCCTGATATAAACAGACCCTCTATTACTTACCCCCAGATCGATGAAGGTATGGACCGCTGCTCTCACGACGTCGGCTGATGTACTTTCTGTACAGAAGTCATTCAAACATATGCAAACAACCGGTAAATATCGCCTCACTGCGTCTGTTATAACAGGACCACAGGTCCAGCGGGCTTGTCCTTATTTAAACATCTAAAAAAATCAGCCCAGCAGATGTTTGTTTATTTCAGATAGCTCTTCCCTTTGCAGTCGACTGTCACACTCAGAGAAGCCAAAGAACCGCAGGTTACATTTCAAACAGAATAACTGTAACCCAACATGTTAAAAATAGCAAACATTTCTTAATTGCCAATGTTTGCTCTCCTCAACGCAGCAGCGATTTGAGAACTTTACTCAAGCATTTGTGGGTACAGCTGTTGTATCCTTGACTAAAGCATTTCTTCTGAAACTTCTAAAAAAGAAAAATACAAGGCCATAAACCAAGTGTAAAAGTGTAAGCCTTAATAGGCTGTGTTCTCCATCACAGACAGCATACAGCTGACTCATGCGGCAGATCTTTAAACCCTGTTAGTCAGGGTAATTATCTTCTGATGCGTTTCTTAGAAGACGCAGTGAACAGTTCTGGCAAACTTCCCCAAGAAAAATCGCAGGACTGTCACAGACGTACGCTACAGCAATCATACTGTCACACCCACATGACTGATTTTCATACGATACAAGGAATGAGTGCTCTAGTAGCGGCTGATCTGGCACTGCGATGAGAATGAACTAATTTACTTGTATGTGGTGATATCTTGATTAACCTAAGTTATGCCTAGATGTAACTTTCTATTCTAGAGAATATAAAAACGTACTGGTATGCCTGTGTGTGTGTAAATGTGTGAGCGTGTGTATTTTGAGAAGTACCCTCATGTTTCTGAGCTGCTTGACTGGACTATGCTGGAACAGGCATTTCCTGGTGCTCTCTTTCCCCCTTGCCATAACCCAGGCGCATCATCACACGTGCAGCCCGCTTTCATGAGATGCCCTGGCATCCAGTGATCCCGTGATTCATTAATGATCAACAAATATGAGATCGGTATTTAACTTGTGTTACTCATGACTTGTTCCTTCATTAGTTCATTAGCAGTTCCTTCAGTAGTTTAGAAAGGTTTCTAGAATTAACAGGCAACGTAACAAATACAGTAAGTGCATGACGTAAACATGCAGCATGATTCATTAATGATGAATCACCATGAGATCAGTATGTAACCAACACTAAGTTTGTGGTTAATGCATGAATAATAAAGTGTTACCATTATACTTCCACAGAAGTCTTTAATAAATGTACGCAGTATTACTGGCTTAGGGTATTACCAAGCCACAGGCTCAATAGGAACCACATCTCCCTTGAAGGCAGAAGGAAAGGCTCAGGCCAGGATCAGGCCCGATGGCGGGCAGGACTGTGCGGCGAGAGTGCAGCCTTACCGTACCGCCTCCACCCCCAACTGGCTCTGTCACACAGGAAGCTCTGGAGCCACGCCACACAGTCCGGCTCTGTGGGAGAAGAACAGGGGGAGGATGCCAACAGTCGGGTTGGACAGACGGCGGCCGTTTGTCCCTGCTGGAGTAGGTTACTCAGGTGCCAGGACCGCTCTAAACCATCAAAGCGGACAGACACGCATCGAGTCCCTGCGGGACCCAAAGAGCCGGCCAGCCTATGCAGGGACTGCAAGACGATGCTAGTTACGGAGTGCCGGCCGTGTGCAGTGAGGTGGGAGGTGTCAGTAATCGCAAGGGAGTCAGGTCTGTACTTGGTCTTAGAGAACCGAAATGCACCAGAGTTTGCATCCATTTTTATTTCAGATATTCATTCATGAGTAAAGCCACATGTATTGGAACGCTGATCCCCTACCTGGGAGAGGGCTTTTTAGGAACTCCAACCCCTCAACAGCCCAGGAGAGCGCCCTCAGCTGAACGCTTAGCAAACTGCACAGGAAAAAGAACAGCTCCGGACCCTGGCTAGGCTGGCCGAGCTGGGGGGCAGAGAAAAAAACGTTTACGAGTGCCCAGCACAGACTGTACATTCAGTGTATAAAGAACAGGGAGCACATTAAACTCGAATGGAGTCCTAAATCAGGGTTCCTCAATTCTGGTATAGGAGGGCCAGAACCCAATGCAGTCTGCAGATTTCCCTGCTCAAACACGTCTTAACTAATTAGCAGGTTCAGTAGGTGTGTATGAACCGGGAAATTTACAAACTGCTGGCGCGTTGCTGCTTTAGACATGAACATTCTGGACTGCAGCCAGTCCAGCACTGAGGCGTATGCACTGCAGCATGCCCTCTTTCACGTGCTGTATGGACCAGCCTGCACGCGGAGAACACCTCCACAGCAGCCAGGCTGAGCAGCACTTGATGTGGCACGGTCCCTCGCAACAACGAAAAAATAATCCCACCGTGTGTTAGGGGGGGAATCAGTCCTGTGTACTATATTCATTCATCTCTTACTAATTTGTATCTAAATCGACGTACAGTTTTTGAGACAGTAGCAATGTCAGGCAGTCTATGGAGCAGCTGAGGGTTCAGGGCCCTGCTTAAGTACCCAATGGTGAACTTTCCCGATCATGAGATTTGAACCGGCAACCTTCTGATCACAAGCACAACCTTTGAGTCCTCACTCGAGGCATCCTAACCCCACACAGTGCCCCCCTCCTCCAAAAAAAAAAAATCTGTACGATTCAGTTTTGTAGGCAATCAGCTGGCCGATTTCTCTGCCTTCGATTTTCAATTAAGAGATGCACTGAAGATGATGTGCAAAATGAAGAGACCTCTCAGGTAAACCAATGATAAAACGGAATATGCAGTGCCTGCGGCAGAGGCTCTTATCCTGGGGAGTACATTTCAGGGGGTCTGAGACCTTGAATGGGAAAAAGCTTACATCTGTATTCTCACTGGGCTCTAGCTGAAACGTAGCACTTCCTTCAGTTATGAATGTGGGCGACAGACCACAGCAGTAGCTATGACTCTGATGCCAGCAGAAGTCACACAGATGCCTTTCTATCACATTATAGTCACTAGATTATCACCAAATATGGTTTACGCTCATCACTACTGCAGAGTTATGGCAGTTATGAGATCCACGGCCAGACAGCATGCGATGGCATCTTCCAGCCTATAGATGCTCATGTGACGTAGCGGGAAGGGGGCCCGTAGGATTCGCCTGACTAATGACGGGGCCCATGGCAGAAAACATGATAATAAACCATGTTTTACAGGTATTATTGAAATATCATACCTCAGTAATCACTCTCAGAATTTCATACTTAATGCACACTTCATGACCTTAATTTTACGATATCCGCTCTTTAAGGACCCACTGGAAGCCTCCGGGGTACCTTGTAACAGCGCGTCTCCTGCTTCTCGCAGTCTGAGTCACTGAGGTCGCCATCATCAGCAGAGCTCCATATCAGCACCTTCTCCCTCTTCCAGTAGTCGTACATGCGCTGGCCCTGGGGCTGCTGGACTCAGGGACACAGCATCCAGAGATACAGTAGCCGCATCTCACACACTGACACTGTGCTCCTAAGTCAGGCGGCAGAGTCCTGTTTACAAGCCAGCTATCGGTTAAGATACTGCAGTGTAATTGGGTCTTAGATCATTAACTCATTAAGAGCTACTAACAAGCTTATAGGATTAACGACTACAGCTTGTTATGGTCATTTATTGACTGGGTGTTATGAGTCTGACATGTGTGGAATGCTGATTATTTCTCTGCCAAGTCGCACAGTTCCTGTGGGTAGGGGCCGCTCCTTAATGGTGAACGGTGCTCAACGACACGCTGGCTCTAAGGTCACAGATGCATCATGCTCCCGTTATCGCAACGGTACTCAGCTCGACTGGCTCACCTCCTCCAGGACCAGGACGCCACAGTGCACCAGGCTGTCCACGGCATCCAGGGCAAAGGCGTAGGGCGATTGACAAGGCTAAGGGGGGGTGGGGTTAGGGTGAGTGCCTTGATTGAATCAGGAGAAACACCTCCAGCCTTCCTCATGCTGATCTCTCGCTGTGAGGCCCTCTGATTCCCCGTCACACTCATGACACCCACCTGCACTTTCCCGAATTGCCAGCATTTTCATCATCAGACATCCAGCCACAATTATAAGGCAATTATTAGCCACACGGGAACAACACAATAAATCAGTGAGGTTTTCTGTAAAGGCGGTCATGAGCCGCTGTCAGAGTAGAGTCAGCAGTGTCTGCAGCCGGATGCTTTTAGCTACACTGTAGCCCACTAATCTACATGACGCTGCTAATCTTCGGACACGCTGCACTGCGGAGACGCCAGAAGATTCTCGCATGAGTTTCTAAGGCTCCTCGGCTCTCCCTTACAATTTTAAGCAATGCTGTTGGATAGACTTTTGGAAAAACAATTCACTCTTGTTCCAAAGTTCCTCCGACAGCACAATATGGAAACAGCGGAGGCCCACAGCCAAAGACAAAGACAGACTCTCAGGCGTCAACAACCCTTTTTCGTGAGGGCCACTAATTCATTTTTTATCACTTTTCATCACTCGGCAGGCGTCTAGGGTCTAAGCTGACAGCTTGGCTCTGACAGAATGGGCCATATTTACTCAGATGTCCACTGATAGGGCTGCCCTTATACAGGCCCGAATGATTACTGATGAGTTTTCATGACAGCTGACGTCAATTAACTCTTTATGCGGGGAAATACCTGTTCCACGCCCGAGGGCTGCATATCTGATGAGGGCTGCGGAGGTGCATTCACCGAGCATCATTCCAAACCAGTGAGGTACAGGGGGGTGGATGTTAAACCATAAGTGACTCACCTCCTTGTATGTTAAAGCCAGCAAGAGGCCCATCGACATAGCAATGACAATACGATGGAGGGAAACGTACGGATTTCATTACATCCCAGTAAATACAGTATAATCCAGAGTCTGGAATGATGCCACCTGTGCTGGTCATTCTCCCCCCGAAAAGCACTGGTTCAGCTCATCTACTCATCAGGTCTTATAAGTTTAGAATCAGCAATTAGATTTATGAATGAACGAGCTGCAGGAATCTATAGAGCTGTCACATGGCGTGCTGGTCATTACCCTCGCGTCAGGGGCTGTCTGCTGGCTTTGCGGCGCCTCCGCCAAATGCGATCAGACACCCCACTGAGACCCATGTGCTCCTGGCCTTGAAGGGGCGCTTGGCGGCATCACTCACGGGGAAATATCCGGCAGCGGGCAGCAGGTGGCAGAGCTGCAGGGCCCTCTCGCTCAGCTCGTCCTGGCTCAGCACTACGTCGAACTCCACCTCGCTGCCGCCTCCGCCGCAGGCTGCCACCTCGCAGAGCGTAGCCAGCACAGCACAGGCTAGGGGGCAGGCAGGCAGCCATCCTGAGCGAGTCACATGGCTGCACCCACGGGACAGTGCAGAGACACACACGGAGGAGGCCTCTCACCTCCGACGGCCTCCATGATGAAGACGTGAGTGAGGAGGGGGCAGCGCCCCGCCAGGGCTAGGATGGCGGTGCGAGATGACCGGGGGGCCAGGAGGGGGTCTGCTGTGTGGGGCAGCTGCACTAGGTGCAGGTGGGGCTGCAGCAGGGACACAGCGTGGCACACCACTTCTGGCAACGACCCCCCGAATCCCACGTCCCGGTTCCGGAACACGACCTCCTCCAAGAGCCATAAGACGTCCCGGCAGAGCTGGGACAGACGAACGCCCTGTCACAGACAGGGAAGGGGGTGATGAGGGGAAATGGGGCCGGTGAGGCCCCGTTCAGGAGGAGACAGCCGGCCAAAGGGGCCAAAATGTGGCCACGTGCCACCTGACACAAGGCACTCAGGACTAATTTTATTATTTAACTTTCACTTTCACAGCACCTTTGTGTACTGTGTTAGATTCTGATTCATGGGTCATTAGCCATCAGAAAGGAGCCAGCACCGAACAGCCATTAGAGGCAGTGAGAGCCATTTACACGTAACGCATGAGGAGGGGGGGGGGGTACCTCACGATGTTTATGCAGCAGGAGACACGACACCAAGGCGGTGGACATGATGGCCGTGCAGGTGGAGGTTGCTGTGAGGGACGGGACATGTGTCACAGTCAGCCAACCCACATGCAGGGCACTGGGAGAAGCATACGGGAGTGGGCCTCACAGCAGGCCATTACTGACACTGCGGCTCCTACACGCAACGGCAAGATGCTCACCATGGAGAAGATGCAGACTGAGAGCAATGCTCAGCTCTCTCTCTGACGGGGGTGACTCAGGGCAGCGGGAGGTGGGGGACATCGAGGACACTGACGTACACCCAAATAACGACTCAGAGCTGAATGATAGAGGAGAGGTACATGGGAGCTGCAGGACGCAGAGTATCTGGATTGCAGAAAGACTGGAAAGAGGCGGGGCTGCCATGCAGTGGCAAAGGTACGGCTTTGAAAGGGACAAGTAAAGTGAACCTTTTGTCAAGAATGCTGGGTAAGAGGAGCTCCTGCAGGGGGCGCCCTCCATTCACATGGCACCTACTAGACTCGCACATCTCCTACAGGGGGACAGAAAAGAAAGAGAGGAGCAGCAGGGGCACAGACGACAGACGAGAAAGACATGGGCAGAGACACGAGCGGAGACACAAACAGAGACAACAGATCTCACAGATACGGGCAGAGGCACAAGCCGAGGTGGCAGAGACGAGATATGAGCCACACGCTGTCTTCCAGCAGACAGACAGATGCCTGCGGTACCTTCAGAGAGAAGGCCTGAGCGAAGTGGATCCTGACGCTTCCCCGGCGACCTTCCCATAGTAGAGACGCAAGGGACCAACACAAGGACCAGGGGCTCTGCTGGACACACACACACACACACACACACACACACACACACACACACACACACACAACGGAATGGCTCAGAAACCATGACCATGAGAGTTGCAGTGATGTCATCCAAGTTAGTGCTACCAGCAATACTCATACTGACCTGGGTACACTGGGTACAATAGCCAATACTGCCTTGATCATTATTCTATACTTAACTACTAATGTGTTATCACCTCTCTGGAAAGGGAGGGAACGCACCTGACCCCGGAGGGCGTGCTGCGGAGGCAGGTCGTACGCGATGGCCACGGGCACCAGGCTGACGTCGGGCACGCAGCCGTCCCTCAGCGCCTCTTGCAGTCTCACCAGCTCCTCCGGCCTCTGCTGGTGGGCCCCAGGCAGAGCTAAGCTTACGCTCTGGCCCTCCCGGAGCAGCACGCTGATGAACTGGCGGCGGGATGCAGAAAGACTCATATTAACTTGGGGCAGGTAATAAATCAGCCGTAAGAACAACACTGCTGGAAAGGGGGCTTAAAAAGTGAATGAAGTAGAAGAGCACATGTCAAGCCATCAGAGCCCTAAATGTCAGAGAGGAGAGTGCTGATGAGAGGAGGCCGGCCTTGGATGGGGGAGGGGGAGGGGCGTTACTTGCTCGCAGGGAGCAGCTTCAGCCCCCCTGAGGCCGCTGGAAGTTCCTACCAATATTGTGGGAGGACCATGACCGTTTAGGGGGGGCGGGCCAGGATTTGATCTCTACCATTGTTGAAATAAGTGTTGCTCCATAGCGCCAAGGATTCATAAGAAATGAGAATGAGACCCTGAAACGTTCTGGCCCTACAGATATATTGTCCATTCTCTGTTCAAGATGCATATATATTACTCTCCTTTGTATTCATCACACAAGCAGCGACTGAGAACCAACGTGTGGCAAAAGGCCCCAGCGCTGGGTGTTCATTAACGCTGACCTCAGCTGATTCCTCTACTGCCATGGGACCTTAATGACTAGAAGCTGCCTTAATATCAAAGGCTTGTCAGGTTGGCAGCTCCTCACCTATAACAGATCTGAAAAGGGCAGCAGATGCTGAGCAGGTATCAAGGTCTCCTGTACCCCCCTGAATCAGGTCAGGGCACAGATTTCCCTCCCACCCCCCACCATCGGACTCACAGAAGTCATAATGGCTTCATACAAGCGGCTCGCCTCTGCATCCCCCTCTGGCCTGGGTGGGGGACAGACCATGCCCAGTCGCTGGAGGACCAGTCTGAGTTTTAATAAAGACAACAAGCACAGGAGTGACCTCACACCAGGCTACAACACTGACAAGGGAGGGAAATCACATATTCCAATGGAAAAACCGGAAATAAAGCCACATTCTGAACATGCTAATGGAATTTTGAGGACATTCAGCACAGGCCATAAGAGATAAGGAGCCATGAGTGTTTTTAGAGAGCCGATATGCCGGGCCAGGCCGGGTACCTGAACCAGCAACTTCCGGGCTGGAGGTGACACACGGTGTAGGGGACCCTCAGGTTGTGACAGAAGAGGATGTGTGGGATGAGGACGTAATCAAAAGCACACTGCTGCTGGAACAAGAAGACCAGGGGAGCCCCCTGCCCAAAAATCCACACACACACACACACACACACACACACACACACACACACACACACACACAACACAGCAAATGTAATTTAATATTCCCATGATTCAAAGTTATGACTGACTCCTGAGAGTTACTGCTTGAATGCGGTGCGTGAAACTCTCAGTCCAGGGCTGAGATCTCAGTGCCACTTCCCCGCATAAACAGGCGAACAACTGCATCCCTACAGGCAAGAACAGCTTCCTGTTTTACTAATAAATGGACTAGTCACGCTAGCAACGGCTGCTATGGCAAGCGTGTAACAGAACGTCGGAGATGAGGTGCCTCCCATCAGAGAGAGACCAACAGATAACATAAAATCTGTATATCTCTTAGAAAACATCGACATAAAAATGTATATATACTTAAAGACAGCTGGTGTAATTAGCATCAAGTTTAATTAACATGGATTCACAGAACGAAACATACCATTTAACTGAAAAAAGACCAACACACAGCATGGACGACTTACATAAAATAAATAAGGCCTTAAAAAGTTAAAAAGTAACTTCAAATGGTATAATCCTGCCTTGCAAAGAGCACAAGAAGGGCCTTCAGCTAAGCTTATCCTAATGCTTTCCACAACACTCTCTGGCTCTTTGCTCCCTCCATGTCTACCAGCAATACCAGAAAAAAGCGAGAGTGAAACAGCAGGCAGGCCTGGTGCGTGCTGACACTGAGGGAGAAGGCTAGACGGAGCTCGACCAAAGCCAAGGGCTGCTCTGCTGGATGGTTAGGGGCCTACAAGCATTCTTTAGCTAACAGTTGTTGTTGAACCACAGTTCCACATCACGAATGCAGCATATGGCCGTGAAGGACAGAGCAGAGATGCGGTATGTGGACATTCAGTTAACTGGATCCACTGGTCCCTAGCCTTAATTAACCGTCTGTTTGCGTTGATTTTCCTGATGTCATGTGGCTGACATCATGGGTACCAATTTTTCAAGACAAAAAGCTTCCACAATACCTACAGGGCTACAGGGGTGAGGGGTGGGGTCACTGCCAAGGGGGTGTAGCCAGGGACTCTTACCATCTCTGTGGCTCTTTGGAGGGCAGCCACCTGGTTGAGGTTGATCTGGATGTTACAGAATAGGAAACTCAATAGTTTAAGTAGCATCCAACTGGCCACTCTGAAGGAAAAAGGAAGGAAAATGGTGAGATGCACAGATAAAATGTAGCATAGATTTATGAATGTCATGTGCAGAGAAGACAAATGCATGTATAAGTTACACACAGAGAAAAACACATGGGGGTAACTTGCATCTCTCTCTCTCTCTCTCTCTCTCTTTCCCACACACACACACACACACACACTTACAGATAGCCAGGAAGACAGACCTAAGTAGCATTGGTGATATGCTGACTTCAACGTGAGAGTAGAAATGGGAAGCCTGCCCCCTGGTGTTGAGCATGGGGCGTTGCTGCTGCTGGTCGGAAACTTCAAACACACTGTTTGCAGAGGAGAGCATCTTCTGCACCCTGAGGCACACAGCCCAAAAAAAGGGAGATGGCAGTCACAAGATGAAGGCCTTCCAAGCAGACAATGGCTGCACTGAGAGCCCAAGTGCGTACGCACGCGCCCAGGGCAAAGCAGGCTTGTTTTCTCTGCAGGGCTTAACGCTTCTCCACGCCTGACAAAAAAGTTATTCAGGAATAAGACTGGAGTTGAATTACTGCCAAAAGTGCAGATGCATGGGCTGCTGCAGAAGCCAGCAAAGCTGAGATGTAGGAGGAGGGCCACACAGAGGCAGAGGAGACCACCTCATCTCTAAGTAACCTGTCAGACGCCCTGTCCCTCGAGAATAAATCCTATTTAAGCAGCTTCCCACCACCTTTTCACCGCTAACGAGGACCGTCTGTCACCGGAGCATCTTGCCGATGGAGCCTATGATGATGCAGGTGACCTATGCGACTGCCTGACCCCTCGCTCACCGCTCACTGCTGCGGACCTGCTCGGCGATGTCAGTGGTGACGCCAGGATCCACCCTGCACCCCCAGACGAACGCCAGGCCGCACAGCCGCCTGACGAGCCAGCCCCGGTACCTGAGGAAGGGACAAGGATGAGGGCGGAGCCGCAATGCACCAAGAGGAACGGGAAAGGCAGTAAGCAGTAGCTGCACACCTGGTGTGAGTCTCATTTATGCTCAGCAGGTCCCGAAATCCCAGGGAGGGCGATGGCTGCAGCAGCTTCCATCCCTGAGAGACAGAGGTGCCGTTTTGAGAGCAGGTGTCACAAATGGCACAGGAGTCTCAAACATGCCACATGAGACACACCACGTCCAAGTAACACTCACACCATGTCCCTTCCAAACAAGACCACACCCCTGTCACACCCAGACCACACCCCTTCCAAACAAGGCCACACCCCTGTCACACCAAGGCCACACCCCTTCCAAACAAGACCAAACCCTCTTCCATGCTAACACCCTCCTTTCTCACCAGGCTCTTGGGGGTGCACTGATGGCAGCACCGTCCTACCACTGGTCTGAAGATGCCCAGGACCGAGGGAATGGTCTTTAACTTCTTCCTCATCTTGAGTCTCCACAAAAACTGAGGAAGAGGAGCACACCTTGCTGGCAAAGAGGAACACAGTGTCGCTCGTGTCGCACCTCACACAGCATTTCAAGCAGGCACAACTATGCCAAGCTGCCATTGACATTTTAGGCACATATAGCTTTCCTTTGACCGGTAAATCCAATCACCTTCCAGATTAATTCACTTAATCACAAGTTATTACTGCCACACAAAAGTGAAGAAAATCCTTTCCTCTCCATTTAAATCTGTTTAACAGCCTGTGCACAAACCAAGCACCCGCCTTGTACTCAGGCCGCAGGGCAATCCTTGCTTTTAATGAGCGAGTGACAGCGGGCGCTGCGTACTCTGAGAACAGTGCCTCAATCAGGAGCGGCACGTCTCTTACTTCCGATAACGCTTTGCTAGTACTGAAAGCCGCTGCAGTCCGATCTGATACTGCACCGCCTTGGACGAAAAGGATTAATTAAGAGTGAAAAGGGAGCACATAAAAGACGGCTGTCCACCTGAACCGCGTGCCGGGTGCATGGCTCCCGAAGTGCGAAGTGCAAAGGGTTCACTGCGGCTCACGTAGTGATTACGAGCGTCCCATCGAGAAGCCAACTCCCTCTTCAGGAGGGACATGGAAGTCTCCAATCAGGAGCCCTCTCACTGAGGCAGCCGGTAGGAGGGGCTCATTGGCTGCGGGGTAAAGTTGCCCAGGGGCTCGAGGGCCTCCAAAGGCCAGTCAATCCACGCCGAAAAAATGCCTTTAGCTCACTTGTCTTTCCTGTATTTAGAACATTTTGCGAGGCCACCAATGAACAACAAATGTAGCTGACAGTACATCACCTTTATGGGTGAATGGTTTTATGCAAGAAGACCGACCTGGTTGTCCTCAGTACACTCATGGCATTTTGGGGTCACAGAACTGTCCACAGAGTTCTTCTGGCTGTCTTCAGGTTAGGATGAGCGTGCGACTGTGCTGCTCACTGCCCCCTGCCCCCTCCCTCCTCCCTCCCGAATGCCCATCATAGAAACGGCTTAGGACAGAGCTGAGAAGCGCCTGTGTCCTGGTTCTCTCCTCAAAGAGCAGCAGGTAACCTAAAAAGGATACAGCCAGGCTCCAGGGCAGGGAAGGAAGTTGAGGAGAAAGAGGGGCCTTACCGGGAGCCTTGGCTTGGGGGGTTGCTTGTGAGCAGGGCTTGGGGGCCCCCCTCCCTCTTCAAGCAGCATTCCAGTGCCTGGGGGGCTGAGACCTGCCGGGGGTGGAAACCTAAAAAGCAGACACACAGGGGACAAACCAATGACTCTACAGAGAAACTGCGGGCTTAATGCTGCAATTAAAACGCAGACACTTACGCACTAACAATAGAACACGGGAGATACTAGGCTAATTATAAGCAAGCAGCACTTGTTAGAACCTCGGGACTCTGGTATCTAGGCTTTCCACTCGACAGATTACGGAGAAACCATAACACCATATAATGCTCCCATCTGAAAGAGCCCATCATGCAGAATCACATGACGCAACAATCACACAAGGACGCAACTGACGGGCTTTCACAGCCCCTGGCTATACGGCTTTTTATGAGGTCTTTTTGCGTATATACACTAATTCGTTTATTTTCTGGAGAGTCACCAGCAATATGTTGTTTAGGCACTAGCTCAAAGTCAGTCGTTGAGTCCGTTTTCTATATTTAAACGAACCCTTCCAAAGCAAATGACGACTTTCACCACTTTGGCTTCACTTACACCCTATTTTGTGTGAATTATAGATAAGTCACAAAAGTGAAATATGCACAAACAGCTAGAAACTGGCAGCTCTGCACCGCCAAAGAGAATATCAGATGGAGCCCAAACAGAAAAATCCTGTTTGGACTGACCTGGCAGACAGTGAAAACGTGTTAGTTTTGTTCTTTTATATTATATATATACTTATATAATTTCATTCCTAATTCAATTCAGTTTTATTTGTATAGCACATTTTCACAACGCTACATTGTCTCAGTAAGCAAGCCAGAGGTAACCTTGGGAGGACCCAGCTTAAAGCAGGAGCCCATTCTCCAGGGGCCAGCAGAGGAAGTCAAATTCAAATGAGCAACATGGCAGAAGTGCCAATTCACACTATCCAAATCTTAAGATTTGAGTTTCAAAGCTGGGGCAGGCAGGTGATGGCAGGAAGGTGCACGAGCTGCTTCTGATGGCAAGATGAACAGTGATACAGCAACGCGGCGTACAGGAGAGAAAGGTGAGCAGGCCGGAAAGAAGCCATAGGTAATGGAGATGTCACAGACAACAGGACAGGCAGGATATCATTATAATTTGCAGTCTCCAGGCAGCACAGCCCAGGAGGAGTGGGGAAATAAAATGTGCAATTAGCCAAAGTAGGGGAGACCAGAGGCAGTGCGTAAGTTAGGTGAGTGCAGTATGTAAGCTCCAGCAGATGTGGCTACAGCAGCAGGAGTAGGAGGGAGAGGCAGGTGGGAACGCAGGCATGGGGAGTCCCTGAAACATCAGCACTGCAATTCCACAAGGGAGTGTGAAGCTAGAGTGACAGCACTGACAGTTCAGTTCATCCAAAGCCAATGGCACCGATCCCCACCCAGCTCTACACCTCATACTATAGGTCTAATTGGGAGAGAGCAGTTAGCTAGAGCTAGAGTCCCCAAAATGTAGCCTAAGCAGGTGTGTTTTTAGTCTGGACATGTGAGCAAGTCTGAATTTTGCACATCCAATGGAGGACTATTCCACAGCTGAGGAGTTCTATAAGAAAATGCTCTGCAGCAGTTCTTTCTATCCTACTTACTAATGTATATATATCCTGCTCCTTGAGATTGAAGTAAGCAAGGAGGGTTGTAAGAGGCCAGTAGATCTCTAAGGTATTCTGGTGCAAGGCCATTCAGTGTTTTACAAGTTAATAGCAGTATTTTGTATTGAAACCGAGACTTAACTGGAAGCCAGTGGAGGGAGCATAGAACAGAGCTAATACGATCAAATTCTTTAGTGTTTGTTAGAACTCTGGCTGCTGCATTTTGTACCAGCTGAAGTTAATGTAAGGATCCAGATGGGCACCCAGAAAGGGGGGCATTACAGTAATCTAGTCTGGAATTTATATAGCCACGTGTTAGTTCTTCTGCATCATGCAAAGAGAGCGAGCATCTTCCAAAGCTTGGCCATGTTCCATAGACACTAGAATGCAGTTCTGGTAATGCTTCTTATGTAAGCATCAAAAGACCTGAATCAACCAGGACACCAAGATCCCTGACCACTGGGTTTAGCTTAAGGTTGAGCTTATCAAACTTATTTTGAGCAGCCTTGGGTCCAACTAGCAGCACTTCTGTTTTTTTCTGGGTTTAACATTAGGGATTTTCTTTGCAGGTGGTGCAGTGGTTAGCACTGTCACATGTGTGGAGTTTGCATGTTCTCCCCATGTTGTTGTGGGGTTTCCTCCAGGTACTCCGGTTTCCCCCCACAGTCCAAAAACATGCTGAGGCTAATTGGAGTTGCTAAATTGCCCATAGGAGTGCATGCGTGAGTGAATGGTGTGTGAGTGTGCCCTGCGATGGGCTGGCCCCCCATCCTGGGTTGTTCCCTGCCTCATGCCCATTGCTTCTGGGATAGGCTCCGGACCCCCTGCGACCCAGTAGGATAAGTGGTTTGGAAAATAGATGGATGGATTTTCTTTGCCATCCAACACCGAAAGTCTAGTAGACAGTCCCAGAGAGCTGCGATGTATCATCTGGTTTAACAGATTCATACAACTGTGTATCATCAGCATTACAATGGAACCCAGCACCATGATTTCTAATAATGTTACCAAGAGGTAGCACATATAAAGTGAACTTATATACATAATGGCCCAGCACAACAGTAGGTCTTCAGCATGATTAGATCTTGTACTTATGCATCATCACTGATACATTCAGACAGAGGAACTAACAATGAATCGCTACGAAAATCAAATTAGCTTTTGTACATCTACCTACAGCAATAACAAATCATGAGTTATTATCTGGAGGACAGTGACTTTTTTTGTAAAAAAAAAAAAATTAAAAAAATGGCCACTTCAACTAAATAATGTTCTCTCTTAATTTTGTCAACAGGAGGGGCTGCCCACCATCTGGGAAAGGTTAATGTCAGCCCATACTTAAAGTGCCACGAAACTCTTAAATTTAAGGCAGTAGTAAATCTGCTGATGGATCGTCTTTTGGAATGAGATGAATGAGCGCTGGATGAAAGTGGTAATGGGATTCCTCTGTTGCGATAGCAGAAAGAGCTGCACAGAAAAGTAATTCGGCTGCAGTCTCATTATGCATCTGACATTTCAGGTAGCTGCTGTATATCTTAATATTCATGCTTCATTGTATTATATTTTCATTTCATTTTCGTTCCACGTAAGGGTATGAGCTCCCTTCACTGCCTTGTTTCTATATCCACACAACACACGTGAACCAATTTCCTGTGGCTACCCCCATGTCACATGGCCCCATTACAAATATAGGTCAAACAATTACATTCCATGCAAATTATATTAATTACATACGCACACACACACACACATATATATAATATAATATTATATTATATTATATTATATATTATATATATATATATATATATATATATATATATATATATATATATATAAATAAAAAAATTTTTACTCATGAATGATTCATCGCTAAATACATTTAATATCCAGCCTGGTGATTGCTGAACAGTAACTAAATATTAACATGAATTAAATGTATTGCACTGTTCAGTAAAAGTTTTTTGGGTAAAAAAAACAGCTCAAAATCCAACATAATCCCAGATCCAAGATCTGTAAATACCAATAAAATCCTGTAGCCTACTCCAGAAAGCACAGGGTCGGAATGATGCCAGCGCATTGCGTGAACAGGAATACACCCCATGGGCAATTTAAAAGAACCAAAGCACCGAGACCACAAGTCTTTGGACATTCAAACCCAAACCCTGGAGGTGTCCAGCCACAGTGCTACCCACTAACCCACTATGCCAGTCACACAAAACATTTTTTTCTGAAGGATCATCTACAGTATGATAGTTGATTAAAATGAAGTGAATGCATTATTTAAAAGTCTTGAAATTTAATCATTCAATTTAAACACTCACTCTACGGACAATTCAGAAACACTAAATTAGCCTAAGTGAACATCTTTAGACTCTGGGGAAAAAAAATCTATGAGGACACACAGAGAGCATGCAAACTCCACACACTCATACATACTGTATGTGTGTATTCATATCTTGCGGGGACTGCCACAAGACTTCTGGCATTTTTAGCTTTTTGATTGCATTCATAGACTTATAAAACTAAGTTTCCCCTTGTAGGAACAAAAAAAAATGTCCCCACAAGGTCAAAGTTACAGGTTTAGACAGGTTTTATATGCGTGCCCACACACACACACACACACACACACACACACACACACACACACACGAGGCAAGATCCAAACAGTGCTACCTATTCATTGAACTATCCACATTACATAAATGACTAACTACCTGGAACCCTCCCCAAAATTTGATTATGCTGGGTAATTACACCCAACAATTCCAAACTTAAAAATAAGACACTTCAGGCTTAAAAAGTATCGCTGAGCTTATGAACCCACAGACATGTAAACGCACCATAAACACAAAACAGAACAAGCTATTGTTCCACGAGAGCCTTTGATTTAACCAGACCTTTCTAAAAACTATTTAGTGCGATGTTGGTAAATGCCAAAGTTGAACTGAAATGGCCATTGTGTTCTTGTCAGAATCGCGAGCCGACAGTCCTGAAAGGCTCAAGTGATCATCAGCCATATCTAAGCTAATGGAAAGAGGCGGCCGTTCAGCATTATTATTTGACTTACGCAAACAAGGACAATGGCTCTCTGCGATTACCATTATGAGTATTACGCGAGGTTGGGGTAATGGCCAGGCTGCCTGATCGCTGCTTATATTAAAAATGTGAAGTAATTAGACATTGTTACCTAAACTAGTTATGAATGTAGTGTCAGGGATTTGAAGTTTTTCTGCTTTGTTAGTTACATTTGTTTACTACATCTTCCTCAAAGGAAAAACTCAAATCGCAATTTACTTAGTTTAATCAACTTATCAAATTTCCTTTAACCTAATTTTGTTACAAAGAAGTGTTAATGGACTAGAAGAGAGGTGCCCAATATCTCATTATGCTCCTAACATTACCACAGATTGATCCATCAATCTACCTTTAACTCATCCACTTAAGTTGGCAGCAATCCAGAGTCGATCAAGAAAATCACAGATTGTACAGCGAGGCACTTTCGAGAGTTTAATCTCGAGTCTCACGCAGACACACCGACACACACACTCACAAAGAAATACAAAGGATACGCGTGGATTGTGGGCTGTCCCCAAAGGAAATGGATGCAAATGGCCATTTTCATGCGCATTATATGCATGTCTCCTTTCTGCATTTCAGACAGGATATTACAAAAGACACACATACACACCTTTTTGTGTGAAGGAATATTTCACTGTAAAAAACAGCATCATGAAGAAATTCAGTTTGAGTGAATGGTCTCCAAATTACAGCACTCAAGGAGGCAGCCCATTCACTGTTACGACAGATAAGGGAAGAAAAACATCTGCAAATGGATGCAAGGGCTGGGCTCATTTCACTTTCGGAAAAGTGTGAACATTGCCTACTTTAGAATATGCCAGTATGCTATGGCAATAATCATAAATTCGTAGTGCTTAGTATATATCATTAAAATGATTTTTTTTTCATTATTTTCATTATCATGAAATAAAAATTTCAGATTTGTTTGGTGCTTTTTAAAATGTACAACAATGTATTAAAACTTTCTTCAAATTTGACTTTAAATGTATCTGTCCGTCCGTCCGTCCATCGTCTGTAATCGCTTATTCCATTCAGGGTCGTGGGGGGGGGGGGGGGGTCCAGAGCATATTCACATATATTAACAACCTAGGATGGCGTGCCAATCCATCACAGCTAATGTCTTTTATGGGAAAATAACACACACTTTACAATCCTCTCAGCAATTCAGGTTGAATGAATTAACTTCTTAACTAAGAAGCCTTTGGCTTCTGCTCAAACACAAACAATCACTGCAATTGCAGGAAATGAGGTTATATATCGGCACACCTGTTCTGTAGGCTGACCAGGTCTGGTGGGGAATCAGTGGGCAGAAATCGGACTATGCAGCCTGACACCCGGTTCCGCTTCTGTTCCTGGGCATGGCCAGGAAGATGAAGTGTGGTGACGGCTGTTAGGACACTGCGCTTCAGATGTCGATGTATCTGATCATAGGCACAGTGAGCACATCTCAATGTTCTTCTTCATATCTGAAGGAGCTAGTTGCTGTGAAATTTTGTTATATGTGGAATGATGATAATAAAAGGCTGCTAATTTTAATTCTAGAACATGCAAGCAGAAAACTGTACGCACAAACCTCAGTAACAGAACACAAAACAGCACCGTCTCCCCCTAGTTCGAGTTTCCCTAGTTTGCATAAAGCCATCTATTCTCTAGTCCTGTTCTATTCTCTGTAGTTTATAATTGGTCTATGAATGCAAATGTTCTGCTTACTATACAGCGAGTGTGAAGGGCTGTAAATGAAGAGGAATGGAACTGCTTGCGACAGTGACTATGGGGAAAATGCTGGGGGACTGAGACGAGGGGAGGAGCATCCCCAGTTACAGCAACAGTTAAGCAGGATGCAGCCTGACCAAATCAGGAATATTTCAACTGCAGCCGGTAAAACTGCACAGAATCCATGCCAGCAGGAATATCTGGGCTTTCATCATAACTGGAAGCAATGTCTCAGAATTTAAGTTTCTTCTGGTAATTTAACCTTGAACCAGACAGGATTAAATTTACATCAATACATTTATGCCTCTATGTAATAATCAGACATATTTTTGAAAGAACACCTATCATTTGCTTAAAACCTGCAGCACCTCCTACAACAAAAGTTACACCGGCATTTCAATCCGGCCTAAAACCTTACCCACTTATTAAGCCTCGTCTATTTACTTAAGAAAACAACAATTTGATTTTGCTTTGTCGTTCTGCACATTCATCTGTAATGCAAATAAAACCTCAGAAAGATCTTAACAATCAATTATCTTTTGCTTAAAAACCTTTACATTTATCTTGTTATTACACAAACCTACTGAATGATCTTTAAATCGAATGACTTAAAAGTCCAGTAACTACCAGCAATGGGGACTCAAGTTGCACTCAAATTGACTTCCAATTTGACTCGCAACTTGTTCTTTTTTGACTCGGATTCGACTCCGACTCATTGATAGCAACTCGTGAAAAATAAGAGTCTTTAAGGCTCTGTTGAAATTTCTACACATGTGAAGCATTGAGTGTACAACTCTCCATAAACTGTAAAGGCATTAAACACATCATGACATGCAGCCGTGCACTGAGCCAGAGAAGCGTGATGCCAGGCGATATCAACAAACTGCAGACCCGATCTGACAAAGCTTGGGATATTCTGAGCTATATTTTACATTATAAGGCATCACTTAGAAATAGGCATTGCTTAACCTATGTCGTGAATTATATATACACACACAGTACACTGTGTTGTTGTACACAGATGGGCACAGATTTCCTTAATCTGATAATTTAGCAGGTATGTCCCAAACATGTTTCTGACATACTGTACCCTTCCAAGTCAGGCTGTATTCTCTTACAGCCTGAAAAGTGCCCGCACCTCTTCATTGTGCACCGTGTACAGCGTACAGCGTTACGTCTTAAATTATTTGGATTTCTGTCACGCATTCAAATTTAATGGTTTTTAATACAGTAAAAACATAACGCCAGCAAATAATTCTACTGATCAGTCATATCACTGACCGCTCTACCATAACTAAAAGAGCAGCCGGACAGCACACATTAATTAAACTTTTTAACATGGAGTTTGCTGTGTCACTTGCATAATCATTTCTTTATACATGCACAAACTGAGAGAACTCAATATTATCCATTAACTGGAGCTTTTGCTTTAAAATGATGTGTAAAAATTAAAATCTACACATGCATTTACTTTACCAGCATGACAAATGGGGTCTTGGTTATACTCATTCAGTAGCCAATCACATCACGTTAACGTAGTCGAGGGCGGAGTCTGGCATGGTTCGGTCTGGTGGCCCCATACACAGGAAGCTTATTTTTTGTTAATCATGTCGGCAAAGGCTTCATTTGCACAGTCATTCTGTCACGTGAGCTTGATTCTGTCGCATGCATGTGTGTGTGTATATGTGTGTAGGTTTGCATAGGTCACATTTGTGGACCAAGATGTTTAAAAGTGTGGTATAACTTTAAACTGCAATGCACTGCAAAGTTGCAATGAACACATGTGGAGTTATGTACTTAACAAAAAAAGGTGACATAACTGAAAACGTGTTTTATATTCTAGTTTCTTCAAAATAGCCACCCTTTGCTCTGATTACTGCTTTGCACCCTTGCTAAACACCTCTGGGAACTCCTTCAAGACTGTTGGAAAACCATTTCAGGTGACTACCTCTTGAAGCTCATCGAGAGAATGCCAAGAGTGTGCAAAGCAGTAATCAGAGCAAAGGGTGGCTATTTTGAAGAAACTAGAATATAAAACACGTTTTCGGTTATGTCACCTTTTTTTGTTAAGTACGTAACTCCACATGTGTTCATTCGTAGTTTTTATGCCTTCAGTGAGAATCTACCAATATAAATGGTCATGAAAATAAAGACAACATATTGAATTTGAAGGTGTGTCCAAACATTTGGCCTGTACTGTATGGTGATTACTTTAAAAATGTATACAAGCCTAAGGAACTATGAGACACGCAGTTTTTGAACTGCTAATGTGGCGATTCCCTTTTAGTTGCATCAGTTACTAAAAGAAAAAATACTAGGCAGTTAGATTTTTGAAAAATAGTGATGTCATACTGGAACCACAACGGAGACATGAGTCGGACTCAGATTTTGTGACTCGTGAACATCTCTGCTAACCACTGCTCTGTCCTGCCAGACATCAGTCTTCTTTCTAAACCCACATATTCGGCTGCCAATTTTCCTCCCGCTCTCATAGTATTGATTCTCCCCTTAGTACATTTTCTCCCTGTTCTGTCCCTTGTAAGGAGAGCTTCTGAAGCTTTGGAGAACACTGAACAACAGAGTGATGTTAACAGGTTCAGAAGCAGAAAAAAAAAACCCTAAACTGAGATGCTTTCCCAGAAATGGCATTTCAGCAGAAGACCAATTAGAGGTGAATGCTCAAGGCGTGATCATTACGGCAAAAACAGGCCTAATTTCAAATATGGACCACCTTACAGGATAAGAGTGAAAGCATACAGTCAAAAGGTAAATAAGAGGGGAAACAAAAGATTCAGAGAAAGAACAGATAGCAGAGCAACAAAAGGCAGCTAAACCACAATTATGAGGTGGTTACATGCATGCTGGGTCAAACAGAAGGAAAATCTTGCCGGAAAAACTGAGGTCACTAAATGGTGAGGACTGCAATTCCTAACCAATTCAAAAATTGTTTCACAGGGCAGATATTATAAATTCTCTGGATATCCTCTGTACAACTCCATTCCCAACAACGCTAAATGTAAACATACACACAACAAAGGGATCAATCAGCTATAAACCTGCGATGACAAGGAGTGAGCGGACGTGGCGACTCGACACCTGTTCCCCTACAGGCCCCTGAAACATGATTTCCCATGCCAGGGATCAGAACTAAACTCTATAGGTATCGTATCATATTCCATCCATCTTCTGAAACCACTTTCCCTATTCAGGGTCGTGGGGGGTCCGGAGCCCATCCTGGAGGGTATGGGTGCTAGACAGGGGACCACCTAGGATGGGGCTCCAACCCATCGCAGGGCACACGCATCACATTCACATACTGGAATCTGTACATGAACTTTATTTATCCCAGGGGAATCTCGATAAGAATGATAATGGACTGTTTTAAATCTCTTTGTGCTACTTTTCTTTCGGTTTCAAGAACATACATTGAAAGGTAGCACTTCTGTCGAAAACGCAGGTTATTGCTACTACTATGATTTATTGCTTCAGTGAACTACCAGCATAAGAACAAACTCACTGTACAAATGATGCCAGTGTCTTTCTGAGATGAAATTCTCATACGTGTATTAAACGCCCGTACATTTCTGTCTTGGGCTTTGAACATCGCGTTGCTCTTCCTGTGTGTCCACCCCAAAAGACATCTCCTCCTTTACACATCAGCAATACAACACACACACCCCAGTGAGGGACATTTTATTATAGGAAGCTGAAAGGGTTTTTTATCTACTCAGCAAAATGGCGAATACTGCTGAAGCTACAATAAAAAAAAGGTTTACTGGAATTTCGCATATATATAATGTGTAATAAGCACTGCTCTCCCTCAAGGAAAGCTGCAAACTGCGCATTTTACAGAGTGAAAGGACTGAAGATTTGAAACAGGAAAGAAGTTGCAATAATTATCCAGAAGACAGCTCTGTGTAGTCTACCTCTATCCACTCTAAATTCCTGAAGGAAACATCTGTAAAGCTGTCATTATAGCATACCATTAGGTTTGAACATGCAGCCTTTAAGGACATACTGTAGACTTAACTGCTGTAATGTGCAACACTGCAATTCTAAAATGGCTTTATATAAACTTTATATCATTAAATTTAGTATAAATAAAACCAAAGTTTAGTCTCAAACTAAATACAGACGATCCTCTACTTACGGACCTTCAACTTATGAACGAAGAAGACTACAGTAAGTCCAATTTGTGTTCATTGGACTCCCGTTTCCTGTCTGCAACATCAATTTTTTTTCTGCCCGCCAATTCTGGGTAGTAAGACTTTTGGCCACTACTCCCGCCACTCAGCAGCGTAGCGTGCGTACTACCAGCATCCTAGTACTTTATACTTGCATATATACTTAAAATGATGTTGAATAACAACTTACGAACATTTCAAGTTACGTCTGTACCTGCATATTAACACATCTTCATTCATATTATATATACAAAAAAACTCAAGTCCCCTCTCACAAAAACAATATAATGTAATAAGGGCCAAAAGGACATGGGAGCAGGAGATGGGGTAAACAAACAGGGTTTATTCAACTAATAGACCAATACAAAAAGTAACAGATCACAGCAGGATTGCCAACCTTGGGCAGCTTGCTGGTGTGAGATTTTTAATGAGACAAATCTGTGCACACATTACAAGTATGTAAGAGTTTTTTGTATCTTATATACTGTTGCATTTGCAAACTACTCCTTTTGATGTAGCTAATTTTAGGTTTATAATGGAATAATATAGATTTGCCATAAGATTTCTTGCCTGAGAGTCAGAAAGCACAAGTGTTACTCCAGACGCATGAGTGATGGCAACCCTGGATCATGTGGTATGACAGCAGGGCAAAAGCAGAAATCGACATTAATGCCAGGACCAGGGAGCACTTTTATACTAGAATTAATGAGGGAGCAAAATTAGGAACAGCTGGAGTAAATCACACAAGGGCAGGAACAAGAGGCAAGACAAACGTGTAACAGAATCAGAATCATGCTGACTGACATAGTGGAGGATAGAATAGAGTAAAGGAATAGAGTACAATTCTGCCTGAAGTGATTTCTTGACATGTCTAAACTAGCATTATCCAATTACAGGTGTGCATGAAAGTTTTTAAAATTGCACCATTGCATTAATATTCTATTTGTTGGTGGACCGTGCCATGTGTAATAGAAATATGCAAAGGGTATCACATTGCTCATTGTCCAGTTGCCTGTTTGCAACATTTTCATTTTCTTTATTTTTGTCAACAATGATTTTAAAAACGTCTTACTTTTCGTCATTAAATGTGTTTTTTTTTTTATTTTTTTTTTTTTTACTATTTTTCCATCTTAGTTTCCATCAACAAACACTGGTATTGATGTCTGGTGTTTAGGTCTTTCTGTGACTTTGTGCGGCCGACAATTCCATGACTTGCCTGAGGGTGACATATTGTATTGATGTAGCTTGATAACATCATGCCAAAAGTTCACAGGGAACCATATTGCAAATAACGTGTCATCTAATGATGGTACTGAGACATCACCTGACAAACACAAAACAAAAAAATCTTATATGCAAATTTGCCCAACCAAAATCATTTGAAATTTTTTTTTACATTTTTCATGTACAAATGAAAATCCCCACTTTCCCCAAAAACAATGCTGTCATATTCCATTATTTTGGCACTACTGAAACACAAATCAGAAAAAAATGAGCTAATTAAATAACAGACAGAGTGCTGAAATTCCAGACTGGTCTTTAAAAGGCTGAACACGTACGACAACAAAACATGTCCTTCAATTCATGCAAACTATACCATTTACCATCTGTACCCTTTAAAGCAGTAACATGGTATTCTTCAGAAGATAAGCAATTTGAGCTAATGCATAAGATGAATCACCCTGTTTGCATAAGATCTGCCTCATAAAGGTTCAGCAAAGGCTAGATCAAGGCCCTGGATATGTGTCCTGATCTACAAAGTGCGTGTGCAAGCTTACGCACACCTCCTCTCTTGCAGTGCCTCACCTGAGCCCCTCACTGGGTCTAATTACCACTCAGTCTAGTCCAGAGCCATGGACACTGGGTGGTAGAGACGCAGCAAGCTGCTTTCACCCTACATCCCTCAGAGAGGATGGCCCTGGTGATGACTAACTGCGCAGGGAAGAAGAAGAAAAAAAAAAACAATACATGCAGATGCTAAACAATGCTTGAAAATAAGTCTTTAACTGCTCTCCAGTGCCGTACCCCAAACAGTTTTATGCAGTCCTAGATCATCCTGTTAAGGTCAAGTGTACTTAAAGTCTTGGTGACAAGTGTGCCAAGATTAACTTCTTTGTTCATTTCAGCACCTCACCACCTGAGCTTTAGCATGAAGAAAAAAAATCAAGACCCCAAACCTTTCATTCAGCTAAGTACCTCAGCTTGACAGTAGCCAGGTGATTTTTTTTTCCATTGAAATGCAATTGGAGGGCTTCTTCAAAAATAGTGATTAACATAGTGCATGAGTGACAGAGGTGAAAAGGCTCGCGACTGCCTCCAGTGAATCTTAATCAAGGTTGATCCATGTAAATTATGACTGAAAGAGCTAGACCTGTTCAGTCAAATCACGGTCTATAACGGTCTACTGGGACACAGTCAAGCTTCCAGAAACCATCCACTGATTTTCTTGGTTTCCCACGGCCAGAGTCGAGGCATGAAACACAGAGCACTCAGAAGAGCACAAAGGAATGGGGGAACTCACACAGAATTTCAGAAAACCACAGGGAAAGGTGAGAACTATATGGTGCCTCAAGAATTAATAACAACTATGCAGGGAAAAAAAGCAAGTCACAGAGTGAAATGAATATTGGCTCTGCATTGTCTCAAGTCCCTATTACACTGGAATGAATGGGTTTTGTTGGGTGAAACACAAGGACTCTCTAAATGCAGCCTCACTGTACGAGACAGGGAGTAATGCACTCCGTATCGTCAATAGCCCTTTGGTCTCTCAGACTTCAAACACAAATAAAAGCAGCTGTCCCTTTCTGCGGCTCGCTCTCTTCCCTCTACATCCCGTACTCCTCTTACTCTCTCCAAGGGAAGGTGCTGCGATGTTCAAATGGGCCATTTCCTCATACATTCCAGCTTCAGAATGCCATTTCTTTAGCACCATGCCAAGGAACCATATTAGACAAAAACAAGAATTAAATGATTATAATCAAGAAGTACAAGGTTAATACAAACTAAAAAGATCCATTGACTGCCATTTATTAATGATATTTAAAGAGCACTTTTCAAATCCTGCTCTCAGCCATGACTGGCTCCAGTGACAACTTGTGCCATAATTACTTATGATTCATACCCTCCATTGTAAATGGCTATGTTCTGCTATTATACTTTTTGATATTTATGAATCCCCTACAATTTACTAATGATGATCAATGGAAGCTAATGGATCTAACTGTCCCCCGACCCCCAAACGTGTGGCTGTGAGACGAGCTTCCCCTCCAGAGAGCTCTTAGCCCTATAGCCTACGCAGCTCTGCCTAGATGAGAAGTCTGCTGGCCTGTCATTGTGCATCTTGTTGTAATACTTCAGGTTTTTCCCCACATGCATCAACAGCCCAGCTTAATCTGCTACGTGCTCTGAGAAGAAACTGAAGCACAGGGGGACCAGCAGATGGGTTGCAGGCTCCCTCCTCGGCACAACTCTCAAACCTGAATAGCCTGGCTTTACAGACTTTCCATCGTGTGATTTAACCCCATCAACCATTTTGATTTGCTTACCTGAGAAAACCCTTGAAAACTTGTCAACAGCCTCCCCCCCACCCCACGTTTGAATTGTGCACCCCGATGTTCTCTCTAGGCATGAGATCCTTTGCTTTTGCAATCACTGTTCCTCTTATCAGTGCTAAAAGCTCTCTTTCCCTTGCTGACCTAATTGCCATGTTCATTGAATAACTTCCTTCCACCTGAAACTTGCCTAAACTAAAATCATCTTCTACTGGCTACATCATTACCCCCACAGGACCCAGCTCCTCACCGCGCCCCTCCCACGCAAAGAGCACTGAAATCCACTGCGGAATAAGCCAGAACACCAAAGGCCATTCTGACTAGTAAACTCCTAAAAAGTGTGAAACCAGCAAAAAAAATAAAAAATAAACATTAGAGCAGACTTTGAGGCTTAGAGTATAATACTGAGGTTACAGACAGTTCCTTAGGCCGTAAAGTCTATAATAATTAATCTGTGTAAATGCAATAGACTAAATTACACAAAAGCATGGGCATTACTCAATTTGTTAATCTCTAATGAACATCTGAATGACCACAGCAGCGATGCCCTGACTACCAAGAGCCGAAGTTTCATCATTCCTTCAGGTGGTATGAAAACACTCTAGATGTTTCAACAGCCATTCCAGCAATGTCCACAAAACTGCATAGTATCACCTCTGAAATATCACTAAAGTCCAGGGTACGACATCATCTTTTGACTATGAAAACCAAGCACATGTTTCTGCTTCAAGTTGAATAGGCCCGTGTTTCCCAACTCAGTCCTCGGGGAAACCCGGACAGTGCATGTTTTTGCTTCCTCTTAGCTCCCAGCACTCCTGTACCAGGTATTCGGTGTTCCTGTCTGGCTGGGAGCTGAGAGGAAGCAAAAACGCGAACTCTGCAGGGTTCCCCGAGGACTGGGTTAGGAAACGCTGGAATAGAAAACACTCCTGGCTTCTGTACCTTCAAAATCTATTACAAATCTACAACAGATCCAGAATGCCACTATCAGAGTGTGAACACGCACTGGTTGCAGGGATCATCTCGCACTTACTCTTAAATCCCTTCACTGGCTTCCTGTTGCTTTCAGGGTTGATTTTAATGTTGTTTTTTTCTAATTTTTAAGTTTACATGACCTTGTTCTGCCCCACCTCAGTGACATGATTGCATGGTATCTCATAGGCAGAGCTCATAGCATCCAACAGAAATTTACTGGTTATTCCTAAAACCTGACTGAGGATAGAGGAGGCAGCAGCTTTTAGTCATTATGATCTCAAACTCTCTCCCAGAAAACCTCAGAGCTACTGAATGTCTTAGTATATTCAAAACAAAGTTGAAAACCTACAAAAATTTTCACTACTGAGTATAATAACCTATGATGATCAGTCGTTTTTTTTGCCCATTCATTTTCTGCACATCTCTTTCATGCTTATTTTCTTGCGTTTTAATCTTTTTAAAATGTTTATAAAACACTTTCTAAACCCTGCAGTTAGTGCCACACCACCAACATGCTCCACTAACTTAATCAGCATAATGAAATGCGAGATTTATACAGGTTACTAATATTTGGGCATCACGATACGCCTCTCGTTAACATGTTAGGCGTACTGCTGATGTGCTCATTGAATTGTGGGTGTACAGTATGCAACGTCCGTATGGTGCCGAAAAGCCAGCGCACATTATCAAAAGCCTAGCTATAACATACAATTTGTTGTTGTCAAAATAGAATTAACTTAAACGGAGCAGTCAATTTGATCGTGTGGAGGAATATTAATCATTTAGATTAAATCGACCAATCCATAAAATAGTCGACAGATTAATGGATTGTACAATAGGCTTCAGTGGCAGCTGTAACACACAGAACAGGAGTGCTACCACTGCGGCACTATGCTAAACAAAGACAGGCAGACTGATTGAACGGGGAGGCCCTGCAAGGCGGGTTTGGACTGAATTCACAAGACCCAGTGTCGGCCATGTGGTCTGTGTCCCGACGCACAGGCAAGCTGGTGAAGAGAATGGGACTAATCCACGAAAACAGACAATCCAGAGAGCCGCCTAGTGAAGGATCAGCCCGTTCAAATAACAGACAACCAATACTCTGTACCATGCGCGTGTCTCTACAGGAAACTTTGCCCACCAATCCAATAACCGAGTATGAACCAATAACAATCAGTTTCCTTCTGTAACATATTAATACCTCAGGTGTATCGTCGTCCAGAAAGAACAGCACTTCCAACGACGGTGTCACTGAGGAGCAGGGAATCAGATATGAGCGTGTCCATCCATCAAAGACCATGACTCAACCAGAGGCTGTATGCCCGTAATTAAGGGTAAGGGGGGTGGGGGGGGGGGGGAGTATCTGACTCAGCATTTCACCCACGAGACCAGAGGGCCACACGGTGCCACCTTTGTTTTTTTTGCCTGCTCCTCTTTTTTATGTGCTCACTGCTAATTTAATTTCCTCTGGGATACAAGAAACACACATCATAAAACTCCCACATTGGCTCATACACTGATACCACTGAAGATGAGGCACACTTAGATGACCCTGGAATTATTGCCAGAATCCATCTGTATTAGAACTTCACCTGCCCCACATGCACACAAACGGCCATTGCCTTTGCCCCCCCCCTCCGTTTAAAAATCCTGAGTGTCGGGGGCCACTTGTGTCTGTGGGAAGTCGGAGCCCTGTCCTTGATCGGTCTGCCAGGAGTCTCCAGAACAGCATCCTTCCACATGGTGGGTGAGGTGCAGGGCCACAGAGACCCAGTGGGGGGTATTAGAGCCCAAAAAGGCATCTCTTCTTTCAGGTTCAGCATGGAGCAATTGGCCAGAACATGACTAATGAGAGCAATAGGGTTTAACAAAAAGCAGCCATTGATCCAAAGTGCCTCCCAGCACGGGGGATGGCAACATTAGTAAGATTCAAGTTCAGCAGCAGCCCCTTAACAGCATCTATAAAATGAAACCCATTTCCTATTCCATCACTAATACATACTGGGCAGTCACTGCCTCCACAAGTTTTGAAAGTAGAAGTAACAGACAAACCCGGTGGAGAAGAGAAAAAAGTTAATTAGTGCACAATTATCACAACACATCCCAGACATAAATCGTGTGTGACCCCACTGTTCATTTTCCCTTGAGTTCACATTTGTGACATAGCACAACAAAAATGTCAAGGAAGAGATAAAGCACAGAAAGAAAAAGGCCTCTTGTTAAATACTACTCGATTTGCAGATTGTCGTCTTAAGCATGAAGAACAGCCCAAAAAAAGCTGATTTTCTTTGGCTCAGTACTGATTTAGTTCATAATTAGAAGTGACACCACAGACAGAGAGCTTATCTTCGAATGGTCTCTGACAGAAAGCAGATAGTATTGGGATTCCAGCTGCTTTAGTCCGTCACCCTTCAGGGCCCCATGTCACCAGGCAGCTGGCAAATGGTTGGCCTTCTGTGGGTGGATCAACGTGACAGTGGAAACCTTGGGGAAATGATGTACGCCAAGAAGGCCCTCTGAAGTCAACACCTGATACAGCTGGAATGGCAGGGAATTCTGGCCCAAAGTCCCCTGAGAGCTGGGAAAATGTCCCTGCCAATAATGTATCCAAAGTGATTTCTGGGTTAGAGGTCCAGGACTTGCTACAGTCACAAAAAATTGATAATTTAACTCACCACTGCATTGCGCTGCTTGTGTTTACCCAGCAATGAGTTTTGCTAAGCCCCAAATAATCCAGCACTAAGCCAAAACAGGAGACTGAGAAAATCACCAGTCAAGTCCGCACTCTTAAGCAAACACGTTATAAACAATGGCTGCCTTTCTCATTAATATTTTAAGTCTATCGTTAACAAAACCCACATAGGGGTGTATGTTGAACGCTAAGCTGAGAAGAGAAAGGCAAACCTGAATTATTACCAAGTACTTCAACAAAATCGAAAGTTTGCGCATCGTTGTGCAAAAGTTAAAGTCTAAGCAGAGAACAAATGGGTGATGCAGTTAATTGTCATTATCTCTGTAATAACATCTGCAGAATTAATCGTTTATGGCTTCCAAGCTGCTGAACCAAAAATATACTTATTAAAACAGTACAAATACAGCAAGAACCAATGTAATCACAAAGAAATGGAAAAAAATACAAATTGTTCAGCAAATTTTAAACAGCACCCGAAATATCCTGCAGAGGGATTTCAAATTGTATGAAATAGTCTCATGCTGATGACAAAATGTACATGAAGTCACAAGCCTCCAGTAAAGCCAGAACCCCAGACGAAAATACCAAGAACTAGAGATGCACCGATACAATATTCAGATCGGTATCAGCACCAAACCAGGCCTATTTGATGGATCAGATATCGGCCATATGTGACCGATCTACATCCGATACTTACTTATTTATATTTTGGCAGTCTGTAAAATGCTCAGATTTCCTGTTAAATCTATTTGCACAAATCAAATCGCACAACAGCTCTTTCCCATTTTAGATGTGTTTTTGCAGCATTCAAACTGAACGTCTGTGAGCACAGTGACTTCCACCTGCTGTGACCTTGTTGTGAGGCATTTTCAGCATTTGCCACTTGCATATCTTCGCTGGGAAGATATTCAAACTCAAAAACGCTTAAAATAATATGTACAAGCGAGGTGGAACAGTATGTTATGTATGTTTCTAGTAGCCAGATTTTTTTATCCGTATTTACTAGTTAAAAAATATTATATATAAAATGTAAATATTTTATATATTTATTATAGTAAGATATTAACATAAAAAAGACCTCTTGTATCTGAATCTGTATCAGCAGTTGTGTTTCGGAATCAGATCAGAACTGAAAAACCGTGGATCAGCCCATCCCTACCAAGTACCATTACCGAAATTAAACTTAAACATTAAAATCACCAGCAATCACCCATCCACACACGTGGTATATTTGCCGAATATAATAAGTAAAACAAGCTGCCACATTAAATAAAGGGTGCCAAGGGAGTCATGAAATTTCTACATTTTTCCACACGCTAAAAAGTTAATTAAGATGAACTCCAAAACTCCATTAAAATCCATTTGACGGAAAATCATGTCAATATAAAGCCTAACAAACGTCCATTTTACTGTCATACCCAAATACATTTCATTCATTTAGTAAAATAACTAATCAATGAATGACTTGACACACACCTGTCAGGATGGCGAGTGGCTGAGAGGGTGAGGCTGCTGTGCCTGTGATCGCACATTCAAATTCCAATCGCCAGCAGAGTGACGTCACCATCTGACCCCAGAGCGATTTTCATTTTCATTTTCATGTTTATCAGGGAAAAACTAAATTATTTTGGTCTATCTGAACACAACTTGGATTTATCATTATCATCATCATCATATAGAGCTTATCAAATTTAACAATTCGATGTGGTCATTATGATGGGCATCTGAAAAACAGTAAATGCTCTCTCTCCCCTAAAACAATGATGAAATCTTAATGATCTGTGAGACAACCCCCCCCCCCCCCCCATAATGTCTCTTGGCAGACACATTTTCAGCAGGCGAATGTATGTTTACTAAGGCCTTTCCCTGACCAATACAGAGCACCACATGGACTCCATCACAGCTGTAACAATACAAATACCGAACTTAAAGTGACTGGCTCAAAATCCTACCTCAGACACAGCCAACCCTATACATTTCACCAAAATCTGTCTACAATGCTAATACGATTAAGAAAAAGAACCCTAAGAACTCCTAGTCCACTGATCGACATCAAGTAAAGTAGAACTTGTTCGATTATGGGATTATTAAAGCAGGGGCGAGCGCACGCCAAAGGCACAAACACACGATGCAAAGACGTCAGACCTAATGGACATTCCCTAGCTCCTCCGAGTGGTAGGAGTTTACCTGCTACTGCACGGGTCGGCAAAGCTCTGTGAAGGAGCAAGAGACCATCACCAGCCAGTGTCTCAGGATTTTGTGTGCCTGCACACCCCCCCACTTCATGGCAGCAGCCTATCTGCACCCCAAAAGCCCTCCTGAGTGTCGCCGATCGCCGGCACGGATACTCGCTGCTGAGGTTCTCCCCCCGCGGTGGTTTGGCGGACGTTGCCTTTCTTTGTTAGGCCTTCTGGCAGGCTTCTGCTTTCCTGACAGAAACGTACATCTACCTGCTTGGAAATGCCACCAGGGAGACGGAGTGGCTGGCCATAACGAGGAAAACCTATTATTACCAATAAACACTACATTAAAATTTATTGGTCAGATACACAGGGCCAGGGCAAGGCCATGAGAAAACGTGCAGTGTGTCCGACTGAAGGAGAGCTCCAACTCAGACGGAGGAGGAGGCTGCAGCTTTGGCAGCAGTTCACTGCCTGTAAAGGAATTGATGGACGTGACCTTTGCTCACAATGCAGCCTTCATCTGTCAAGCCCAGGAGAAAGACTACCACTGATGAATTGGACCAGTTAATGCTCTGAACAGGAGCGACCAAGCCACAATTACTTAGCCATTAGCAGTGTGAGGAAAGTCATCAGCAAAATACATGACTTCATCATGAAAAAGGATTGCAAAATTATTTCAATTAAGAAACTGAGGTTTTTCCTCTTTGCCGATTCTAATATGGTAACAGGCAGAATTGGCATTACTCTCACATACCACACAAGCAGAATTAAATATAAATCATGTGTATGATTCTAAGAGTGGATTATCACATTGAAAAGGACATTCATATGAGTCTTTCAGTGTTAATCAAACGGAGAATTTCACATGCAATCATTTCCTGATTACATGTGACGTCCCTCTTATTTCGTGACGTCCCTCTTATTTCCTGAATTAGGAATCAACGCACCTTAACTTCTTAATGATTAACTATTAGTTTTAGTGAACATCTAAAACATGGACATTATGAACAAACTGACAAAAATTGAGAAATGCTATATTTCTACCATTTCCCACATACAAAGGAAACTGTCAAGTGCATTTTCCGCTAAGGCTTAATGAATTTATTTTTATACATTTACAGATCTCTTTTAAACAGCAAGCTGGCAGTATATTTACTCGTATAAATACGATGTAATCATGCAGTAAACTTAATACAACTGCTCCTACAAACAGAACACACCATTTACAGCACAGTGCATCACCCTGCTGCCTTCGAGTGTCCCGCCGAATGACTGAACATATAGGGACCCAAAGAGAAGCCGAATCTGAATGAAAACATGTGGTTGGCCCAAAAGTAAACCAGCAGATTTCACGTATAATACCAGCACAAAAGAAAATAACAGTATTCAAACGACCAGATGTCCTCACTGTCAAAAGGGTGAAACGGCCGCTGTTTAACACAATGTCATAAAGTTAATCAAGTGCAGTCAGCACGATGTACGTGTGCGATACAAGTGTAGCCTTCAAAGGCATGGTGTTCATTAAAGAATTATTGATGACTTTTTCCCTTTATTAAATATCACTGGCAAGTACTTCCCTCCTTCAGGATGTCAATAAGCTGCGTTAGTGTTTTTATACTTTACATACAGTAATGAATAGAACAGCACGGCTACTGCAGACAGAAATGATCTCACATGAATTCATTGGACACAAAGAGACAGCAGCCACAATGCCATCTTATTACCCTGCTTACTGATGCTACTCTGTTTCTCAGTCCAATTAAATCCAACTGGATGATTATGCCTGATGTGTTCACATTATTACTTTCTAGGCTACTCTGTCTTTCAATAGAGAACAACAATGCAAAAGCAATGGGGCCAAAGCTTCAGAATCCGCACGCACTTGGCATACTATGCTATACGTAGCCTCTACGTTTCCCCTCCCTCAGCTTACGTTCCACTATAGTTAGAATGAGGTTGCCTATAAAATGACCATTTACAGCAGGACCCTAATGCCTCCAACTCTTTCACTAATGACTAATCACTGAAATGAAAGAGGTCTTATGTGGATTGACAGCAGTGGGAACAGTGGCCACAACAGCCTTGCTTACGTACCATGTGACCCTCCAGCACTGTGTGTTCCCCGCTGGCCAAAACGAACACGTACAGATTCAGCAGACAGCAAGCTGGCTGGTTCCACGCAGGCCGTCCAGCACTTCGGTGACACTGTTTATGCATCAGAGACACGGTGAGTCATTCTGCGCTCCCTACCACAGCTGGGTATTACCTGCTCACAGCTTAACACTGATATAACAGACCTGTTCAGAAGTCATACCCTCAGGGAACATTATTAAAATACATCAGTTAAACCATAATTACAACAAACCGAAGGTGTTACTTTACAAGTATTAGCTTAATGGTTGCTTAGGGATAAAAAACTAAAAACTTCTCTGTTTCGTAAGGCAGCATCTTGTAGGTCCGGGTTCGCAAGCATGACAACCTGCAACGTCTCCCTGCGTCAGCGAGCTTTTGATGGCGCCATGTCAGCCCAATGGGTTTTATCAGCATCAGCCACATGCTGGGCAAATGTCCGAGTAATCACTGTCCCCAAGCCCAGAGAAACCGGTAAAACCCAGCCACAGCTGATATCCCCCTGCCAAAATTCAACAGAAAAAGGGAGGCGGGGGGCAGTTGTGAGCAAAGCAATCTGTCAACAGATGCGATGGGGCGGGAGGACGCGATTCATTCACTGAGGAGGCTCGAGCAGACGCAGCCTGCTGACGAGGCTCCGAGCGTAGAGTACCACACAGGAGGCGAGAACCTCCATGAACACACACCCACACACACATGCTCAGGGTGAAGTCTCTGCCAGAAGGCCAGGTGGCTCCACTGGCCAAGAGAACACCAGAGCATCAGGTGAGGCTAAGAGAACGCTTGCCGAACTTGTCTTCCATTGGCATGCCACTAGACTCCCTGAGAACTGTTACTCTTAAGCTGTATAATAGCTGATGCAACTTTCAGCTGCACAGCTTTATTAGTTTATATTTCTAGTTGTACACATGGTCAATTTCCTATCCATCCATCCATTTTCCAACTCAAGAACTGATAAAAATCAAGGCCAATAAGTATACAAAAAAGCAAATTAACAAAATCCTAACACAAGTCTAGGGCCCAGCCACAGCAAAACAACAGCCCCAGTGTTTCTCAGGTCTTCTGAAAAAGCGTCAGCACAGCAACAGCCTAACTGATAACCGTCGTGGAAAATGCGTGTGGGCGCACACAGCAATGAGCAGCATCCGGCTGATCATGACACGCAGACCACAACAGAAAGCCGCAGGTATTAAAGACGGCCGATTCTGAAGCAGATGTTTTATTTAGGTCCAGTGTTAACAGGACCCGCATGCACATGCATAAGCAATCAGAAACACGGGGACACATTCAACGCTGACAATTTTAAGGGGCCAGCGAGCTTCCTATGAATATGGTGGAGGCGACTCGGCCTACGGTGTTATAGGGTTCACTTGCCCAAATCCCCATTAGCTCCTGCATTAATGAAACAACATAAAGCACTGCGTGACTACTGGGTTTCCTTTCCCACTCAGTATAAACAACATATGGTGTGTGTCCCCCCCTCAAATGAGGTCAAACTCTCATAAATGCAACAAAAGCAGACCATAACTACATAACTACAGCTGCCATATTTCTCAAAGGTTTGGTCGATGTTCTCCCTGCCCATATTCATTTCAAACCCAACTGCACTGTATAATCAGGGGGACTGTGTGCTTAGCCTATAAAACACGAACAACAAACATAAACCGAAGCAGTTGGTCTCTAGTTAGCCAACTACAGTACAGGGACTGTCTTTTATCCAGTTATTTCTTTTGTACTAGCCCAACATTCAACATTAAACCGTTCATCAACGCCCCATGAGAAAGGCACAGGGATAAGAGAATCGTACTAGACACGATTTGACAGGGAGACTATATCTAACATGACATCAGCAATCAGCAACACAAAGGCATTGAAACTGCACCAGATAAACTGCTGACATATCCTTTAAATTATTGATAAAACAAGGAAAACTGATATTGCTGTGCGGGCAGTATGATGGCTTAGTGGCCAGTACTGCTGCCTCACATCTCCCAGGTGAGATGTCCATCCCCGGTTCTGTGAAGGGCAAATTCTCCCAGGAGTGTGTCCTGCACCTGATTCCCCTGCTTTATGCCCTGTGCCTCCCAGGATGGGCTCCAGGTTCGCCATCGCCGTCAAAGGACAGACGTGTTTCTTTACAGCAATGCCACAGATATCAAAGCTGCAAAAAGCTGGATAATTATGTGCCGAGTAAAATTAGATTAATGTGGTGCTCGGCAGAAGTACAGTAATTATAACTTTTAAAAAGGAGTACTATTAAGAGTTCTGTAGTTAGACAGCTTAATACATGTGAAAATAATGAGCCAAAGGTAATACTTCTTATACAAAGTATAAAGTGTGTTACACAACACAATTTTGAAAAAGTAGGCTTTGTAGCAGGTGCTTCTCTGCACTTGCAAAGCCTGTTCAGTTGTCTTGTGCATACACTGAGCATACAAGATGCTATATGACTAATACACATCAAACCAATGAACTATCTACCTGGAGAACAGACCTTGCTTTTGATTCCCAGAACAATTCAGAGCAGGCAGGAAGATGACTCATGTTTGGACTTAACTTAACTGTAATAACTTAACACTGTTTTGCTTCAAGAAGGGTCTCAGACAGTTACAAACAAGGACTTGTGGGGAGGGGGGGGGGGGGGGGTGACACAAATGAAGAATCATCCCCAGCCCACCTCAGGCTTCTCGTGTCCCCGCAGCTGGTACCGCAGGACCACGCACCGCCTCAGAAGGGTGATTTGGACAAACAGGGACCTGATGGCCAAGGTGACGCCCACATTAGCTCTGCGTCAAGCTCAAGCTCGAGAAGCTGTGGGATGAAACCCTCAGCGGCTCTGCGCATTTCGAGGGCTTTAACATGTGCTACAAAGGCAACAATCAGCTGCCGCGACGTGGACCTTTTCTGGCAAGACGCCATAAACACTGGCTTTAAAACAATGTTTGACACAACAAAGAATCAGTGAGTAAGCCGTCCGGCTGACTAATATGTTCATCTTGTAGGTGTTGATGGACAGCTTGTGGGGGCTGTAAAATACCTTTACTGACAAGCATAGGCTTCATCTATAAAGGGCATCAAGCAGAGTGGGTGACGACTTTGGGACAAACCCTAATAAGCCATTTATCCTACTAATAGTTACATCCATAATCTTCCACAGGCACTGGAGACTTTACAGCTGAAGACATCTTAAATTACAGGTTGATTCATCGTCAAGCATGGAGATTAAAGGCAGCTTTGTATAATCTGTCATGTCCCAGTAAATTCTACAACTAGTTTGGAGGGAAAAAAAAATGCAGACTGCAGAGGTGACTATAGCCTGTACCTTGTCTGACTGCAGCTCAGGTCATTTGATGTCGCATTCCATCAATTTTACTGCTCTGTAGAAGGACTGTACTATCCCTTCATTAACTATAGCAGGTTAATAATGCATGGTCTGGTTTAATGTTTATGCTCAATTCACTAGCGAGGAAATAAGCGCCAATAATTATGGACACTTTGCATGCTTCAAAATGTTCAAAATGAAGGCTGAGCCCACCGGTCATCTTCCGCTGAAACGTGAATGGAAAATATCAATAAAAAAAATAATAAAAAATGCATATTCGTTTTACTTCGATGTTACAATAAGAACCCAATAACACTTCGATTGCCACAAATGCAAAAGGTTTTCTTTGCTCTTTACCCATTTTATGAAGTTATTTAAATGGCACAAGTGGTCAAAGTGGGGGCGGCTTGGTGGTGCAGTGGTTAGCACTGTTGCCTCACACCTCTGGGACCCGGGTTCGAGTCTCCGCCTGTGTGTGGAGTTTGCATGTTCTCCCCATGTCGTCGTGGGGTTTCCTCCGGGTACTCCGGTTTCCTCCCACAGTCCAAAAACATGCTGAGGCTAATTGGAGTTACTAAATTGCCCATAGGTGTGCATGTGTAAGTGAATGGTGTGTGAGTGTGCCCTGCAATGGGCTGGCCCCCCATCCTGGGTTGTTCCCTGCCTCGTGCCCATTGCTTCCGGGATAGGCTCCGGACCCCCCGCGACCCAGTAGGATAAGCGGTTTAGAAAATGAATGAATGGATGGATGGAAGCGGTCGAAGTCCAGAAGTCCATAAAAAAAAGCAACAAATTGGTCATGTTTAAATTATGTCAGTATTTCCAGCAATTTAAAAATATATTAATGTCCCTAAAGCATAGAAGTTTTCCATACCCTAGTGGAGAAGTCAGTATCGGTTAATAACCCCTAAATGGATATCACACATGGGCAGACACATTATTCCCTACAGAGCATTACTATTATGTGGTAGATGCTGCTGCTCCACAGGGTACATCCGCATTTTATCTGCAGTTATATAAAGATGATTGAGAAAAAAAACACACAAAAAAAACAGGATTCAAATGCAGAAAATCACAATACAGACAAATCGGGAACAAGGGCACAGATTGTTGTCACATACCAGTGCCCGTATGCCTGATTAGGCTTAAGTAGTACAGTCCACTTATGATAACATATACAGCTATAATTGGGATACATCTGATCCGAGAAGGCTGCAAATGTCTAAATGGTTTAGCTATTATACAGTGGATAAAAAGTTGCAGTAAGATCATGAAATCTCCTGCGGTAATCTTATTAGATTGCGTAGGATGTTTCTACATTTCTGGTTAGCACATGAAGGCCAAGGGTGAGGAAACATGCATGTAGGCGCGCGCGCACACACACACACACACACACACACACACACACACACACACACACACACACACACAGGTTTATAATTATATCTTTGTGGGGACTCTCCATTCATTTCTGTGGGAAAAACTTGACATGATGACCTAAACCCCTGCCCACCCCTAACCTTAACCATAAGTAACCAAACAAAATGAGACTTCTGCCATTTTCAGTTTTTTGACTGCTTTCACAGATTTTTGAGGACATGAGAAATCAATAAACATCAATAAACAGGTTTTTAATCACATTGTGGAGTACATTTGGTCCCCACAATGTAATATAAACATAATCACACACACACACACATTCGCACAGTGAACAGTCTCCCAACCCATAAAATGCATACATCTAAATGGCAGCCCTGGTCTGCTTTGCTAAACATGCACACTTGTTCACAGTCTCCAGTTGGTTCTGTCCAATGGTATGGCTGGTCTCTTAGCAAAGCAGAACCAACAATCAACAGCTGTACTGTATTTATATAGCCAAAAGGAACTGCTCCACTACTTCCATTGTATTGTTCTCAGAGAAATATCATAAAAACATTACGACTAAAAGCACGGATCAAACCATATATTGAAAGCGGCCACAAATTTTTTACATTTATTTGAACAATGTATTAAAATAATACGTATCTTTACAGCAGTGTTTTCCTTGCATTTCTCATGCATTGAGACAAATGTTATTTACAGTCTCATCATAAACAAACTCGCATCCTAGGTGAAGCCATATTACAGGCTACAAGGAGCAAGCTTCCTTCAGCGAAATTCAGCTGGAGAGAGAAGGCTCCCATTCATCAAGTACAATCTGATTCGCTTCTGTGACGGAGGCCCCTAGCTTGCGCTCGATTCCAGCTGTCCTCGTCTCCTCCCTGCTGAGGCCCTGCCACTCTCGCATATCATCTCGTAAAGCTTTCCTCTGTGCTCCCAAACACGGCTCCACATTGATTTTTCATGTTAACTTTGCCCTTCAGTGATGAATGCAAACGCTGCCCAACGTGATGCTCGATAACTCGATTGGGCGAGTAAGACTGGGATTGAGCAGCATTCGGTCGCTACAGTGGCTCCACCTATGATAGAATCGACTGACTGACACTCGGGTTCCCTCTCATCGCCACCAGAGGTTCAAATGCATGTACAGAGTCCACACTCCGAAATCACACCTAGCGGAATGACAAGGACCCATTTAAGCACAAGTATGATAAATGTTCTGGTTCAGATTATTCTAGGACAAAGAAAAAAATACATAATTTATTGTACATAAATTTGCATATGATCAATTTCAAGTCAACCAAATTCAAACAAACGTGAGACACTTCATATATACAACCTAGTACAGAATAAAATTGAAGTAAAATTTGCCTTTTTGCATTAATACCTTGTAAATTGATCATTTTTAAAAGGATGTTCCAGGCTTGGGTAATAAAGCAGAGCAGAAGCCACCAATTACATTATGTTAAAACTGATAAGGAACATTTAAAATAAGGAGTTTGTATGCAACCCTGCACCCACTGTGGAGACATGATGAACAGATAGCCTTTGACCTCCTAGCTTATGAGATCTCAGCAGCACATACATTTTGTTTTAAAATTTGGTCATGGTCCATCTAACTTGTAACAAGTAATATTTTCATCCACGTTAGTGCTCCTAAACCACCAAACCTTTGGCCCTATCCTGGCACATTATGCATGATTTGTTCCTTAAATAAATATCTCAGTCACAGATTGCACAGACAATAGACTGCAATGAAAGGTTTATCCTTGGCTCTAATCTGCCAAGCCAAGATTTTAGACTATTTTTTCATTTAACTGTTAAAAAAGGAATTCATACAGGAGTTAACCGGAAATGGGAGAAAATAATCTACCTACTTTAAACCTAAACCTAATTCAAACAATTTCCACTCTTTCGAAAAAATGTAGCGCTTCTTCAACTCGACAGGCTCTGATGAAATTCCAAACCGTTACCGCCAAGCAATAAAGCCTGACAAACTGAACCTGGCATCCAGATCCCTGGCAACAGGCTCTCAAAATTATGCAAAGCACATAACCATGTGGAATTATTACTGAACTAGCACATTTATAAAAGCACTGAAAAGCTTATTTCCACTTGTTAGGCACCCTAACTCTGCCGAAGTAGAGAGAGAAGCGGCTGGATAACAGAGGGAACATGTTTTCTTTATTAAAAACCACATTAAACCTTCTCTGTAAAAGAGCCATGCAGTCCACCTCCCAGTCGGTTGCTGCTGTAGTTACAAAGTCAGTAGAGCTTCTGGACAGGTGCTGCAGGATTCTGGAAAGAGGTGCTAGTCAAACCACAAAGATACCAGTACACAGCCGATTCCAAAGTGCATTTTGCAGTTAGCCTTAGAGCGAGCACACATACAGTAACAGAGTGTGGGCTGCACAGACACACTGTTTCTAGCTCTGTACCACTATAAGGCAAAATGCAGGGGTAAACACAGGGCACATACCCAGACACAAGGCAACTTTGAGATTCCAATTAGCCTACCTGCTAGGGACATCCCAAATCACTTTGTTGGTACCCCAATCTGCTCCATTCAATATTTATACCTGCGGATTCCAATTCCAATCTGACCTTTTAATAACTGTTAAAACATACATACAGTACACATACAGCAAGCATTGTTGCATCCATCGGAATAAGCTTCATGATTTTGCAGTGTTCTTCCTCATGATGTTTCTGCAAGTGCCCAATTAGAGTTGTTGTCTGTTGCTACCTCCTCTCAAAGGACGGCACTGCAAACATTGCAGGCACCCATCGGACTACCTTAAGTTTCCAATTTAAATCTTCTATCTTCCAATCTTGATAGTGTGTAGTTGCGAGCCAGGCTTACTGCATTGTGCGACGGAACCTTACAATCTGCACAACTAAGGTAAATCAGGTGGATATGGGCAATTAAACAGACCGGGCTGTGGATCGGGCCATGTTAGCCGACACTAATCTATTTAAAGAAATGTCTGGATTGGCCCCAATTCCGATTTTTGGCATCAGCTCAGAACGTAAATGCTACCTACGTGTCTGTGGACAGCAGAATGAAACTCACGCCACCCAGGGGGGAACACGCAAACTCCCCATACACACAAAGTGTAGGAGGGATTGAAACCCACAAGCTATGAGGTCACGGTACTACGCAGTTAAGCCACTGTGCCAGCTCTTCTGATGGATAACAAATGATAAAGACCACAACATTTGACGGAAAACACAGATGGAATGAGGGTGAGCAAATGGTGTGAAACCAAAGGGAACATCGGGGGAATTTAAGAACTTGTCTTGATCTTGTCACATGTCATTTGTTTTATCTCTGGGCGGAGACATCAAAGGCACTCGCAGCAGTAGTACAATCGGCTGTCTCTTTGGGGTTGCAAGGGGACAAGACCTACTTAGCAGCAAAGCAGCGTACTGATCATACCAAGAAAACAGGGCTTCCTTTCAGATCCTGCCAACCGAACCACAGGTCAGCACCAAACTGATGGAGAATAGGGGAAAAACATCAACGTAACAAACATAACATTACCGTCTCACTATAAAGTGTATTTGATTGATTAAAGTAATGACTTACTTCCAGTTACGCTTTGTTCATTGGGGGCAGTACTGGTGTGACAACCCTTAAAGTGCTTCATGAGTCCCCCCTCGAGATGCCCCATCCCACGAAGCAGCCGACTGAATCTGTTCCTCACGGATCAAGTTCTCCAAAACAGGAGAGCTCAGAGAGCACAAATACCGCAATAATAAACAATATTACAGACTGCAAAAATAACATCTGTGTCCTATGGACATGTTGGAAGGCGGGCTGGAGTGGTGAGAGTGCATATGGAAATCTGCATGGCGTAAATGAAGCGTAACAGCCAAGCTCTCTCACGGGAGCAAGTGTCTCGATTATGAAGTGATGCAGGGAGCTGCATTTCAAAGCAGAACCCTAAATGGCAAGCCAACACCCATTGGAGTAACAGATGGGAAAAAAATTCGGGGCTCGTTCGCAAAGATGCTCCTCATTCTGCTCCACAGCCCCCTCGCAACTCCGTGTTATACAAGGATAGATAAGAATCCATTTTGTGCAAGGAAAGGCCCTCTTGTTTAATTTCCGACACGTTACTCTAACTTTTGGTCTGTTCTGGTTTGCTTCAAACATGACCAATTTCAGATACAAGTTAATCAGCAAGTTGATTTGAAGAAAGAAAAAAAAACAGGCGGTCTGAAGCTTTTACAGATTTTGCCAAACCCCAAACTTGCCTCTATGGATCTTTGTACTGTGTTCCATCTACTCACTCACTTTCAGATCCACTTAAATAATCGCAGTGAAACGTGTTGAGCATCTAATTTTAGATGGAGCATCAAAGAAAAAGGCATTAGGCAGATAAGTTTCTCAAGTGCTGGTACCATTTATCAAAGAAACGAGAAAGAACCTGAAAGATTTGAGAGTGAGAGAAAAGTGATTTTACAGAATCTGTGATAGAGAGGTTGAGGAGTACATTATAGCAGGTAAGAACCAAGACAAGAAACAGCCCCTTAAAAATAAAGCCCCAGGATAGGAAAGGGATAATCAGGACAACAGTCACGATGGTAGAAGCATGATAATTTCTTACAAGTAATACTTTCATCCACGTTAGTGCTCCTAAAACTCCTACCGCATTCTAAAATTAGCAGAGCAGCATCTGACTAACCTAACGGCTCGTTCATCACTTTAAGAGGAACAAGATGTTATGATCTGAGCAGCATATTCACTCTAACTTTATGGCTTATTTCTGATTTATACTTTATTAGGCCAGTTTATAACTCTTTTCAAGGCTAGAATACCTAGTCAACTAGTAGATGAAACCATTCTAAATCTTTGCTAACCACAACACTTTAATAAAATTAAAAGTAATTAATAGATGTCCCTAATAACTTTTTTTCCCTTTGGGTATAGCTTATGCCTGCTTCCCAGAAAATGTCAGTCATCACATATGAACAACGTGTCATTTTTTGTTGGCATAAGACCCCTAACTGGGACAATGCCAATTTCAAGAAGACACCATGTTCACCTTCCAATCAAAACTACTAGATGATTTAATACCCAGTAAAAAACATTACATCCAACTTAAAAAAAAGAAAACCTAGAGAAGTGAATCTCAAGAAGTTGAACACGCCCCAAACCTTTACAAATCAATGTGGCTATGCTGGTACAAAGGCCAGGAGACATGGACACATGACTCTGCATTTTATCGGACTTTACCTCAGTGAGATGATCACAGTCACTATTACGTCAGCACAGGCTGTGAGAACATCAAGCCCCCAATGGCTTCCTTGGGGATATTCTGGAAAAATCCTCTGGTCAATTAGACCCCCTCGGTTGAGATGCCTGAGGAACCATTCGGACAGGTCACTCAATTTTGAAATAACAAGCCAGTTAATTGGTGAACGATAAACATCCTGACACCATGTCATTGGGAGCATTCCCTACATCCAGATCAATTGCCTTTTGTAGAACCGTGGAAAGCAAAATATTGCACATGAATATTTGGAATAAAAAATAAGAAAACCAATAAACCAAGACTGTCCTACCCACCTACAACCTCAAATAATCAAAATTTAATGGGAGAGTGAGCATCTTTGTGAGTATTTCAACACAGTAATATAGTTGGCCATATCCATTTCTCATTGGAGGAGGTCTCATTGATCAGAAATGTTCTTCAAATGATCCCCCAGTAATGGATCCAGGCCAGCACATCTCACAGTCTGCAGCATGGGAAGGCAAGAATCTGAAAATTCACTTTTTTTGTGGAGGAATTGGAGACAAGGTTACCTTTGTCCCTCCTGCTGTCCTTGTGCGTAGCAGTTTTGCCCCCTTGGTAAACTTTATCGAAATCATTTTTAATGTTATTTAACATCTTCAAACACTCAATCAGAAAAAGTCACACTTTGTTTGAGCTTCTAAGCATTTATTTTTACAAGCAAAAATGTATTTGCAATGTGGGAGAGTGAGGGACTTTAAGAAGGTTTCAATCTCACAGTAACAGATGGAGACATACAGGCCCAATTCAACTTCCTACATGAGATTCAGACATACTCAAATTAAGGTTGAAATCCATAAAACAGTGAAGATTCTCACTCGTTTCACTTTTCACAGAGAATCTCCTCATTGCTGCAATTCACACCATCCGGTAACATTGCGAACACTTTAATTTCACATGATTTGAAAAGCCCTTTGACACCTCTCAGGGTGTGTTCATCCATGACCAGACCATCATTGCAGCACTTGATTAGGGTACAACTTTGGAAGTATAGAGAATCCACCTTATACTTAACAGAAAAATGTAACGTTGTCCAAATATTCTCAGTGCCTTCCAGCTCACAGAAACACTCAAACACTGAACATATGTTGGCTTTAGTGATATTTGCGTACAAGTGCATTTAATGTAACGATATTGCGTCCAATTAGATAAGGGCGGGATGTTGCCTAAACTCTTACTATTAACCATTTTAGCATAGAGAATCTCATTTGGAAATGAAGAATTTAAACATCTTCAAAATTTTATATCAAAAGCAACCATATACAGCCTTTCAGAAGTAAATAGAAGAAAAATGACAAGCAAATCAGTTATGTCCAACATGAACTGGACCAACTTGTTAAAAGTTCCCCTTTTGCAAAATATGTGGTCATCACAGTCCAATGGAGAGTTAGATAGAAATGGGGGTAAGATATACAAAATGTGTGAACTGAGAGCTGGAAAAAAACACAGAGGACTGGAGTGACCTACATGGAGCAATAAGAAAACAAACAAGCAAGAGGAGGAGGAGGAACGCAGAGAAAAAGCAGCATTTCCTGTTCAAACACAACAAGATCGGACAGGAGCCATCAGCAGAGCAGCTGCTGCAGCTGTACAGCTTGGTGCTGATAGCGAAAGGAAGGCATGGGGAGGAGCCGAGTGCAGACAGGAAGCGAGACAGAAGCAGATCACGGGCTGATGTTACCGAGGCCAAGGGAGCAAAGCCAGGGCCCTCCAGGCTCCTGGACCACAGCAAATACAGGAATTCAGAGCCCTTGTTGGGGCTGAGCTTTCATTACTTTGCTTGGAATGATGGAAAGAGCCCAAAAAAATATGATTTGACTTATCAATGTTTTGTACTAATAAAATGGATGGAACAGCCTGACCAATGCAAATGTTCACAGCTTTTCATTCAGTGTATTGAAGAAACAACCATCAAAACTAAATTCTATAATCATATAGAACTGTCACAATTACTCAAACTCGATTAAAAGCATCGATTAAAATTTTCCTTATCACTCAGCAATAAGGCAGGAGGAAGGCGACGCATAGTAGACAAAGGACTAAATGTAGGACAAAAGCATTTGCCAATGAAGATGAATAAAAATTCAGTCTTCTGTCAGTACTGCAAAACAACTTAATCACCACAGAATAACTGCAATACAACTACATCTTAAAAGGAGCCATTGCGGCTCGATGAACTCACCCAATAATACTAGGTTACCCAAACACACACACTAATTTTATATATATACACATACACAGTATGTGTGTGTCTGTCAATTAGCCCAGCCTAGCCTACCTTTGTCACCACATTGACTAATTATTTTGCTTAATTTATTCTTTACGATTCCCGTACGTCAAAGTAAATCGCCGTTACATGAAACAAAGGTTAGCAATCGCTAAGCCGCATCATTTTACATGGTACTCATAACCAATTAATCATAATTCTTTTTTGTGAGTGTACTGCATGTTAGGACTGAATGATACTGGAAAAAAGTTCGCAATGCGACATTTGAAGTGTTTACTATATTCAGGAGTTAAAATTAACTAAACAGCTAAATAGAACTTATCTACCAACAGTGTCTTTCAAATAAGTTGGCGGCGTTGCCGCGAGTTGTGCCAGCAGACGCAAAGCAGGGCCGGCAAATCACTCACTTCTACTAGATCAACGAACACGAACTCATGGCCATAGATGGAAATTAGTGGGAGAGCATTTTAAACTGGATTTCAGGAAGCACTTCTTTACACAGCCTGTAGATAGAGTATGGAATAGTCTTCCTATTAGTGCAGTGCAAGTTAAAACCTTGGGTTCCTTTAATTCAGAGATAGATAAGATTTTAACAACTTGAACCTATTAGCTGAATTCTCCCCTAGTAAGATTGATGAGCCAAATGGTCTCCTCTCATTCGTAAGCTTCTGTTCTTAAGTATATTTCTAAATAATGAATTTATGGAATACAGAATATCTACATATAGTTCTCGTTCTCTTTAGCTAATTCTTGTTTGGCTTCTCACAAACATGCCACACGATCTATGAGCGAGTCCAACGGCAGGGACAGGAAGGAGTATGACTTTCAGAGCTTGTGCAGAGCTCATTCAAAAGCAGCGGTGGTAAACTTTAGACTGATTTTTTTTTAACACATAGGAGATAGCCGAAAAAATCCATCATTAAAATTTGAAAGTCATGTAAGTTTTGTTTTCTTTCACCGAGTAAATTTTTTTTAGCACAACTTATTGACGGTTTGAACCAGCAGACTATCACAGTCCTTGCGATGTAATGGTTGCATGTGCCTGAAATGCCATGTCGATATTAACACTGCACATCACGCCTGTCAGGGTGGCACATTGCCACTTTGTGAGTGCCTTTTCAGGGGATCCTCCAGTTTCCTTCCACTGTCAAAAAATGTGCATATTAAATGAATCAGAGTGTCTAAATGTGACTAAGTATGTAACAGTTGAAATATATATTACATTATAAATGATTATTCGATGAATCATCAAATTAACTGGTAAATTACTCAATTTGAGATATAATCAATAGTAACAGCCTGATGATAATAATAATAATAATAATAATAATAATAATAATAATAATCATCATCATCATCATCATAGTGTCAAAGTGATCATTCAAAGTGAGAGAGAGCTTCCATTCACCCAGACATTGTAGCAGAGAACACTAGGACCTCAGACATATATTTAGCATTGAGTAAACTGTGGTTACATATAGACCATTCTACTTAAATCAAAAGGTGACCGAACAAAAGGATGCCAGTATTAGCAAGTTTGCTGCAATTACAGTGAACAAATCTAGGTGGCGCTAGCTCACAGTTAAAAAGGCAGCGGCATTTGAAGTGGCCGGCGTAAAACCCAGGTTTTTCTGGCTTGCTTGTTGGCCAGACAATGCCTTTGTTTTGCAGTCAGTCCTGAGTCCACTTCATAGCACACAAAAGAGACATAGACAAAACCTTATACAGGATGACAACTGCAACCGGAACGGAAGTGAGAGGGACATTCCACTGGACACCATTCTGTATGCATCACAGTCAATTAAGAGACAAGTGCCTTGTTTACAAATACTCAGCATCGCCCACAAACGCTTCCGGCCACCATTGTGCATAAACAAGAGTGTTACATTGGTATTTTTCCCGCTTCTCATTCACTCACTCGACATCGAGGCGACAGCTCACATTAAACACATGTGGTCCAAACAAGTTTAGTCAATCTAACACAGGTGGTGACATTAGGATCTTGCAGAGATCTAGCATACAATCCATAAAAGCCATTCTTTACCATATACTCAGCACAGAATACGCACAGTATACTCAGCAAAGCAGGTTTATATTTGGTTTATGCACAGTACAAGTGCTAATTAGTGAGGGCAACCTACACAATTCTACTGATCGGCCTTTTGGGAACTTTTAAGGGTTATATGAAGGCACCGAGCGGACCACACTTTCAGTATCTCACTACCATGCACTGCACACAACTTCCTATGATGCAATACAAGTAATTTCACACAGAAGAAGCATTTTCAACACAAGAGGCCCCATTACATCTAGATAAGCACAATAACTAATGGCATAACACCACTGATAACCAGCAGAATGTTGCGCTGAGACGGACAGTCAGCAGACATGCAGCTTCTGTTTCCTTCCCAGCGCAAAAGAGAAGGTGGGCACACAATTGTGCAGTACAATTAGAACTGGAGTATTGGGTTCGACTGATATGCAGATCGATGAATGGCATTACAGACCATCCGAATCACATCAGCCTAAAGATGAAGCCCTAAAAGCAAATCACCACAAACTAATTATTACGTTTTTCACCACACAACCTACTACACATTTTAAATGATGCCACCATTAGAAGTATTTGACAGAAGCATCGATTTAACACTCAAAGAGCCTGACACTGCAAGCTGGACAGGAAATATGCTGCCTCCAAGTTTTCTGAACATTACGGAAACTGCTGTGCATTTTTTTTTTTGACTGCGGATTAGCATAGGACGACGGATGAATGTACTTTATTGATCGCAAATGTAAAATTCTGCCAATATAAAAATACTTTATATTTTGAAATATAAAAATAGTATGAAGTTGATTTTCATAATCAATTTTTGAAATGAGCAGAGAAGATTACTAAAATGGTTTTGAACCCACCAATATATTAAAAATATTTACTTCAAATGTGAAGTTGATGCTAAAAAAAGTTTTATTGGTATTAAAGAAGTGTGATGGGTTGGTGCCCATCCTGGGTTGTTCCTTGCCTTGTGCCCATAGCCTCCAGGATAGGTTCCGGTCCCCCCAGCGACCCTGAGTAGGATGAGCGGTTACAGAAAATGGATGGATGGGGGTATAAAGAACACCTAAAAAAGAATTCAAGAACGGTTAAAATGTGGAAATTATGAATAGAAACAATCAAGCTTAACTTAAAATTTTATTAAGAATCCACCTTTCGGAGGAAACCATCGGCAGGGCAGAAACTTAATGCAAGAAACATTTTACTTAAAAGTCACACGGCATTCCTGGATACGTGAGAGACAGCATAACCAAGACAGCCGCCTATGATGAATGGACAGCCATCGTAAGGTCACGACCCTAGGGGAAGGAAGTGATTAATGTCATGGGAATTAGGCACCAGAAATGTACACAAACAGCCAGGCAGAACGTCAAATGGGGATTTGGCCGAGACCAGCAAAGTCTTCCGCTCCAAGGTATAAATAGACTGATGTGTGCTGATGAGATTCCTCACACACACACACACACACACACACACACACACACACACACACACACACACACACACACACACACACACACACACACACTTCTGCGGTCTGAGCTATGCACCTAGATCCCCCCTCCTCCCCAGCTTCCTACAGATCACTGTTTTTGTTATCCGTTTGCCACACAGACTGCAGGACAATCCTTTAAAACAACAACGCTAAGACAGCCATGGACACTGGAACGTGTCCTACTACACGCCGGCTCTCTCTCATAGCCTGCGTTTCGGCAAGCTGTACCTGTGAGCCACACTCAAACTAGGCCGCCATCATCCGATCCACATTCCGTTTTGCGTCTCTCTCGAACGGTGAACCTGACGGCCGCAGCAAACCACTGCAACACTTAAAGTGACTGAATTTAGGAACGTGAAGGAAAATTAATAACCAGAGATAATCCATTCATGAGTAATCTACTGCCCAAAATTATACAGGGTTTTCTAGCAGGTCCATCAAACTTTGAAGTTTACAAGCAACCTAATTAAAACTCAAAAGGCTGTGAAAATTTGCAACAACATGCATCCACAGGCTGATGTAAATACACCACTTTTACATGTTCATGAGCACAATCTGAAATCATATGGCTTTTTTTTTTTTAAATACGCCGTGCTTTCCTGCATAGCAAGTCAAAGTACCACATAACCACATAGGCCAATCTAAAAAAAAAAAAAAGTGTGACTGATCAGTACGATCCCACGGGTATTCTCCCACCATAAGCAGGGGCCGTCAGCGACCAGTATGTATGAATTATGATTCTTTAGTTGGCACTTTTATCCAATATTACCCACATAGATACTGCTGAATATCTCCAGGGAGCAGTTGAAGTTGAGCATGTACTATGATGCTTCAGTCAAATCCATCAAAGCTACCGAGCGCACCAGTGATTCCATCATATATTTTTAATAAGCGAGTTAAGGATTACCATCAGGAGTTTTGTTCCCATAACAAAACACCCTCGGTTTCTGCTTCTGAATAGAATGGCCTGCAAGAGCAGGTGGCCTGCGAGCCTGCTCACTGCTGGAGATGTACCCTTTGACCACGTCTTTCCTCTTTGTCATGCTGTGAACATCCCCCATCCTCTACTGTACTCCCAGTCAACAGCCTAACCCTGATCGAGCAGATGCAAGTCACGGATGCCCGGCTCCATCCCAGCTTTCCGAGGATAGGAAAACAAGCTTGCATTTCACCAAAATCCTGTCCTACGTAGCCCAGTTTCCCACGGCTTACCGACTACTACACTACTGGCGTTCCACCCAACGCACACTTTTGGAAAAAAACAGCTGCCTCCCCCAGATAACAGTCATTATGAATGTGAAATATTTTAAGTCAAGATATGTTTTGTATTGTTAATCACAGTAAAAAGGAAGACATGTACATAAAAACCCATCTAAGAGTGCCTTTTTTGACTATATGTATTAGTCGTTTAAGACAATATAATCATAACAGGAGGTTCATAAGTCATGCAGTTGCAGATCTGGAAAGGGGCGGGGAGAGGGCACCAGGGTAAATTCTAGCCTTGAGTAAAAGCCTCACTACAGGAAAGCTCTTTCCCAGTCTTCATCACATTTTTGTACCACATTCCCAATGCTCAGAGGGAACAGATGCACAGATATTAGCGGTGGCCCACATGGACAGAATACGTGCCCAAACAACATTATATAAATACAAAACAATCCAAGCAGAAGTTCTTTTTCAACTTCTTGCTATAAATATCATTGCTAGTTGGAATTAAGGGAAATCTCCATCTCCAAATATGGATTGAAGGTAAGCACTTATTTCGTTGTAAAGGAGGAGGAAAAAAACTGCTCGGATTCTCCAAGACCACAAGATGACAACAGACTGATCGACAGAAAGTATCTGATATTTGGTCGAAGAGATGCGTCTTAACCTCCGCAATCCTCTCCAAAGTAGGTCTGTTCGGTGTTGGATTTCATGTCATCTCCATGCCGTGTACCAGGTTCACATCCTTCCTTGGAGTAAAAGAGGAGTAGCTGCTCCATAAGAAAGTTGTTTCAGGCCCAAGTAAAACCTTCCAAAAAAAACTAAGTGATAAAGAATGGCAAAAACTGCAATATCCGAGAAAAGTGTTTAACTAAAATGGAAACAATAATAATAATTGGTAGCACCCATTGCAGCACCCAGGGAACTGAGTGTTAAGGGCCTTCCTCAAGGACCTGCAGACTTGCCGAGACTAGGCTTGAACCAGCAACCTTCTACTCACAGGCACAGAGGCTTAGCCCACTGAGCCACATACTGCCCCCAGTGTTAAAGGGGGAAAATGTTATTCCTACAGGTCCATATTTCATGATTACATCTGGTCGCATGCTAAAATGGTATAACACACAGAGGTATCTATGACAAGCCCATTAAATATTAAACTTCTGCAAGATTGAATATGTTAATACAAAACTGCATTTCCCTATGTAAGCAGTGCCTGGGAGTCTGGCTTTATGGTGCTTTATTTAAAAAAAAAAAAAAAAAAAAACACAACAATTACAGCAATAAATGCAACTCACAAGGAGGAAGGGGATTTATGAAGGGCGCCCCCTGTTGCCACATGCAGGCACATATACATATTGTGTAGTTTTCAATGAAGCTCAAATGAAAGCTGTTAAATGGCAATCTCCCAAATCCCGGCTCTGCTCATCAGGTCTTACCTTCATTTTAAGTTACGGTTCTTATGAATTTGTTTTTGGACTGAATTCATTTTCATACAGGTATAATCCTTCAAATTCACCAGACACCTTACTGGTATGCCAGGTGAAAGAAACATGCAGAAGACTAAAAGACAGACCACTTCCTTTTCACAGTTTAAGATAAAATCAAGTTCTTCATGCATCTTATGCAAAGCACACACATGGTTGCATGCATGTATGATAACGGTGCTTTCTAGTTTACCCCAAAACTAAAGGAAGTAAAGCATGCATATGGACAGAAAATCCATAGCCACTTCCAGAACACAGACACACAGCACATGTGGCAGGGTTCTCATTGACTACAAGCCTCAACCACAAGTTTGGAGCAGTGATGCTTCCAGTCCAGATAAGCTGAATAACTTCCATGTATGGTTTGAGGCACTGAATGACACCCCTGCAAGGAAGACCATCCCTCCCTTCAATGATCAGACACTGTATCTGTGTACAGCTGATGTGTGGGAAAACTCTGTCCAAAGTAAACCCACGTAAGGCTGCTGGACCAGGCAATATTTTTGGCTGTGTGGTCAGGGAGTGTGCAAGACCAACTGGCAGATGTCTCCACTGATACACTATATAGATAAATGCAGTGGGACGCCTAGCCATTACACCTACAAGAACGTTTATGACATCTCATCCGAAATCCACAGACATAACTGCAACTCCATGTTGATAACAGCTGCCACTGCTCTGGGAAAGCTTTAAACAAGGTTTTGGAGTGTGACTGCAGGAATTCTTGCCCATTCATCCAGAAGAGCATTTGTGAGGTCAGGCACTGGCGTTGGGGCGTGAAGGCCTGGCTCTCAATCTCTGTTCTAGTTCATCCCAAAGGTGTTTGATGGGGTTCAGATAAAGGCTCTGTGCAGGCCAATCAAGCTCTTCCACAACGAACTCATACACCATGTGACCTTACTTTGTGCAATAGGGCAGAGTCATGTAGGAACACAATATGGCCTTCCCCAGACTGTTCCCACAAAATCGGAAGCATAGAATTGTCCAAAATATCTTGTTATGCATATGAAGACATATTTAACCAATGTGATATTTAGGTAGTAGTATTGATTCAAAGACTGGAAACAGACCAGTGTGAACACTTATGACAAGCAAAGAATATTTTTTTCAGGTCAGTGGAATCATTAGCACCAGTTCTCCCTAAACAATAAAGAGACCACTGTAGTTTGCTGTAAGTGTAAACAATATTGTTTGACTTATCTGCCTTTTGATTTAAAACAGAATAACTGTACCATGCATATGTAGAAAACATGTACTTTTGACTAAACTGAAAGCTGTACCCTGCTAGTTACATTAACAGGAGTAGATAGAAAATAATGCATTTCTACGTTTAAATAATAGCATACTGTCGCTATGCATATGACACCATTCAAACCGAGTGTGTTCCACCTCCTCATCTAATGGTCACAGTTGGTCTCTGCTCTTTATGAGGTCCAGTACCCCAGGGTTTACAAATTAAGCACTGGTGGAAACCAGAATTTAAGGAGAAAGACCACTACCTGTGTTGCCTCACATCTCTGGGACCCGGGTTCGAGTCTCTGCCTGGGTTACATGTGTATGGAGTTTGCATGTTCTCCCCATGTCGTTGTGGGGTTTCCTCCGGGTACCCCGGTTCCCCCCCCCCCAGTCCAAAAACATGCTGAGGCTAATTGGAGTTACTAAATTGCCCATAGGAGTGCATGTGTGTGTGAATGGTGTCTGAGTGTGCCCTGCGATGGGCTGGCCCCCCATCCTGGGTTGTTCCCTGCCTCGTGCCCATTGCTTCCGGGATAGGCTCCGGATCCCCCGCAACCCAGTAGGATAAGCGGTTTGGAAAATGGATGGATGGAAGACCACCACCAACTTTGTTAGAGTGTGACTCAGTTACTGGCGCTGGATTATGTACAATATTATTATGTGTGTATATTTAATGCAAGAGATTTCATTTTTTTGAAAATCAGTTATCAATACCGTTATATCGTGACACTTTTAGCAGCTGGTCATTAGGCACATGAAAGCTGGACTTCCCACCACACAACCGACTGCAGTTTGCCTATAGCCTAGACCACTCTACTGAGGATGCTATTTCAACCATTATCCACCTCTCCCTTTCAGATCTGAAGAAAATAGCACATACGTCAGAATGTTGTTCATCGACTTCAGCTCAGCATTCAACACCATCACCTCGTTGCAACACCTCCCTAGGTAACTGAATACTGAACCTCCTAACCAAAAGTCCCCAGACATGGTAAATAAAGGCCACGGCTACTATGTGAAGATATATGGTAATCATAACAGGAAGGACAGCTGGACACTTTTTTTTTCTTAGGTGCTTCTCATTCTGGAAAAGTCTGGACACCCCTGCTCCACACCATGTTCATGTAATAGAATATGTCTTTATCTTATATTTCATCAACTGGATACGATGTCTGTTGTATGACGAGCAGTAATGGGCCAGAATGGTCTACCCATCGGTGCCCACAGCTTGGAAGGCTTCAGTAGTATTCAATGGATAGCAGAGAGATTGGGTCTAGATTCAGCAGATTCAAGTGGTCTTCAAGCCAAATAACACTATTAAAAAGTAGTCGTATTAATATTGTTGTTTTAAAAGTACCTATTAAAAGTACTGCCAAAAGAAACTGTCATCCCACAGAGTTGCACTTGCAGGCATTAATGTGAAATCACATGTGAGTTTTCATTCACTGTGCAATACATATACTCCCCATCTACTACATGGCTCCAAGATAATAAATATGCCATACTTCACTTTTATCTTTTGCTTTCTTTTGGTCATGTGATCCTGAGAACAGACTGGAGGATGAGAAATGATCAGCCTGCTACCCCAATGCCAGTAGCAGGGTTTCTGGTTTCTGAGCACAACTGGGGGAGCTGAGCTCCCATATGGGAGCACACATAGGCAGAGTGCCCTTTAAGGCAGCGGAGGCGTGTGGGCGATCCTCCACACCACAACCGTATATTCCCGCAAACAATTCTCAGAAGCTGTATTTCCATTAACATCTACCGCAAATTATAAGTAAATTCAAGCAAAGCACATTATAAGCAAATCGACCAAAGTTAAATTGCAAATAGGGTATGCTGTCATTATTAGATGCTATGGGAATATTAGTCGAGTGCAAATGTTTGCATCTCCTCAGTTTGAAATGCCAAAACTAAAATAAAAAATGTATTTTCATCAACACTATTTTTAATGCACTGTATGTTTTTACAAAAAGAGTCCTTCAACACCAAAAGTAACAAAAAATGGCCAAAGAGTACATAAAAATAAAGTGATAGTGAAATAATATAATATCAGTCCAAAAGTTTGCATCCCCTGTTCTCTAATACTTTGTAGGTCCACCCTCTGCCTTTATAACCTCCTCCAATCTCTTTGGGTAACCTCTTAGCACCTTTTGGATCATCTAAGGTTTCATTTTAAATTGTCATGCATATGCCTTCCTGGCATATTTGTTCTAAGTGTTCTAGATTCCTTGGCCGTCTACTATGCATGGCCTTCTTCAAATCTAAATTGACAAGTTTTCCATTATATTCAAATCTGGAGACTGGGATGGCCATGGTAAAACTTTTGCCTTATTCTTCTTAAACCATTCCTGAGTTGACTTGCTTTGTGCTTTGGATCGTTGCCTTCTTGTGGGATCCACTACCTCTTTCTTCATTTTTAGCTTTTTGACTGATGGTAGGAGACTATTGACCTGCATTCATTCTACCTGCAGAGCTCCAGTGCACGATGCAGACAAACACCCCCAAAACATCATCGAGCCTCCACCATGTTTGACTGTGGGTATGGTGTTCTCCTCATAGGCAGTTTTTTCCCTCGCCAGATGTATCTGTGTGAATTGTGACCAAATAATTCAACATTCTTATTCCAAAAATCAGTAGGTTTGTTCACATGTTCTTTAGCATATTCTAAGTGTGCTGCTTTGCTTGGTTCTTTCTTGGTTGCGATAAATAGGTCAGATAAACTTGCAAATAACCAGGAACCACTTCATAGCTGAGCACTAGGCCTGTGCTGTATCAGGAAAATCTGCAATGTGCAATAACATCATTAAACACTGAGATGACAATATGACTTAGGATGAACTGATTGTATTTTTACATAACCATTGTAAGTACACTACGTTTGCAAAAAGTTTGAGCACTTTTTTAACTTAAGTAAGGTAATAATGTTTCCTGGAAGTCCCATTATCACAATGGTTAAATTAGCAGAGTACTAATCAAGCATAAAACAATTATCACAAAAGCTGCAACTTAAGTTAAATAAAGCCATAAAAATAAAACCATTCAAGTAAGAGGAAAAAAAAAAAAAAGGAATTCTGCAGTTAAGGCTGCTTGGACCCCTAATAATACGATATTTCTGTAAACAATCTCTGACCATGAAATAGGAAGGTAATTCACTTATAGCACAGCAGCGGAATCAATATTTTTTCGCACCAGGAATGTCAAGTTTTCCTTGGGTTTCACATGGTTGTTTGTGGGTGTATCCACAGTCACTTTGGGCCACTTCTGAATGGTGAGCATAACTGGCACACGAGGAACACAGCATTTCTTTTGGTGAGAACGCCTGTCACACAAGGAGAACGGCATGAATTTTCGGAAACTATCCTCATCACAGTTTTAAACCCTTGGCCCGACGTGCTGTATAATGCATATCCAAAGTTCATGGTGGGCAGTGGTGGCTTAAAGATTAGGGAAGTACTTGCAGGGTCGAATCCCCGACCAGCAAGGCACCACTGAGGTACCCTGAGCAAGGTACCGCCCCCAAGCTCTCCCCCCCCCCCCCCCCCCCCAGGCGCTGAATTAGCTGCCATAAGACGCAATGACTTTTTCTCCCCACTTTTGGGGGAGAAAAGTGCATCTTATGGTCAGAAAAATACGGTAAATAAAATGTTTTTTCTTATTCATCGCGATTCAGGCAGTCTTTCGTGATATTGCGCATGTTCATATAGCAATGATAGTTAAAAGGGGTATTAAGATTTATTGGCAAGCACCACAGAGGACACAAAAAAGCAGCACTGTTAAGGGTGAATCCAGCTGACCCTAGATTTCTGAGCTTCTCACCTTTTCCAACCACAAAGCCTGACTATTTATCTTTTATCATGTTGCCGGTCCTGAGGGGGGATTCCTCTCGGTAAAATTTCCGACCAGGAATTTTCCCCATTGGTTCCACGTCCGTGCAGCGGCCCATTACAGGCCAAACTGCGTTTACGCAGTCCACTAGAGTTGGTTGACAAACTAAGCCCTTGGTTTCCTGGAATGGGCCCCAAGGCTCACCAAAACTCTGTACTAGATAAGCAGTGAGTTATGAAAAAAGCATGGATGAATGGATGGATGGCATTAGCAGGCAATCATGATGGGGTGTGAAGGAAACCGTTTCCACCACATTTCAGAAACAGGTTTGCAGGGCCAGAGCCGCACAGTAATTCCACACCACAGAGTAACGGGCGGCACTCCAACACCGGCACTGCTGAGCAGTGATTAGGAGCTTCCCCGCACAACCCACAGCAGGCAGAACAAGACACCTCACAAGGATGCAGACAGAGATAAAGACTGCCCGGAGGCTCTGCGCGTCCTGTGGAAAAAGTTAGCACTCACATTGACCCGAGAGTCCCAAGGCCCAGAAGGATGCGTGCATCTTAGGGGGGGCGGGGGTAGGGGCTGGGGGTGTAAGGCACAAGAGAGAAAGTTTGAGAGAGTGTCTGGCTTGGCTCAATTTTAACTGGTAACCGAGATTTACGGGTACTCATTAGAGGGGACTCTTTGTACTGTACAAAACTGCAAAAAGCATAATGCATCCTTATGGATATACGGTACCTTAAGGAAAGCAAGGAGCCCAGACCCTTAAAATCTTACCAGATATGCTCGATACTTAAGTGCATTGTAGGTGCTCCCAACCACACATTATCTCCCATCCTGTTTTCATTCCCCAGTCAATACTTACCCAGGAGGATGTATATTATGCTTATGGATAATCTGTGTGATTATAATAAACCACTCAGACAATCAAGAACGCATGTCTGCCAATACAGTGAGAAATCTGTCTCTCCGCTGCCATGTCCAATGAGCAATACAACAAAACTACAGCTAAAAGTGGCCCTGGGGACCAAATTGTTTGTCTGTTATAAGTGAAATTCCGTTATATGCGAGTCCGCTATATCCGATGCTTTTTCTGCATGTTCTTAAAGGCGCACAGCCGGGACCAGAGGACCTCGTCCGTTATAGACGATATTCCATTAAAAGTCCACTATAATGGGATTTTACTATATGACGATATTCCATTTTTCAGGATATTCCATTTGTGTACTGTACAATTTTAAAATTTGTTTGCACCACATTTGGGTATGAAGAAAATTAATTCTAATCTTGATAATATACAAGTCACAAGGGGTCAGCAGTAACAATTCCCTGGTTAAAAATGTAACGGCATCAGGGGAAAAGCATCAGTGGATTTTTATTCCCTCCCTCAATTAAAATGCCCGTACTTGAGTGAAACATGGCTCAGATTCTCTTTACTAAGGCCAAATTAACAATAAATTATGCTGCCAGTTGCCGAGTGGGAACATAATTGCTAAGAGCAAAAGATCAGGGTATGTAGCCGATTGTGATGGACAGGAAGCATGGCTGGAGCTCCCCACTGCTCCACCACCACCCAGCAGCTTCTCCAAGATGAGTTTCAGGACTGCTTGAGGATGGAGCGATATAATCCGCCCTCTTACCGGCTTTGACTCTCAGGTGGGAATTGGAGACCCACAATATGAAGTGCATATGCACCTAGAACTGCCGCCGTACTGGACTCACAGAGCACAAAATTACCAATGAATGGTTAAGAGCATGCATGTTATCCATTTGCTAACCACCTATTCGGTATAGTGTTATGGAGAGTCGAGTGTCTATGCCAGACAGCACAGGGCACAAGGAGAGACTCTGGAGGATGCCTGTCTATTGCAAAGCAGACACATCCACTCTCACTACAGGCAATAGAGAGAGACACTGGTTAGCCTGGATGTTTTTGGACGTTGGGAAGGAACATACAAACTCCATACACACAAAGGAAGGGGTCAACCCCGCACGTGTGTGACAACAGTGCTACCAATCCAGTAATAGTGCCATGAATCTCATACAACTTCTTCTCCTTCTCTCCATAGTGCTTTTGACCCAGCAAACCCCTTCTAAAAAACCCACTTGTACTCCCTTTTCATTTACTATCTCCTTACAAAGTTGTGATGTACACCATTGAACTTCATCACAATATCTACCTAATATGTAAAAAAAAGTCTGAAAAAAGTTCATTGTAAATCCACTCTCCAATGGCATACACAAATGCAGCTAAATTAGTTTTAACTCCCCATTTTTACAAAGGCCTAAAAACTATATCTTATCTGCCTGTACAGCACACCGTAAAGATAATTTCGCAAAATATTTGACGATAAAATTTGTACAGGACATAAGCTGTAACAAAAGCACTGCCTGACAGATTTAATAAATTTTATGTATTCTTAGACTGATTTTTGATGAATATCATTTTTATAAGTTCAGTGAATGGACTCAAAGGAACAACACAATGCTTCAGAAATGATAACGGCCAAAATTCTCTCAGTGTTTAACCATAATACTGCTCAAAACTTGATTTCCATGTGGCCTTGTCTGCATGGATCACTAGAGGACTGTTCATCTCAAATGACCACATACAACAATGTGTTACTGTCTTGATAGATGGATTGCATTTATATAGCGCTTTTCTACTCGTACAAGCACTCAAAGCGCTTTACAATTCATGCCTCACATTCAACCATCCACATACACATTCATACAACGGTGGTGGAGGCTGCCAAGCAAGGCACCAACCTGCTCAATGGGAGCAATTTGGGGTTCAGTGTCTTGCTCAAGGACATTTCGATGGGGTTAGGAGGAACCGAGGCTCGATCCTGCAACCCTCCAGTTGCCAAACGATCAGTAAGCACCAAAACACAGAGTAGAGATGAAGCCTTTACACTTGGGATGTAACTGGCAAACACTGACATATAGTACCATTCGGCTGGTAAATGATGGACAGAACTCCAATCTTGCTCAAGCCAATATTATTATTTGTGTACTGATACTACAAATATTCCCTGCATAAGGCCTGTTTATGTAGGAAGTACACAAGCAAAAAGAGCAAATATTATTTTTTACGTTTATATACTTGTTTCTCTGCGGCACATCAATTCCTCAGCCCTTACCTTATCAGGAATCAGTCATGCATCCCCAGCTAGACAGCATCCAGTCATTTGTAAGGAGAGAGAGTCTACAGCTACAACCATTTACTATTATGCAATGGAGTGGATTCAAGCAGGCCACTTCAATCTTATGAATTTAAAAGAGTGTTTTTTTTCTTGAAGAAATGCATCCTTTCATCACTATGGGCCTTTTGAAGCCTTGGAGAGGAAGGGTGGGAGAGGCATACATACTATCACAATCTCTTAAAATTCCCTTCATAGACCAAAAGTTTCAAAATTCAAATATTAAGCCCAATTAGGCATTCAGCGTTTTCAGGTACAATCACTGATTAATAGAGATTGGATTTTAAAGTCATCACAGTTTCTTTTCATACAGAGTACAACATGGTACTATGTTTTTACCATCAATAGTTATAGTAAAACCATTATAATTTGATCAGCCATATACCATTGAAAACTACATAGCATTACAGTGTATCTTCAGTTAAAATACAAAGGTAATCAGTTATGCTTTTTGTACTGTACCACGGTAATAAGACATTTTAAAATGTGCTATACTAAGGTAATAAGCTTATATTTAATAATGTTTTACATAATGTTTATCATAGTATTGTAATGATACAGCACTGAAATAAGACATCATAATTACATTAAATGTACCATGCATGAAATGTATCTGTTTTGGCTTAGTGAAGTAAACACTAACGGTTTAATAGCTTGATGCATCAAACCAATTAATATGGAAGTAAATTAATGACAAAAGTCGCTGATGAAAAAAAAAAAAACACGTTGAATTACACTTGTCACATAAAAAAAGCATCGCATTAATGATGCTTTGAAATTTTGGGGACTGTAATTTAATATGTGTATACATTTAAACATTGAACATTTCAACTGAAAACATTTCAATTGTAATTTCACGGCTTAAATATTCAGTACAAAAATATTCGGCTTCCAAAATTCAGTTCCAAAACATACGTATTTTAAAGTGCATGTTTATAATTCAACCACATGAATTCAGTTCATTTAATTTCGCCTCAAAATAAATTTAAAAAGAAATTCAGTTGAAAATATTCCATGCGTTTTATTCGCATCTTTATTATTCAAGCAGTATTATTTAGTCGTCTTATTTGCGCTTTACAACATTCAGTCCCGTTATTTTCAAATAAGCTGCCAGAATTTCAGTGGTTTAAAATACGGTCCGAAATTCCACTCTATACATCCGGGACTAGCAGGATAGAGTTCATCTAACTGCTGTCAAAATGGAGCAAGCGGGAAATACAAGTACTGATTGACTTGGCAGCAGATTTTTGTTGATTGTGTTGTTTCTTGTCGTTTACTGGTCAATCCGATAACTTATTGCACCCCCAAATAATAGGCTTTTTATGCAAGTAATTCGCTAGCTGCATTAATTATCGCCAAACTTATCTTGCGGGCACCCACAAGGTCCGCTAGCTTGCAAGCTGGCCAGCTAGGTAGTTGGGATGGGATAGTACTCGACTTGGAGACTGATGGGTCTGCGATGTCACCAGAAGGGACCTTAATAGCACTTTTTGAAAGTATCATATGCCCAATTAATTAAGGAAAAGACGGTGAAGATGAAACGGCATCAGACAGGGCTGGGCCGCGAAATACCGCGTCGTGTTTATGAACATTCATATCGTCATCAGTGTATAATTGTCAGGATTCGCGGGTGCGGACGGGTAGTAAGGGGACGCAAGTGTAATTCAACGTGTTTTTTTCATCAACGACTTTTGTCATTAATTTACTTCCATAAATTACTCACTTACCTATAGTGTTTCAATGGCAAAAACTGAAGGAAACATTTATCGAGACGTTGTGTCTATTTGAAATGGCAAAAATATTTTGTATTTTGTAAAAATGTAATATTATGATTACTAATTTGAGTTGCTTAGGTGGAATTCTCAGAGACACAACAGAACCGTGGTATCAGAACGAAGTACCAAAATATAAAATATACTATTCAAATATTAGGAATTCCATATGTATATCATATTCATATCATAAATGTACTATGCACAAAACAGAATACCATTTAAATAGCTACGACATTCAACAAAAACATCTGCCACTTTGCCAAGGCCTTTTACAAGGCCTTCATAGGCATATAGTAACATGAAGGTGATGGTTAATAAATGAGTAAAGGAAATCTATCCATCCATATCCATCCATCCATATTCCAAACTGCTTATCCAACTGGGTCGCGGGGGGGGTTCGGCAATGGGCAAGAGGCAGGGAACAACCCAGGATGGGGGGCCAGCTCATCGCAGGACACACCATTCACTCACGCATGCACACCTACGGGCAATTCAGTAACTCCAGCCTCAGCATGTTTTTGGACTGTGGGAGGAAACCGGAGTACCCGGAGGAAACCCCACGACGACATGGGGAGAACATGAAAACTCCACACACATGTGACCCAGACTCGAACCCAGGTCCTAGAGTGCTAACCGTGCTAGCTAACAGTGCTAACCACTGCACCACCATGCCGCCCCCAAGTAAAGGAAACGAATTCCTAATTTTGTGTTAATGTTTTTAAAATAATGTGTTAATAGCCTAACTGGTCTCAGGCCTCGAAGCCGTCAGGCTGGCGGTACACCCCCGCGTTTTGACTCTCAAGCTAGAAATCTTACGGCAAATCTATACCATTCCATTATAAACCTAATTAACTATCAAAAGCGTTGGGGTACTTCACAAACTCTACAGACAGTTTACAAGGTAGTAAAACCCTTACATACATGTAATTCTGGCGCAGACTAGTCTGGAATTGAAAATCTCACGCCAGCCACCCGGCCTAAGTTGGCAACCCTGCCTCCTTAAAGAAACGAACCGAGCGATACTACGTTCTCAAATTAACCTTCTTGCCGTGTGTCAGGTTCTTTAGTCCAGCTGTGGTGACTTCGACTCTGTAATCCGTAACCTATTTAAGGTTTTTAGGAATCACCTTTACATGGGAGCGGGCAGCCAAACAGCGTACCTGTTCACCTCGGCTGTACACCCGGCCTACGCCCAGCCTCGCCGGGACAGTAATGCTACGAGGTAAAAACCAGCAGGACGTACAACAGACAGTAAAGACGGGACGCTGCTCTTATTTTTGAATCACTTTAACGATGTAGTACATGGAAACGACGTGGACAAACTCACCGAGCTCGACCGAGGTTTCGCGCCCCGCCGTTACGTCCTCACCTCTTGCCCTCAGACGCCGTTTTACACAGCAAGAGTCACCAAACAACTATAGCAGAGTCTTAATTAAACCTGCAATGTTCACATATGCTTTATAAATTTTAAATCACATAGAAATGACTCTAGGAACTTTCTTTACTCTATATATGTGATTATTAGACAATGAAAGGCGATACCGTATTCACCTAATAGTGTTGCCATTTAACCTACACGAATTTATATACAGGGTTGCCAACTCTCGCGTGTCTGGCGTCACTCACGCTTTCTGACTCACGTTCACGCAATAATCACACACCAAATTTATATTATTCCATTATAAAACTAAAATTAGCTGCATGAAATGAGTTGGAGTAGTTTGCAAACCCTGCACACGATTTACATATATTATTATACATGTAAGCGAGTGGAGGGGCGGCATGGTGGTGCAGTGGTTAGCACTGTTGCTTCACACCCGGGTTCGAGTCTCTGCCTGGGTTACATGTGTGGAGTTTCCTCCGGGTACTCCCCCCACACTTTGGACTGTTTCCCCCACCCGCACAGTCCAAAAACACGCTGAGGCTAATTGGACTTGCTAAATTGCCCGTAGGAATGCAGGTGAGAGTGAATGGTGTGTGAGTGTGCCCTGCGATGGGCTGGCCCCCCATCCTGGGTTGTTCCCTGCCTCGTGCCCATTGCTTCCGGGATAGGCTCCGGACCCCCCGCGACCCAGTAGGATGTGTAGACTTGTCTAGAATTGAAAATGCCAAGCTAGCCACCCGACCAAAGTTGGTGACTCTATATATACATATACAGAGTATATACATGTATAATAATATATGTAATAATCACATTAATAATAAGCTGGACTAATAATATATTATTAGTCGTGTGCAGGGTTTGCAAACTACTCATTTCATGCAGCTAATTTTAGTTTTATAATGGAATAATATAAATTTGCTGTGTGATTATTGCGTGAACGTGAGTCAGAAAGCGTGAGTGACGCCAGATACGCGAGAGTTGGCAACCCTGTATATAAATTCGTGTAGGTTAAATGGCAACACTATTAGGTTAACACGGTATCGCCTTTCATTGTCTAATAATCACATATCTAGAGTAAAGAAAGTTCCTAGAGTCATTTCTATGTGATTTAAAATATCTGTATATATCTGTATATACATATATATATATGGATTATTCATTGGTGCAGCTGAAATGCTGCAGGGTCTGTGTTACCCTTTGCTTTACCCTTTGCTTTACCAGTTTTGTTGTATATCTAAGACTTTTAAGTCTTTTGTGAAATTACCTATCCATTTATCATGACCAAAATATTAAGGGGATTATTTAATCATAATAAACATTAAGGTTTGTTCTTTGTGGCATAAGATCAAAAATAAAATGCGCAAAAATAAATAATTATAAGGGAGCAATAAACATTAACATTATTTTTTAATATGTTCCCCTTGACCTGCGTGTATAAAATCTGTTACTATATTTGTGGAAGATTTTGGTTTAGTAGGAGTTCATCTGCTTGTCTTCTATTCCAGTTAGGAAGGATGTTTATTGATGGTAAAACTGTTATGTGCACAAATACAGCTTTTCATCCACTTAACTGTAATCTTGAAAATTTACTATATAAATTTGCTTGTTTTCTTTTACATACTGTATATTTTTAGATATATTTTGTGTGATATGTACATGCACAATGTAATATGTACATGTGCAGAGGACACATTTTGTTGTTGTGCACTGTGTGCTGTGGTGTGTCAACAATGATCACTGATCACCAAATTCTAAATTCCAAACAAAACAAATTATTCCAACTAGATATCAGCCTTCTACACATACCATTATTTCAGTTTGCTTCAGTACTGGGTGTAACAGTTTACCCTCAGTTGATATTTCCACAGTGCAAAATGTGATCATTTCTTTTGCCACTTTAGTGGCACTTTAGTTGTATTTTCATAAATAAAAATGGTTTGACTTTGTTTGTTTTCAGATTGCCTATAATCATTCTGCTTATTGGTATATTTGCTCCCCAAGGCACAAGGCATCAGTCGACCCTGCCATCTCTCACGGCATCACTGCAGGTGTGTTGAGTCCAGGTGCTGTCAACAAACAATGCCAGTGAAGTCTGACGTCAATGAGGTGTAGAATAGGAAAGCTGAAGTCAGAGATGACATCACTCTGCTTGTAGTCTCTGTCCTCTATGTGGCTGAAATCAATGCACAGTACGATCACCACACCTGTCTCTTTCTGAAGCTAGCCTGCAGCTACACATTGCTGCTTCCTCTATGAATCCTAGGTTTATCATCCTGTATTAACTCTGGGTTAAAAAGCTCTCGCATCTGCCAAGCCAGGAACACAAGCCTCGTCACTTTGATAAACCTTTCCATGTCTCAGCAAATGATCATTCAGTTATAAATATATATGGGTCACCTTCCAATACTATGAACCAAAAACTAAGATTAAAAAATATCTAGTTAAGCTCAGAAATATGTGGATTTTAGATGGAATACATATATAGAATATCACCCTCTTATGCTATATAAAGCAGAGGGAGTAATAGATTTGTGCCATTTCAAATTCTGTGTTTTCTGGTTGACATTTGTCTTTATTCTCACTTTGCATTTCATACAGATCCCTTAATGTATTCGATTAAATGTGTATAGCCTATCCCAGGCAGCCCAAAGCACAAGGCTGGGGTACACCCTGGATGGGATGTCTTTCCATTGCAAGGACAACCTAGAGATGCCAATTAACAACGTGTTTGAACTGCAGGAGGAAACCTACATGACACAGGTTGCAAAGATGCAAGGTCTGTAAGCAGGAAGTAGTGGTAGGATTTTAACCTCCAACTCTGAGGGCTACCAGCGCTACCCAATGCGCGTGCTGTCCCACACTTAGAAATTATAAGACTCTACTAACCTATTGTTCATATATATACACTCACACACAAATGAATATACATCGTCAATGCACTCAAACAGTTTGCATAAGGAAGTATCAAACAAAATTTACAGCTGAGATGTCTCATGCACAAGAAATAGTTTTAAGATTGATGGTAAGTTTGTTAAAACCCTAAAAAGACAGCTACAGTATGTCCCTCGAGCATTTTGAGAGAGCTAAGACCAGCAAGAAGACGACTGAATCTATAGCTAAACTACATGGGAAGCATGTACTGGTGTTACATCCAAACACGGTTTGAACATCCTGTTCCAATATATCTGCCAAAACATGCTCAAACATCCTCCTCACAAATTCATAAACTAGTCACATATGACCTCTGACCTTGCTGTGTGCTTAAGGGAACTGCTGCATTTTCCAGCTAATTAAAGAACAGCAGGATTTTTAAAGAACTTCCAAACAACAACCCCGAAACTCTAAACACACTTTTAAACCCGAAAAATAGGTTTGAAAAACAGTTCCCTGTTACCACTGTAATTATACATGGACAGTCTTGATACATTATAATTACCCTAAAAAACATCAGACTAAATGGCTCCAAACTCATGTATTAGTGATCAAGTATAATTTAAAGCGACAAGGCATCCAGAGTCATTACTGAGCTCTATGTACACTAATACAATCAAAATTAATCATGTTTAATCTAGAAAACATAAAACAGGAAAGTGCTGGTTTATACGTTTCCCAAAGTCAAACTCAAAAAAACAACCAATTATAAGCACCCATTAAAAAGTGAGTATGCAGAGACAAGAAGCAGAAAGCCTCCTTATAATCTCTCCTTATTGGCTATCCCAAGTAGAAACAGAAATAGCTTCCACTCCTCTGCATATTTGGAAATGCATGTGTTGTATCGCAGCTTTTCTTGACGTCACGACTCATCGGTCAGACAGGGGGCTTCGCTGCCACAAGTATTTATGGCAGTTTGGGCAAAGTTGCCTCAGTTCTAATGCTACCAAGATATGGAATACACTGGTCAGAAAATAAAGCATAACACATCTAAAATTTGATTAGCAAACTGTCAAGGATCGGATTGCAGAAGATCACTGTAGGAAGACAATAGGGAGGGAGTGCAAACAATGCTAGAAACCCTAAATACATTTAAAAAAAAAACAATGTTTTTAAAAAGAAAAAGGTTTTTTTTTTGTCTGGCTTGGAGCCGCATTGCTAGGAATAATGAAAGTACATAAATAAAACACAAAAGGACATTTCATGATTATTTATTATCCAATTTCTAGATCTTAATAAGTATAAACTGTTTATTTTTCACCAGCTTTTCAAGGGCAGGACGATGTGGGCTGCAGCCTATGTCAGGCACAGGGAATGGCGCTGGGGGATACCCCAGATATAATGGCAGTGGATGGTAGGGCACACACGCAACGGAAGAATCAGACACTCATTAGCCTAACTGCATGTCTTTGGACAACAGGAGAAAAAAACACAACAGAGGGAGAACATAAAAATTCGACACACATGATTAGCGCAGACAGGATCTGGGCCCCCACTTCTGAATGTGTAGGCAACAATGTTAGCCAGTTAGCCTCCATGCCACACTAAATATTAACCAGTCACATGTCTGTTTTATTACCACATCAAGTCTTTGGCTACGTCAGATAGAAAATGTCTATCAGTCTATTTGTGAGGCTTCTTCTCTACAATGAACCCCAAAAACAAAGTTATTACTACAACATATAAATGGCAATACATTTCAATATAATTATGGGGAAAATATCCAACATGAGAATCAATATTCAAATAAACACAGGGCCCTCACCTTTGTCAGAACCGTAATGACCGAGGTGCTAAGTTCAGGTGCAGAAAGTACAAATCCAGAACAAGAATTTGTTTCAACCAAACAGATGAGTACTCAGGGACTGTCACTCTTTATGTTCACCTAGTTGGTTGAAACAAAATCTTGGTCTGGATTTTTACTTTCTGCACCTGAACTTTCCACCACTGCATAATGACACAGTGAGGTATTTACACTGTAGGTAACAATCCAATGCAGAAACATCATTCATGGAGAGAGAGAGTCACAGATTCTGCCCTCTGCTGCAGAAATAATACTACATAACAGGCTGTATACGTCTTTTCAGTTGCAGCATTTGACTCACACTGGGTTGAAATGGAAAAATACACACTTCCCTAATTTCAGATGTATCAGCAACCACAAGAAATATCTGATATTGTCCTTTAAAATAGAAATATAGAACAATTGTAAATTCATATTTATTATCAGCGACAGAAAAGCCAGAACCTAGGGTGCGAAAAAAAATCCTGAACATCATTGCTGAAAATAATATGGGTATATTTAAATGACATTTGCTGTACCTGTATATGGTATATATGGAATGTTAAACGTTGTTGTTGTTGTAAATAAGTCACATAACTTAATGATTTCATTTTAATTGCTTTATTTTGAAGTAGAGGAAACAAGCCACCATTATTTTGTACTCCAGAGAAACAAAACCAAACAAAGAAAAATAACCTACAGGAATAGTGCAGGGAATGAGAGTCGAGCACAGCTGTGATATAAATTGTGTCTTTGCTCTGTCCCAGGGGAAAAAAAAATCCTGACAAGAACTCAGCTCTGACAGTCCATCAAGGCTGTACCCATTCCATTATATAAAAATCAAAACATCCACTGGAGATATAATTTTTTCTTGATCAATTGGTTTTCAGTTATTAAATACATGCCATCTTTGTTTCATTTCAGAAATAGGTATACTTGAAGAAAATAATACAAGATACTGAAAATAGAGACAAACACCAACTGAACAAATAAATAATACAGAACATGTACTGGTCACATCCCAATAGTCACATCTCATTGTCAACACATCCTGCCTTCCTGAAGCAGGGAACACTGTCCCAGATGGGAATTGTGGTAGAACAGAATGCATATCATGACTAATCTTCCAGAACCACACACACCAATATTATCAGTGATAGTGAAGGTAAGCCAATTACTCACACACATTTCCTAGGCCCTGCTTTGGAGGGAGTAAGAGCAGGTGCGCTGACTCTTTCACATGCGTTGTGAGAGGCGCGTACACGTCCAAAGACCCAGACGACTGGCGCACAAACGTAAACAAGGAACTGCAGGCTCTGACGCCAGCTCTGTTTCTACAAGGCTGCTACATTCAGCCAGACCTTCAAACTACCATTCAGACTGTCCTGATAGTGAGAAAAGCACACTTTACGAGCACCTTACCATAGTGCAGAACAGTCCTCCACTCACCCCCAGAACACAGAAAACGATTCCAGAAAGAGATAAAAATCCATGTGAGAACATCACAGAACATTGTTTGTCTTTCTCAGAACTTGCAAGCATCCAGGCAGGCGAACTTTAAATCCAGGAGTACTTGCTCATCCTTTAAGACGTCACCATGTCCATCAGCAAACAGACAGTGTGAATCTGCAATTTTACTCTCGCGATGTGAGATGTTAAATTTCACACCAGGAAAATGATCCATAAGGTGTCAGGCGTACTGCAGTCTGGAAGTGCCATACACACAAACACACAGATATATTTTATATATATATAAAAATGTCCAGAAAAAAACACCAACTATTCAGACCTGTTTGTTTGTAACCATACTTAACTCTTCTTGCACTTCTCTCTTAAAATACAGTTCTGCTACTAATAGATTGTGTTAAAGCTTCTCAAAATAAATGTAGAGGATCAATTTGTTTCTGGTCCAGTGATACATTTAAAAGAAGCTTAAAAAATTAAGTCATATTTTATTTTAATAAAATTTAGGAACCCATGAACATCCCTGAGGGCTCTTTAAAAAATAAGAACCTAAGTAACATTTACGAGCTGAAGTCACGCATTAAGTTGTGGTAGCATTAAGTTTCTAATTAAATCCTTAACTTAATATAAGTGCAGCACTTTCCTCGGTGCAGTTCACAAAGCTGCTCACTCCTTGTGCCCAGTGTTCATTCAATCAGTCACTGAAGCCTTGTTCAAATTGAGCTCTTGATCACTTAAAAGAAAGTTTTAGTTGTTACTCAGAGCAGTCCCCATAATTTAAAGCCACGCTGGTAAGTTTTAGGTCGTCGTTACTTAGCACGTGACTTTCCCAATATCCTTTATTCACCTGTTAAAATGAACTGAATGGAATCGTCTTTGGGGGAGTGAGCTCGACATGCTTGTGACTTAAGATGGCTGATCTGAGCGGCCTTCAAAAGAATGTGCCTTTGGTGCTTTTGCAGAGGATCTTCTTGAAGGCCCGGCGAAAGTCCTTATTGAAAATGGTGTAGATGACAGGATTGAGGCAGCTGTTGCAGTAGCCGATCCAGAAGAAGAATTTGAATACGGGATCTGGAACCTTGCAGGCTTCAGGGCAGATGGCCTGCAGGCTATAGGAGAAGAAGAAGGGGAACCAGCAGACCACAAACACTCCGATCACCACTGCCAGCACGAACGTGAAGCGCTTCTCGCGGTTCACGATGGCCTTGCGCCGTGCCGAGGTACGGGTGCCATCTGGCTTAGACCTCCACCCTGCCAGTATCACCCCCTTTGAGGTGGTAATCGTGTCCCTGTACTTCTGTACTGAAGCTGGAGAATGCATCCCAGAGCCGGCGGCCTGTGGGCCCTCGAGCACCAGCCCCTGATCGGTGTCCGACCCAGAGCTGGTACTCTCACCGTTGTTGTTGACCGGCCTTCTGCCCACTCGTTTGAGCTTTTTGCCTCCATTAGACTTAGGAACTTTCTCCAGTGGATGAGCAGAAGACAAGGAGGATATCAGTATAGGGGAAGGACCTGATGGGGAGGAGGGGGTGGTGGGGGTGACAGAGGGCGAGGGGGGCTGCAGCATGTTGTGGGCATTGGTAGACTTCTTGGCTTGCATTGAAGATGGACAGGGTGTCACGACAAGACTAGGTGGCCTGTGAGTGTGACCTTTCTGAACCGTGCCTTCATTGGTACCATTTTGCTGGGCCTGAGGGGGTGTCGTGGTGGCCGCAGGCGTCCCCTCCTTCCTCTGCTCCCCCGGGGGGCAGCGTGTGCGCTGCTTGGCTATCTGGTAGATGCGCAAGTACACCAGGATCATGATGAGACAGGGGGCAAAGAAGGAGCCGACGGTGGAGTAGAGGATGTACCACGTCTCTTCAATGAGCTCACACTCCTTGTCTATTTTTTTCACAAAGAGCAGCGAAGGGAAAGAGATGAGCGCTGAGATGAGCCACACCACCAGGATGGCCCCTTTGATGCACCGGGGTGTGCGCTTGGCGCCGTAGGTGATGGCTCGAGATATGGACAGGTAGCGGTCCAGGCTGATGGCACACAGATGGAATATAGAAGAGGTGCAGAAGAGCACGTCCAGTGCCAGGTAGATTTTGCACCACGTGGAGCCAAAGTACCAGCAGCCCATTAGCTCTTTGGCCAGAGAGAAGGGAACGATAAGAGTGGCCACCAATATGTCCGCCGCGGCCAGGGACACTAGGAACAGGTTCTGGGGCCCCCGGAGGGAGCGGCTTGTCAGAACTGCGATGATGACCAGGATATTGCCCACGATAGTGAAGAGCACCATCAGCGTGATGACAGTGGCAAAGGCAGCCGTGGCCTCGGGGGAGTACAGGGACTGGTTGCCAAAGCAAGAGGGCTCTGCTGCACTGCTGTTCCTGCTGTCCTGCTCTGAGCCCCGTGGGCCATCTACACCCGATACAGTCATGAGGGGGCCGTATGACAAACAGGAACTACCTTCTGAGAAGTGTAGAGGAATTAACAAACAAAAAGGTTACAAAAGGTTAGTATTACTTTCCCCCTTTAACGTGGTTTACATTGTTACCCCCAGATCAAAGCAGCACTGGACATTAGCTAAATACAGCAATTAAACTTTCCTATCAGACCGAGGTTTGTTCGACTATTACACTCTCCCACTACCATGATCGATCCTTTCTTCCTATTTCGTTTACCTTGTTTCTAAGAATCCAATCGATAAAATGTGGTCACTAAAGGGGGGAGGGCAGCACAGTAAACGGAACTAATGTTTTTTTGCGTCCTGTGAATACAATTGTTGCTCTGTAAGAAGTTGTAAATATACAGTATTTGATTGTTTTTTTTTTTTAGCTTAATTCATGCAGCTTCAAGAAGTTTACAGTTATTTAATTATCCTCAGTCCTATATACTATTGTCCATGTTCCGTAAAAGATGACATTACCTTAATGCCAAAGCCATTTTCAAACCGGGAAAACGATGTTCTCTGTTATCCAGATAAAAGGACTCACCGCAGTTTCGGAAAAACAAGAACGGAGATGGTCAGCGAGTCCATTAATTCTTCTTTTTAGTGGATGGAAATATACATATATATACGTCAATGTAAGTTTCCCTAAAAGATTTTGCAGAGCGAAAATATGGATAACAGTTCAAAAATAATAACGTACTAGCTTATTAGGCAGGGTAAAATACTTAAACCCAAAGAAACATCTCTTCGAAATATTCTTGTCCAGACAGGTATAAGTTACAAAATCCAGCGGCAAAGTTGCAGACAGCTGACTTTTTGTCCTTCAGTTCAGATGCTCCATCCTTGCAGCCGGTCACGTATTGACAATATTCACCTGTTGTCTTATTTTTGGGAACCAAGCGGACAGACTCCCACGGGCATGATAAGCACTGAGTGCCACTCCTCACGGCACAGCCAGGCGGAGTTCAGGACCGTTTTTTCGCGCTTTTACTTTTCCCTCACATCCAAGGGTTTTTATCCTTAGAGCGCGCTCCGCGTGCCGCTCAGTACGCGCCGCACCTTCCTGCGCGCGCCACACCTGAAGGCAGTTGCACCGCTCCGCGCAAGACTCCGCCCGGCTTTAATAGAGGCGCGTCTTGCATCCTAGTTTTTTAATGGCCCGAGTGATGTCAGTGCTGGCGTAACGAGACGAAAGAGCCTCTCCTCCCACCGCCAAATGTGTTCCAAAGGCTGAAAGAGCAAAACCCTGCAAATCATGCTCTGCATTCATAATAGAGAGGCAGCGCCGCTTCGTAACTGTCTCCATCTGCTCAGTGTTTTTTGTTTAACTACTAGGTTCCTGAGGTTCAGAAAAGCAGTGAAGAAAATTTCGGTAACACTTTAGGGGCATAAGTAACTCAGTTCCTACTCAAGTACAAATCATGAACAAATACAGTAACTACACGAAAAACGTGAACCATTATGACTGATTATTGATGAAAGAACATGGATCCGGTATGTAACTTAAACCTAGTTTCTAATTAATACATTAAATAAGTGTACTACTACAGTATTTGTGCCACCTCAAGTAAAGTGTTAGCAGAAATTCAAGATTATCACCAGTAACCTACAATGACTTGCACACTTGCCACACTATTTGTACATGATTGCACTATTTGTACATTCATAAATATGAACACCAAGTTAATAACCATACCCAAGGATAGTTAACCTGTCCATACAAATATGTCATTGGCAAAATGTGTTTGTGGCAAAATTTTTTGTGTTTTTTTTTTTTTTTTGTGGCAAAAACTATATAGGCTACATTTTTTTAAATACCATGTCCATGTTAAAAATTGCATGTTCATCAGAATTCACTATGGTGCTGATCCATATAGAGCAGGGGTCACCAACCTGGTGCTGGTGGGCACCAGGATGCCCCCAAGGACCACATGAGTCGCCCGCAGACCTGTTCTAAAAAGAGCACAACTCACCAGTAAGCAGCGTCTAAAATGTAATTTTATCCTGTTGCCATTCTTCTTTAATCACATTTGAATTTATATACATTTGAAAATGACAATGTCTAAAAAACAGCATTTAAAACATGTTTATTATACATGAAGTTTAGATAAGTTTAGGAGGGCGTTTCAAACTGGTAGCCCTTCGTATGGCTCAGTACCTGTGAAGTAGCTCTCAGCATCAAAAGGGTTGGTGACCCCTGATATAGAGTATTATCAATTCATCATTCATAACTAGTTTCAATTCCAGGATGCACAAGGAAATGGACTCCCTGTACTGGATGCCAGTCCATCATATGACGCACAAATTAGGAGCAATATAAAGATTCCAGTCTGCGTGACAACATGTTTTTGTGCTGCTGGAGGAAACTGGAGCCCCCCAAAGGAATCCATGCAAACATGGGAAGTACATCCACAGACACAAAGGCCGGGGTGAGAGTCAAACCCACGACCCAGGAGGGGTGAGGTCCCACAGCTACCCACTAGCCCACCACAGAACCATCATCATTACCATATTCCATATTCTTACAAAAATGTTCTTTTTTTTTTTGAGACGCTTAATACATTACTCTTAGGATATTGACATAGATTTAGTTAATTGCTCCATCAACATTAAACTGAACGCAATGCTTTTCGTGATGTATGCTGGCTTTAAAGTCAATCCATCCATTCTTTGTACCCACTTGTCCCTTTCAGAGGTACAGGAGTCTGGGGCCTCTCCTGGAAGGTATAGGCACGGGGCAAGGAGGGGGTGCCAACCCATCCCAGGGCGCACTCACTCTATACCTGTGGGCTATCTGCTAACTCCAATTCACCTTAGCATGTTTTTGGACTGTGTGTGGGGGGGGGTGGGGGGGGAGTTGAGTTTTATGCACTAATACTGCCTTAGCACTGACTTAACAGCACAGTAGCTCATTTACACGCGTTACGGCTTTGAAGTCAGGCATTAACGGAGAGTATAATGCCAACCACACGTCTACTGGACGGTGTCCGAATTGTAGACACGTACTGCAGTGTGCAGGCGTAGCGCCTTCGTAATCAAAGCCAATCAGAGCCTCTGTGTATCTCTATCATGCAGTAACGGCACAATGCGTCACCAATGTCAAAGTAAAACAAAGGGAAGACAGAAATTCTGAGTCATACTCGACGTACACAGCCTGATTTTAGCATGAAATGTGAGTCCTTCACTTAACTGTGATATTCTGAGTAGATGGCAAATGGATACAAGCGCATAATGCCCCAGCGGAAAGGGCCTGGCTATTGACCCTACAGGTTACCATTTCACATGGCCTCCATCTCGCAGAGACAGCACATAAAAATAGAGCTTAAATTATCAAAGTAATTTTGTTCTGTGCAATGTGTTTTAAAATCACTTGGAATGTTAATGTTCTGCTAACAGCATAGTGCTAAAAGGGTACAGCTCCAAAAGTATGAACATTCAAAAACTGTTTCTTTGTGTGACCTGTGCGAATTTTCGCTTTCAAAATGGGCATGAATAGCATCTGTGGTCTAACATTTTTCCATTATTCTTTATTCTTGGCCAGGATTGGGTTGGCAGCATAGCTGAGTATCAAACTGTAAGAAGATTGGAATAATTGTAAGACTATAATTGGATTTGAACTATAAGTCCAACTGCATTCTGTCCCCTGTGTATGAAAATTAGACATCGCTACAGAAAGCTCTGCTCATCTGGTCAATCGGACGTATTGTAGAAACAAGTAAAGACAACATGGAGCAATTTTATCCGCACTGCATGTCTCTTGGGAAGAGCCTGAGAGCACCTGATGGAGACTGGCACTAGAGAAGAAAGCGAGAACATCCAAACTCCACATACAGGGAGAGGAGACTCACCCGAAGCTGCCTTTCCTGGAGGCTCAGATCAATGTTGCAATTTACTCCCAATGCTAACCAACAGCTCATCCAGGGTGGTCAAAAATAGGAGAAGAGAGAGATGCAGGTTCGATCCAATCCGACCTTTTAACTACACTGATAAATTAAATGTGTCTTTTAGTTCTTTATAATAAACTGAAGACATTACAAAGACGTGAAAACATTTTAATGTTACCAAATCACACGCTGGGAAGATGATAATATTTCCCATTCAGGGCACACAGTAAGCAAAGTTAAAGGCTGTCTGAGAGAGAGGAACATAAATCAGCTCTTCTTGGTTTATCTTTGTCTGCCGTGGAGCGACTTTACGCGATACATGTAAATGGGTCTCCGCTAATGATTCCAGGCAGCAACCTCATTCAAGGACAGCAGCTACAACATCCAGCTCAAGCCATAGCATCGCTGTGAAGTTCAAGCGTCTTTAATGTAGAAAAACTAATTAGGCCTGGACTCTTCCCACCTGGGTCCCCCTCTGGTTGAGTGCAGGAAATGCGGTTTGACTGCAGCACTTCATAACACTGTGTTCTTGGCTTAATGTGTTTGCGCCATCTAAAAGCTATTTCCCCCACATTCCATAGTACTGCTTATCCTACAGCTTGGGACCCTTATAAATAGCCATACAATCATAAAACGTGCCCTTATCATCCTGTGCTTTCTACTTTTGTGGTTTTGTGAATGTCATTTATTTGAAAGCAAATTCAGTTTCCAAATAAGTCAAACCCCAGTCTATGTAGTTTATCATGCTCTCTGCAATATCTATTCCTCTTGACTGAAGTAGTGATAAGGAAGATGCACATTCCAAAATCACTTAAATATTCTTTCGTGGTACTGGCAGAATTTGTGTTCAAGGGGAAAAAGCAGACAGTGATGCAGCCTGCAGTCATTAGCACTGACTTGATCTGCCTAACATATCTGATTTAGTTTCAGTATAATGCTGTTATCAAGGTTCCCCCTTCTGTGGATTTACGGGAAATATATAATTGTGCAATAACAAAGCTAACCATTATATTCTGAAAAGGCCGACCATGTCTATACAGAGGCATTCTACCCGTCCTTAAAGATAAAGTTGAATTGGAAGAGCATTTAATGACAACCTGCTCTTCTTGGACCAGAAGACCAGCTCCTTGGGCCCTCAGGGACTTTTGATTTTGAGGGAAACACCTGTCATCTTTCTTAGAAGGCATTCAATTCAGATTAACCAGCACAGAACCTCAGGTCAGTAATAGAGGATCTGAGCCAGATCCTGCAGTGATTAACTGTCTAGAGCTGAGGACACCTTCACTACATGGTTTTCCGTTAATATTTACAAAAAAAATACTAAATTATTTCAATTACGTGGCCCCTTTTGCGTAGCAATTTTAAGCTATTAATGTATAGACACTGCCATCTTGTGGACATTTACTATTTAAGGTAGAGCAGCTGAGAACAGGAACGACAGCGTCTGGCATTCGTAAACACAAACCACAAAACACAATGCAAACATTAGAACATTTGAACATATGAACATTTTCAAATTAGAACAACAATTGTTATGGGCATGTGATTTTAAATGTATTTAAAAAATCTGAAACTTCGTTTTTATAAAAGAAATTTTTTATTAATGATTAAAAACATAATATATTTACAAAGAGAAAAACAGGCCTATTCCGTCTTGACGATTAAATTAAACTCAAAAGTCCGTTTTAACTATTTCGGCAAATAAAATGAGTACATACAGTAATCTTCGTTTGTGAAGAAAGAGAAGGAAACGGCGCTGAGAGCAATAATATCGCAAACCGCAAGAGGAAAACAATGTGCAGCCGCCAGATGGAATAAAGAGCGCAAGATGACGCCATCAGACCTATCTGATGTTAAATACATATCCTGTTTATAACACCTCGAAGTGAAGGGAAACGGTCACCTGACCGCCACCCAGCGTAACCTGCCTGATAATCCAACATTACTTTCACGTTGTCATGTTATTTACAATATGTGTTCCATGAGTCTTTTAATATCTTATCCTACATGACGCATTACGTGTAAATTACGCGATGAAATTTCTGAAACAATGTTACTTAATTGTTTTAATGGACAACATTTTAAAGATTATTTATACCGACAGACGTTGTATAGCTATTGTTACCATATTCTGTCCGGATGTTGTTAACAAAAAAATAATTAAATTTTATTGAGAGAGAAAGCGTGGCCTGCCCTATTCTTTTCATCCATGCAGCCAAATTTGTCTTGATGTTTTCGTTTGTATAGAATGTGTCATGAAAAAACTGGAAATTCCAGGCAGCTACATCTATCAGTTTTATTTAGGGTTTTACCTAACGAGACAATTCTGGAAATAAATTACATAATAATGAAACATATATTGCCATGTGCTTAGGGGTTCTTAGTAATACCATTTAACAACGTGTGCCGCCTGTTAAAAATGTAAAAATCCATATGACTTTACCAGGGTGCACCAATCTCGGGGAGCCGTGACGTGTGTGGTGACAGAACGGCTCAAAAAATCCATTTTAGGCATAACTACTGTAACACTCAAATGGGGAAGATAAATTCCCCTTTAATGTGTGTTTCCTCTTTACAGTTCATCAGACGTATGATCAGGTTTCACTAAGCCGCACCGAGCAAGTGTGTAGTAAGCAAACTGAACAGCGATGGCGTGCGGTGCTGTCGTGACCTGGGATGTTACATAATTGACATCAGAGGGCTGTTTAACATGAACCGGAAGTGGAGAATATTAGTTATTATTCATAGCAACGCGATACATGAAATTACCCAAATAATACAGATTATTCAGTAGATGCATTTTTAAAATAATCTTAATCGTTAAAGTATAAATGTATATTTCTTGATGTCTCTTAAGATGATCATTTTCCAAGTCAGTATTTGTTTGCGTTGGATTGTACTGATTCCTTAAAAGTCCTTTTTTGTGACGGACAAGAAATAAGGCTGGACAACTGGGGTTTATTAACAAAACATGAATGCAGAGGGAAAACCACAAAGCACTGGGACCACGAGGAGTAAAAACGAAAACAAGTAATACAAGAGACCAAATACCAAGCATAAGATAGAAGATAACAACACCAGGGAAGCAAAAAAAACAGTCAGTCCAAATAAGCAGAAGAAGCTGGGTTCTGACTGGAGGGTACAGCTACCAAGCCGTGCACACCCAACCTGCTGAGCTACACAGTAACCCAAGACAACTGGTGGACACACTTGTGCTAAGGGGATACAAGAAGGAGATGCTTCTTCTGCTGGCCAAACATGGACCGAATACAAGGAACAGGGACAGAAGGCGCCCACACGGAGAATTTTTGGGACTTTTAAAAGCTGAAACCTTTCTGAGCTTTATGAGAATGTGTGTAAACCATCAGCAGTACACACAAGGTGTGATTCGGATCATCTCAGACCTGTGCTCATGTCTGCTATTGGCCCAAAATGGGAGACACTGGCCTCCAAGATGGCGTCATGACATCAGAGTGATGGTTTTAAGAGTGTGGCAGAGTTTAAGAGAGAACTGATGAATAAAACGAAACCTCACTTGAAATGCAAAGGATTCTTATAGCTTGTAAAACAATTTGAGTGTCATTTGTTAATTTGTTAGAGTCACAAATGCTTAGAATAGCTAGTCTCTATAGATCCAAAGTTTCCTTATTACGTTTAGTCTTTTGTTTAATTTTTTACCAAAATAAGGCATAATATTTTGTATATCAGTCTGGTGAACAGACCAGGTGTATTAAATACTACGTGTTGTAAATAAATACTATATGCAGATAGAATTTGATTTAAATTACAAGAAATATTCATTCCTCTGTTTAAGTGTGTGTTCTCAGTCAAATTCCAAAGTATGACTGTACGCATTCAGGCAGTAATAAAGACTTAATGTCAACCCACTACATTTTAAATGCAATTAGTGCTTTGTTCACTTGAGTCTGGTGCTATGAAACATGTAATGAAAGCTAAAATAACCCTGTGTTTGTAACCTACATCAGTTCAAATGCATGACTAACTCCGGGGAAAAAAACATGAGTAATATTTTAAGTAATGATGACTAGCAAAGCTACAGAAGAGAAAAAGCAGAAAAGATTATTTTCCATAAATTAATGATCTTTTATTCTATAGGAATAAACAACAGTAGTCGACCAGCGTTTTGAATTTCCACTTATAAAGTGCAGTGCAATGGAAACAACGTTGAATGTACACAAATATTTTGAAATGCTCCATTATATTCAGGGATATGGCTTTTTCCCCTTGTTTTCTAGTGCAAAATGTAATGACCGTGAAAAAAGCCACTACTTATCACCTAAATCCATGGAAAGACTGTAGTTTTGTATTGATTATTTTGGTAGAATAGCCCTCTGTACACAAACCAGCAGCCACGCAGACACACACACACACACACACACACACACTATTGCTTGTCTTGGAAAAAAAATGGATTAAAGCAAAAACTAAAAAAGAAATAAAAGTGCAACTGCAAGAGTGCAGCATCTAGGTGCATTTTCACAGACACCTTTACCTTCTCCAGCACCAGGCTGCTCTTTAAGTCCTGATGTGAATCCATAGAAGACAGGGATGTTAAACTCTGTTAGTCATTTAGCTCAGGCAAAAGGTAGTGTCACTACTGACAGGAGCCAGGAGTCAAGAACGAAAAGAAAGAATAGAGAAACAGCCACCATTGTCGGGACAGAACAGAGGGCACACAGACGTCCAACCTACATCTAAATGCTGTGAAGCCTTCAAGATATAGTCCATTTATATATATATATATATATATCCATCCGTTCGTCCACCTTGCCCCGCTCAGTGGCACAAAACGTCCGTCTCAAACTGCATGAGCTGTCCCATGAAGGCGAGGTTCGGTGAGATGACTTGTCTTCGCTTCTTCACAAAGTCGAAGGCTTCGTTGAGGCACACGCGGCGGGAATGGATCAGGTAGGCCAGGCAGATGGTCGCCGAGCGCGAGATGCCGGCCTGGCAGTGCACCAGGACTCGCCCTCCACTCTCCTTCACGGAGTCTGCGGGGGTGAACCAAAGTTAAACTTAACTGCAATGCTGGACGACATGAGCCGCTTCTGTCTGAGTTACATGCTATGCTACCTCATTACTCAACGGCGGCTTTGGATGCTTAGTTTTTAAAACATAATTTGATGTTCAGTACATGTGTTATTTTCACAGTTGTGTACAGTTTTTTACAGATGAAAATTTACTGAAACAGGTCAGTGATGATGTCATACTCAGTCTGAGGGTGCAAAATCTGTATTGGACTCGATAAGGGTACCCCTCAGGCTACCGAACTCGATCCGCAACGACTGCCCTCTGCCTCTAGTGGGCGTAACCCCATGCCAGGGGGTCGGGCGACAGGCTGCAGCTCACCGATAAAGCAGATGGCCTCTGGGAAGCGGGCGCGGATGTCTGCCGCCAAGCTGTCCTCAACACGCAAGGTCATGTAGCGGAGCTCAGCCTCAAACAGGTTGGGGCAGGACGAGGACACGTTGAGTACGGCTGTGATGCCACGCTCTGTCAGGGTCTCCCGTCGGGAGGAGTGATGGGCGCTACCCAAAAACAGGAAGGGCAGAATCTCCACTGGACCATCCTGTCCGTCAAAGACAACAAGACTTAGGCCTACTTCCTAGGACATTTTATTGCAGTCAGTCAACCTTTACAACTACGGAAATTAAGAGAAGAAACCCTAAAGTTTCCCACCAATTTTTATTCATTTTTAAATTTGCATTCAAGTAACCCAAAATGGCTTTTTAAAATTCTTAGACAATCCTTGTAAATGCAAATCGATCAAAATCAAAAGAGGAAAAATAATGGTTTAAATTAAACGTCATTTCGCGTTGATTGATAATTCAGCGAGTAGTAAAATTAGAACTCTGCCATAACCCTGCCCCCCTGTCTCTCACCTGGTCATACAATGGAGTAGTCCTTCCGTTTAAGCCGTGTTCGGGGTCCCTAAAGGAAGGCTGTTTGCCCCAGTCGACCGATGCGGTAACGCACAGCTCTGGATATGTGGCAGAGAAACTGTCGAATCCGCCTGGAATAAACGGAACGTGTCAGTTGTACAAGATATTATTAAACCACCAGTTCTTGGCATGGTAATCTTAAATTTGAAAAACGAGCATAGTAAAAACAAACTAATATAATGAACAGAGCTCCCAACGGGCATGAATAACAAGTCAGACATTTATATTGTATTATGTTTATATGCATAATTTACAAATGAGACTATTTAAACAACACTAAAGCAAACATTTTTCTGGCTTTCATTTAATTAAGTTAATTTGTTAATTTTAATTTCGCTAGTTTGCTGTCATGGAACCTTGAAATGAATTGTACCTTGTAAAAAGCAGATCTGAGTGGTACCCGGTTCAATCTCAGCTTGAAGTGCTGCAAGCAGCATACTGGCCAGACTCTCGTTTTTCAAGTCACCGATGGATCGGCTGTCCTCGTCGAGGACTATCACGGACGAGAATTCTCCGGCGCGCAGCCGACTCAGCAACGACCTGTCCGGCAGCAACCACTCCAGACTGACGACAGAGGTTTTGGATCTTCGCCTGAGCATGGAGTTCCAGTTGACGTTCCGTGATTCACATATATGAGCCCGGGAATAGGAGAGAAAAGGTCTGCAGTCCAGCACCACGCAACCACCCGAAGTGAAGCGCTCCGAGTGTGTGCGCAGAACTTGTACCAACTCATTACCACAAATTTCCAGCAAATCTGTATTGCCCATTTTTTTCGGTTGGAATTAAATAGGGTTGTAGTATTTTATGTTAATGCGTTTTCCTCTAAGGATGATTATTCCAAAAAAAAAAGTTTTTAAACAATAGATTTAGTTTCTGAGCTTAATTAATATTCGTTAATTTTAATTTGTTTGATTATATCATGTAATTTACATTAAAAGAATATCCGTTGCATATTTATTTCCATTCAGTTTACTTAAATATATTTTTTTCATCAATTATTGTCAACAGCTGTAAGACTGATAGTGAGGGGCGGACCACGAGCTTTTGTACTAAAAATTACGTGTAGGAGCCCTCCCCGGTTTTCCACCTCGAGGAAAAACGTCACCAACGGAAACGCCATATATGGCCCATGTGCCTGTTACCGGAGCACCATATATGGTTAACGACGTAGGCACTCTGTTTTCACGTCCGCAAGTGGTGCTTTATGGGGGGAGGGGGGTTACCCCGTGTTTACGCTCACATGACGTTATTCGTAGGGCAGGCAGCAGTACTTTCACTCGAAGTTTTATTGCGCTGCGTGTGCCTTAGTGTGGATTTTTCCATATCACTCCGTTTTTCGAACCCCACTGAATCAGAGCTGATTCATCCGTATGTGTATTAGTTGTGTGATTATTTATGTGTATTAATTATCAATACTGCTGGGTCAGAACGGCATCATTTCCCATCATTTGCGTCCTACTCCGATTTCCTCTTACTCCTCCAGGTTTGCGTTAAATTTATTTGTCTTCTAAAGTGAGGGAAGAATTACCAATATTATACATCCATCCATTTTCCAAACTGCTTATCCTACTGGGTCGCGGGGGGATTACCAATATTAGATAAGATTATATTTTAGTTTTCGTTACGAATAATTGTTTCAGTGGACCGCATAATGAGTCACCCCAAAGTGTGACCCCAAAAATTATTGCATCCCCATATTTTTGATATAAGGTCCAATCCCGTTTATAAGTTACGTGCTTTACTCTAGTTCCAGGAAATATAATTTAAATGGGATAAAAAGGAACGAATTAAACTTTCAATGACGAAATAATCTGGTATTTTTAGAAAGAGAATGAATATAGGAGTGTGGTTCACTCACTCCCCAACACAATTAGAATTTCCTCTTTCTACTTTGCCTCATCAAATATTTACTTCATTAGCTAGTCTGAGGTCAATCTCCCACCCTTTTTGTTGTGTGATAACAACAGCACAATAACCCTAATTAGTACTGCAAAGAATGCAGTTTCCATGATAGTGGGACTGGAAAAGCAAACCAGGGATTCATAAAGGAACCGTAAGTACCATAACGAGGACTGCAGCACGAATTCAAGATACAAAACAAGATTATATTCATTATATTCACATTAAAGCAGGCAAGATGAGAGCCCCCATATGATAATGTGTTCAGAACAAATACATTAAAATAGGGTTTAGTTTAGCTGATGCCGAATGAGATAATGGTATTGATCATATCATCATCTTTTATTCGCAGTTATGTGTTTTCTGTACGTATTTTTATTCAGTGTGAAATCGATTCCAGTATATCAGCAATTCATGTGTCTGCCACGTTTGTCAGAAATCCCCAAAGCCTCTCTGTCTGCCCATGTGTTCTCTCTCTGTCTGCCTGCCTGCGCGTGCCTGCATGACCGCTCTGCCCTTTTGTATTAATTTAATCTCTCCCCACTTCAGTCATCTGTCGTACTCGCTTTACTCGCTTTCCCTAGAACTGCCTTTCCGCCCCCCCCACTTTCCACCGCATCCACCCCCACCCTCGGCAAACCATCCCACATTGCCGTTTTCTTGTCCCCTACTTCCCCTCTTCTGTAATGCGAACTCAGAGCGCAAACATCAAGCACATCCTTCTCTGCTCAGTCTCCCAAACCTCATTCCTCGCGCTATAAGCACTCATTCTTTTCTCCCACTGTTCTTTTTTCCTTCCTTGGTGATTCATTCCCCCAATCCATATTTTCAGTGGAATTTCAATAATATTCCTTCTGCTTTCCTTTTGGGGCATTTAAATTCCCCCCTTCTGATTTTGTCACAGCTGGACGTTCAAAAAGCCTCATTCCTTTATTTTTTTATATTACAGTTTCATTCCAGTATTACATGTAATACAACTGAAATAGCTTTTAGACAAAGTTTGAACATCAGCTGTAGCTCACTGAAAGATCTTCAAAGAGGACAACAGCCTACAGTTCAGTTTGTAGGTAGATTAAAAGTCTAAAAACAGTTTATAGAAGACCAAATATTTTCTAGGTGTGAGGAGTGCATGGATGTGGGCTGAGGTTTGGGTGACAGGATGTAGCCGTTGCGTATAGTTGATTGAGGTTGAATGACAGGAGGAAACAGGAGTCACATGATTAGTAGCTGGTCGGAACGATTTTATGTCATGTACTGTACACAGTGACAGATACTTGTACAGATAGTGCATAAAGGAAAAGAGAAAAAAAAATTCACAACCAAAAGCCATCATTTTATCTCCCTAAAGTCATGCAGACATAATATCAAAAATGCTTATTGTAATATTTAGGTGTGTTAATTTCAATAACATTTTTACTTTAAAAATGCTTCCATTGATAACAAATATATAGTAATGCCTATTTACACACACACTAATTTAGAAATAAATATCAGAATCTGTCATATTTACTAGCCAATTTCAATAATCACATACAGTGATTATGTTGTATTACATATTAGTATTGTAAAATACTGAAATATAGTGGCGCACCGTTGGACAAAAATCAACATCATTATGAGAGAGTATGAGAATGCCTTTCCATTACTTAAACCAAAATCTATAAAAGGAAACCCGCAAGTACCTTTAAATGAAAAACTGCAATTCAAAAGAAAATAGTTAATGCTATGTCAGTCTGTAGCCACTGTACAAATACTACAAGTGTAGAGTTCAGACATGCGGTTGAACAGGGGTTTTATTTCATCGTAGCTATTATTACATATAGTCATATTGCCCTGGGGTGCCTGAATCTAACATTACAGTAGCTAAAATAAGTGTACAAATGTTAGCACAGATGTTGCTGAGGTTTATTTTCTCTCCAAATGTGCCGATAAGAAATACAATGAGATTTACCGCAAAGCCTTTTTAAAGCTAAATACTACAATCGGTATAACAGTTAATTCTTATTTGAAACCATTGATTTGATATTATGGCCTCATAAGTGAAAAATGTTTGCCTACAAATTAAAAATGCATACAAACAGCAGATACAGCTACCTATGACTTCCCGATGCACAACTATCGTGGTGACTAAGATCATTTCTGGAACAGTTTTTTGTGCCCCTGACTGTGGGAGTCAGAAGACGTCTATCAGCCCATAAACGAATGATAGACCAGAGACACCTTTCAGGCATTGAAGGTTTTATAGGATTTTATAAAAAATTTTAGTTTTTAAACAAAGGCTGCTCTTTTCTTATCCCAGCGTTTGCTCCTCAATCCAGCAGCCTCCTCCTCTCCATCATCAGCTTTTCTGCCTTCCTCCTCTTCTTCGAAACCTGCCTCTGGTCCCATTTCAGTGCTAGGCTATACGAACATGTTTCCTTTCCAGTTTGATTGGCCTTTATTAATAGTTATCATAACCAGCTTAGATAATCTACTAGCTTACATGGAAGGACACACAATTTAGCTGTTTATTGGAACTTAATTCTGCATTAGCAAAGACAAAACCCTAACAGAACAGCCTTTAACACCCCCCCCCCACACACACATACAATTTTCTAACCAATTTGCCAATTCTATCTTTTACACTTGGCTGCCTACAGTGTCAGCCCCCCATGCGTCAGGAAACAGGGGGCAGATGGTTCTCACTCGTCAAAGTCGCAGTCCCGCCAACACACTTTCCTTAAAACTGCCACAGGTTACGCAATGCTTTGTGCTACACTGAGTGTCAGCCTTGGGGAGCACATTTCTTGGGCCAGGTGAGTCACTGGCATCTGACCTTCCCTTTGCAGGTACCGGAAAGACCAACCAGCTGCCATACATCTATATCAGCTTCTTAACCACAGACTTTGAAGGCAGGAAGTATGTTCCTCCCATGCATTCTCCAGCCAATCAACACACTCAGTCAACTGTCATCATGCACTATAATATAAAGTGGCAAATTAAATAAATATAAGTGTAATGTACATTAATAATAGTCCAATGATCATGCACCCCACACTACAGCAGAGTCCTTCACAGAAAGAACAAGAGCTCAAGCCTGCAAATTTTTATTTTTTCAGTGCACTGCACATTTGCTTGTCCGCCAGTTGAGAACAGGGCAGAGGATGACTCATCTGAACATAGTTTTCCACTGCTCAGAAGACTGCGGTTTGAGATCTTTGTACCACTTTACTCACAGGTAAAGTACATTTTTAGATGTAATAATGGGTTTATGCAACCAAAAACAATCTTAATAACTGGAGATCTTGACAAAAGTGTCCCAACTATCACTCTTCCCTTAAAGCCACTGGCTTCTCTTCTCCAGTTGGTAAGTAAAATAATGGGCAATTCTGCCCTTCTGGGCTGCTTATACATGATGTAAAGTGTCATGTGAGGTTAAGTGCTTAATTAATCATTAACCATGCCGATGCAGAAACACCTGCTCGAAACATTTTATATTTCTTATTTCTTTGTTTTTCTTTTCTTTTGGCAGTTTATTGTATATATGGTTCCAGGATCATTAGTTATGAATAGTATTTGTTTCCTCCCCAACACTATATGAAGTTTACAGATCACAAGTGCAAACCTCAAAAAGAAACTGCAGTTTGATCTGTTAGACTCAACCTGCTCTCAGACAAAGCCCACTGATTGAGAAACTCACAGGTAACATAACCCCTAAGATACTGGCTTGCCCAAATATTTCTACTCGGGAATAATTAGATTATGTCACTCTTTATTTTATGGGCACGCATCAGTATCTCTGTTTTTCTGTTGTTTTCCCCATGAATAGCACCCAACAGCTGCTGCTATGTCATAGCTGCAACCAGTCACAGACCAGTTACTGTGCCAACAAGTGCAACAATAAAGTATCTGAGAAACGCATGAGGGAGGCTGCTGCTGACACCGGGAGGAAGTGTGGGAAGCGTGGGCGCAGGTTTGCTGCCGGTTGGGGGTAAAGGTTTGTCTGAAAAGAGACAGAGGAGACACTACCGTCGGACAACCATTACTTTAGAATTGGGCCAAACACAGCTTGAATGTAAATTGGATGGTGACCTCACCAGTCAGCAGGTACTTCAAGCTGGCCAAAGCCCTGTTGTTGCCATCCAGTAACAGGCACTGATATAATCCTTCCTCATTCAAGTTTAATTGATTCAGCACCACAACTGATGAAAGCTGAAAACAAACTTGCTGGAACGATCTGAGAGCAGAGGCATAAAGTAATGCATGAGAAAAACACTAGCAAACCTTAACAGCCCGATGTGTCTATGCATTTCAGCAATGCTGATTCTCTAACAGGTTTTTATTCAACCAATGTATCCGCAGTTTGTGGTTCTTTTTTCAGTCGAATTATTTTAAAGTTCTGTTTCATGCAGGTCGGCACACACGGAAATGGGTGACGTAAGAGGCCCATAGTGTTAATTTATTGTAAATGATAATCCTTTATTTGCCATTTGCACAAGTACGAGTACATTGGATTTCTTCTCTTCGCCTGCTCCATCTTGCTCTCCATAGATCTGGGGAAGGGGGAGTGTCACAGCACAGGGTCACCAATGTGTGGTGCCCCTGGAGCTGGGGGGTTAAGGGCCTTGCTTGGGGACTCACAGACATGTGACTGTACTTCCGAAGGCCGGGCCTCAAACCGACGATATTCCGATCACAGGCACAGAGACTTAGCCCGCCGAGCCACGCCACATCCCACCCCCTGTGAATCTCACCTGGTAGAACTGATACTCCTTGTCTCCCACTACTAACTTGTGCCAAGGCGAAAAAACAGTCCAATACTGCGCAGCTTCTCTCCTATGCTTCCAGGTGGTCCTAGGACCAAGGCAGACAAAGACATATTAATACTGCTCGGCTGGCGATATGGGTCCGTAAACAAAATACAGGAGTAAAGCAGAAAAGGAGAGTGTGCATTTGGGTATACAGATATGGATGGATGGAATGGACGGATGGACAGACAGACAGACAGACAGGCATAATTATACTGCACCCGTTTGTCCCTTTCTCCATCATTTGGGTGACTTAAACAACAGATATCGGTCTGGGAGAGAAACTCTAATTCACTCAGTTTCTTTTTTTAAATAACTCCACAAAAGGCTGTTGTGTGATTAGTGCACTTACCTCTACGGAGGCTGAGCCAAAACCTGGGAGACTCACTCCTGTACTCCGTACGTGCTCTGAACAGTATGGTGGCATCCATGGACTTAAATAATCAAAACCGGATAATACAACCCACACATTAATCATGTCTCCACTTAAATGACTGGAGACCTCAACCCCCCCAGTGCTCAACCCAAAGTTATGGCCTTAGGTCAGACTCAATCAGAGTGCACCAACAGGGTAAAACCAAGCCCAGCTATGAGTCATCTACACTTTACAGAGCAGGTAGAAATGTACTGTGTAGTTATTCAACCACGAAATTATCATGATACTTCATAATTGTTGCTTGTCGCAGGTCTCTTTAAATGTGACGTAAGCATGTATCATTTTCTGCCACTCCATCGGTGTATTTTACAGAATTTTACCAACAAGATCTTCAGCAACTCCTTCACCGGCTGATCACACTACAAGCAGGCGCTGACAAAGAGAAGCAAGTAATGCGAAAGAGCCAGACGACGGTAGCTGGAGCAACATCCAAAAACTTACTGTCCGACATCTATCTTTGCTGATGACGTATGACTTATTGTTTACTATGACTAAACAATACATACGTGCTAAGTGTTTTCTCGTTATTAATTTAATTCTAATGTTTATTAAATAAATTTAAAGCACGTATACCGACCTAGCCTATCTGACCTCCCCCACTCCTCCTGAAATGTTTTTGTTTTTAAAGGAAAACGCAGAGAAAATTAACCAAGAGAGTATCGGTATGGTTGCCGGTCCCCCCTGGAAATCTGTTTCTGGCTACGGGTTTGATGATCTTCTGAACAATTTTTCATTAAGGAAGTCCGCTTTGTCTTAGTGGCTTCTTCAGTACCGCTGGAAACATGCTATTTTTTACTGAATGAAATAACTTAAATGTATTAATTAAATATTAAATTAACAGGCTGTTAATAATTAGGCCATATACTTATTACTTAGTTTACGCTTTTGTATGTGTTTTGTTGTTTAATTGCACGTATATAAAAAAAAAACGAGCGAAATAACACGTACTAGTCGTGGCAAACGACCGTAATTGTGAATAAGTACTGCCATCTAACGGCAGCATCAAATCACTGCAATGCCACTCGCGTCCGTTTTATTTCAGTGTCCCGTCTGTAAAATGTTGTTATTAAACCGACTACAACCTGCTAGCTGTAATGCCTTATTCAGGGCTGGACTGGCAATGTGGCATAGGGGGCATTTTCCCGGTGGACCGATGGGTATGTGGGGAACCAGTCCCCGCGCCCCCCGCCAACATTCGCCAATGGCCTGTGAGGGGTACAAAGCCCTAGGCTAATTTTTATTCCCAGTCCACCCCTGACAGTAACGATTTCTTTCCAACATATAACAACGAACACTGCAAGCCTACTTGAGGCATGTTCTAGTTTATTTAGAGACTGTAGTGTGACTTATGTGATTTATGAAATGAGAGGCTACGCCTTTACTGTGAGGTCTGATTTGTATGAAAATGAAAGAGAACCCACTTTAGAAACTCACTGGTGCATATTTATTGGGTGGGCAGTCCTAGCGATGTCCCAGTTTACAGATATACTGTATATACATATAGAAATATTATATTATAATAACTGGAGAGACACGTATTATAAATGGGGACAAATCATGCCTAAAAATACACTGAGTATAGTAACCATACCATGACAAATTACTGAATTATTGTTTCTCTAGCATAAAAAATTACATTTATTATTTTTATATTATAATATTATGCACACATATACACATAAACACAATATGGCTAGCTTAGAGAAGCAGTTTGCTTGCATGTATTTAGACTACGGGTGTCAAACTCCAGTCTTGGGGGCCAGAGCCCTGCACATTTTTAGGTTTCCCCTCATTTAACACACCTGATTCAACTCCTTGCCTAATTATCACACAGCTCTTGAGCTGAATCATGTGTGATAGAACAGGAAACGAGCTAAGCTACACAGGGCTCCTGCACTCCAGGAATGGAGTTTCACACCCCTGGATTGGACTGTGGGAGAACATTGGAAATGTGGTATTGGAAGAAGATACAAACTCCACAAATGCACGCAGACCCGCCAACCTTGTGGGTGTGAGGCTGTGAAGCTGGGCTGTCCACTGCTGCTCTGAATCTCATTGTTATTGCTTCCCAATCCGATCCTCGGGGATCCACAGACGGTCCACTTTTTTACAAAAATATGGCCTGTCTGGCAGGGAACTTGGAGGGAACAAAAACATGGATCAACTGCGGTTCCCCAAGGACCGGATTGGAAAACACTGATATAGGTTACTCAACAATTCTGTTAATATTTCTGAGGTTCATATGAGGTTTTTTTATTCTAACTTATTTTCATGGATAGGGTGACCTAGAGCCTATCCCTGCGTCATATGGTTGGTGACATACTTGCACACACATGCTTTCACAGTGTAGGCAATTTTGGAATAATATTTAGTGTAACTGGCTGTTTTTGGACTTTGCTACAAAACCAGAGTAGTGGAGGAACCTTGGATATCACCGGTAGAACATGCAGACTTCACAAACACACAAACACACACACGCACACACACACACACGCACGCGCACACACACACACACACACACAGAGCAGGGGCAGGATTCAAACTCCCCAACCCTCAATGTACAAGGAAACAAGACCATCCAGTGAGCCACAGTGTCATACCAGTAAAGGTTTTATAATGAAGGGGTGGTGTGGTTGTGCACTTGGATAGCCCTGTTGCCTGAACACCTCTGGGACTGGTGTTGGGGTTCTCTGCACTGGCTCCACGTCTATGGAATTTGCATGCTCTCCCCATATCATCATGGGATTTTCTCTGGATTCCCCCCACAGTCCAAAAAAAAACATGCAAGGTTAATTGGAGTTGCCAGATTGTCCATAGGTGTGAATAGTGTGTGTGGTGTGCAGCGGTGGCCCATCCTGGGTAATTCCTTGCCTTGCACCCATAGCATCTGGGATCAGTACTGGATGCTCATGACCCTGTACCGGACGAACTGGTATAGAAAAGAGATGGATGAGTTTTATAATAAAAATATACAACAAACAGCAGATTGGATTCAAAACTTTAGAAGCAATTTATGTGTGAGTGGCACAGAACTGTACAGTGGACATCCAGCTCTGATTCAATGCTGGTCAGTGTATCCCAGGACAGAACTACAAATGGTTATATAGTGCCAGTGGACCGAGATGCTGGTGTGGTTTCAGAGAAATCCCTCAGGCCACGTTGCCTGACCTTTTTATCAGCACACCATGAGATGCCACACCCTGGTTAATATGTCACCCATGAGTTAGCATGCTAGGCTCAAGGACACTTGGACCGTGCAGGTGGAGGGCTCAGAGTTTCCCGTAGTAACAAGGACCTTGATTCAGATGCAAGCAAACAGTCATTTATTGCAAGGAGCCTTTGATCACGGTGAGGCTATGGGACAGAGTGACCTGACATAATATTATCACACTGATAACTGGTTTAATTAAAACTTTGATTCTTCTGTGAGGCAAAATAACCAACTTTCCATAAATGAATCGCATAACATGGGCAGCTGTAAAACTGACAGGAAGTATGTACCTTGGGGATGCCTAATCAAAACACAGGGTGGCAGTGGTAAATCCTACTGACCAGGCTGGGGGCAGGAGTGCTGTTGGTAAAATTCACTGATTGGGGGAAGTGGGGTATCACCCCTGTGGATTAATTGGCCAAATTTAAGTAGTTTACCTATTACCTCTATTACCATGGCCCTAGGATGTAGTCTAGGATAGCCAATGCCTTACGTCACCTCTGAGGCTAAGGTTAGTCTTGAATTTTTGAATACACTTATTTAATTGTGTTCTCTCTATGTCTGTTCACTTCGTGTCCACCACTCTAGTATCAAAGACACCGGAGATGTAATGTTAGTCTTGTATATTCGTGTCATTTTCTTCCTCTGTTAGGGTACTTCATGCCAGTTCTCTTGGCAGTAAAACAACCAGTAGCCCACCACTAGACACCAGTGTGAAAAGAAAGCTGGGTAGTGCAAAGTCTCAAAGTAGGAATAGTCCATTACAGGTGGAACGGGGGGAAACTATATCTATCCTGAAAACCATCTCTAAAAATGCAAATAACAGACCCGTTGCTATAATTTAAATTATCATATAATCTTCTATCCTTAAATATAACTTCTGGAAGTTCAGTCTTCATGTGGCCCCTAGTTTTTGGGGCCCCCGGCAGCTACTTACACTTTGTAAAGTTCGCCCCTGTTTCCACGTATCACACGTTGTGTTTCTGTTATTTTTTAAAGGACTACTGATGCAACAGGTGGTGATGTCACTGCAGTACTCTCAATATTTGAGTTTCGCAGTGATTTGCAGTGTGGCTCATTCTCACACAAGTGGTCTGATCAGATGTGTTTTCCCGTCAAAGAATGTCTGAAATGTATGAGGAGGGTGCCTCCAAATGATATAAAAATACATTCTTTAGCGGACAGTGCTGCAGGTGGCTTTATGACAGATTCACATAGCTTCATGTCCTTAAATATTTATCGCTGGCAGCATGACAATGTGGCGCATTCAAAGTTGTTTTTATAGTCCAGGTTATCGGACCGCGCGTCTGAATGTGTTTGTGTGAACCTCTGCGCCGCCACTTTGTGTGACGCTCCTGCGTTGCTGTCAACTTTGAGTCCACGTGAGGTCGTCACATGCTGGCATCCTCGTGTCATCAAAATATTACTGAGAAGTTTATATGGAATGACTTTAGGAAGTGGTTTCCTATAGCACATCCTGCAGCGCTGCTTTTAGCTAACTGGCTATTGGAAAGCACAATTGGAAATTAGATGTGGTGGATAGAATCCTTAAACCAAAATGAATCCACAGATATTTCTGCCAGAATTGTTCCTATTTCGTCCTTGAAATTATGTATTGTCATTTTGATCAGTTCAAGCTCTACAAAATGTGAGGTATAATTATTTGTAGGCCTAAATAATGTGGATTCTGGCCTGGCCGTGGAGCTGTTTGCCCCTGCCCTGCTGTGTGAGTGATAATGTCTATTTGCTAACATAGTTTACATGTGCTTAGTGAATGAGTTTAAGTTCCTCTGAACCTTGGTCAGGAGGAACAGTAAGAGGGAATGAGAGATGTAGTGACAAATCGATTAGGTGACTGTGCTTTGGTCACTTAGGAGGCCCGTGGTGGAGAAGCATGAGTTATATCATCAAACAAACGTCATTGTTTACTAGTCATCTGTGCCCATGAGCTGTGAGTAATGGGCTACCGGGGTGATTCTTTAAGTGAGAAATCAGCTGAACTGCTTTGGGAAGAAATGTCCATCTGGCCGGGTCCCAAAGGGTGCTGGACCCATGGAAAACCCAAAAGACATGCAGGGTGGGTTACATCACCCTCAAATGCAATTTTTCCTGTCATGCATTTGCAAAGATGAGTAAGAAGTTTGTGTTTTGTATGGCCTCGTTTTTCAGTGCAGTTTGTCTGAAGTATATATGATTATGTGTGAATATGATTGGTCGGTATAAAATCCAATTCAATTTCAGCCATTTTCTTTGCATAATAATCGGGAAAGTTTTGGCAGGAAAACCCTACAGTAGTCTTGGGCCTTGTGGAGCCCGGCTTTAACTTTGAAGTGGAGCTATAATTTTGATTAAACATTTGAACATTATTCATGGAGGAGCATGACACAGTGGGCACAGGGTATCACACCTTCCGTATCTTCTGTGTTGATCATGAGCTGAATAGATACAAGTGTCGAAGGAGAGGGTGCAGCCTTTGCAGTAAAACAAGGTTTGGAAGGTCCATGAGTTCTAACCACGAATTGCAACAGTATTGATCTGATAAGAGTTTGAACCTTATCATATATGTTGACATGAAGACATGGACAGAAGGATAAGCAGGTGTAAATCGAATCTATAGCGTGTGAATCTATAGCGTGTGAACATGTGCTTTGCTGAGGCCAAATGCCAAGCTTTTCACCAACGTCCCCGGTGACCTTCACATCCTGTTTGTTCCCGTCACGTTTCATCAGTCGTACAACAGCATCAGGGTGGACAAACTTCACTTTAACAGCTCTGGTGTTTTTTTTTTTTAAACCAATCATTCCGTGTTAGTCACAGAGCTTGGTAAGCATTAGTATTATTAAGGGTGTAGGATGTAATTTATAGTTTTCATTAAGGATGGCAGAATGCCGATTTCTGTAAAAAGGGCAGATCATGGAAAAGCCTGTACTGGTCGGGAGGATTGTTCATTCAAAGAACCGGGTCAAAAACCCCACACCTAGTTAAGTGAGCAATCGTAGGCCTTTGAAAATCACTGAAAATGACCTTTACTTTGCCGTCAATGCGAGAGGTTATTCAGCTCAGCAACCACGCCACCCATTACAAAATAAAAAGTGAAGCTTAAATTTCAAAAATACAAAAAATATGTCCTCTGAACAGAACTTTCACGCAGCAATACGCTTTCTGAAGAATAACATCAAAGAGGCTAAATGCTATTAATCATAATTGCTAATATGAGTTCAATAATGTGTTCAAAACGTGTGCTTCCAGGATAGTTTTAACAGGACATCCTAGTATCGATTAGTAAAAGAACACTTTCTGAATATTACTTGTCTTTTTTCAGGGAGTCTGAGTATAGCACTGTTACATCACACCTCCAAGGCTGGGGGGATTTCAGATCCTTCCCTTGCTCTGAGGATATAAACATGTAAACATGTGACTAGGCCAGTCTGTGTCCCTAATGTCTGTTTACATTTATTTCCTGTAATTTGCTATCATTCTCTCCAGTGTTTCCTGGGACTGGCTCCAAGCTCTATGACTCTGCTCTGACTCAGCAGTTGGATGATAAATGTGTTATAGTAAAATTTAATGGCTGAAGCACTTGTTTCTGTAAAAAAACTAAAACACAGTGTATTACCTCTTTTGTCACAAACAATCCAGGGATAATATATTATATCTTCTGATGGATATTTAAAACTGTAATAAAATAAGTAGTCTGGGTAGTTTAAATAAACCTTTATGCTGTGTAAAACGTGGTGCACGTTCTATAGAAATACTGTAGAAATGTCTTACTTTTTTAAACTTTCCATGTTTTTTTTTTAAATGGTGACTCTATGTTCCTGGCAGCATAATCATTGTTGCTGCATCTGCAGATTCTGCTGCAAGGTCAGGGTTGCTCATAATAGTGTCTGGCAGCGCTCTGCACAGATAGCATCACAATAAAGAAATTTCCCTCAGTAACCCGGGCATCTTTCAAGGTCAAGGGAAGAGGAATAAACCGATAACAACAGCAGTATGGGAAAAGTTTCTGCAGGACATCAGTATGAACCAAGGATAAGTTACATGATTCAAAGTTGCTAATTAAGGCCTCGACCCGAGAAACAAACATTTTGCACAGATCTGCGTGAGAAAGAGGTAGCATGGCAAAGAGAGCCATGTGACAAGAGAATGACTGGGAGGGTGCCGTGATGACTTTATTTAAGTGTGGGAGTGGAGGCAGGTTCGACAAACAACTTTGGGGATGAAGGAAATCAACAGACACCTGTTTTGGCTTCGAGACAACAGAAACAATTGGCATCCAGTCCAGGATGAACTGTAACCTCATGCTACAACCTTTTCTTCCCTCACGCCGGAAGTTAAACTGGCCATTGGGTGCAGGTTAGCACCTACGCTACCTCAGAGAAAAGCAGAGCCTTGTATTACATATCTGGCAATAAATCACAGATAATAAGAAAATGAATGTACTTGTCACATGACCTTGTCCTGGGTCACCGGTATCCTCCCTGCAATGCTTTTAGCCCAGCCCATAATTATGGTTCTCAGCACTACATCTACATTTAACTATATCATTAATAACACACTAATAGTATATGAGTATTAATACTGCTAATAATTGATATTTACTGATATAATTACATACCCGTGAGCTGTCCATTTTTTTTTGCGTATTATATATGTATTATGATATTAATTATGGAAGTAATGACAGACTGTTGACTGGGGAAGGTAATTATCAGAACTTCAGTTTCACTTTGACCTATCTATGACTCTTATTCTGTGGTTTTTTTCCCAGACACAAAGCCTGGATATAAATTAGAAATAATTACCCAGAATCAGATGACGCATGACTGCAAGGGATGCACAGCACATGAGCATTCTGGATTTGCTACTTGACCATTGAGTAGGTTTGGTTAAAAAGAGGAACAGAAGATGGATTTGGGCATCAGAGACCTTCCTCTGCTACTATTAACAACGGACATTCGTGCAAAAAAGGAGAATAGTAACAGTGATCTGGTTAAACACCAGCTTATCAGCAAGTGCTTATATCTCGAGGACAGAACCACGTGACGTGCAGGGTTCAGGTCAGGACACACATTTTACTTAAGGAAGTTCTTCTATCAAGGTGTATCTATGGAAGAATAAGGGCCACCCCTTACCCCAGAAAACAACTTCCCGAAGAACATCAAAAGTAAAGCTGTTCTTTTGGTTAAGAGGGGTGAATATTTTGCATTGTTACAAGCAGGCTCTGGTCCAGGATTACTTTACTGCACAAACAACACATGCTCAGAAAGTCAAAATGTACCAGTCAACGGGTGAGACAAATTAAGTCAAACATGGGCAGCCACCTGACCTAAACTGCCAAGGTGTAGGATGCCCCTTGTTCTCCCACATGACAGTTTATGTTTATAAAACAGAAATTATTGAGACCTTGGGTTCCATACACTCCCCTTCTCAGAGCACCCATAACATGTTCTACCTCCCTCACTATAATTTCTTTGTACTGTGCTTCCCCCCTTAGCCTGATGAGATGGGCTACTCCTCCATGCACTTCAGAGTAGTCCATAATCATTTAAGGGGACGCTCCTCTCAGAGGTCTTCAAGTATGAGCCACATTCACATCAAAGCAAAGAAGACCATGGTAGACTCCTTTCAATGTGCTTCTGCTCTGCCTACTCCTAGCTCCTCAGTGCTATATCACAGGAGTGCCCCAAGATTTAGTGCTTGGGCAGTATTCAGTCAAAATATAATGCTTTACAACACTCAATAATATAAAGATATCCTTCCGATTCACCATGTGTTATTTCCATGCCTTCAAGAATTCCTTGAGTGCACAGCAATCTCCTTTTTTCAAACTCAAAATTTATTTCATGACTAAAATAATAATAGCTCCTCAATCTATGTGCATGTGTCATTGATACATTCACATTATCATCTTGTGTGAATAATAACTCTTTCCATGAATTACTGCCAACTCCCTTTAAGTAGACAATGACCGGCCTCATAATTAGATTGACATTGGATTACATCCGACATGCAAGTAGTGCCAATCTGTGTGAGAGGGCAGTTTCCATGATTGCGCTAGCCATTGATTAGCTCTGTGCAAAAGTTGCTTTCTGTTGGAGTCTGTCCTAGAGTCAGTGCCAAGGATCAGCTTTGCACATCAACAACCACTATGTTTTCACTAAAGAGCAGGGAGAGCAGCTTGTAAATGCTTCAGGCCATGGTACAAGGTTCACTCTCTCTTGTACAACTCAGTTAGGTCTTGATAAGACTCATAGTTTAGTCATTTAAATCTTATGTTACTCCGTATCCGTTGTGTATCTGAATGGCATACCTTCTAGACCGGAACTGTAGGAATGAATGTTAACAAAAGCTATGCTGCAGTCAGATCAACCAGTGGCTGTCTTCCAATGCAGTAGAAGAAACATTAGCTGTGATACTACTAAGGGTAAACTGAGGTTGTTACGATTTTTATATGAACACACTCAAACAACTCAAAGGTGGACCATCAGCAGCTGGTTGGGGTCACCAGGGCTGCAGAGCATGAGGAGCACAAACTAGCGTGAATTACACACGAATTACATTTAAAAGCAAACAAACCCAGAGGAGCTTGTGAGGGACAGTTAGCATCCCACGCACTTTTATCAACACATTACATTATCCATGAATACTTATCCATAGACCTATTTTTTGGAGCGAGCGCAAAAACAAAGAAACAAGAAAACAAGCTTCGTGGCTACTGCATTATGTCCAACAAGGAGTACGTTGTGTACTCTCTCCCTCTTGCTGTTTTTGCTCACAGACATGGAATAATGGCAAACAGAACCAAAGCTCACTTTATTTCGGTGACTCAAAAGACAGCATCATGAAAACGCCTAAAAAATAAATATGATATTCTCAGTTGAAAATTTTTCTACTCAAAGCTCGCTCGTCTACAGCTTGGGGTGACAAAACTGTGATTCTCATTTCAGCCTCATTTTAGCTTATGTTCTGTCTGATATGATTCTCCGAACATTCATTAGGAGAAAAAATGTAGACATACAGTATGTGATCCAGAGGACTGGAGTTAAATCTAACTCAGTCTCATTAATGAGCGATATTGAAGCCAATAGACCCACATTCGTGGCGCCAGGTAGTCGACTTGCATCCTAGTTTCCTGGGAGTGAGGTGAATGTGCTAACTACCAGAGGTAGAAAGTTTAGATCCAGAACCACAGTGCTTCCATACCATTCCCCTTAGCCACACATGATATATAGCATGATACGCAAAGTCCAGGCAGTTCAGCAAATATGGCCTTTCATTCGAGGATAAATAGAGAATAGACCAAGTAGAAAAGGATAACCTTAACTACTATTGAATGTAGTTCCATCAGTACATATAGTAGTTCAAGTAGTACTTGAAGTAACTGAATAAAAGAAGCAGTATAGCACAAACGTTTATTTTTGCTGCACAAACCAACAAAAACGTAGCACAAACAAAGAAAAGTACATTTATTATTTTCTGATCGATGCAAAGATGAATAATGAATGTCAGCTTCAGTTGTAAAAGGGGCTCCCTAATTTCTGAGATAATCGGGGTACTATTTTAGAGCTTGATGATATCTCTCTCAAAATTTAATAAAGGAAGGGTGATATGAGGTTTTGTGTGTCTTTTGTTCTGGGGAACGAAAATGAGAGACAGAAAAAAATAAGCCATCATCTCATTTTGGTTTTACACAGATCTCAAAGTTGCCTGGGGGAAATAAATGAATGTGATTTTCTTTTCCTCTGGAATTTCAATTGTGATCATTATGTTATCGTTTTACATAGTCGTTCAAGAGTCATTCAGACAAATATTCTGTCTGAAGTGTGTAGTCCAATTCATGATGAAGTAGAGAATTATGGTAAACATTATACCTAAATGGTTGAACTTAAAAATTTGCCAGGAAAACAAATTAATAATTTAAATTTAATGGTAAATCTGCAGAACATCAATAAATGCATCATTAATCTTGAGGAACAAGTAAAAAAACATAAATGCATAAAAAATACAATTAACTCATGCTGGTTTTCCTCTTCTTGAGAAGAACACAGTTCATGGATTAGATATGGCATTACTGCACTGACACAGAAGCTAAAAATAAGGATTATAATCCAAACATTCTCAAGAGTCATATCAGATTCTCATGATGTGAGATAATTAAATGTTAATCTCAATGAATAACACGTGAAAAAAAAAATTGATTAAAAATTATATATGGAAACACTGGACTGTAGGGAATTGGCAGGATTTTGATCATGATGGGCAGAATCCCAGGAATATGTTTGTGCTGTTAAGTTCCATTGCCCTTCCCAGCAAGTTAATAATTTTTCAGTCAATGTCGGTTTCCAGTGTGGGGATTGGTGTTCTCAGTGTCAGGCCAGATAAGACAAGGCTGTCAGCTGTTACATTGGCTTCTTCAGCCTATGTCTTCAACGTTACCTCCTTCATCCTTCTCACTTGGGGAATTCTGCAACGAAGGACTTCGTAGTGGTTTCCCCACCCTCTACTGGTCCACTGGTCCTCGACACTCCAGTTTACCCCTCTCTAACGTGGCGTGAACATTGAGGGGTGAACTTTCGCCATGACTTGTATCCTAGTCTTCGTCTCATGCTTCTTCGCAGTGTGTCTGGTAAGCTTCCCTTCACTTTTGCTCGATCAGCGCCTGATCCGTCTTCGTTCCCCAGGTGCGAATTAGATGACGGGAAGGTGTCTGATGATGATACCTGGCTGATAGCTTTATACATTATTATCAGCAAAGAACCTAGGTAAAAAAAATAAATAAAAAAAAACCGCAAGTTGATCTCATTTTGGATTTTTGTCATGGTTTACTGATTCGTTGGGTTTATGATGAAGAAAAGTGAATAGGAGAGAAAACAAGAGATATCGTTGTCATTATAATGAAGTATTTGGATTTCTATAGATCTTTTATCTTTCATTTTTATTCTTCTCACCAGTTTTCTAGGCAGAATCGAATAGCTTAAATATCAACAGTCTGCTCTTATTTAGTTGTATTCTGTTGCTGCCCAACAGAAACAGTTTTTGGTCAAGCCACTACTGGTAACCCTTTGCTACTATCTTGGCCCCAAAATACAGAGCATATACCATTACTTACTTTGCTGGACTCCAAACTCACACCATCCTTTTCCACTTTACCAGATTGCGTTTTTATGGATTTTTAGTCCACTTCCAGCTCTGTCCTGTAGGTGGCTTTTTGTCATCTGGTCAGCATTAAAACAATCAGTCAGTCAAACGGAAATGCTTTGGCAGAGTAATAATTTCAAAAAATTTACCTTTATGGTATGCAGGTTAAGGTTAATCTGACAAAGACAGATCAACTATCAGAATTTGGTGATTCACCTTTTATAAATACTTTGGAATAGTTTAAGAAATTATAATTTTCAGTAACTGTCATGAAAACTCACAATATGCTCATTAAGTTAAATCTTATCTTAATTTTAGTAAGCATATTGACAATAGCAAAAAATATATGCCTGAGAAAATATGCTATTTAGCGTTGCCCTCATTGAGCTAAATGACATGCTAACTTAAAGATCTGTGATTTTAACCAGAAGTTTATTAGTACAAGTGCCTGGAGAGCACTGTGCTTCTGTAGATGTAAATGAATCTCTCAAGTGGACCGCATATTCCAGATTAGGTGAAATCTCAGAGTATGTCTTATTTCCACAGGTTTCAGAAGCTCAACACCAACCAGGATATTGTGCCTTTTATGAAGAATGTGGGCGTAACCCATCAGTGGGCGATAGCCTCATCACGCCAATAGTTCCATGTTTAAACTACAGCCCAGCAAGGGTTTTACAAGGGGAGCACTACAACAGACTCAAACAGGTTTGTCCGATGCTGGACCAAGGTGTAGGCACGACCTACGCCTGCTGCTCGCTAAATCAGCTGAAGTCTCTGGAGAACAGCCTGACGCTCTCCAAGGCTGTCCTCAACCGTTGCCCCTCCTGTGCAGAGAACTTTGCCACCCTACACTGCATCAACACATGCAGCCCTAACCAGACCCAGACAGTCAATGTCACACGCACCGCATTCATCAACTCTACTCTGGGACAGAGGAAAGAGGCTGTGGTGGCCTATCAGGCCTATATTTCCACAACCTTCGCAGATGCAGCTTTCAAGTCCTGCAGGAATGTGCGCATCCCGGCTACTGGAGGCTTTGCCATCGCCACCATGTGTGGCCGCTATGGTGCCACCCTCTGCACTCCTCAACGCTGGTATGACTTCCAGGGTGACTCCAGCAATGGCCTGGCACCTCTTGACATTGACTTTCGCCTCATCCCCCCGGGTGCGTCTGTTCCTCCAGGCATCGTGCCTTTTGCTGGAAAAGCACTGGGATGCAATGAATCTTCAGGCACTGGTGGAGAGCCGTGTTCCTGCCAGGACTGTGTAGAATCTTGCCCTATTGTCCCTCCCCCAGGTCCCCTCCCTCAGCCCTTCAAGATAGGGCACCTGGATGGTGTGCTGGTGGTGTGTCTGGCCTGCTTCTTTGCACTTTCTCTCTTCTTTTTTGGCTTTCTGATGGTGAGGTGCTTCCTTCATAGGTACATAATTACTTCTGAGAAAAGCAAAGACAAAAATGGCAATGTTTTGGGTCAGGTACCCATAAATCCTAAGGATGTGTCTTGTACAGACAGGAACAGTCTTGCGACCCAAGAGTTCCTAGGGACCCTGTTCCAGAGATGGGGTACCCTGATGGCCTCATATCCATTCAGAGTATTGCTGGTCTCAGTAGTATTGGTGGTGGTCTTTTCCCTGGGTCTGATGTATATTAAACTGACCACTGACCCTGTGGAGCTTTGGTCTGCCCCTCACAGCAGGGCCCGGAAAGAAAAAGACTTCCACGACAAATACTTTGATCCATTCTACCGCACAAACCAACTGATTCTCACGGCACCAAATTATCCAGGCTACACCTATGACTCCCTGCTCTTTGGCCAACATAACTTCAGTGGCATTATCTCGAAAGACCTGATCTTGCAACTTCTGGAACTGCAAACCAGGATCCAGGCAATTGAGTTCTGGTCTGATGACCTAAACCAGACTGCCAGTCTGAAGGACATCTGCTTTGCACCCTTGAACCCCAACAACCCATCACCGAGTGACTGTGCAGTCAACAGCCTGCCGCAGTACTTCCAAAACAAAATACAGAACATAAATGCCAAAGTCAACATGACAGAACTGGGCGTAACCAAAGAAGTGGACTGGAGAGACCACTTCATCTACTGTGTAAAGTACGTTTCAGTGAAGTTCCAAGTATTTTCTTAACCACATATTGGACCATACTGAGCAAATTTTCAATGTAAAGTTTAGTTGTACAATTATGCATGACACTGAAATCAGAAGTGATCAAATCTGGCACATAGGTACATAATTTATTGTCCAAAGACATTTATCTTGTGTGTATTATTTCTATTCGATTTTATATTAGTGCACTTGCAAGGTGGAATAGAATATGTTGCTTCATTCGATTCTTTTGTCAGAAAACTGAAACTGTACATCAGGGCTATACAAATCACAGTACTCAGAGTCTGAGCGGCGTGGAGCCTCTGGTAATCAGAATCAGTAATTATTAAACTAACTAACTGGGAGAACTGGAAACACAGTCTGGGTTTAGAGTCGAGGTCCAGATTTGAATAGCCCTGCTGTATATTGTCACCTAACATTTCCGCGAACTTGTGTTTTTCTGCAGCTCTCCACTGTCCTTCAAAGACATCACAGACCTGGGGCTGAGCTGCATGGCAGACTACGGCGGTCCTGTCTTCCCGTTCCTGGCAGTGGGAGGTTATGAGAGTAAGCCATGACTCGATACCTCCAAACCACTGCTGAACTGAATGATCAGCAGCCTCTAAGCCCTAGCACAGAAAAACCCAGAAACACTGAATACTGAGTCACGTTTTCATAAAACAATGGTTTCCCAATATCATACATATCATATCAAATGCATATCAGATCTCAGCACCTGAAACTTAAATAATGACCCCCCTCCCCCCAGATGAGGAATACACTGCAGCAGAAGCTCTGATATTGACCTTCTCCCTGAACAACTATGCCCGGGACAATGTAAAGTTCAAACTGGTGCAGAAGTGGGAACAAATGTTTTTGGATATTGTGCAAGAATACCAAAGAAATTCATCCACAAACTTCACATTTGCATTCATGGCAGAGGTACGTTCCTCTTCTTAGTGCCACTATGTTCGATGGCTTCCCGTTACCCCCTGTGCCCGCACAATTGCACTGTGGTGCCACCTTGTGTCCTTCATTGCCCAGAGGTCGCTTGAGGATGAAATCAACCGGACCACGGTGGAGGACATTCCCATTTTCATGATCAGCTATGCTGTCATCTTCCTCTACATCGCCGTGGCACTTGGAGAATATTCCTCGTTTAAACGTGTACTGGTGAGTTACACTGCAGGGGCTATCCGCCATAATCGGTGGACTCAAAAATGCTCTAGTTTTAATATAATGCAGAGAATTCCAACACTTACTGGGCTGATATTTGTTCCCCAGATGTGGAATTGACAGTTAAAAATTATCCAAATGTAATCTTTTTTGAGGCACCTGGGTAGCTGGAGGGAATGAAGGTATAGCTGCTGTTATAGATAAATGAAGGAAAGCTGAGGTAGAACACTCTGTTGCAGGTGGACTCTAAAATTCTAGTGGGTCTCGGTGGGATCCTGGTGGTCGGATGCTCGGTCTTGGCGTCCATGGGATTTTATGCCTGGATCGGCATCCCCTCGTCACTGGTCATCCTGCAGGTGGTGCCCTTCCTAGTGTTGGCGGTTGGAGCTGATAATATCTTCATCTTCGTCTTGGAGTACCAGGTATAGAATACTAGTGAACCAAAGATGCCATGAATTTACTTTTAATTGCACAGTATTTATTAAAATAATGCAGTGCCATCTGCTTCAGTTATGTCAGTTTGTCTAATAAAACATGCTTTACAGCGAGTGAAAATAACAAATAATAAAAACAAAAAGAATAAAAACTAAATAAAAACAAAACAGAATCAAGATAAAATAAATAATAAAATAAGAACACAACCAAACATTAAGAAATCATATTAAGATAAGGTAAAATATACAGTAAAACCTTGGATTGTGAGTAACTTGGTTTGCAAGTGTTTTGCAAGACGAGCAAAATTTTTTTATGAATTTTAACTTGATAAACGAGCGAGGTCTTGCAATACGAGTATTACACATACACTTTGTCTGCCGAGCGCCACATGATCACGACTGAACCGACCGTTCTTCTCTGTCTCTCTTGCTGCGGGATTGTAGGTAATTGTCTGCCATGCTCGGTGTCAGTCGGCGTGCCTTACTCGTATAGTCAAAATTTAATAGAAAAACACCACCCGAATAAGGGCGTAGCAGTGTGAAAGATGAATCTAATTTTAACCTATGTTTTATATTCTTGCATTTTTTGTATTATTATAGTTTTGTTATTTATATTGTACTTTTGCATTTATTGTACAGTGTCCTTGAGTGTCTAGAAAGGCGCCTATAAATAATAATAATAATAATAATAATAATAATACATTATATTTAATATTATTAGATTATATTATATATTATTATTATTATTATCTAACGACAATGCAATGTCCACATTTCCGTGAAATAGAAAAGGAGGCAAAAGCGGCTGTCATTGGATAGGTTCCTTGTTAAAGTTGCACAAAAAGAAAAAGATTCCAGTGAGCCAACAGATAGCAGTGATTCCGTTAGTTATAGTGAAAGTCGTCCTACAAAATAACCCTCCTCTTCTCTCTCTCTCGTCTCCCTCACACCATCCACGATTCTTTTCAAAGGTAAAGTGCAGGTTAATTTGTTTGTTTTGTTTACTTAATATTTTGGAATTAATCATCTTAATATGAATATTTTTGGGTTGTGGATCGAATCATCTGAGTTTCCATTATTTCTTATGGGAAAATTTGCTTTGAGATATTGGATTACAAACACGTTTCCAGAACGAATTATGCTCGCAAACCAAGGTACCACTGTGTGTGTATATATATATATATATATATATATATATATATATATATATATATATATATATATATATATATATATATATATATATATATATATATATATATATATAAAATACATTACTAATACATGTAGCATGTATTAGTAATACATATAGAAAATACATGAAACAGAAAAGCTTCCTCTAAAGAGAAATAAAATAAGGAGACGTGATTTGTGTTCCCATGATGCCAGGAGGTCCTGAATGTCAGGATCTGGTGAGCATTAATCTGCCTTCTTACACAGAGAGATGAGCGTAGGCCTGGGGAGAGACGGGAGGAGCAGATCGGCAGAGTCCTGGGCCGGGTCGCCCCTAGCATGCTGCTTTGCAGCCTCTCAGAGTCTATTTGCTTCTTCCTGGGTGAGTTCTCCCATTATGTATCACATATATGTCAGTGTACTTATGGTGCTCCTTGGTGGATGAATCAGGATAATGTAGTCTATTAGGCAAGGAACATATTTAGCTGCTTCCCCAGTCGGTAAGTCCTCTGAACCGTACAACATGAAGCGTCCAAATAAATTATTGCCTTGGCATCGATGTAATGGTGTAGTACATACCGTGCCACCCCTCACGCCACACTGATCTCAGAACAGTTCGCATTTCAGGCAGAGTGTGGTAACTAAAAATATCAGCAATTTAACTAAACTGAGGTATACAAGTACACTCTCGGAAAAAACGGTAAAAATTTCTGCTTGTCACTGGGACTGTACCCTCAGGTTTTACCCTTAGCTATAGGTAAATGTACATTTGAAGGTATAGAAAGGGACTCTGAGGAACATTTCTATCCCATTTTGTACATTAATGCTGTTTGTATCATTGGGATGTTCCTCAGAGTCCATTTCTGTATCTTAAAATGTACAATTACAAGGGTACAGTCACATACAGAGTGTATTCACTTTACACTGTCGGAAAAAAGGGTACAACCCTGGTAGTTTTGTTCCCTAAGATAAGAACAAGATTAATATACCCTCACTGGTATAAAAATGTTCCTTTGAGTCTAATTCTGTACCTTAAAAGGTACATTTACCTACAGCTAGGGTAGTATTCGCAGACCCTTGAGGGTACAGCCCCAGGGACCTCAGTGACTAATCGTACCCTCAAAGGTACAAATTGCTACTTTTTTTCTGACTGTAATGACAGCAGGGGGGATTGGAGACACAAGACTTGTACAAAGCAGGGCATCCCAGTAATACTGTGGCATCCTTTTAGGGGCTCTCAGCAGCATGCCAGCCGTCAGGTCGTTCGCCTTGTACGCCGCCCTGGCTGTGCTGATGGACTTCCTGCTGCAGATGACGGCCTTCGTAGCCCTGCTGTCGCTGGACGCACGCAGGCAAGACCAGAACCGCTGCGAAGTGGCCTACTGTGTGACGGTGTCCACCCCCCGGCCTTCCAAACGCAAACAGGGCTTGCTGCTTTCCACCATGGAGCGCTTCTATGCCCCTGTCTTGCTGCATCCTGTGACTAGGATCATTGTGGTATGTACCTTTAGCTTGAGTCAGTAACTGGGGTTTAGGAGGATTTTTACGGGTGCAAAATGCGCCCAGATTAGAAGCTCTTAACCTGGCCTGGCAATCTTGGGTGCTCTCACTTAAACTGTTCTCACTTCAGCTGCTGATATGTTCCTCCAGATTGTGGTGTTCATCTTCATGTTCTGTGGCTCAGTTTTCCTGATGTTCCATGTCAAAGTGGGTCTCGATCAAGAGCTGGCTTTGCCCATGGTGAGTTTCGTCCAGGATCTCTCGACAGAAGCGGATTAATGAACAGGCTTGCATAGGCTGCAGCTCAGGGCCTCAGAGTAATCAGGGAGGCCCTTTTGGTTGCCTATTATTATTTTTTTATTACTATTTTTAAACACAATCCTTTATTGGTCGTTTATATGTCTACAAGTTGGTGATTGATTAAAACTGAACGGAGAAATCAATTCTAAACATATTTGTTTTTTGCCGCTCTTTTTATACCTTTGTGTATTTTCTGCTACACGTACACATAGTCTGTTTCCTTTGTAAAATGGCTTTTACGAGCCTGATCAATGAGTTTTATGCCAAATAAGCATGAAAAGTGAATTCTAATGGTAAGAACTTGATTTAAATTCTTTTGGAATTTGCCCCTCTCTGTAAAATTATCCATGGTCTATGCTATACAGTATATGCTTGAGTGCATATTGTAAATGCAGTTGAAGTGCACTGGATCAGAGTCTAAAAATGTATGGTTGTCTCTGTTGAAATGCCTTTATTCAGGGAGGTCTCTGCTGAGCTCTTTCTGGTTGCTGCATATGACTGATGTGAAAGTGTAACTTGTCAATTTGTTGACTCTTCTCGTTTGATACAGCGTCTCATTCTGTTTGACTTTGTAAAAATTAGTAATACACTCAGTGACAAAAAAACGTTAAGCATCCAGACGGAGTGGTGGAAATGAAATGAATCTGCACGTGATGAAAGGTCATGTGACTGTATCACAATGAGTATAATATCAGATCAAAGGGACAACAGAACTGGCAGTATGGGCCCACTGCTGCTCCCAAATCGGACCATTACTTCTGCTTAACTTCTGCTAAACAATGCTTAACTGTTTTTGGTCATTGAGTGTATATAATGGTTTATAGGTAATTGTTGTATGGTTTTGGGGAATGGGGGCAGAAGAAGGGCCTTTGGAAAGGAAAGCTTAGGGGCCCCTGACCTCGTTAATCTGCCACTACTGCTCAAAACACTTTCCTATTGGGGCTCAACCGACTATGACCCTTCTTCTGGTGTTGCAGGACTCATACATGTTAGAGTACTTCAAGTACTTATACAAGTACTTCGAGGTGGGTGTTCCCACGTACTTCGTGACAACACGGGGCTTCAACTTCAGTATGGTACAGGGTATGGATGCTGTGTGTTCCAGTGTGGGCTGCGACCCTTTCTCCCTCACTCAGAAAATCCAGCATGCCACCGAGTATCCCGAGCGGTGAGTACTCATACCCATAACGGCCTCCACCCCTGGACCTTAAACATAGTTCACAGACAACTAACAATGCATGTTTTACACACAATGTCCTGGAGGATTAACGATTAATGAGGATTAAGGAGTTGCATAATGAAGATTCCAGAGTGCAGATATTAAGTTTCAGCTCACATTCTTATGTAATCTGCATTTTTTTTCCCTTCAAGTATCTGTACCAAAATAACTTATATAAAAGTATTTTAAATAAAGATTAAGCTATATAAAGATAAGGGCTTTCATGTTTCCAACAAAAAGTGTATTGCTCAATCTTTCTAAAATCTCTTCCCTCTGATGTCAGGTCTTATCTGGCGATTCCAGCTTCCTCCTGGGTGGATGATTTTATTGATTGGCTCAATCCTGGATCTAAATGCTGCCGGCTGTACACCCTGGGCCCCAATGCAGGGAGTTTTTGCCCTGCCAGCCAGTGTATGTGCCATATTAAAACTACACAACATTAAATGATATGATCACCAAGGCCCTAAGGAAAAAGTGTAAAAACTCGTAAATTCACTATTAAGCTAAATTAAGTCATAAAATGGAAGCTGCAAAAATTACATTGAAATTGCAGCATCTACTAGGCAACAGTGCTACATGTTATACGTTTGAAATGCGATTCCATTCCAATTTCAGTTTTTTTGTTTTTCAATCAGATGTTTTGCACAGCACAGATACACTTAATGACAGCTTTTCCCATCCATTTTTATCGTAGCTGGATTCATATGCGGAAAGAAGTGCATGGGTCCTCCCCCCAATGGTGTTCTGAGGCCTTCAGTTGAACAGTTTAATCGGTACCTTCCCAGCTTCCTGACCAATCGGCCAGACCTGCAGTGTCCCAAAGGGTAAGGCTCCCCATCCTAAAGGGCAACCATGGGTTGACATACAGGCCTTTTTAAAATTTACTTAGATACATGCTTATACCATGTTTATTATGCAACTATCATTATATTAGTTTGCACGAATTTCACGAATATAGAGAAAATATGACGTCATATATGTTGTCATCTGTATAGACCTTGCCATTCCGCAGATATGGTTAGTTCCTTTAAGATTACTCTGCTAACAGGTAGCTAGCTGGTAGGTGACATCATTTCTTTAAAAGCAGTTTTTCCCAATCTGGTCCTTGGAGACCCATAGACAATCTACATTTTTGGTAGGAAGCAAAAATGTGGACTGTCTGGCAGGGAGCTTGGAGGAAGCAAAAGCATGGACTGTCTGGCAGGGAGCTTGGAGGAAGCAAAAACAGGGACTGTCAGGCAGGGAGCAAAAACATGGACTGTCTGGCAGGAAGTTCAGAGGGAGCAAAAAACATGGCCTGTCTGGCAGGGAGTTTGGAGGGAGCAAAAACATGAACTATATGGCACAGAGCTGAGAGGGAGGAAAAACATGGACTGACTGTGGGTCCCAAAAAGCTGGATTGGGAAACACTTCTTTAAAATCCAACTCAGGTACAAAAAGGATATCAGCTGTGATCAGTTTAACTTTAACAGATATGAATGTTATCAATTGTTTACTGAGTTTCTAGCTTTTCAGTCACAGCTGCTAGAAACCTGATTTGTGCCTCTTTTGACAGTGGCCTGGGAGCCTACGACAAAGCTGTAGTGAAAGACGAGAATGACGAAATAATAGGTAAAATTATTTCCACTGAATAAATAAAACCATAGCTGGCTTTCCCCTGGCTGTACCTGCCTCATGCTTTTTCATACTGAGATCCACAAACTAAAGATCAAGCAGCCAAAATAATATTTCATGGAGGGTTTCAATTGTTGACGTGACCCTCTGCTCTTTGTGCCCCCAGCTTCCCGGTTCATGGCATACCACACACCGCTGACCACCTCCCAGGAGTTCACCGATGCTCTGAAGATAGCACGGGAGCTAGCCGCCAACATCACGCTTGGCATGCGGGCCTTGCCTGGCACCTCACCGGACTTCGAGGTCTTCCCTTACACGTATGTGGGCGCCGTTCGTTCCAGTTGGGAAAGCAGTGGATTTGCGCCCTAGTAATGATAGCAGCGATCACAATCCCTACAAGGTCTTAACCTGTTGACCATGTGCTTAAGGTGGCTGCCTGTGGCTGGCTATCAGCTGCCACCGTATTGTTTGAGGGGTATGGGATGTACACCAGTGGGCAAAATTGTGGAAACACCCAACATTTTTGGCATTACGCTTTAAAAATTACTGCACAATATTAGCAGTAATGTCAATCAACAGTCAAAGAATGTTTACAAATATCACACATTGGATGAATAGGTACATAACTGGAGCTTTGAATAAAGTTCTGCAATCTCTAAAACTTGGAAGTGTTTCCACAGTTTTGACCACTAGTGTATAAAAGGGCCTGATAAAAGTATACACTAGTGTATAAAAGGTCATTCTCCTCCCCACTTCCACAGGGTGACATATGTCTTCTATGAACAATACCTGAGCATTGTTCCTGAGGGCCTCTTCAACATCTCCATGTGTCTGCTGCCCACATTCGTGGTGTGCTGCATCCTGCTGGGCATGGACATTCGTTCAGGCCTGCTCAACCTGCTCACCATCATCATGATCACCGTGGATACCGTGGGTGTGATGACATTGTGGGGCATCGACTACAATGCTGTGTCCCTCATCAACCTCGTCACGGTCAGTGAGTGACAGTCACAGCGAGAACGGATTTTGTGTTCAAATTAGCTACCTGTATTTTTCATAAATATATTTGTGTACGATACTTTTCGTGCTTGAATGATAAACTTTATTTATGTTTCGCTTCTCCCGAGACTGGTTCCGTCTTTCATCTGTGACCTATTTTACAACCAATAGCCGTGTTTTAAGATATTAAAACAATACTTCGTAAAACCTTCAACATAAATTATCATAACATCTCTTGAAAATGGGCATTTAAAAAACGACCAACACTGCTATTCATAAACTCTTCTAAAATTGAAAATGAGCTGAAAATTAATGAATAGCTTAAAAAAGGTGTTTATTTAAACTTCCCGTAATGGATCCTAAGCTGTCTTTGTTCACAATTATCCAAATGTTACACTCTATTTTAGGGCTGCAAAAATAATTATTTTGATATTTGATTAATCATTTAATCAGGCACTTTCTAATAAATTAGTGAGGCCAAAACACATGGTTTAAAGAACAATTCAAATGCTTTATTTAAAAGAACTGTTTAATAGTTGTAATAAAAAAAACTTAACACAGTGTAGAGAATCTCTATTTAAAGTGACAAAGTGGTGTAGAAACAAAGATCTGCCGTCGCCACCATGTTTAGCTTGATAACAATTGTGCTCTATACCAAGATTCCCATTTCACTACATTGGTTGTATTTGTGTTTGTTGCTATACATCTGCCCTCTGCTGGTCTGGGGGAGTATCAACTGCCCGAGTCCATGGAGAAATGTAGTATGTACACAAGTCAAAGGGCTTGCAGAAAATATGTATGTATGAACTAGTCTTAACACACCTATGTTAACGTTGCTAGGTTGTGATGTCATTATATGCAATTATGCAACAAACCACAAAAATGCAACCAATCGATGAAAAAAATTCATTTTCAGCTATTTTTATTACCAATTATTATTGGCATTATTGATTAGTTGTTGCAACTTTACTTTTGTTATTTTGAAAAGTGTTACTGAACCACCCATTTTGTAGTACAGACCCACATCATCATTCCTTTACTCAATGCAGAATTACATCTAGATAAAGGCTGAATTATTTTTATGAGCATCAGAACAGAGACACAAATGGGGCAGGAGACTAACTCTGAGTGTATATACTTTTATTATATATAAACCTGTAATGAAACTGTGGTGACATCAATTATAAAGGGAACTATTCTGTAAATGACAAGAACATAGAGTTAAAAGGTTGCAACCTGAGCCAGCATCAAAATAGCGCACATACCAGGCGTGTTATACAAGTGGAAAATATTGCAAATGTTTGCAGACTCTTGCATAGCTACGTATGTTTAGGCATTGAGTTACTACATGGATGATCTCATGTTAGAATCCTTTATTTCCCACATATTCGCTCCGCAGCTCCGCTCTAAATATTAACACCAATTGTGTGTTTGTTGTTTGGTTATAGGCCGTGGGAATCTCAGTGGAGTTCGTGTCCCATCTGACACGCTCCTTTGCCCTCAGCACCCAGCCCACGCGTGTGGAGAGAGCTAAGGATGCCACGGCCAACATGGGCAGCGCGGTAAGGGGCGTCCTTGGCGAAACCTGGACTCCGCTTCGAATCCCTGATGTCGATCAGAACAATTTGCATTGTACTGAAACGGTAACCATCTGAAGGCATCGTATGAGTCGAGCAGCCAAGCCTTCCACGTGACTTGCTGTGCTCTTCAGGTATTCGCGGGTGTGGCCATGACAAACTTGCCGGGGATTGTGGTGCTGGCGTTCGCCAAGGCCCAGCTAATACAGATCTTCTTCTTCCGGCTGAACCTGGTCATCACGCTCCTGGGGCTGGTGCACGGCCTTGTTTTCCTGCCTGTGCTGCTCAGTTTCTTTGGTGAGAGAGAGGCCCTACCAACACAAATGCAGGCCCACTAGCTTCCATGTCTTGGACGTCATTTTCATTCTGTCTGCTTCAAAGATTGTCATCAAATTGCACAAATTATATTTCCTCTTAATTACACTTTGTCTTAAAGCAGTCATGAAAGAAAGTCTCAGTATTACGGATTTACTTATGTCATAAACATATTATGCTATTGCCATGGTTACACAGCAGTCATTGCATACATCATTCTGAAACCACTTGAACGCTGATCATGGTGAAAAGTTGCTCTTCTCTTCTCTTCTCTTCTCTCAGGACCTGAGCGGAACAAAGCCTTATTGCTGGATCAGCAGAAGAAAGCAGCTGAAGCGTCATCATTCAACGCAAACATACACATTTATGAAAACATGTACAGCAACATGGGATTTGTGAACTCTGAGAAGAGCCAAACAGGCTTTCCACCCCGGTATGAGGACCAAGCTGATGCAATGAAAAATGACCCTGGACCAAGCAAGGGGGTGGAGTTAAGCAGCGGCTTCTAAACAGTGCTAGGGCACTCATTCACTTTTTTTCCCCAAGGAGAAATACCTCTACAACTGCAGTTTACCGTCTGGAATGGTTTTCATAAATCTCACTGTGCAACGTCAATGCAATTTTGCTGGGCATACTTTGCTAGCACTAGAGCGAGAGGGCTGAAATGATGATAGCCAACAGCACTGCTAATCTATAACTTAATTGTAAAATAATCCAGGTTTTTTGTTGAAAAGAAAGGAAAATGAAAGTGAAAATAAGGAGGACAGGTGGTTGTGGTCATACAATTGCAACGGGAGAGTCTTCAGGATGGAGTGCCTTACCCTTTCAGACCGTATCAGATTTTGAAATATGTGTTTTATATCAGTTGGTACTTTTGCAATTTTTTTTTTATTTGTTGAGATGTAACACAGTAGTAAATTTATATGTCTCATTCAGGGGGCGAACACTCCAGTAAAATTTATGAAACTTCAAACTACCACATGTAAACAGTGACGATGTAAATAGTCTTCAAATATATAAGGTAACTGATTTATATAAAAAAAAATAACTATACTATCATATTAAAATTATATTATTTTTTATATTTTGTGTGAAGTAGGGGTGAATAACACATGTCATAAGTGTTGAAAGATAAGTCCAAGGGGACAGGATTTTTCATGCAGTGCCATTCCTGCAATGATCGTGCCTTAAGCAGGCTACAAAATGTTTTTTTTTTTTTTACTAGAAACTGACTGAAAATCAAATTAACAGCACAAATTTTCTTTATAGATGTAATATACATTGTACAAACATGTACAAATTTTGTTTCTAAATGAAATGTGACACTTAAGGACCAAAACACCTACACAGAAAGATCGGGTCCATTTACATCCCAAGGCCCTGGGTGTCCGGGGCCCCAGGCGACATTCTGCTGAGCACTTCACCCCCCCCCCCCCACCTCACCCCAGGGCAGCACAAAACAAATTTTATCAGTACATTTATATTAAAAATATTTGAGTAGGATAGAGTGTATGGCGGCAAACTAGTTCACTGCCATCTGCTTCACAGGAAAAGTAGAGAAATATTTAAACTAGTTGAAATAAGTGCAATATCACATATTTCTTGTGCTTTTTTTCCACTGCTCACTCTATTGCGGTCCCTAATGTGATGGCAGTCTAGGTTACCATCTATGTCACCTAATTTGTCGGGCCAGCCCTGCCCCACAGTGCCTGTAACGTGTTCCGTAGCTAAGAGATCAGGCTATGATCTGTCTATCAGTCCACATTAGACAAGGGCACTTGTATTCCCGAGCTGCAACACAGATCCCTAGCAGACCCTCATGACTCTTGGTCAGGTAAGCAGGCTCTTCATTTTATTTCGCCGCTCCAAGCCCAGGCTTGAGGTAGACCACAGGGCACCCAGGATCCCTTCCACTGACACAGCTCTGCCTTTCAACACACTGGGTCCGGCTTTCCACGGGCCCTTGCCCTCTTTTTCCTCAGTCTCCTGTAAGATGACAAGGCAGTTCTTGTTTACCAGGATTTACGTCTGTGCACCAAAAAAGTAAATCCACCCATGTGATCACAAGTCTGAGATAAAGATCAGGAGCTGACGTTTTTATTTGTCTGTGTTCTTTAAAAAATAGCCCCCCGGTTGTGTTTGTGTGGGAGTCTGCCTCACCTTACCTGCTAGGCAAGGTCACCATGCACCTCCACAGCAATGCATACAGACCCAAAAGGAAGAGGATGAACAGCCCCGCTGCGATCAGGCCTGCACAGAAACAGGCGAGCATTACGGCAACAGCCAACTTCCGGTATAACACAGATTGAGTAACTTGAAGGCTAATGACATGCTTTTTGCGACAGGGAACATCTTCCTGAAAATGATGTTTCTTTTGAGTACAACCGCTTTTCGCAAATATACATTTAATTCTTTAACTCATAAATGGGAAACAGTGGTCCTGTGACAAAGTAAATGCTGATTTAAATTAGCTTGCATATGAAATTCATGAAATGCATGGTAGAAGAGTTTTACTATTTGCAGCTAAGCATATTACCCCGACACCTGCGTTTAACACCACATGAGCGTCCCAGCTGAAAAATCGATAGCTTGTAACAGGAAAGCTGACTCAGCGAGCCCTGGCATGGTTTTAGACATGGTCAGACACATTAAAAATTCATTCAGCAGATTTTGGAAATGATTCAGAAAAAGTAGCTAAACGTAAAGCGTATTAGTATATGGCCACTTGCAAAGGTCTGCATGACCAGAGTAAACCAATGTGCAGAAGATAACGATATATAGCAAGTACGACAATCTTTAGAATCCTTTACTAAAATACAAATTATTAGTTATGTAAAATTAAAAGATAAAATTCAGTGAAATCTTCACTGAGGGCATTGACTAAATGTTCCCATATGCTACATGTCAATAAAGCTCCTTTCGAAATGTGACATAGTATCTAAATCATCTGCCAATCAGCATATATCCATAACCTTCCCCTCTGAAATGGAAACACCCACGGCAGTGTGCAAACTCAGCTGTTTGCCAAGTCTACAAAGGTCCCCTTGAATTGATTTGTCAGACTGTCATTGTATCATCGCAGCTGAAAGGGCTTCGCTGTCTGTTTGAAAACAGGCAGACTTAGCCTGGCTCGCAGAGCCCAACGGCAAACATTCTTATGCTAGCGGCAATGCTAAGATAGCGTCAGATAAGGCCTGAGCTTCGTCGGGCACCAGCTAGTGTTTGCTTCAGGCCCCATTATCAAGGCAGGGAAGCTGGGGAATAGCAAACTAAGACCTGTTTCCAATTTGCCAACTACAGAAAGCGTAACGTGGGCGAGAGGAAGCCTGTGACAATGAATCATCACGTGGGTCAGTGTGAAGCCCCATGTGAAGTCACACTAGGGTTCCGATGACAACTGAGACATGCACAACAAGACACGCGTGGGTGGCCAGGGGCTTAGGGCAGATCAAAAACCGAAGGCCAGGGTTGTGGGGGGAGCGTGTTTAATCAGCCTGTTTATTTTACCAGAGAGAAAAATGACACACTACTGGCCTTGTCGGTAACACTTCACTTGAAGGGACACAAATACTTTTAATAACTTAATTACTGAAGCACAAGTCATGAACAAATCATGAACAAAAATAGTTACTTAAGATGAAAGGTGAGTCATGATTCATTAACTATGAACAAACATGACATCAGTATTTCACTTGTGTTATTCATTACTTGTTCCTTCAATAGTTCCTCAGTAATTCCTTCAGTAATTAACTAAGATTTACAGAAATAGATACAGTAAAAAATATAGTAGCTGTTTGGAATAAATGATGCGTCACAATTCATCAATGGTGAACAAGCACAAGAACATGTTATTCATTATTTGTTCCTACAGTAGTACTCCCTACGGTGGTTCCTTCTGTAGTTCATAAACGTTTACAGAATGAACAGATATAGTAACAAATACAGTAGATAAGATGTATGACAATTCATAAGTGATGAACACACATGAGATCAGTTTGTAACTAACGCTTAACTTGTGGTTAATTAATACACAAGTAATAGTATAATACTACATTATTTGTGTCCACACAAGTAAAGAGCTACTTTTTTGTCTCCTCAAAGTAAGCAACTGGCACAAACACTCAGCTTCATCTGCTTTCTGGGATGGACAGGCACACGTTTAAATGGCTATTTTTTCAAGCACTACGGCCAAACTGAAACTAACTGATACTTAAAGGCAGTTTCATGCAACAACACCAAAAAAAGGAAGATACCGTATTTTACGGAAAAACGCCCTTCATTTGCCAGGAAAGATTTCTGTCCAAGTTATATTTAAGCCTAAAATTAAATTTACATTGTGAATATTTTTAGCATATTTCTCATGTAATCCATTTTCTAATTGCTTATCCCGGACAGGGTTGCCTGAAACCTGTCCCTGGCAGCTCAGGCCGTAAGGGGGCGGGGCACGCCATGGGTGGGATACCAGCCCATCACAGACAAACTAGTTTGCTTAACTGCATGTCTTTGGACTATGGGAGGAAACCCGTATGAAACTGGGAGAACAAAGAGTGGAGGCAGGACTCAAAACCCAGCCCAGTGTATGTGAGGTATTAATGCTACCCACTGTGTCACTGTACAATGCCACACTGCTAATATCATTTTCAAAGAAAATATATGTATGTCTGATTGTTATTTGTATTTCAATGCAGCTATATTATTATAGCAAAGTTCACATTAAAAGGGGGTTAGCCCTTACTATTGAAACAATTTCTATAACAGAATATTGTACATTTGTTGGAATATGTTCACCAAGAGTTTGTACCACAGTAAACAAAGAAATATACAATAAACAACTGACTACAAGCAGTCCCAAAGTTACAAATGAGGTCCATTCCATAAGTCTGTCTTTAAGTCAAATCTGTAGGTAAGACGGAACAATGATAATACATTATAATAATCATAATAAGTCAATAGAACAGTCAATAAAAGTAAGTACATACGGTATTGTTTTGTATCTCAAGCTAACGAATCTCTGAAGCCGTGCAATGTTTTCACAAGCATCCCAAAGTAGTGCACATGTTCCTTATTATGAACCATTGTATTTAACTCAAAATTTGAATATAAAGTAACAGGCTTTATAGCAGTCCGTTCATATGTACGAGTTGATTGTAAGTTGGACCCAGGGACCGCTTGTATAAGTCCCCTGAAACTGCCAACAGTGGGCCTCTATGAGGCACTGCGGAATGTCAAGGCCACTCACCTGGGACTATACCACTAGTCTTCTCTGCCGGAGGGGCGGCCGTAAGGCCCCCCGGGCCAGGTTGGGAGCCTAGTCAGAAAAAGATGATTGGGTGAGAGATCCTGCCCATAGGACTCTGCCAATCAGATGTGGTTGCAAGATGTTTGCCTTTTGTATATATGTATATACAAGTGAAGAAATCCTTTACACACTTCCTGCTTTGAATTCGTTCAACGTGAATTCCTTGCATTATATTCAAAGAGTGAGAACTGGGCAAAAAATGACTGATGACCATCCTCCATGATATACAATGTATTGTTGAGAACAGGAAGTGTCAAAACAAACAAATATCAAGATACCACAGGCAAAGTGGTCCTACACATGGCATATAATAATTAAATTGTGGACTATCAACAACATACATTCACCATGTTTAATCATTTTACCTAATATGTTTTATCTAGGCATTAACCTTGCATAGTTGGCCAGCTAGTCACCAATTCGAAATATGTAATAGATTTTTACATAATTTCATTATTATTATTATTATTATTATTATTATTATTATTATTGTTATTATTATTATTATTGTTATTATTATTATTATTATTATTATTATACAGCTTTTGGTGGCTGGTGCTAGCAAAATAAACAAATGTATATCAAATCAAGAATCAGTCACTTGTCCATCACTTACAGGACCTCTGAAATCAGTCATTTGTCCATCACTCACAGAACCTCTGAAATCAGTCACTTGTCCCTCACTTACAGGACCTCTAAAATCAGTCACTTGTCCATCACTTACAGAACCTCTGAAATCAGTCACTTGTCCCTCACTTACAGGACCTCTAAAATCAGTCACTTGTCCATCACTTACAGGACTTCTGAAATCAGTCACTTGTCCCTCACTTACAGGACCTCTGAAATCAGTCACTTGTCCATCACTTACAGGACCTCAGAAATCAGTCACTTGTCCCTCACTTACAGGACCTCTGAAATCAGTCACTTGTCCATCACTTACAGGACCTCAGAAATCAGTCACTTGTCCCTCACTTACAGGACCTCTGAAATCAGTCACTTGTCCATCACTTACAGGACCTCTGAAATCAGTCACTTGTCCATCACTTACAGGACATCTGAAATCAGTCACTTGTCCATCACTTACAGGACCTCTGAAATCAGTCACTTGTCCATCACTTACAGGACCTCTGAAATCAGTCACTTGTCCATCACTTACAGGACCTCTGAAATCAGTCACTTGTCCATCACATGCAGAATCTCTGAAATCAGTCACTTGTCCATCACTTACAGGACCTCTGAAATCAATCACTTGTCCATCACTTACAGGACCTCTGAAATCAATCACTTGTCCATCACTTACAGGACCCCTGAAATCAGTCACTTGTCCATCATGCCCATCACACGTACAGGGTAATCTCTCTAGTAGTAATCCCAGGCCTCAAGCACCCCGTCTTCCCTGCTGCTTACATAGCAGAAAAGCCAGTGAGCATGTCTTTCCTGGTCCGGAAACACCCCCAAGAGGACTGACACAGTCAGGGATCGAGGTGAGCTGAGGGTCAGGCTCTGACGGAGTGTGTGGGTCACCGACTCACCGTTACTGTGCACCGCAGCAAGGGAAAGACCAAGCTGCTCCGGAATATTCCTCTGAAAGACAGCGACACACAGGCCCGTACAGGCAGACAGTCAGTCAACATCTATGAGAAGCAGCCCCACCACGGTCACAAAAGACCACGGTCCGAGCTGCCTCCTCTTTCCAAGCACAGTATTTTAGTGACACCCCCACGGTACCCCCAGCACTCAAACATTGGGAGCCAACTAAATTCTCATTGTACTGACCAGAAGAACAGGTTTAATAACAACAGGATTGTATATTCTTGTCAGAGCATGTTTTGAATGTCTCATGCCTTACTTATCTACTTTCAGGGACTGTCTGCTCTCAAGTGCAAGTACATACTAGTTCCAGCTATTTGTTTCGTGGAGGCAGGAAAAAAACTACGACAGCTGTCCTGTGGACCATCTTAAATTTATACCTTAAAATTGCTTCATCAGCTTGAAGATAATTAAAATCTCAACGAATTTTTGGATATTTACGTTTATCTACCACTTCTATAGGGCCTCGGGGAACATATTAGAGTTTGCAGCATAGGCCTACAGGTAAAACAAAGTATGGTTATGATACGATTATTACGATCGGTTTATAACCGTTTCCTTTTCTTTCGATTCAATTAATCTAAAAACTTTGCAAAACAACTTTTATAGGCATAATAAATTTCAAATAAAGCAATAGGCCTCCATTCGGCGGTGAATTATTCGTCGTCAATGTAACGTGTAAATCTTTGTCATAACATAGATCAGCACTTTTCTCATATCAATCCTTGCAATTTAGAAACAATATCTATTGCTGAACCTATGTGTAAGAGGAATATAGTAGTCTATATGGACTAATTATGTCTGCAATTATAAAGTGAATAGTATACATATAACTTGCTGTAAGAAATGCGTTGTTTATACACTACGCTTATATGTTTCTTATTAAAAGAAACTCCGTCCAGTCTTTTTTCATTATTACTACAGAAAAGTTACAAAAATAATATTACATTTAACGAAAAATCAGCTTTTTCATGTCACATAACTAGTCCTTTAACGCGAGTTAATGAGATTACTTGTCCTTTGTAAAAAAAAAAAAAAAAAAAAAAAAACAATAACAATAACGCGAAGATACACGAAAACTTAAAACATGAAAACTTAATCGCGGCCACTAAACATAAAAAAGGTGATTTTTAAACAGTTCCCTTGTAAATCACTGGCGTACCTCAGAAGTATTCGCAGTAATTTCTCGGAACCACAGCTCGTCAGTCCGGTTTCCTGCTATTTTCCACATTTTCCGCGGTGAGATGCAGCTCGGATCGTCGCCGCTTAAAGGCATTCATCAGGTGTATGTCTGTCTATATGCAAAACCAGGACGACTACGTCAGATCCATACAAGAAAACCCGACAGAGGCCGGTCTTCTGTTGATAAACATCCGTATGAACAATACTCGTCATACAACCCTGTTTCTAAAAAAGTTGGTATGCTGCGTAAAGTGTAAATAAAAACAGAATGTCATGATTTATAATTAATCATAAAAACCCATATTCGGGCTGGGGGGGATCTAGCTACTGAAAAGATCAGGGTCTTTTTTTCTTTTTTGACAGAAGATTGACACCGGGGCTAAAATACTCGGGGCTATAGTCTTTGTCTCCTTTGTCAGTTTTGTTTTTTGTTTCACGATGCGTCAAATGTTTTCAATGGGTGACAGGTCTGGACTGTAGGCTGGCTCGTCTACCACTAGACTCTTCTACGATGGAGTCATGCTGTTGTAATGCGTGTAGAATGCGGTTTGGTTGCTGAAACATACAAGACCTTATCTGAAAAACATGTTGTCTGGATGGCAGCATATGTTGCTCCAAAACCTGTATATATCATTCAGCATTAATGGTGCCTTCCCAGATGTGCAAGCTATACAAGCCATGGGCACTAATGCACCCCCCTACATCACGGATGGTAGCTTTTGAACTGATAGCAAGTTTGATGGTCCCTTTCCACTTCAGGTCAGAGGACGCGGTTTCCCCCAATTTCCCAAAATAATTCTAAATTTTGATTTGTCAGACCACAAGAGAGTTCTCCATTTTGCTTCAAGCCCAGAGAATTCAGCTGTGTTTCTGGATCGTGTTTAGACATGGTTTCTTCTTTGCATGGTAGAGTTTCATCCTGCATTTGTGCAGTGACCAACTGTGATACAGACACAGGCCGTGGTGCGGGTGGAAAGAAGGTGAGGATCCATCTGCGGCTCTGAGACAAACAAGGGTTTATTGAATTAAACAGGACACACTGGGCAAAAGCACAGAGTAAAAGGTTTACCTGGGGTCAAAGGCAAATAGTAGAAACAAGTACTAACTACAAGAACATCAAAAGGAAACAACTAGGAGAAAGACCAGCACAGGAACCAGAACTAGAAAAACCAATAAGAATGCACACTTACGTGAACAATGACAGACTGGAGAACATTTTTCACATTTTAGACAGTGTCCCAACTTTTTCGGAAACTGGCTTGTATTTTCAGTTCAGTTGTATTTTCAAAGATGTTTTTTTTTTTTTGCTTTACTTTTGCTTAAATGGGTTTTAAAACGTTTATATATCCACTGAGCGTCCTAATGTTTCCCCTTCTGTCGAAGTCATTGACAATGATGTACTCAGGTACAGCAGTAGGGCTATCATACTGTAGGCCTAATACTTAATGCGCAAAATAATCCTAATGAAAGTTACGGTGTAATACGTATTGCCACTATTATGTTACCAAATTGCCTATTGCATAAAAAATAGTTTTAAAAACATTTAAAAATAATTCGATTTTAAGTAGAAATCGTAAAAAATTGACTGACTTGTAACGAATTTAAAGTTGAAAGAAGAGATTGGACACAAATGCTTTACTTTTCAAACCAAATTTTATTGGAAACTCAAAGAACCACTTAAAGGAGCGTTCGACCAAGTCCAACAAACTATTCACTGTTACACAGAACCACAAGATCTCAGTAGTACATCAATGTCACCTCAGTCTAAAGTGTGACATTTCATTCAGATTACAAGACTAAAGGACTGATGAAAAGGTGTGTAGTGCATTTTTATTACCACAGTAGTCTCGATTGGTAGACATTAAATTCATGAAATATTGCAAAGTGAAACTTTTACGGTATTTATAAAGCTATCCTTAACAGTTCCAGGTTTCAGCAAAAAAAGCAACTAAGAGACAAACTCCAAAGGCACTTGGAGAGTTATTTAACCAAAGCACACAACTGCTCTCCATCAAGGCCACAAAATGAAAAACAACAATATATTTCATGTTTGGTCTGCTGGAAACAAAAGTAATAAGACAAAGAATAGATAGACCACAATATTACAGATCAAGATCAAAAGTGCATTAACACACAGATAAATCACAAAAACATTTTTATAATTTATTTTAAGACTTCCCTATATACATCATTTAATAGAATACCAATTCTATAGACATCTATATGTCAAAGTGTTTTTAATATACCTTAATTAAAGTATTTGGTTCAATACTGTTTAGTAGTGATTTACACAACTTAACGGTATCTAGCTGAAATCAATACTGTATAACAAGAAGTTCCTGTCGCAATTTGTTGAGCAAAAGGTGCACGGATATTTCCAGGTAAAGACGATTTCAACATAACAGTTTGCAGAGGTGCCAATTTCAGGTCCAGAAAGTAAAAATCCAGACCATGGTTTACTTTCAACCAACCAGTTTAGTACTCTGTGACTGTGCCTCTTTATGCTCAGCTGGTTGGTTGAAAGTAAATCATGGTCTGGATTTTTACTTTCTGGACCTGAAATTGCCACCTCTGACAGTTTGCATTGATATGACTCTAAGGATTCACCTTGTAGCAACCCATGTAATTCACATACATGATTTAATTACAGCATGCAATAACCTGCATGGATGCACAAAGGTTTACAGGTCCTCTTAATCAAAGTCATCCTGGACCAGGAGTCTCAAACTCTGGTCCTGGAGAGCTACTATCCAGTAGGTTCACTGTTCACCAGTATTCTCCCTGGCTTCTGGTGGGCAGCCACACCTGTTCCTGGCATTTATCTGTGGCTCTTCAGAACCCAGGTAGGATAGAAAACCTACTGGACTGTAGCTCTCCAAGACCGGAGTTGGAGAGCCCTGTCCTGTTCTCTACAGAAATTTTAGACAAGAGGCTTTGAGTAATACAAGTATTTGAATAACCATTCATTGTCAGAAAATAAAGTATCCTCAAGGATCTGCCAATTGTACCCTAACTGTGGGTAAATATACTACCTTTTAGTCAAATTTAAGGTACAGAAATAGACTAAGAGGAACATTTTTTGTACCACTGAGGGTACGTTAATGTTGTTTGTACCTTGGCGGACAAAATTGTACCAGGCCTGCACCCTTTTTTCTGACAGTGTAGCTACATAACTGGAATACTGACAAAACTATCATTGCATTACTAAATACAAAGTTATTTCAGCATCACTGCACCATCTCCCATGTAACAGTGAAGAAGCAGAGTTCATGAAAACCACTGCAGGGGATGGAAGCAGCATCAGGGGAAAGACAAATGGAGCAAAGACCTTTGGCAGTAACTAAAGCAGGATCCCAGACAAGATACCTGCAGAGGGATGTGCTACCTACATTCACCCAGACGGATGACTATGTACTCAATAGCAATGTTACCCAATCCAGTCCCAAGGGCCCCCCAGACAGTTCACATTTTTGCTCCCTCCTAGCTCCCAGCTAATCAATAACACTAACTCCCTGATATAGGTGTGGTGAGAGCTGAGAGAGAGCAAAATACGGACTGTTTAGGAGTCACCACGGACTGAGTTCGGAAATAATGGTTTATAGAGAGCAATTATTTTTAATAAACGAATATTGATTCAGCAGGTGAATACTCCGAACTCAGAATGTTTCAAAGCAGTATGATTACAAGAATACACTCTGCATTAAGAAACCTGCTGAGCCCAATAATAATAAACCACCCTGCAAAAGCAAACAATTATTCTACTTTTAGTGCATTTCAAACAAATAAGACCTACTTTTCCTGCAGTCAGAAGAATGATTACAGAAGCTGTACCCTGCTGAAAATTGAGAAATGCTGGATTACAGCGAAAAACACAGCCCTTAATCCTGACATCTGAGTTTTAGACTGGAATGCCAGTGTAAACGTCAGAGTACATATACAAATGACCACTGAATGACACTAGAGTGATTGAGGGAGATACTGCGCAAAACACAGGCGTCAGATGGGGCTTTGGCGCCATCTGCAGGTACAGAAATTAACAACAGTTTAGAAGTACTCCGGCAACTGCGCGTCAGGCTAACGCTTGGTTAGCTTCTTAGTGTAACATTTTAAGGCTTCAGGTTAAACCACGACCAGCTAAACAGCAAAATTTTATCACCACAACACCCATAAAAGTCAACTGAAGCAGATACAGACAGTATTCTTATATTTCAGAAATTGTTCAAAACTTAAAAAAAAAAATAAAAAAAAAAAAACACACAAATATGAAAGAATCCAGAAGAGAATCTCAGAACCATTCTGAACGGTTTTACTAATTAAAATATTAGCTGCAACCCCCAACCCATCACTTGCCAGGCGCCACTGGAAGGGCAAACGCCTAACACCGTCCGACCTCAGTCGCGGCTCTCGGCTCGTCTCCAGCCCTTCCGCGGATAAAGGAGAAGCCCGAATGCAGCATCACATCATTTTACAGCATGAGTTGTGCTTCTTGGCCTGCAGAAAATGAAGGCGCTTGAGGAACTGGGGCGAACGCTAGTAACACCATCCTAAATAGCTATTTCCCCTAAATACTATCATGCACAAGATTCAAGATTTAAACTTAAAATAGCTCAAATCCACCAGTTTTTTTCAGGATCAAAGTTTCACACACAAAAAAATGAGAGGAAATACTAGACCCTGTTTATGCTAAACTCATTGTTGCCCTGGCTGACCCTTTGTCGTTAATAAATGAATGTAATCTGTGCATGGATACACAAAACACACGGGGCAAAGGAGAGGAACTTTAAGCAAGAAGTTCCCAAACAGGCAGCCATTTAAAGTGTCGCGTTATGTGACAACCGGTGTAATTCCAGTGTAATCCCAGATTATAATTCCAGATTGTGACTCTTAAATGTTTATTAGTCCAGACAATGTGCTTCAGGGTAACTGGAAAAATGTAAGTAGGTTCTGAACTCAGGGAGTATATAAAACACTTCAATATCTTGATATTAAGAGCACACACAGGAAGGGAGGCACTAATCAGGTAAATAAGAAGGGTGAGGGACCCAGCGTGCCAAAGGAGGCCTGGCTGGGCCAAAGCGGCCGGAGCCCCAGGGCTGCACTCACCGTCTTATAGAAGGCTTTGGACTGGGATCCCAAATGCTCTGACTTGGCCACCAGATCATCCAGCTTCTCTCCTCTCTCCAGCAGTGAGTCCATCGTCTTGTTCTGCCAGGAGCCGAAAGCCATTCAGAGGGGCTCCGTGAGAAACTGGCGTCCGACCGTATCAGAAACACACTAAGCCGTGCTGCCTGTAACATCCCAGCTGAAGAGGGGGGAGGAAGCCAGCGTCCACCCAGCCGCAGCTTATAACCACGCTAACAACCAAAGCAGCACTTTGAGATGATGGTTCTCTGTCGCAACCTGACTGAACCTACGATGCTTTCATTCAATGTCACTTACCAGGAACTGTGTGCGATGAATTAACTATGCCGTTTAGCCATCTGATATTTAACTTAAATTTTAAACAACCTTTATATTTTACTTTCATATAGTACAAAGTAAAAATACTGTGGAATATTACAATGCTTCAGAATTCCATGTAGGGACACTGCCATGAAAACAATGAATCAGGATTCTCACCAGAATTACTTTGGTTTCATCCAGCTCAGCCTGCACTTTAGTTAATGCATCAGCCTCCCGGGGATTCTACAGAGAGCCAATCAGTCAATCAGCTGATATCTACTGACAAAACAGTGCTTATCCAACAGACAACACAGCCTAGAATGTTACTGCCAAAGGCTGGCAGCCAGACACTCACTTGGTATTTTGCAAGATAACTGTCCAGGGCTGCATATCGAATTGTGCCTGGGGACCCGGCTGGCCAGTCTAAGCTGTCTACCTGCGTGGTGAACTCATCCAGCACCTATAGGCGAGTGCGTGCAACAAAGAAAGAAACAGATAAATATTGCAACTACCCATAAGCTAAACTCAGCCAAAGTATTTGAATTCTTACAATTCTTTTCAAAAATTCATGGGTGGGAAGGGGTATGACACAGAATCACAGTTTTACTCTGTCGCTTATTTAGTACAAGGAGAGACAGACCTTATCAAGCAGAGTGAAGCACACTCGCTGAGGATACTCGCTGTCCGCGATGACGACCCCGCTGAGGCAGTCGTTCCGCACGTACACGTGACACAGGTATTCTGGGAGGGGGGGGGGGGGGGGGGGGCGTTACTAGAGACCTTCTACACTTTAGGTTTAATGTACCATGAGCTGATTAAACTCAGCAGCTGGAAGGCCTGTTTCTGCAAAGTCAAACCACATCATACACACATCCGACAAATTACACCAGACCAAATGTCACACCCCTATACCTAAACCTCTATTGCACTCTCCCTGTGGCACCCACATTTTCATATACCAGACTATGAAACTATCAGACAACAATATCAGCCCAGGTTTACGAATGAGTATCTCTTAAATGAAGGGTTTTTTTTAAACTACTGAGTCCATGCGAAGTGTCTGTTCAAAGGCATAACCTGATATGTGTGAGGTCTGAAGAAATATCTCACGCAGGTCTCTTCATGCTCTTCAGGGAGGTCTCCAGAAAGCTCTTCTCTAGGGCAGGGTGTCAAACTTCTATCTTTTAGGACCGGAGCCCTGTGTAGCTTAGCTCTTTCCCTGTTCCACCACTAATGATTCAGCTCAAGAGCTGTGTGATAATTACCACAAGGAGCTACAAGGAGTTGAATCAGGTGTGTTAAATGAGGGGAAACTCAAAAATATGCACGACTCTAGCTCCCCAGAACTGGAGTTTGATACCCCCTGCTCTAGAGGCTTGCCCAAGATCTAAGGTCAGACACAGTAACCTTGATTTTAAGCACAACAGACAATATCTATACTGTACCAGCTTGGAGCACAGTATTAAATGAAGCTATATATATATATATATATATATATATATATAATTATTTATTTATTTTTTTTTTTTTTTAAATGAAGCTCTGGACAATAAATGAAAAATAGATAAAGGACATGACTGCACACGTCAAATGATCTTAATCTACAAATAATTGTTGTGCATTACTGCAAGCACAGTCGAAATAACAATAGCGACCCAATTCAAGATCAACCTCAATCATGATGGAATAGACATCATATGAGTGCAAGCCTCAGCTGCTTAGGATCCTATACCCGTGACCGACAGGTCACCGGTTCAAATCCCAAGGGTGGCAAAGCACTTTTGGGCCCCTGAGTACGGCCCTTAATCCCAAATACTCCAGAAACTGGCTGACTCCGCTTTTTCAAGAAATATTTGTCGCTTTGGAAAAAAAGCACCTGCTAAATAAATTAAATGTAAATATATAAATAAGATGACGAGTAACGTTTAACATGAAGTGTTTTGATATATTAGACTGAACAACAATGAATACTAATAAACCCAAAAACAGTGCCCTGGTATGGATGTTGGGTCCCAGTGTTTTATAAACATGCTGAATCAGAAACTACCTCAGCACTATGACCCTCCAAGAGACCTGAAGTGGATTCCAATTGCTGTATGTTTCAGTCCAGAGGTAATGAATCAGAATTCACTCCAAGGATTTCATTACACCCGAAGGCACCACCAGCGCACCATAATCACTGGGCTCCTTGGAATGTGGTTTCTAAGCAGGATGATGAAGAGCTCAAAGATTGTTTGCCAGTACAGAGCCACTTCTTTTGCAAAAAGCACTGGGATTACCTGGACCAGTAGCCATTCTTGCATTTACATGTTTGAATACAGTTGTATCTTCAGGTACACTGGGGTGTGGAGGATGGACACCATCTGAGCTGGAGTCCTGCTTCAGTCCCATGGAGGGGTGACATTGTGGATGTGTCTTACGAATTATAGCATCGTGGGTGCAGACGGAACACAGACCAGCGGGGAGATCCGAATCAGTGATGGACTTTGGCTTTGACACTTACCACAGTTTGCACCTTGCTTTTAGTAAGCAAGCCCATCTTTTCTTTCCTTTATAATGTTTGAATGCCCGGGGGGGGGGTGGGCAGCCAGTTGACCTTGGACCCCCAGAGGTTTTCTTTCTCTCTACTTGAGAGTTTCTGGTTCCTCTCCTCTGTTGTCATCTGCCTCTCTTTCTTTCATTTCTTTTCCTTCCCTTTTTCCGGTTTTTGCATCATTTCATCTTAATGATGTTCTATCACAACACACCCATGTAAAGCACCTTGGGGTGACTCTGTAGTGAAATGGGCTATATAAAAATAAAGTGAACTGGAATTCCCCACACCAGTCTCCAGTCTCATACCTGTAACCAAGCTAGATCTCTTAAACCCACCTTGCTCCGTGACAGAAGCCCGACTCCCGTGTGAGCTGCGCTCTACCACCAGGGCGCTGGTGAACGTCATGAACTCCTGCACACTACAGTGCAAAAGGGCGAAAAGAAAGTCACGGTGCACGCAATCCGCCAGCACAACAAAGGTAATGACCGACCTCATTAAACCGCAGGGAAACACACCTGGATTTCTGGAAAAAACCGAAGGAGGACAAGTCATATGCTGCTTTAAGAAGGACGGCCTTGTCCGTGTCTTTATAAAGGATGCTGAGGCTGAAGAGCTTCATGTCGGTGTTGGAGACCTGCTGAAAGAGCCCGAGAGTGTGGTCTGACCTAGGTGTCAGAGTGAAAAACCATGACTTCCACGTCACCAGATGGTGCCTGTCATCTGCCATATAGCTCATTGTGGTGAGTGAAGCCACCATCATCTACTCTGCCCTCAACTTTAATCTGCATTTCAGAAGATCACGCAGATGCTCAGCCGATTTCATTTGTTGAGGTCATTGTTACTTTTGGTTCCCTACCCAAGCAATCTGCGAACTATCGATCGAAACTTCAATATTAGATTGTTTGATAAACAGGGAACAAACTTATTTTTGAACACTGCAGATCTATCCCTGGTAGCAAGATAATTCAAAATATATTGCGTGATAGCTAACAAAAGCACAAGAATTTAATAATTCATATGTACAAGCAAGCGCGATTAATAGTAATCACCTGACAGTTATTCTAACAGCGTTTCTATCTTGCATATTTGGAAGACATGTCACTTTAATCGATATGAGCAAGTAACTAAATACCAGACTAACCAAACCCCAAAAGACGAAGACGTAAACGTGAACTAAAATGAGAAAAGATCATTGACAGCGGTAACGTTGAAATCCTAATCCCTTAGGCGCCGCTGCTGGAAATGTTTCACAATAAAAGTTTTGCCGAAAAACAACCTGTTGTCGCTCTTACGAGACACAAATAAACTGCTCGCTGCAGTTATACCACTAATATAACCACTTTCTTGTTTGTGTTTTTATATTTTTGATGTGGGCGGATTTTCCCCGATGTGCTAAAGTTTAACCAGTAAAAAAATCCTAAAACCATTTCCTCCGTAATCTTTACATTAATTCATCTGCGCACGTGTTCTTATTATTTATTATATATATAATAAATACTGGGAATCAACTGTATTATATACACACCCACCTGTCATTAATTATGAAAACATGCCATACCTTTACTGATATGTTTAGAAAAATGCACAACAATTTCCTTACCACTTAAACGCTAATTCCAAATTTATCAGACTACTTCAAAAACCTAAAAGTTATGAACTTTTGACTAGAATCTAGAGTCTCACAAGAAGAGTGGCGTTTTTTCTATAACATGACGATGTGACATTGGAGTAAATTTCTATTTATTAAAAATTCTAAATAGCCTGACTACCTAACAAAATTTCGCATTCTATGTATATGAGCTTTTACATCAATGAAACGCACGTGAAATACATTTCCTTAAAGAAATCGCTCCTTAGAAAACAACGTAATTAAATTTTACGTACCTGAAATACAATCGGATTATCTTCTCGACTTTTATTTTAACAGAAAACGGTTCAACCGGAAAAAGACGTCAGACAGATTGTAAGGGAATCACGTCATTGTCTCCTGTACAACAGTAAAAGTGTGCCGACTAGAAACATATTGTTTCAGTTATCGTGTTCAGTTCAGTAAAGCAATGAATAAATGAGAAATGAGAAAATACGGTCAGTCCCCACAAAAGCTTAAGTAAATTGAATTGAATGCAGGCTGGCAGGCAAGCAGACAGACAGACAAATGAACAGACAGAAGCAAACAATATGCTCTCAAATAATTTCATTCTTGCTCTGTGATGCCTGCATTATTGTATTATGCAACTTTAAATTAACGCCAGCTAATTAAGATTTATTAACTGCTGAATCTAACTTATTATTGGCATGTTAACTTGAGCAGCAAAATTATGAGTAGCTACTTTTATTTGTGTATTCATCATGTCCAACACTAGCCTTTATTAATTGCCGACTAATTTGAATTATTCTCTTTGACAAAATTCAGGAATTACAAATTAGAGAAACGCCAATATATAAACTTTCTTCGGTAGCACTCATATACAAACACTGAATGTTGTTTTTTTTGTCATAGATACTCCTATAGCTATACTTCATCTTTAAAATCTTTATAAACATTATATAGCTTTGGATTTGAAAAAGCTCAATATATTTTCTAAATGCTTTTTAAATGTAGCTGATTAAATTGGTCTTCTTCATTTATCCATCCATCTTCTAACCGCTTATTCTGTTCGAGGTGGTGGGGTAGTCTAGTTGAGATTTGTTTAAAATAATATATTGATATGCAATGTGTCGCATTATTAACGATCATCCCCTAAAAACTAAAAGCTAACACGAGACACGAGCACCTGAAGTACCCATGCAGATGTGGTAAAAAAGAATTCCATACTCGACCAATGTTTTCGTAAGAAATTTTGCTCCATTTAACAATTTCCTCTTGTCCACTTAATTTATTAATCTCCTAAGTGTTTTCTTTACTAAAAGTGAGTAAATTAGGAGATTTCCACAGCAACTGATTCAAAGGTTTTGGCATGGCAACCGCAAAAAGCGAGGTTGAAGCATCTGTAAACAGAGTGGTTGTGACAGGTAAATGTTTTCTGTTAAAATGGAATAAGAATAAGCGTGGATATATTCCTTGCTATGGATAGCCTACAGAAAAAGGAATCGTATTAAAATTACAAAAAGGAACTTACAAAACAAAAACGAATGAACAACGAAGCTGGAAATACAACAATACAAAAAACAGATTAATAACACTGATTGATAATTATTTAATACACAGTTGGGGAATATAATATTCTTATTACATTTGACAAAAGTGTAGAGAAGTGTAGAGAAACTCTTCCACTCTTCGCGCAGGAAAGTTTTGTACTGTGCTTGACATCAAAAAGAATGCAGAGACAATACAGTGAGAAGCGCGTGGATTTACAGTGGGCAAGAGACTCAGTAGTGACGACGTACGATTGTTTTTTAACAGATAGAATTTGTGAAATGACTCTTCAACTGTGTGCCGGTGATGTACAGTTGTTAAGATTTAAAATAACTTTCAAGAAAAGTCTTATTTTGATTAGAACACTTCTTACAACACTGTGGATAAATTACAAAATTACAGCACTAAAATATACTGAACAAAAATATAAACGCAACACTCTTGTTTCTGCTCCCATTTTTCATGAGATGGACTTAAAGACCTACAATTCATTCCAGATACACAATATTACCATTTCTCTCAAACATTTCTCACAAATCAGTCTAAATGTGTGATAGTGAGCACTTCTGCTTTGCTGAGATAATCCATCCCACCTCACAGGTGTGCCACATCAAGATGCTGATCTGACATCATGGGTAGTGCACAGGTGTACCTTATACTGCCCACAATAAAAGGCCACCCTGGAATGTGCAGTTTTTTGCTTTATTGGGGGTCTGGGGACTCAGAACCGGTCAGTATCTGGTGTGACCACCATTTGCCTCATGCAATGCAACACATCTTCTTCGCATAGAGTTTATCAGATTGTCAATTGTGGCCTGTGGAATGTTGGTCCACTCCTCTTCAATGGCTGTGCGAAGTTGTTGGATATTAGTGGGAACTGGTACACGCTGTCGTATACGCCGGTCAAGCACATCCCAAACATGCTCAACGGGTGACATGTCCGGTGAGTATGCTGGCCATGCAAGAACTGGGACATTTTCAGCTTCCAAGAACTGTGTACAGATCCTTGCAACATGGGGCCGTGCATTATCTGTCTGAGTGGCTGGTCTCAGACGATCTTGGAGGTGAACCTGCTGGATGTGGAGGTCCTGGGCTGGTGTGGTTACACGTGGTCTGCGGTTGTGAGGCCGGTTGGATGTACTGCCATATTCTCTGAAACGCCTTTGGAGACGGCTTATGGTTGAGAAATGAACATTCAATGCACGAGCAACAGATCTGGTTGACATTCCTGCTGTCCGCATGCCAATTGCACGCTCCCTCAATGCTTGTGGCATCTGTGGCATTTTGCTGTGAGACAAAACTGCACATTCCAGGGTGGCCTTTTATTGTGGGCAGTATAAGGTACACCTGTGCACTACCCATGATGTCAGATCAGCATCTTGATGTGGCACACCTGTGAGGTGGGATGGATTATCTCAGCAAAGCAGAAGTGCTCACTATCACACATTTAGACTGATTTGTGAGAAATGTTTGAGAGAAATGGTAATATTGTGTATCTGGAATGAATTGTAGATCTTTAAGTCCATCTCATGAAAAATGGGAGCAAAAACAAAAGTGTTGCGTTTATATTTTTGTTCAGTGTATAAATAGATAATGGTAACGGTAGTAAATCACTCAGATCTCATTCTTGGTCACCAGTAATCCACATTCAATTCAATTTAGTCAGAACCTTAAAAAAATATTATTAAAAGAACGCAACAATATTTGAAACCACGAATTTCCCAGAAGGTAAGGGAAATGCCATTCCTGTCCTGCGAAATGATTATATTTGAAATGTAGATGCTTGGAAACAATGAAGTGGGAAAATTCTAAAAGCATATCTACGATCTACAAGCATATGTAGTGATTGCCCATAAATGGAAACACTACTTTTGCTTCATTCGTCTATCAGGTCAGATATGATATAATTAATGGATGAACAGGAGAGAGTAGCCTATGCACCATTTGCAGTTCGATGCCTGCATTGTATACATGCAGTTTTGCCAGTGCCTGACTCATGATTATAAAACTGAATGTAAAATTCTTGTAAAACGATGCAACACAAATAAGAAAAGGTTATGTATATTACTTATAAAGTAATTAAAACTATCTCTATAGTTCTACAAATTACAAACTATTCTCACTAACCTTGGTGACTCAATAGCCATACGACGCAAGCAGTACAGTACGCTGTAATTGTGTTTTTAATAAGGCGAGATAATCATCGTCGTAGATGAATTTGGCAGGTATTCAAGCTACATCCACATTTGGTTTAACGCAAAATATACGGATTGGTCCAGAACTGAACATCTTCATAGCGCTTGTATTTTATTACATTTTTATTATGATTCAACCACATAAATCTTAAAGATCAAAAGCAGCTTGCATGTACGCTGAGTGGCCACTTTATTAGGTAGTAGGAGGGAGGTTCCCCTTTCGTCCCCAGACGCCATTCTGCATGCCACTGTTGTACTGAGCAGGTATATTTTCCATTCGTGACCCGGCCATCCTGTTAACTTTAACCTGGCCATTCTTCTTTGATCTAACTGGTTAACATGGTGTTTTCAGCTGCTGCACACCTATTAACTGGATGCGTTTTCCTTATTGCACTATTCTCAGTGAACTCTAGACACTGTAGCACATTAAAATTAAAAATCCCAGGAGGGCGGCTGTTTCTGAAACAGTGGAGCAAAACTATTAGCATGAATGATGACACAAAATCGGTTTTTAAAATCGCTTAGATCACACATCTTATAGTATCTCTAATGCTGCACAGTAACTGAACTTCTTGACCCTGCCTGATTGCTGTATATATTTAGCTGCAGCAACGTGAGTCACTGTTTAAAGGACTAGACTGTACCATATAAAACAGCCAATGAGCAGGCCGTACCTTATAAAGCAGCCAATGAGCAGGCCATACCTTGTAAAGCAGCCAATGAGTGAGACCGTTTCTGTCTACAACATATCCTCTTTTGGTGCTCCTGATACAGTTTTAATGATCACCAAGCTGCTGCTCGCTAATCAAATGAAAAGTTATGTTGACTACTTTTTTTGATGAATATATAGAAAATGAGATTATGCTTTTTCTCCCAGTCAAAAACCCTACCCACCCCATATACCGGCAATGTCATTAACAGCTACACGCTTAATGGGTGTTTACTTTGATTAGCAGCGTGACCTGCATAAGGCAACCCACCCATGTGTGCTTGGTCCCTCATGACGTACGCGTCCCTCTGTGATTCCAAGCTACGAGAAGCTCATTAACAGGAAATAAATGGGCGAGCTGGGTCCAGCTCGTGCTGCTGAAGCTGATCGATCTGCTGCTTGGTGGCGATGCCTTGGACTGCCTGAAGACCAGGGGCAGCTTTGAGACATGCTTTGTGTCGCCGATAGAGAGATGAGTCCTTCACCGCTCAACCCCCTGGTCCCACAAGCAGGCAGGTTTTGGTTTCCGCTTTCCATGAAAAGCAAAAGCCTGTTAAAAGCATTTACCGTCTTTTATGAGAGAGTCCAGGTTACGCCTCTGATCTTTCCAAGATTCTTCTTAATCCCCAGTTTCCAACATAAGTTCCAGAAAATAGTCAAAGACCTGATACCACACTGTGACATTACCTTCATCCAGTCAGAAGAGGGGAGCAGACGGGCAGCGACCCTGGTCTCTACTGTGGCCTGCAAAATGGTAGTGTGCATGCTGGACCCCTAAGAGAGGTTCCCAGGATGAGGTGACCCTCAAGAAATGCCCATGAACATCACATCTCATGTCTCTTCTTATGACAGGAAATCATCTGACCATCACTCGTCACACAATAACTCATCAGGGTGAACAGAAAACCAGAGGAGAAATGAAATAGATTTTTAGAGGCTGAAGCTGGACATGCAGGTAGATCCAGCAGGTTTCGAAATGGCAAGCTGACCTTACCGGACTGAGGTTTATACACTGAGATATGTATATGGCCATATACTGAACATGATCATTACCGTAACAGCAGCATAGGAGAGTGTTTGAGAGTGGGTGGGCACAACTTAGTCATTTAAATACTACGGTCAAGTTATAGAAGGGATGAATGAAGCCAATTGGGCGGGGGGGGGGGGGGGGGGACATCCCCCCAGGTTCCCACACCCCCCTGCATGGATGGATGGATCATACAAAAGATGGATGCTGAGTTTGCCTTCCTTGCTTTTGCACAGGCATATAAGGAAATTTGCTATTTTCATATTTATTGTAGGAATTTCCAAGCCTGCATACTATTCAAATTTATTTTGCTGAATTCTAGCCCATGGCCAGGTTGAAACGATATGGAGTGAGATGTGTTCTTTCCATTACAGACAATGATGAGATTATTAAATGTCTTTGTACCTCTTACTCAGGATGGATCAACAGCAAGTTTAGGAAACATGGTATCGAGCTGCACCAAATAAGGACTGTAACTGCACTTATAACGTAAAGATGGATCTTCAGTATTATTGTATTTGTTTTAAAGAATTACTGTGATCTTGCTTTTGCTATCATTCTGGCTCAGATTTCAATAGGCTGTAAATCTCAAAATCCTAAGTAATTTAAATTGGTCAGTAAACATATTTAATTCTACATATCGACTTGTTTATTGTGTATTTATTAAATCAAACGGTTGGACATTGTGTATAATGTAAATAAAAAGATTTGAACTACAGGTATGATTCTGAATCACCTATGAAACATCTCTTATTAAGCCTTCATTCCATTGAGCTCTAAATGGTCTGTTTTGTGCCAGAAGTGGTTTGAGGAAAGGTATACTTTGTAAGCTGGTGCATACTAATAACTTACTACCAAGTGCAAGATGGTGAGATTTTTCTACATTTCAGCAGACAATCTGCCTGACCAAGGCTTTCGTTTGAAAATGAGGATGATTATCTTGGGTACATTTAACAGAGGCGCCTAATAAGGATGACCCCATTGAAGATGAGCCAACGACGCGCTCAACCTGTCAGATACAAGACAGAAACCCCCTTTCATTTTGCCTTAATTTTACAGTACATTGGTTCTATTAGGTATTCGATAACCTGCAACAAAAGAGTGTAAATGAGTTCACATGGGATTCACATGCAGAGAAACGTTCCCTAGAAACATCACGCACATTCACAAATTAGCTGATTTGTAGATTTTCCTCTATATTCACTCCACTTCTGTGCAGAGACGTCCCTGTGATAATGAGGCCATTTTGACAAGCCCCTCCCAATCCCTATCTCAGTTCCACCCCATAGGAATTCAAGCAATTGGGCACTTATCATAGTCACTGGGTCTAAGGGGATGATGATTTCCATGTAAGGGGCTGCAGGTTCCAACACCTTCTTATTATAGGAGAGGAGCTGATAAGGGGTGCCATACTTATATCCACCACAAGTTTGACTATGGCCTTGGGCACAGAGGCATCTCCACAGCAGACATGGTGAGTATGATGTCCACTGCTAACAGCTACTGGAAGACTTCTGCAAAAAACAGATTTAGGAAAAAAAAGTGAAGAAATCATAGCATTAAAAAGTCTACAATACTTTGCGGACTTTGCCATTTAATTTTCTGCTAAGGTGTTAATTGCTATGTTTGTATACATATTTGGGCAGGTTTTTCCTCAACGTGGTCTGCCATAAGTCAGACTAAAAGTGAAATATTAACCGGATGTTCCCTCTGAATCAGGCCAGCAAGAAAGCAAAAGGCAAAGCTGCTGCTAAACGTACCCAGAGGGGCTCCTCCAACGTCTTCTCCATGTTTGAACAGTCACAGATCCAGGAGTTTAAGGAGGTATGCTGTATAGCTTTGCATGTCCAGCCCTTCGGCTTTAAAGTTTGTCTTTAATTATAGTTAGGTTGGTGGGTGAAGATCAGGGTTGTTCACTTATGGAAAAACTGTGCCAAGAGTGCTGGAATTCAGGCCCATATTATTTAAGATAATACACATCATAGAGCACAACGAATATTATAGTTACATTCATAAACATAAACATTCATATTACACGGGGTTGAAAATCAATCTTGATAATTAAATACTTGCAGGCTTTCAGCTGTATCGACCAGGATAGAGATGGCATCATCAAAAAGCAGGACCTTAAAGAAACCTACGCACAGCTAGGTATGGTCCTTGGCTTCAGTCCGTAAAGCTTTGCCCCAGCTGATGTCCAGTTCTGTGTGTGTGGTGTAAGGCGTAACACAGTGCCTACTACAGGGAAGCTGAACGTGAAGGATGAGGAGCTGGAAGAGATGCTAGCTGAAGGAAAAGGCCCCATCAACTTCACTGTCTTTCTTACACTCTTTGGAGAGAAACTCAATGGTGAGAATCTCTGCTGGAATTCAAAATAACGATTATGGAGCTCAATTTTGATAACCTGTTAATTTATCTAGTATCCTTGATGGGAAAGCTACTTGCTTTTCTTAACGTTTTAGCAGGAAAGTGTAAATAAGAGTATAGTGCATAATATAGTTAATTTCTCCAATTTATCATAGTCAAGGGTGAGATCAGAATATGTAACTTATTTTAAAAATAAAAATCCTTATTCTTGATATTCTGGCATAGTTTGCAGGGTCATTGACCAGCTGTCCGTTTAGAAAATTGGCTAAACCTGACGGTGACCCATGCAAGACTCCCTTTGTTTTCCTAGGTACGGATCCGGAGGAAACCATTCTGAATGCTTTCAAGCTCTTTGACCCAGATGGCACGGGTCTTGTTAACAAGGATGAGTGAGTGTTCACTGTAACAGAAAACTGACAGTACTACTTGCCAGCAATAAGAACTCCAATCCTATGGAGTGTCAAAATAAACAAATTTAGGGCTTTTTTGACAACATTTCATGGACTTAGACTAAATATTATTATATAGTTTAGAATGATCAGAGCATGTGTTATAGATTTTAAATTGCTGTTTTATGTTTGTATATTTAACGAACCTCTTAGGAGTGACACTATGATTCACACCTTCAGGCTTGGGGTTGGAATTCCACGTGCTCCTTACATGTGGAGTGTGCATGTTCTTCCCATGTCAATCAGGCCAAAGATAAGCAGTTAGGTCTGTTGGTGTTTCTCAGTTCTCCAGGGTATGTGGTATACTGTCCAAGGCCCCTGCCTGGAAAAGCACCCCCCCCCCCAACCCTGTACTGAATAAGTGGTCAGAAGGTGGATGGATGAATCTTTTAGGTCTTAATGTCCTAGTATATAAAGAAGAAATTAAATAGCAACAGCAAAGAAAAGGCACGAAAGATGCCCCAGTGTCCATGGCTGATGATTTTAATACAGATAGCAAATTATAATCACAGGAAAGTCTGGAAAAGAACGGGAGTTCCGTTTAGGGCACCACTAGGGTGAACAGGAAGCTACAGAATTAGCAGTGGCCAGAAAAGTGACTAGCTGGTTATTCTGCCGCCTGTCCCACCTCAGGCTCCTTACACTGCAGGAGACCATCCTTTTATGCAAATTCATTCACCACACCTAGTCACAATATCTTGATAAAGAGGGTCTTATAGGGTGTCTTGGATGGAAAAGGACTGTTAATTTCTTAACACCCAGCGTACGTCTACTTTACATAGTTTATTTTGCTATACGATAAATTATTTCGCTGAAACTTCACTGGTGAGAGATTTTGTAAGTGGATTCCTTACAATCAAAAGAAACCAATGTGTAATATTGTGACTCCAATTGTCAAATGGATAAGTGTGACAATATGATAAACATGCATCACAGACTATACTGGTCATTCAAGAAGTGGTTCATGTTCCTTTGCCTGAAAGGTTTCGGCGGCTGCTGATGAACCAGGCTGACAAATTTACATCTGATGAGGTACGTATTAATCGGCTAATTCCTGAAAAACTGCAATAGATTATAGTCACTCAGATATCTTTTTTTTTCAATTCAGCGATAATGTCTGAGCTAAAATAACCCTTTTAATGAAATTTATAGGTGGATCAGGCTTTCTCTGTGGCACCAATTGATGCAACTGGAAATATCGACTACAAGTCTTTATGCTACATCATCACACATGGAGATGAAAAAGAGGAATCATGAGATGAGACAAAACAATCAGCCCTTCAAACTACAAAGGGCTAAGATGCTAATGCAGACTACAATGTATAAACTGAATGCAATAAATGTTATGGCTACAATAAACTCGGGTTTCACATGGTTTTGCCACTAGTGACAAAATACATACCCACTGCATCTCAGCTGCTAGCTTCAGAACATTCAAGGGCATTGCTTGTTCTTCTTGAGGTCACTGTGATCCGTGGGTGGTGGATCATCACTGGCACCCTCATCTGGCTGGTCAGGATGGCCTTCCATATTCATTAATAGCCCGGTGTTTGCTGGATGAGAACGTACCAGATCGAGTAGGGCTGAGTAACTGGAATATTCTTCTGGTTTCGGGTCTGCATCTAGGGCTGCACCCTCCAGTCCCTGGAAGTAGCCTTGCATTAGGTCCTCAGACTAGTTCACAATCAACCCATTAATTGACGTTCACATGACACATTTGTTGCTGTTGCAACTTTTACAGAACGGAAGGCTTGATCTTAATCCTCATATTAATTTAGAATAGTCATTACCCTCTAATCTAACTATGGGAGTCACCCCACTGGATCCGAAATTATGTCTACTGCATATTTATCTTGTTGATTTCAATGTGTGTGCAAAAAATAATAATTTTGATTTACTACAAGCCAAAAAAGTGATAGCAATGAAGTGGAAAGATTGACATCTGCCTTATGGGTCAAGGAGGAACCTTGCCTAAGAAAAACTGACATATATAATAAGAGGGAAAACCAAAGACTTCTTTGACTTATGGAGAAGAGGTTTACTGTTTGTATCTATGTGAGGTAGGATATGAATATAGAGGAAAAGACTGGTGTTTCTAGAGAGGGACTAATGTGGTTTCGATGCTCTTGTGCTCCAGCAGCTTGATTTATGTTAATGTTAATGAATCTCTAGATGTCTAGTGATATTTCTAGTGCTACATAATTTTTTGGGAATTTCTTTTTTATTCATTTACTCCCATGTGTCTGGGGTGGGTGGGTGAGGCTTTGTTGGTATGCTGTTTGTTGTGTTGTTTTTGCATATACAGTGATTCCCCGCTATATCGCGGTTCAGCTATATTGCGGATTTTTCCCCGACACGTCACAGTTTTCTGCATATCGCGTACCATGCTTGTGGTCCGATTGTTTTCGTTTTGTTTTAAGCCCTATGATGGCTCCCAAGCGTCCTGCATCTTCCAAGCCTTCTGGTAGTAGCAAGCCTAAGGGCCAGATGAAGACCTTGATCATTCAGGAGAAGGTAAAACTCCTGGATATGCTTCAGGAAGGAAAGCGTCACATGGACGTCGCTCGCCATTATGGCTTGAATGAATCGACGGTACGATGCATCAAGAAGGACGAAAAGAATATAAGAGCCACCGCATCACTTTAGTCAAACAGGAAAGAGGGTGGCAACTCCTCAGAATAAAGCCATCGTTCAAATGGAATCACATACGTATACATTACAGTACATGTTATTATTATGTTACTCATATCCTTAGCCCGACATCCACATATCATATCTGTTGTTTTAATAAGTTTGCATGTGTTTAAAGTGTGTGGGAGGGGTATTTTAAGGCTTAAACTATAAAAAAAAAAACTGTTTATACGATCTTTCTATATCACGGATTTTCACCTATTGCTGATGGGTGTGGAACGAGTCTTCCGCAAAAGGCAGGGGATCACTGTACTATTGGAAAAACATTTAATAAAAATATTTCTGATAGAATAGTCATTACTACCCCACATAGTCTTATAGCACAACAATTCAGATCACATTAACAAAACACATGGAGACCAACCAATCATACCAAGAGACACACTTATTCACGGTCATTTTAGAAAATAACATACACACACACACACACACACACACACACACACACACACGCATACATATACACCTATTATGCGGTAACTGATTTTCATCCTGTTACACAAGTCAGATCTAACCCCCTCCCATTTCTTTAATGTCACCTTATGAAAAAAAATCTGTACTTAAGAACATATCCATCCATCCATCCATTTTCCAAACTGCTTATCCTACTGGGTCGTGGGGGGTCCGGAGTCTATCCCGGAAGCAATGGGCATGAGGCAGGGAACAACCCAGGATGGGGGGCCAGCCCATTGCAGGGCACACTCACACACCATTCACTCACATATGCACACCTATGGGCAATTAGCCTCAGCATGTTTTTGGACTGTGGGGGGAAACCGGAGTACCCGGAGGAAACCCCACGACGACATGGGGAGAACATGCAAACTCCACACACATGTGACCCAGGCGGAGACTCGAACCCGGGTCCCAGAGGTATGAGGCAACAGTGCTAACCACTGCACCACCATGCCACCCCCATTAAATAAAGTAAGAAGCTTAAATATATTTTCAGTTTAAATTTACTTTTAAAGTTCTGTACAGTATGCCTTATAGTACTTCAAGAAACTTTACAGCAAAAATATAGTAACAAAATGTACGTAAGAACAATTTCTGTATTTTCCCTGTAAATTTACTTAAAAAAAAAATCTGTGGCATTTTTTTTCTTTTCTTCGTAAATCTCACGGTAGCAAGCAAAGGTATCTTCTGCCATTCTTTGCACTTTTAGGAATCGAGATGTATTCGGATCCATTTTCTCAAATCGTGCCAAACAGGAATTTAATTCCTTAAATGCAATAGCCATCTCTGTTGCCATGAACCATTTTGGTTCAATTTTGGGTTCCACTTCAGGTTCCACGCCTTCACTTCTTTCATCTTCTGCAACTCTTGCTGCTTCCAGCTCCATGAGATCCTCATTAGACAGTTCTTCATCATGCGCAATCATTTCTTCCACATCCTTCTTATTCACTTCCAGCTGCAACTGCTTGCTAAGCTGAACGATTTTCTCACACACTTCGGCGAACATCTCATCCTTTTCGCAGCCTGCGATGTCAGAAAAAAACTGCGGACAAAGTTTTTTCCAAACCTCATTCATGCATGTTTGTGAAATCTCTGCCCATGCTTTTTCAATATTCCGGATAGCGTGATAAATATTGTACAATTTCCAAAAATCAATGAGTGTTCTTTCAGGATTTTCATCTAAAACCGCCACTGCCTGAGCAAAAGTTGCACGCAAATAATAGGCCTTGAAATGCGCAGTCACACCTTGATCCATGGGCTGTATTAATGAAGTTGTGTTTGGAGGGAGATAGACTACCTTTACATTTGGGTGAAAATCATCTAGATGGGAGGGATGACCAGGAGCATTATCCAGAATAAGCAATATCTTGAAAGGAATGTCATTTTCTTTGCAGTATTTTTCTACTTCAGGAACGAAAGAGTTAACGAACCAGTCCTCAAATATTTCCACAGTGACCCATGCTTTGCTATTTGAACGATAATGCACTTGCAGAGTTGCCTTGCTGATGCCCTTTAAAGCACATGGATTTTCAAAGGGGTAAACTAGAAGAGGTTTTAGTTTAAAAGTTCCAGATGCATTTCCACTGAACAAAAGTGTCAGTCTGTCCTTGGAGGCTTTATATCCAGGCATAGTTTTTTCCTGTTTAGCTATATATGTGCGAGATGGCATTTTTTTCCAAAACAAGGCTTTCTCATCTGCGTTAAAAATTTGTTCGGGCAAATACAGTCCTTCAACGATGATTTTATGCAGCCACTCGGGAAATTTTCGAGCTCGTTCAAGATCAGCACCAGCAGCTTCGCCGAACACATTACAAAAACCTGCACGGTTTTTAAATCGTGAAAACCAACCACTGCTTGCAGAAAACGACTGCGTGCCTTCGGGATATTTTTTTTTTAGATCGTCGAATAGACTTCTCGCCTTTGCTTGTACAGTCATTACACTTAGTGGAACACGCTTTTGGATTTGGTCTTCCATCCATAATGTTAGTAATTTTTCCATCTCACTAATTGCGCCTTCACGTCTCTTTGTTATTATTGTCGACTTCAGACATGCCGTTCCTTTCACATGCTGTTTTATACGTGCAGCATCCTTTACTATAGTGTTTACGGTTGAATTGGCTAAACCGAATTCACGTGCGATTGAGGATAAACATTGTCCAGCTTCATATTTCCGGATTATTTTAATTTTCAATTCTAAATTAATCGCTGTTCGTTTACGGGCTGATTCACTTTTACATTCCCTAGGACGCTTGCCATCCATGATGCCCAATATAAAAAACACAGTGCAAACAATGCAAAATACGTACCGTACAGCTAAATGATTGGATCACAACAAGACACAGGCAAGAACTAGAAAGCTGCAGGAAGTCACCTTTGCGGAGTGCGGCCAAGCGTCCGGCGGCTTGCGTATTACGTATGTCGCGTTTTTTGCGTTAGCGCGTCCGAAAACTTTATGTATCTCGGGTGTTTTGTTTTTTCTACATAAATTCGGACTTTCGTAAGTCGGTTTACATAAGCCATTACGGAAAATGGATGGATGGGTTTACATAAGTCGACAGCTGCCTATAAATACTTTTCATGGGTTACATTAAAGAGAGTTCAACTTAAACGATTTGCTCTAGCTTATTATAAAATGGTTTCATTGATAAACAACCCCTCATGGTACTGGAAAAAATATTAATGTTTCAAATTCAGATGCGTGTATGACCAAGGTTTGGGTAGTACTGTGCTACATATACTCCGTTGCATTTAAGTGACTTTCTGAGGAAAATAGAAAGGAATAAAATGTACTTATTACAAGCGTTTTTCTACCTACCTCTGTCAATCACGGAAAGCCCGGTTTGCATTTCGTCACCCCCACAACTTACTGTACACAACTAGAATGCGACATTGCATAGACTGGTATAGCTACTTAAAGTGTCAGCTATTGAAACTAAATGTGTTTATGAAGGTTATTATCGATAGAGTAATTCCTAATCTAATTACCTAAATTGCTTTGCTTTTGCTGCAGCAGTTATTATTCTGCTTCTTTGCCAAATAACGTTATAGCAACTAAAGGTCTTCTTTAGGGGTTTATTCACGTATAGGCCTAGTGTCGGAATCCAATTGTTTTACTTTTTATTATTATTTTTATTGTTTCTGTAAATTGAAAGAGCACGGTGAGCCGAGCGTTTATTTGTGGATTTGTCATATGTTACGTAAATATGCATTTATTTCCTTGGACAGTAACACAATCGAAGAATTAATAGTCCCCAAGAAAATAAATTAGGTTATTTCACTTTTAATTCAGTTTTTGTTTTTGCCGTTTTCTTCCATAATAACGTTTCATCCACTGCTAATTTGTCAGAAGAATACAAAAAGCAGCATGCAAAATTTCAGCAGCAATGAGGCATTCTGAAAGTCACAGGTAATTTCTAAATGCAAATTTTGCTACCATATACAGAACATCCCCGCAGCCTTATTTTTTTAAGAGCGCGCCCTTCCCAAAATGGCACCGCGATGCCTCCGAGCGCTAGCTCTTACGTCACGGGTCAAAGGTGATGACAGCGGCGGGAGTTCTCAATGCCGCTGCTCTGCCCGCGTCTAAGACTGATAAGAGTGAAAATATACTATAACAGCACATCGTTTTCCGCATAACACTGTATTACTGCTTCGCAAGTAAGTTATAAAAGTTCTCAGTAAGTATATTGTTTTCGCTGTTTACAGGACGACGTATCGTGTCGTTTACTCGGTTATCTGATGTTGCTTCAGCTAAAGCTTGTGGTGGTTCATTTCAAATTATGGACCAGTATCGGAACATTAACTGATGTTTATCTAGCACCCTGCATGTCTCACCAGCTCTGTATAAGCTCGGTGTACCGTAAAAGTTAGATTAGAATATGGCGAAAGAATTCTTTTTGATTTGGCTTAGTGTAATTAAATAAGATCTCTAAATATCTTTCTAAATACCAGTGATGCTTCGGGATCTATCTGAAATGTCTAGCTGTCCCCCCTGTAAATTTATATAACTGGTAACGAATACAGAAAGTTGAGAGATGGGGGATATTTATTAAAATAACGTTATCAAAAGTATTTTGCGTCCCACATTTGGATGATCACCTACAGCGGTGTGAAACCGAAATACTGTCAGTGTAGCTCGGGTTTTGCGTAGCCGCAGTCCGGCCCAGGCGTGCGCTCTAAGGATTGTGTCCTTCTCCCCGCAGGCCCACGCGATGTTCTCTGATCTCGCAGTCCGGAAGGAGGGCACTCTGCTCTGTCCGCCGGGATCGGAGGGCCCGCTGTTCGAGCGTGTTCGACCCGATTACGCCAGCTGCACCGAGCGCTTCAGAGTCGGGGAGCGCAGCTTCAACCGGCAGTACGCGCATATCTACGCCTCAAGGCTCATACAGATGAGAGGCATCCTCATCGGCAGAGCCAAGCAGAACTGGGGTACCTAGAAGTTCTCCGTTTTTTGCCATGTCTTGGCTTACTGTACCAGCAGGAGTTTAAATGGATGTGTGGCTTCAGGTGCTGGTGTGCCTGTGAGGAGGCTCTGCGACCTTCAGTTTGGCGAGCAGTGTTGCATTGTGGGAACCCTCTTCAAAAACATGGAGCTTCAGCCATCCATCCTGAAAGAAATAAGCGAGGAGGTATGCGACAAAAATCCTAATGCATAAAAAAAAACTGCTAATGCTTGATAATCCGAACTTGACCTGCTTGATTAGTCCGACTTGCACACCCTTTGTGTTTTGTCTTGGGCTCTCAGCACAACCTGCTACCCCAGCCTCCACGTGCCAAGTACGTCAGTCAGTCAGATGAGCTCATTCTAGAAGATGAACTGCAACGAATCAAGCTGGAGGGAAACATCGACCTGCCAGAATTTGTCACAGGTGTGTGTCCTATTTCTTGCTTCTGTAGTGTGGTATGGGTGTTGGTTGTGGGTTATGTTTTGGGATGACTGTGTGGTTGTTGCTAGTTTAGTTTGTTGCTTTGTATGTATATGTAACCACCGCTCAGCACACATGTGCTGCATTGCTGTGAAAATGAGCCTTAGGATGCCTCTGAAGCTGTGACTCCACCCTCAGGCAGTGTGATCGCTGTGCTCGGAGCTGAGAATAATGATGGGATTTTCACCGTGGAGGCTTTCAACATGGCAGACCTCCCGCAGCAGCACCCCAGGCCGCCCCTGACTTCCGATCGGTGAGTCCGAATCTCACTCTGATGCATTATGGGACAGAATCGAGCACATATGAGATGGCTTGTGTTACTGTGTATTTTGGCTGGCAGATTTGTGCTCTTGGCTTCGGGCCTGGGCCTGGGCCTGGGCGGCAGCGGGGCGGACAGCCTGCTGAGCCTGCAGCTTCTGGTGGACATGGTTTCCGGACAGCTGGGTGACCAGGGCGAGCAGAGTGGGGCTGCACGCATCTGCCGCGTCCTGCTGGCTGGGAACCTTCTGAGCCACAGCACCCAGGACAGAGACTCTGTCAACAAGGTGAGCCTCTTGGGAGGCCTTGGTGCCTCCCGCGCTCCAGCAGGACTCCTGTAATCTGGGCTGATGTCCAGCATATTCTAGGAGTAGCTAATCGAAATGCAAAATGGCTGTGTGTGTGTGTACCCTCCATTGTCTTAGGCTAAGTACTTGACCAAGAAGACCCAGGCGGGAAGCGTGGAAGCCATCCGCTTGCTGGACGAGTTGCTTGTGCAGCTGGTGGTAAGCAAGGCCCCCCCTGTGCCCTGACATGCTTCCTGGGAACCGGCTGAGATTTGACAAGCTGTTTATGAATGTTGGATTCCAGTTAGGATGTGGTGAATCAAAACCTGTTAAGCACAGCATTGTTTGAAAATGGCTGTAGGTTAATCTAAAACTATTTTGTCTTTTGGGATGAGATCCATCTCTCAGAAAGGTGTACAGTGGTCTTTTTTTCCCCACATCTGCCATCTGCAGGCTTCTGTACCAGTGGATGTTATGCCCGGGCAGTTTGACCCCAGCAACTACACACTGCCGCAGCAGCCCCTGCATCGCTGCATGTTCCCCCTGTCCACAGCATACCCCACGCTGCAGCTGGTCACCAACCCCTATCAAGCCGACATCGATGGAGTCCGGTGAGCACCGGGGGTAGGCAGAAGGGGAATGCGCACATCCTTTCTATCTGTACATGATTGCCTGAAATGTTCCTTCAGAATGCGTGTGAGTATTTGATTGGCCAAAGGTACCTTCCTGACGCGCGTGAACGCTTCGAAATGTGACTTCTGTGGATCTGTGAGGGATTGTTCTAACAGACTAGCCTTTGCTTGCCAGGTTCTTGGGTACCTCAGGGCAGAATGTGAACGACATAGTGAAGTACAGTAGCATGGACAGTCACCTCGACGTACTGGAGAGGACCCTGCGTCTCCGCCACTTGGCACCCACTGCTCCCGACACTTTAGGTAAAAGCCAATCAGAGGCACGGGTCAGCCCTGGGGGTGTGGCCTCTGGGTGAGTGCATGGTCTGATTGGTTCTTACCCCTTGCTTTTTCCATAAGGCTGCTATCCATTCTACCAGAGTGATCCCTTCATCATTGAAGAGTGCCCCCATGTGTACTTCAGTGGAAATGCACCTTCGTACCAGGCTAAGCGTATCACCGGTGAGCCAGATGTGCTCTTGACTTATTATTATGCATTTAGGTGCAGAGGTCCCTGTATTGCGTCTAAAAGAATTTTATTAAGAGTCCGAAATAATACGATGGGTCACTTTTAAATAGCTGAGGTACGTTAGTTAGTGTTCTTCTTGGATTATGTTAAGCTGAAGCCTTTTGATTTCAAAGCAAAGCTTACATATGATGTCACTGAGCCCGTTGCGTTTTTGTCTCGCCGTGTCGTGCAGGTGTGGACGGTCAGGACGTCCTCCTGGTCTCTGTCCCAGAATTCAGCAGCACGCATACGGCTTGCTTGGTCAACGTGCGAACTCTCGAGTGTGAGCCCGTCGTCTTCTCCTCCTTTTCGCCCGAGGATGAGGAGGAGAACGACATGAATGTAAGCCACTGAGAGCGGCGAACCTTCCCCTCTGCTCTGTGCAGGCCAGATGCGCTGTCACCAGTCTGCTGCCAGGGGCAGCAGCTCCTCAGAATGAACTTCTGTCCAGTGGCCTTACCTCAAGCCACTGTTTAGAGCACTACTATACTTCAATATGAATTTCAGTACAATTGTCTGAGGTTAACTGTATACTACAGATACTTTGCAAAGTGCCAGAAGGTGTCAGAAGACATTCAAGTTAAATTTGTGGTTCAAGCTATAAAAAAAACACAAATAAGCAACAAGGCTGAATTATATGGCAGCGCTGAACATTTTTTATAATTCTCTCAAGTACTTTCTGTGTTTTGTTCCCCCCTTTGAAAAACATGTCTTTTCTTTGGTCAGTAGCATGTTACTACAATGGCAAAAAAAATGTAAATAAACTTTTATAATGAAATACCTTCTACCTCAAGCACTGGTGGATTTTACTTGTGGGTTAGTAAATGGTACCGGAAGGGCATGTTCTCTTAAGACCTTTAAGTGTGGCCTGTCTTTGGAGACTTCAGGGAAGCTACCCTTTGATCACAATACTGATTACTGCAGGTTCAGTTTACATTGAGAGTTGTGCTGCCCATTAAAAAAAAATTGTGCTATGTTTTCAGAAGAAGGTGAGAACAGTGGATGATACAGATGTTAAGATTCTGGACATAAAGAGCTACACTAACAGCACCTTTCAGATGAGAGGCAGGAATGCATGTTGTGATTTTTGTTTAATAATAATCTGTGCTGTCTTCATACTCATAGTGCTCTGGGGTACTGTCAGGTGGCTGACTGATAGTAGTGCTTATGTACTCATTGTACCAGGAATCATAGAAGGAGGTGGAAATCTCCAGTGGGAACTCCGGCACGGGAGTGGCAGGGAAAGGTGTGGTCGTTGTGGGGGGTGTTGTTGGGAGACTGGTTGTTGGGGGTGTGGTCGTTGTGGGGGGTGTTGTTGGGAGACTGGTTGTTGGGGGTGTGGTCGTTGTGGGGGGTGTTGTCTTCGGGGATAAATTCTTAGCAGCATTGGCTCTTGGTCTCTGTTGCTGCGGTCGGCGGAAAGGCCGCTGGCGTGAGCCATGACTGACAGGTCTTCTCCAACTGGTGTTCATCCTGGGCTGCCAGTGCCCTCCTCCCGGCCGACCGTTGGACAGAAGTCGGAGGGACCTTTGGCCGTTCATTTGCATGATCTGCAAGATGCGGTCCCAGTTGGATTTGTTGAGGGTGAAGCTGCAGGGAGTAGCTCCTGGTTCAAAGCCCACTGCACAGAGGCGTGTGAGGGGGGCGAAACCCTCTGCGCGCACAGTCACATGATACTCCCCAGGATTCAGAAGCCGCCAATAGTCTCCAGAGTCCGCTAAGGAACACCGAATGTGGAAACTTGAGTCAGCACACGTGTATCACTAGTTACAATCTCAATATGTTGGACATGGATGTGTCACACTCAGAAAGTACGTTTACATGCACAGCTAAGCTGAGCTACGGTTATAGCTTAACTGCGCCATTTAATTGGACTACTGTCCTTGTCCCAGTACACATGCATGGAAACATACTCGAATTATTAAACGAAGTATGTCTGACTCTCCTATAGGAATATAGGAGAATAGGTGGCGATATGGCTTTTTTTCAGCTTGTTAATACTGGGATTTTTCCGGTTGACCTATCATGTCACAGACGTAAAAAAATAATAATAATGAATGTGTATGCAAATGAAGTGACAGAGGCTTTAATTGTGATCTGGTTGCAAGAGCAGCTACAAGAAGATCCAAATAGCATAAGAAATAAAGTGTTTTCTATAAAATACTATGACAGCACGGTATTGGAAAATTTTCAAATGTTCCAGTGTGATTTTGTTGTAATAAATACTGAGGTATTTATGAAATGAAAACGGAGTTCAACATTAACTTATCACAAACCCATCTAGGAGTGATTTTAAACAGTAAGGAAGAAAATGATCATGATGGTTTCAACACATGCATTACTCATGCAAAAGCACTGAAGATAAACTTAACACTGATTTTTAAACATACTAGGTAATCTTGAAAATGAATGATCATTAAATGTGCAAAACTTGCTAGGTTCTTTTTCCTATAGCAGAGTAAAAATGTTTTAGCGAGACTTAAACTCTTGGTGCTACAATATCCATACCAAACTGAAGGTAAGAAAAAGCCTGATCTTAATCTACAGTACAGTAGCTGACAAGCGATGTAAGAACTGGATGTGCATAACATGCGATGCTGATATATCGCACATCATCTGATCCTCTGCTATGCTCAAAGCTTCTTCTGTGTACTGGCTTCTGTTACTTCCGGGACAAAGCCCAGGAGGGCGGGGGACACTGGAACATGCGCAGAGCACCTAGGCCATATTCAATACGATTTCAGGCAGACTAACATGTCTGCATGCACTTTAAAAGTCTGGTTTTAGTTGTGCTAAAACATTTGATTTACTCATTGCAAGCAAAGAACAGCACGTCACATTAATTTCTGAGACATTAAAAAAATCTAATATGAATGAACAAATGTACATCCCTTGTGAAGCAGTAAATAGCAGCATTTTCCCTTTGAGTGATACTGTAATCCTCTAATTCACAGGGGCTTTAAGAGCCAGACTGTTTACCTGTCCTGACATCGTGGTTCACTCCATCGACCGACACAGTCGCATTGGCTATGGGGTTGCCTTCCCGGTCCCTCACCACTCCCCTGATCCCCCGATGTACCTGAGATTACAGGGACAAAGCATTTTCAAACACAACTACATGCCTCTAACAAAGGAAGAGCTAACAGTATCATAATTTTTCTTTCATAAAGAACATCCACTCTAGGCTCCTGTGGAGCCTTTCCAAGCTACTAGGCTCAAGACAGGAGACCCAGTTACACAAACATTAATGGCAATTTTGAGACGACAAGTCACCTAACTACTCGACTTTGTACCGTGGGAAGAAACCCGCTCAACAGAGGGAACATCTAGCAGGCATGATAAAGATCCTCAACCCTGGAAGCATGAGGTCCCAGCATTTCATGGTGGCCCCAGTGAAACATGCTACCGTGAGTATTGTTCTAGGTGATGTACAGTGTCTCTCACCTGCTCCATGTAGACCAAAAGTGCTTCTCGGTTGTTCTCCCATTCCTGTGCGAGCTCACTTTCATGGGGAAACTTGTCACAGCCAAGGAAGATGCTGAGCTCGAAGCAGTTGGTATGCAGATAGCTGAAGTCATTCATGCCTTGAAGTGAAATCAGAGGGACCATAAGTTTCATGCAAAACCCAGCTGAGAAAGTGGTTATTTAGATAAAATGATGATTGGTGTTCAATACTTATAACAATACTTGTAACTATGACTGCAGAGTCAATTCCAGAGGTGTCATTATATTTGTTGCAAATCAAGACATGATGTAGAGGACCACAGAATATGACTGGTTTTGTCATATGGTAATATGACTTATGGTAATCTGGAAAATGTGTTCTGAAAACTGAAGTTTGGTAAGTGAGATTAAATGAACTCATTATGCAGTGGCCACACGGGCAGATCTAGTTGAATTTACACCATAAATAAAATTAAACATTGGATCTTAGTCAGTACTTTGTGTCTTGTTCTGGTCAATGTAAAAAAAAAAAAAATCATGTAGGTTAATTCTATTATTAATGCTCTTGACTGCCTGATCTTTTCACTCACTGCCAACTGTAGGCTTCCATCTTGCGCGATTGACGATGCTTGCACCACGGGCAAGGTCATTTTTGTGGCAGGAGCCACGATGGTTGTTGATCATGTTATGATGGGTGGAGGCAAATGAAACAGCCAGCCAGCGGAATATGGACTCGTCAGCTATCTCTCTTAGCTCCTCCTCGCTCTCTGGGTAGACCCCATGCCATGGGTCTTCGTCTTCATCCTCTTCCTCATACTGTCGCACTGTCCGTCTCCTCTCATTCTCCACCTTTTCCTTGATTCCTTGGCGCATATCAAAGGGGTACGCAACAACCTTCTCTCCCCCCTGCAAATTGGCTCCCAGCATGAATGGGTAACTCTCCATCCAGGACATGATTGCCCTGGTCTCCACTGCAAACTAAACAACACAGGGGCTCACAGTTAAGCTACAAGGAAATCCATGTACCCAATCTGATCATTTCATGAGTGTTGTATAATTATTGTACTCGGTGCTTAAGATATTGGAATACTGTCATCCACAGTAATGAGAGTGGACTCAGTTCCTGTAAATTAGCTTTACGTTTTCTGTTTGGCGGGGTGTTGAATCACCATACTCTGCATTTAGTGTGTCTGTGACTGACCTAACTTTTGTTCAGAGGTTTTCAATTTGGCCCTCTCTAGTATATCCATATGCTGTAGTTCATACACACCGAGCCATTCAGGAAGTGCTCTGGAATAGGAATATGGTGATTGGGTGTCACTTGTGGAACCAAGCCCTTATCCTCTGCTGCCCACAGGATGCTGTTGAGGTCTGGGAAATTCTGGAAAATGTCATATCCCTCTTCTGTCCAGTGTCCAAGTTCCCAGGTTGCCATCTCTGAGCCCTACAAAACAGAGATGTTAGAACAGGACATCAAACAGCACAAACCACAAAGAATCTAATGGAGAAAATGGTTGGCGTGGTAGGTGAAGAGTTCTAACCGCTTCAAATGCCAGCTCATGGGCATCAGGGTTGAGCGATGGCACCAGGTGGATACGTATCGAGTCGACGAGGCGGCGTACGCGAGGGTTGCCATCTTTGTATTCCTTGCACAGAAACTGCATAAGCAGCAACAGTAGTTCTCGTCCCAAAGCCTCGTTTCCATGAAGTCCAGCTGTGTAGCGAAACTCCGGTTCACCTGTCAGGGACAGGAAGGACAGCCTTTAGAATGACAGTGGAAGCAATGGCTACTCTCTGCTACATACTGGCCTCTGCCCCCACCCAGCTCATGCTCCCCAGGATTGTCCGAGATCTCCATGGCATAGATTTTCAGTCCTTTGAAGCTCTCCCCAATGTCGTACAATCTGGTGATATTCGGACACTCGTTCTTGATTGAGTACATCATCTAGAAGAAGAACAGGATGAGGAGAGTGGGAGTGTTTTTGCATTCTCCTGGCCAGTCATTGCTTGATAGCACGTTGGTTTAGATATAAATTTCCCCTTAGTGATGCAAAACACTCTTCAAACCTCGGCCATGTCTTTGTAGCTGTGGTATCTGAAGTCCAAGTCATCTACTGAAATAACTTCATTCTGAATCTGGTGGCTGTTACTACCTGAATAGACAAAAGCATATTGATATGAAATCAAAGGCTGTAACAAACAAAAATGTATGGGCACATGTCTCTGTAACCTGGGCAACACTCACTGGGCAGTGGGCACCCCATCACTTCCAGTCTCATGCACAGGCTGCCGTTCCATGATTGAGGCAGGATCCGGATATAGCGAGCCACCACGGGCTCTATGAACTGTGACACCACAGGTGTGTCCTTGTCCAAATTCCCCACAAACAGCTGAGAAGCAAAGGTGGGTAGTCAGCATTCACCTCAAGACATCACCTTCCTCTTGCCCACTGATCTTACATTGCTGCTAAACAGCCAACTAATACAAATATCGTAGGTATGTAGCGCAAGATCACCAGTTGAAATATCCATATCTACAGTAACCAAATATTTTGCCTCATTAACGAAACAAAAACCCTGGACTATAAATTAAACATACCGAACAACGATCAGTCCAATCATAATTAGAAGCGATGTTAAAAGTTATATTTTTAATATGGTTAACCTGAATACAACATTCTGCGATCGACAGGTGAAATAAAACAGCATATTGAACATCACGGCCGTAACACATATAAATGCATTGGTGGTTTTGTATGTCAGCAAACCAGATTCCGCACCCACTCAGCGTAGCCGTCATCAAGTATATTCCACTCCCGGCTGTCATTGCTGAAGGCCACATAGTAGGAGGTGACAAAGTCATTGCTGTTACAAAGAAAGGAATGGCATCATCAGAGAGATCACTGAAAAATCTCGGATCTTCTGTGTCACTGAATAATTCACAGAGTAACCATGGCTGTTGAATAGAGAGCTGCTTGGACTGCGTAGTATTTGGTTGCTTGGCTGCTTGAGTCTACTTGAAGGATCACAGCCGTCAATCCCCCAAGGAGTTATCATTGAGAATATCTGACATGAGAAATCAAAGTCATTTCCACTGATGTTTATGATCTCAGACTTGACTAGATTTGGTTGGTTTTGTTCAACCAATGTTCTTTGGTTGACACACATTATGGGATTGATCAGCATAACATTAATATCTCATTGCATATAATTAATGAAGCAGCAAGGAAGATGGCATAAATCGTTTTCCACTCGGCTGTGGGCCGTGTAGCAGAGGCCTCTTACCTCATGTCAGAGTCCCTGCCCTGGGTGATGACTCCAGTGAACTCAGTGTCCTGCCGCATATCTATTTCAAACCAGTTCTCCCTCTCATCGGGATTGGCACACCATGCTCCTCCATATACATCTTCCTCATCATCTGAGGCCTGCAATCATTCATCGTCCATGGGGTCAGCAGGGCGATGGTATTTGCACTTGTATTAATTGAGTTTGCTAATATATTCTCTTAGATTGACCTAGCTAACAATCTTTGGTTCCCAGAATGTTCCAGGAAGGTTATTACATTCCCTGAAGATTTGTTTGGTTACCCTATGGTTACTCGAGAAAGTTTATTTAGAATGTTGGCTGCATATTTTGATTCTCGTTACATTCAAGTGCCTGAAATGGCAAAGATCTCAGATTTTCCTAATGTTTGTTATGCTGGAACCTTTGGAAAACCTTACGACAGCGTTTCAGTTAGGTTCTCTAAATGTTCACATAATCTTAGAATTTTTAGTTTTGAAAACATTTGGGGGAAGTTCTGATGCATAAAACCCTGGAGCAAACATCACGAGAAGGATTGCTTAAAACTAACCAAAGGAGAACCCAAGGCTAATGTTAGTTGAACATACGGCATTTGCTGGGGTACCATTGTAAGTAAGAGGCTAACTCCAGTGCATCAGATCCACAGTAGGGTATCTAAATACCTCTCGTACCTGCATATTGAGCCGGGCCCTCTGTGGGTTGAAGGCAAGGCTGGACATTGAGGATGCTAGTAGCTGGTCATTCTCTATACGATGGGACTCCATGCCCAGTGGAGGACACTCTGTAATTAAAAGCACTAAGTTATTCATCAGTCATAATATAATATAAAAGTAGAATATTTGTTACCATACTCTTCTATTGGCCTGGTGGATTTGTTTGTACTGCTAGGTAAGACAAACGACCCAGACAGTCTAATGAGGACGTATCACATTCGTTTTTATAGAACATGCCAGAGCTTAGCTGTGTTTTCCTCAGTCATCCTCAAGGCTGAGCTGTGGAGCCAAAAGCAACACAGCTGTTCCAGAAAACAAGGCAGGCTGTTGATGTTGGAGTCTCCTGCACTTATTCTCAAACGTGTGCTGTTGTCCAGATCTTGGAAGCAACAAGTGACTCCTGCCAAGCTCAGCTGACATTCCACTGTGTTACTTTGATTGATTACTGTAAAAAACTGAAAGAATCGCCAATATGAAAGATGGAGAGGCTTAGATTCTTTGTGGCAGGACTGCGGGAAACGCCATCAATCCAATTTGGAAGCCAGCCGAACTAAGGAGACATTATGTCATTTTTGTTTTCAGTTTGCACGGTAAATTGAGCTAGCTTTCATGATGCACTTTTTCAAATACTTCTCAGTGCTGGAAGACTGCAGCCAGTTTCCACTTTACTTAAATATTCGTGGTCCTGGCTGAGTTGTAGGGTAAATGAATGGGCAAAAGAAATGTCTGAAATGTAAGAATCTCAGAATGGAAAATGAGTGCCTAACACTGCAATGACAGATGTGCTGCATGCATGGTTTTGCAAGTACGTCAACAGCAACTGAAAAAACTTAAATGTATTTACATCTGCTTACAGCTTACATCTGTATGTTTCCGAACAGCGTATAACAGCAGCACAGTGTTCCGCCGTTTCATACTGTAATGATTTCTTACTTTTTGCCTCCGTGAAAATGGGAGGCGGCCTCCGTCGTGCCTTTTCCACCTCCTCCCATCGTCTCTGTTTTTCTTCCATGAAATATAAGAGAGAGATTAGTGAGGGGGTCTGTAATCGACTGACATCCCATCTAGGGTGTTCCTTGTGCCTTATGCTACCTGGGATAGGTTAAGCATTTAAGTACAGCAAAGAAAACTATTATAAAAAAATCTCTGAATTAATTAATTTCAATACCGCCTAACTGTTGTCCAGTATAACATGGTTAGCGTCATCTAAAGTATAATTGAGTCACTAATTTAGTTTTCTCAAAAGAAAGTACATTAAAAGTATTTTTTGTTGTTGTTTTTCGGACGTTATAATTTTTGCTCCCTTCACAGATGAATACATTTGCAAAGTACATGCGTGTAAAATACCACACGAGTGTCAAATCGCGGACGGTGAGAATGATTGGTAGCGACTTGTGGTTTGGCTCAGTATAATTGTTACCTCAATCAGAAACACCCCACCCCTCAGCCTTTATTTTCTTCTAGCACATGAAAGGGAAGATCAACTACAGATATTTTCCCAGTAAATTTAAAACAGACACCAGTTAATAAAATACCACAGACAAGACAACAGGAAAGAGTAAAAAACAAATCATGTGCATCAACTGACAAAGAACGCTGCAAAGGCCTATTTTTGAGAGTAAAACTATTAGTGAAATTAGGGGAGACCAGGGTTGGTTGGTATAGTTTCCATTCAGTGCTGTAAATTTCATATATGCATTACATTTTCATAACCTAGCTACCTGGAAATTTATCCTTAAGGTCTCAGCTATAATCAGTGAGATTAGATTACAGAAAACAGTTACAGTAAATAGTTTATTTGGTTATGAAAACATGTTGTGCCCTAGTGCCAGCCAGTCCCAACATAGATTTGGTTGACACACATTATGGGTTTGATTGGCATAACATTCATATTGTATGCGTTTTGTAAGAATCTAGTATCATACAAAAAAATTGGACTTTTTTTCTATTCTAAAGTAAAACCAAACATTAAATGTCAGTGAAATAATGCTTCCAAATATATGAGATACTCAAATTATCCTTCCATCTATACATTTTCTGTACCCGCTTATCCTATTCAGGGTCGCAAGGGCACTCAAAATATGTTCAAAATATTAGTTTGAAACATTATCTAGCAGATGAATAAGAACCATAATAAAACAAAAAAATCTTGGCTGCTGAACATTTTAAACATGCCATCTCCTTGCATTTTTTCTCCAAATAATTTTCCAAATACACAACTTGTTTTTAATTACTCAAAAAAAAATGAAAGTAGATGGTGTATTATGTGATAACCAGCCCCAGCTGCACCCTACATGCACTTCGTGATACCAAGCTGGCATGACTTATCACAGACCTTCAAATCATAGAACAAATCATACTGTACTGTAGCTAATCCCCATCTCAGTTTGCTACAATTAATTTATTTTCAATATCTCACTGAGATATCTATAAAATTAGACATTTTCCAAGAGGCAATTTATTGTTTTGATGATTAAAACCACAACCGCTTGATGATTAAAACCACTTCTGTTCTCTTGACAAGATTTTTGAATGCAGTTCATGTGAGACATCTCATAATTTAGCATTTCGGCAAAAGCTCCCTTTATTTGCATGGAAATTATTGTTGCGCTAACCAGCCTCTGTGGCCAACCAACCCCAGTCTCTTCTATTTTATTGTAGTCATTTAGGGAGAAAGTGATTTAAAGTATTTGTCTATTCAGGCTATTTTTCTATTCTATAGCCCTATATTTAGACAGAGTCTAAATATTCACGTGGCCCTACATATCTTACATCCAAACGCGGGCTGGAGACTGATTAGCTTCTCATACTGAATGTAGAACATCTCTTGGGACCATTTCTGTCCAAAGATGACATTTACTGTGCTGAGCACGCAGTTGTTCCTACATCCCACAGCCTACATCTGCTGTTTTACTCTTTGCTCTGGGGAAAATGGGCACCGTTCCCCTAAAACTGCTTTTTCTGTTATTTTCATTCACTTTTATTTTTCATACTTTGCCATCTTTTCCTCCACCTTCAGTCCACTTTTATTTTCCCGACTCGTCTCACAGAGCTTCAGCCCCCACCCTCACCCCCCCCCCCTCAGTGTCCTACTCCGCTTAAACACGTCAAATAGGACGTTTGTCCAATTTTGGAGGTTAAAATTGGGATGGATCTTTTTTTCAGAATATAATGCTTTGAAAGTACGATTTACCCATAACATCCAACAAGGGATACAGTGATGCCATTAGTATCCCTGAAATGATTGTAATATTTAATGTTTTATTTTTCATTCTATATTCCTATATTTCCTTTTTCCATTTTTAATAACTATGCAGGGTGACAAGAAGCCCAGATCCCAACACTGGAATCACAGAACACAGAGTTACACCAGCCTGATACGCATATTATCACGTGGACATACCTTCTTCCATTTCCTTCCTCTGTTTTTCTCTTGTCTCTTCTGGAATCCTTACATCTGTAAATATCAAGCAGCCATGAGTGATACCAGAAAAAATGAGAGAGTTTCCTTAAAGTCCCTGGTAGCACATGCATCTGAAATAGTGCATTTTATAAGCTAAGGCTGGATCCTATTTTTTCCACTTTCATCTATTTCAAAAACAGATATTTGTCAGATTTCTGTAGGCTGCCAGAAACATTACAACAAACATTTAATCCAATCTTTCGGATTAACAGGATGCAAATTTAAATCTGTAGTCAACAAAGTCTCCTACGTGATGATACAGTATGTTTTCCAGGTGCCGTAACATCGTGGCAGCATAGACCGTTATGTACAGTATAAGTCAGTTACATACGGTATAAATCCTCGTAGTCGTAGTACAATGAGTTTTCAAAGGGTGGCGGGGGAGACTCTGTGAAACAGATAAACCAAAAGTTAGACAGAAGCAGATTTACCTGGAGCTGGAACACATATGAGACCAACCCATAAACTGGTCAGTTTAAAAGCGGGATAGTTTGGCTTCTTGGCTTGGATTGTTCGGTTCAGCTCCATTTTGAGCTCATACTGAGGACTTTATGTCGGAGACAAGAACACGCTGTTTCGTTTCATACAGCATTTCATAATGCCTGTTTTGAAAACTTTTACATCTTTGAGACTGCATTAAAAATGTACTCTGGAATGTAATGAGATGAATGCAAGACAACGTGTTTCTAATGTTTAAAGCACACCCTGACAAATTCCTTGTCCCTATGTAGGTTTTTGTCTATTCCTACAGAAACCCGAGGTCACGTTCCTGAGAGTATTGGAGAAAAAGTCACCTGAGGCGGGAGAGAGCTCTGTAGGAAGGATCTCTTTGCCGTAAGGGAAGGTCTCTGGTAAGTCATCTGTTAAGCAGGAATTAGGACTGTAAGGTGTCTTGTATTGAACCCAGCAAAGGGCTAGAAGGAAGTTCTGACAGTAAATGTAACAGTTTCAACATACATGTAGCATCCCAGTAGTCATCTCCCTCCCTGCCCATGACTTCAGTGACAAGGTCCGAGGGAGATGGGGTCTCAGGTACCACCCAGAATTGGTCAACTGCAAGGGAAACACAGACCTCAGAGCTCATGACACCACAATAGGATCTGTGTGCTAGATCTGGTATATGTAGAGCACACACTCATTTCAGTCAAGACATATTAGTATGTTCACACACTTCCTTCTGGTTCTTCGCTGTCTTTTTCGCTTGTCTCTTCCAGAATCTTTGGATCTGTAAATGACAAGGAGTTATGAGGAATGCCAAAAAGGGACTTTCCCTCTGTTAAACATAAATGCACACAGAAAGGTGGCCTGTATTGTACCCTATGGAGGCCTAGAAACAAGTTCTGCCTGTAGAAGCTAATGTCTGTCCATTAAAACATACATGTAGCATCTCCCTCCCTCCACATGATTTCTGTCACGAGGTCTGAGGGATCTGGAGTCTCAGGTACCACCCAGAATTGGTCAACTGCAAGGGAAACAAAGATCTCAGAGCTCAGGACACAACAATAGGAGTCTTCTGTGTGCTAGATCCAGTGTGGATATAACACACATCCATTCCAGGCAAGCCACACTGTCATTATGATGCTGGCGATGCTCAAAGAGAAGACACTTCACTAGGATTTACAGTCTTGGAAAGATGTCAGAGGTATCTACGGTGTGAGCCGTCAAGCTAAGGAAAGCATTTTGGAAGGCAGGCCTGTCTTACTGCGGTCTAGGTCCGGATACACATCTTCAGTCACCGGAGGAACGTCCGTGGAGGCCGCTAGAGAAATGCAATCACAGGACACATTCTCAGTTATGCTCCAAATTGGCACTCTGGGTTGTCTTGCTGCAATGTCAAATTATAATACGATGATCCAGTATTTATTGCATTATACAGAAGGGTTTGAAGCAATGTTTTCAACAAGTCCTATGATTTCATAGATCTTCATACACGTATACATCGGTCATGCAGATTCAGTAGCTTGCTATTACATTTTCTGACATGAGGAAGTCATATTTTAAAGACTTTGAGAGGTGGTCACTGTGCTATAAGACACATCCAAACTGTGGTTTGAGTCTGACCAGCAGTTTGTGGCCCTGTGCTAATGGGCACCTACACTGGTCCCAGATGGGGTCGACCACCATCAGCTCTTCCTCTTGTACGTGGGGAGGTTCAGACGGGGGCCCCTCTATCTGCACTTTCTTGTTCTTGTTCCTGTGCTTCTTTCCAGACTTGTCTTTATTTTTCTTGTCGCCTTTGCTCTTTCTTTGGGGGGATTTTGTGGGCTTGGGACCTCTGTCCTTCTTGCTTCTGGCCTCCTTCCTGGCTGCTTTCCTAGACCTACCTACAGTGAGACGGTAGAGATTAAACAAAGTCGGTCTGTCCCTTGCCACTGCAGACATACAGGTCACATCAGGTACTGTGGTGCCTCCCATGCCCTGCTCTGTACCAGTCAATGAGCCTCACAGAGCCTTTGAGACATGATTTTATGTGTGATGTAAGTGCTATTCCTGCACTGACTCATATACACATTTTCTTTGCATCCTTGCTTTCTCTTGGACTGAAGTGTAGTGAGAAAATCTGTTTCTAATTGTGGCCAGAACAGCACCAGTCGGACGACACCGGCGAAGAGCCAAAAGCAAGAGCTGGTAGGCATGCATGTACCAATATTCCCTGTCAAGGAGATCCAAGAAAACATTGCACAATGACATCAAATGCAATGCCGTTGCCATATTTATGAATATTACACCATTGATTTGCAGTTGTTGAAATCAGGTTTGGGTTATTTCATTTATCCATCCAGCTGGTCATCATATTCAAACAGGTTTATATAACCTGTTTTGAACAAATTTATGCATCTGTACAAAGATGCAGTTCAGGTTAAGCACCATTCTAAGGGGTTAATATTACAAAGTCACTGGGTTTGTGGAATTTGTACTAAGACTTTAGGCAGTACTAATTATCAAGCATTCATGGGATTATCTTTGCAGTGATGGGGTCTGGAATCCTTCAAGAACAATAACCCCCAATCACTCGCCATTGTAGGCGTATCAGACCTTTGCTTTCCATCCACAGCTGTTCATGTTGCACTTTGGACCACAGAATGTATCTTAAACATTCTTTGGGGTGAAACAACTGCACAGTGACCCGCTTACAGCTCTTACAGCTGTCTCACTTTTTCCTACTGGAAAAGAGCACCGAAATGATAATGGAAAAGTTTATGTGGACAGCTATACTTTTTCAATACTGAGGCACCTCTTGGGATATGGACGAAAAGGGACTTTCTAAGATGTTGGTTAGTAGTTATTTGTGGATTTATGAGATAGTGTTCTCTCAGCCCTTTCCGCCTTCCCCGTAGGCTACGACTGATAATACTCGGATTATGAATAGGCTGTGGGATGATGATTTACTGTAATGGGAAACTTTCTGTGTGCTGCCAAGTTCCATGATCCCTTATTAAGGATCCTTGTGCCAGAAAGGTCCTCTGTCATAATACCAGTGTTACTGACTGATAGATCATTGCAAAGATCTGCCACACAGTCCTGGACTTTATCAAACGGATTCAAATTACTTAAGTAGCCAAAGGTAACACGATATACAATATATATATATATATATATATATAACTGAAACCTATGAAAGTTCTACTGAATAACAAATGGCAATTATACTAATGCCCAGTAATGAGGACTAACACTGCGTTTAATAAAATCAGAATGCTAGAGGTTAAAATTCAAATGGAGTCATCGGTATTGCAAGTGTTATCGAGAAACCCCCTCCTTGTCTCTCATATAATTTTGGTCCTCAAGTCATAATAGAGATTCCAGTACCACTGATATTTTCTTAAACAAGAGAAAGTTTTGCTACAAATCGCAATGGAAAGTCAGGGGTGGAATTACACCCACCACATTCCCCTGTATATGCTATAGCGATGCTTTCACCAGGTTCTACTTTACAGAGTCATGGTAACTTTCCATCAAAGATATTTGCTACTTCTTGACTGTGCTGACCACATGTGCCGCATGTATGGCCCACACAAGACTCGGATTCAAGCGTCACTCGGTACCTTCTTATTATCTCATCTTAGTTTTTCACCTGTCTTACATTTGAGAACTTTATAGGTCGAAGCCTAATACCACGTGATTTCGTTTTACTTTTACCTTTCACTGGTTTTTCCATGGATTTCCGGGTTTTGGTTTTGCCTCTAGGAGCCCTCATCTCCGGGTCCATGGCAGGCTGGACCACAGTCACCTCCTCACGGTACTCGTCCTGCGCCTCATCTCTCCGTTCCAACCTGACCTCCTTTTTTTCTCCGACGGCTCCATCCACGGCTGCCGTCAGCGTGCCTGTGCTGTGGCTGCACGCCAGCATACAGGACAGGGCGAGCATGGCGAGGGCCAGCCACGGTACAACTCCCCTCACCTTCATCACGGCTTACGTGGGGGGGGGGGGGTCCTCAGGCACGGCAGGCGGCTGAAGCGGCGGCGGCCAGGAGTGAAGAGTGACACAAAGGAATCTGCAGCCGTCAGTCACATTCAAGGGAAAATAAACTGAAACAAAACTACTTCTTTTGTGCTGGTGGTAGAGAAAGGTACTCAGAGGTTAGGTGCCTTTAATATAAAAAATTATTTAAAAAAATACATCACACGGAACTTTCTGAGGTTAAGGGTCCTTGCTAGGAAGCTCCTTAAAAGTATATACAAAAAATTTTGACAGACAAGTGAAAATGATGATGAATGATGAAGGAGAACTCTCACTTAGTTGAATGATTCCACCAAGACAAAGGCAAGAAAATGATCAGTACTGGTGCAAAGATCCATGGTGTGGCAACATTTCCCAGCAGAGAGCGAGAGGCATATCCCAGTCAGATATGAAATCTGGTGATGTCAGCACGTCACCACAAGGATGAAAAAGGAAAAGTGATTCCTGACGACTGATGGTCCCTCAAACACCCCCTAGGAGAGCAGAAAGGGAGCCCTCTGAAGGAGGTCTGGGGGATGTCGATGTGGTCTCCCTTACAGCCTGTTGCAGAGAGAGGAGAGAGGCAGCCCTGCAGTGTGCTAAGAGGTGGAGACTCGCAGCCAGCAAAGGGAGGTGGAAGAGAGAGAGAGTGAGGGGGAAAGGATGTTGACGATACTTAACCCATACCATTCACACATAGCAGAATACGCTCCAAAAACAGAAGGTATGGAGATATACAAATAACTGAGCCCAAAAAAAAGTAGTTTTATTTTCTCCACCTTCTCAAAACATGTAGTCATTGGTACCATATGTCCCTGCCTCTCCGGGATGGGCTCCGGACCCCCCACGACCCTCAGGATAAGCGGTTTCAGAAAATGGATGGATGAGGATGGGGAAATTGGAAACTGGGGTCTATTCTCCCAGAGGAGCCAGTGGGCCCTGTAGGGCATCCATCACTCACACATGCAGAAAGAGTGGGCCAGCCGCCACCCCTTTGGATGCTCAAGAAGACCAAGAAGAGCCGTGATCTTAAAGGGAAGGAGCTGTGTAGCTCTGTAGGTCTGTCTTCATGTTTAATGTAGTGACGAGTTTTATGAAAGTGTAACTAAATTCCAAATGTATTTTACTCTTTCAAGACTTTGGTCTGGAGGAAGATGACTCATATTTTTCCCCTAAACCTTTCCAATTAAAATCAGATGAGGATTTCCAAAGGTTTATCTCTTTTATAACATTAAACAGACATATTGGCCTCATCTACAAAAGCACATTATTCAAAATGACCCCCATGGAGAAAATGTATTGTATCTGTGGATTGTTTTTGAGAAACGTGTTAAAGTCGTTACTGGTATCGTTAAATCAAGCTGTCAGATATTGGCTGGATACACCACAGCTGTCGTGCTAGAAGCACTTCTTTCTCCTTGGTGATTTCATTGGCTGAGAATCTGATAATATTTTCATGAAACTTGTGCATGTTCTTAGCACAGTGTTACTTAATACTTCATGATAAGTATGACCAAAGAGAAAGGACATGAAAAACAAAGTTTATGCTTGTGTATCTTTGGCTAAAACTCCTGTGGATGCAGTATTTTGATTATTCTGCCTTGAAATCCATTTAGTTATTGTTTAGCAATCTCGGGACGTCATAAATGCAGGATTTTAATTAACATGAATCTTTTTAAATACCATGGCGTTCTGTTTACTCTTTCTGTTCATGGTTATTATGCTCTAAGTTATGTTTTAAGTGAAGCCAGGATTCATGGCTCTGGTTCAGTATGTGTAAGTGGTGTTATTATCTTCTGCACAGCAGCTGATGGGGATCTTTTTGGTTATAAAACAGCTGGAGAGGCTGCTGCAATATGCAGTGCTCTTCAACTTGGGCCTTTTTTGGTTGAACATAGTTTTGGATGAATATCTGCTTTATAGTCATGAGGCAGGTTAGTTCGGTAAGTAACAGATAAAGTTCAAAAGATGGGAGATGCCGGAATCGCGGGAGAGCAGATAATATTTAACCCAAACCATTCACACATAGCAGGAGCTGAATCTGTGTTGGAAAAGTGGATCTTTCAGGCTACAGGAAAGGGCTTCGGTATTTTGTTTAAATTCTCCATGTTGTTAGATCCAAGGCTAAATAGTTCACGTATGATGGTTTAGGAGAAATCCATACTGAACCTCTAGCTGATTCCCGATTTCTTATTTGCCCACAAACATTAAGCGTGGGCACAGACTCTGAGAGCCGAACTAGGCCCAGACAGCAGTCGCTGGAACATGACAGGCTGTCCTCCTCACCTGCTTCCTAAACCGTAAAGCTGTGTAATTACTGTAGAGAGTGATGAACATCTGCCAAGTAGTGATTATGGTTGCAATATAAAATACTGAAAATGGTTCATTTATGCTGAAAAATGGGCATTGTGTGGCACATTACAAAAATCACAAATGTAATTCCAGATTTTTAAGATTTCCATACTTTGATTGCGATAATTGCAATTCCATACTTACATAATGGGCACATGCTGTAATACAATGCAATGATACTGGTATTGACTGGACTGGGGCAAAAGCAGCAGTCTGCTCTGTAGGACACTAATCTGCTGTCCAGTCAACTCCAGTATCCAGTAGCTGCTTTGCTGAACATCATGAAACAATCAAACACAAGTGTGTTTCAGGTGGAGAAGCACGACCCTCAGATACGGAAAACTCCAAGCTCCTGCCGTGGGAAAGGTGCCCCCTTGAGGACAGTCGGGTGCATGACATCACTCACATGAACTAATCGTATAAGAATCCGCTGCGTCAGCACATCTGGGCGGATGCTGCTGCACACTGAGCGGAGGTGCAGGGGAACGGTGAGAGGAGGAGGAGCACGTAGGTACCAGAAGGCTCTCCTGGTACACATGGAAGCAGGCCTTCACTGGTCACACTAATTCCTCTATGTGAGTGTTACCCCATTGGTTCTAGGAGAAGATATTTTTGGCATCCCTCCCAGTCCTGCAAATCTTGCACCATAAAAGGATTGGGTGGACCTTTTTTGTCAGGGGGGTGGGGATATGACACAGCTAAAAGTGTAGGGTGGCATGTTTAAGTGTTATGAGTCATTGAGTGCCAACTGTGTACATGTGAATCACAGTAGACTAGAGATCCTATTATGTTATTTAAAAGACAGTTATTAGTAGCATATTTACACACAAGAGTTCACCCTACAGATAATCGATTTATGCAAGTAAAAGAGGGAAAGAAAATGGAGAGAGGAAATAAAGAAAGAAAGGAGGCAAAAGGGGGAGAGTGAGAGGATAATGAGAAACATTTAGAGTGTCTCATGGTTTCCAGTGTCACATGCTGTCCAAGAGTCCACTCACCACATCTGCATTGCAGAATGCAGACCGTTCAATGATTTTTCAAAGGTTTTCGTGCAACTTTTAGAAAACACATGCGGAAAATATGATTGAAGTCTAATCACTCTGCTGTGAAATATTATTAGTATTGCAATTTTGGCCGGTGCTGCTCAATATTATTTTCAGCAGTCTAGGAGGCTGGGAGATGCTGGTTCAGGCCCTCTGTGACATCATCGGCAACCTGGCTGGGGCTGGAACGCTCTAAACAGGCACGTGACAACCCCTGTCTCTAGTACACACATCTTAACAGGAGGATGGCTGACGGCACCCAGGCTGCCATTACACCATGATTTAGCTACAGCTGCAAAGAAGATCCTGTAATGGTTATCTCACACAGAGCATGGGATGCTCAAGGGCCATGCTAATGTAGTCTTATTACAGCGCAGCAAAATAACAATGAGAGGCTCAGCAGGGTAAGTCTCTGTGCCCGTGATCATAATATCGCTAGCTGAGCCTTGGCAGAACAGTCACATGTCCTTAGGCCCTTCAGCAAGGCCCTTAACCCCCAGCTCCAAGGCCACCTCACTTTGGTCATTCCCCCCGCCAAGCTATGAAGAGAAGCATAAGTGAGGAGAAGCGTTCCGATGCACCTGTATTTGTACAAACGGCAAATAAAAAGCATTAAATATTAAAGGAGATACACTCAGAGAAGGATTTGACTTCAACAGGAAAACAGGGGAGATGTTAACGAGGGACACGGCAATCTGAAGTCTATTCTTGGAAACACAGTATTTAGTGGGGTGCAGCTGAAGTAGTGCTTGGCACTTGAGTGTGCACACACAGCAAGGCAGTGTGCCAGCTCACCTGAAGAGCGCGCTTCTCTGAGGACCACGAAGCACACGGAGGAAACCTCAACGTGGCGAGACATGCCCGAGCAGCACGGCCTTGGCGGGGAGGGCACCTCACCCTGCCGTCACGATGATTAGGGACGTGGAGTCAATGCAACCTGACGGAGAACAGTGCCAGATCAGTGATTCCTAATCTGGTTCTAGATGACCCAATAACAGTCCAGGTTTTTGCTGCCTCCCAGCTCCTCGGTCGCATGGAGCAAAAATGTGGACTGTCTGACAGGAAGCAAAAAAGTGGGTCTTTGAGGGCTGGATTGGAAAACATTGCACTAGATAATAATAGGGGCAATACTTACTGTGGAACCACAGTATTAACTGCGGAATCATTCAAAGAAAAATAGATTAAACAATCTTCTAAAAAAAACAATTAAAGGTAAGACTTTACTTGACAGGGCACAAACACTGAGTAATAACTCAGTTACTACTGAAGTACAAATCATGAAGAAATATACTCAAAACGTGTAACGATTCATTAATGATGAACATACATGAGATCAGTATTTCACTTGTATTATTTATTACTTAATCCACAAAGGTTTACAGAATTTACAAATATAAACAAATACAGTGACTGCTTGGGATAAAATATGCATCACGATTCATTAATGATGAATTAATGTGAGATCAGTATGTAACTACGATTAGTCTGCGGTCAATTAATACATAAGTAAGAGCAAAATACTATTTTATTTGTGCCCTGCCAAGTAAAGTGTTACCAAACTGGAAAAAATTTATTTGAAATAAAAAATCAAAAGCATACCTGCGTGATAGAATTTACATAATATTCAATGAAGAATATATTAGACTCTAAAGATGAGGAAAGCAAACCTTTGCAAAGTCACCTCATTTGCATGCTCAACTCACCGATTGTTGACTATAAGTCCCCTTTATCGTATTTAATCCTGAGTGATGAATATAAGAGTTAAAGATAAGCATTAAAGATGAGCCCACCATGGCGTTTGGTGCGGATACTATCCTTGCTTGAAAGCCTGCTGCTTCCACTGGGTAATCTTTTGATCAATTGACTTGTGTCCAGTTAGTTTTTTCTCAAAAGTGTTTACTGAAATAAACATGAATCCAGCAGTCCTGTAAATATGTGCCGAAACATAAGTGCATGTAAAACACATATACGTATGAAATGCATTTTCTTCTTGAGCCCGTTGCTGGATGTATCGTCAGGCTAATCTGATAGAGTCCAGAGCCAGATCTGAGGGATGCGGTCACCAGTCGGCAGTCCCCAGACTGTCCCTATCTGAGATACCACCGGGCCTCAAGCCTCAGACAGAACACATTACCAAACATAATAAGACTCTGATCTAATTTATTTGCTGGCTCAGCTCCAAATGCAGCAACTACAGTGACATAACTGGGCCCAGAACCAGTGCAGCGCCAGTTATTCCTGTTCCAGCGATTGTCCGTACTGGGAATCAGGGCTCTGAGAACATCCACAAATAAACTATAAGCTCTTTGTCAATATCGCTTTGTTATCAGTGGGCAACTTGCGTAATGAAGACCTGACTTCTCTTGAAATATGGTTAAGCTATGAGTCACACGCAGTGTATCATCTCAGCTCGGCGCGTTCCGAAATCCATTCATCGTTATGCGCGAAGTCGGCTTTACTTATTTGAAGAAAAGAAGGAACCATTTATCCTGCACATGTTCAAAAATAACAGAACTAGGCTGAGAATAAAACACAAGCGACTTCACACGTTCATTCTGTGGCTTTTATAGGGGTGGGGCGAAGAACTTTCCAGAAACAGAGCTGTGTTTATGTGACCACCAGTCAACTGCACTTTGAAAATCTCTTACTTTTCATTTCTGTGGCACTTTAAAGCTCACCATTAAGAACACATTGTAGCAAAATGTTATTTGTTTTCACTTTAGGATGTAGTTTCATAAGTGTCACCCAGATGCTCGTGGAGGTTTGCTGATCTACTTAAGGGTGAGGAGGGGGTTTACAGCCACTACCCATGCAGGAGCATTCTTAAGATTTTAACAGCAACACTGAACATTTATTGGTTGAATTTAATGCATGGATGTCAGAGGGATTCATATATACAGTGATATGACTAAGTACTTGCCCGCTCCCTAACGCCCCCTACTTTAGCTTATCCATACCATTCAATTGTTTCTGATCTCTAAAGAAATTTAGTATAACTCTAAGTATACATAGAGTAAACACAACAAATGAGGTTTCATTTTATTTATTGACAGAAAATACTTCACCAGCACCTATATCACCAAGGTGACAATGTAATTGCCCCCCCCCCCCCCCACCCCCACCCCCAAACTGCTTCGTTGTGCCATCTTTAGCCTTCAGCAGCAACAACTGCGATCAAACACTTGCAGTAAGAGGAGATCAGCATTTGGCATCTCTGTGAAGGAATTCTGGCCCACTCCTCTCTACAGAATTGTTTTAATTCGACTACATTAAAGGGATTTTGACTATGAACTGCCCGTTTAAGGTCCTGCCACAGCATCTCAATGGGGTTCAAGTCAGGACTTTGACTAGGCTGCTCCAAAACCTTAATTTTTTTTTTTCTTTTTTCCAGAGCCAATCAGAGATGGACTTTCTCTAGTGCTTCAGATCATTGTCTTGCTGCATAACCTAATTGCGCTTGAGCTTTAGATCATAGACCGATGACAGGACATTCTCCTTCAGTATTTTCTGGTAGGCAGCTGAGTTCATGTGTCCCTCAGTTATGGCGAGTCACCCAGGCCTTTAAGCAGTAAAACATCTCCACACCCTCACACTACCGCCACCATGTCTGACTGTGGGCATGATGTTCTCATTGTAGAAAGCTGTGCTAGCTTTACGCCAGATGTAAAGGGATCTATGTCTTCCAAACAGTTCCACTTTTGACTCATCAGTCCACAGAATATTTTCCAAAAAAAAGTGTTGGAGGTAATCAAGGTATTTTTTGGCAAATGTTAGGCCAACCTTCATGTTCTTTTTGTTTAGCAGTGGATTTTACCTTATAGCTCTCCCATGGACACCATTTTTGCCCAGTGTCTTTATAATCATGGAATAATGAACATTAATTGACCTGAAAGAGGGCTGTAGTTCCTTAGATGTTCATCTGCGATCTGCTGTGACTTTCCTGATGACTTTTTTATGTGCTCTTGTAGACTGAGCAGCAGTCAACCATTGGAGGGTCTAGTTAATTTAACCAATAAAAATTTAGATTTGGTGCTTTTGTTGATTGAGTGGCTGTATTCTGTATAATAGGGCAATTACTTTGTCACATGAGTGATATGATTGTGGGTGAAAATTGATCATTTAAAACGTGTGTTGTGTTTACTCAGCTCGTCCTTTGGGTCAAATTTTCTCGTTTGTAAAATTCTTATGTTCTTATTTAGTGTAAATGCTACAACTCGTGGCCATAAGTGGAAATTAGCGGGAGAACATTTTAAAACGAATTTGAGGAAGCACTCCTTTACAGAGTGTGTAGTTAGAGTATGGAATAGTCTTCCTGCTAGTGTAGTGCAAGCTAAAACCCTGGGTTCCTTTAAATCAGAGCTAGATAAGATTTTAACAATCGTTTGTAAATTTCTTATGTTCTTATGTCCTTTGAATTGAATTGAATTGAATTGAATTGAAGTGTGTTTGGAGGTCAGATACGATTAAATGTTATGAATAAGAAGATACTTTGTTACAGCATTGCATATTCTATTCACTGTAGAAAGACCTGAAGAGTTTTGCATACTCTTTGTATAGTTTCATATCCATTAAGTATAACCCAGTAGGCAAAGAGCAGCCCACACAGCCAACTATATGCATTGGGACGGACACTGAGATTACCATGTAAGGAAATACTGACAATATGGCCGCCACCCACCAAGCTGCCACCCCAGACAATAGCTTCAACTGTATCCCTGCTTTCATTGCTTTATGATCATTCAGCCTGCTAGGCTCACATGCCAAAGCCAGATGTCACGGTTCCTCCCAGTGAGCCCACGGCAGCTCCATAGATTTCCGGAAAACAAGCTGAATTAAACCGGTCCTCGCGTGGGGGTCTGGAGGATAGACGCGGCATTGTGGAAGGGTGAAAGAGTCCAGACGCAGGACAAAAGTTCACATCTGACACTGAATATCTCCCCACTTTGGAATCAGAAATGAGGATCCACCAGAGCTGGGAAGGACATCGAGGGTGGACGAGGAGACGCGATCATTTAATCACTGAGGTCACTCGGTCTGTCCTGAGAAAGCCGGTTTGTGTTTTCTCTCATTTCTGCTTAAGTATATCATCTGCGCAGCATTGCAGTAACTCTATCTGTTATATAATTTAATGTTAATCCCTTTCCATTAAAATATCCCTACCCATATGGAATGCATTTCTAAACCAGCCAAAGCACTGTTTAACTGTTTAAGAAACTTTACACAATAAATGTGCACTTCAAAACAGTTTACAAGTAACAATAAAAATCAGTGTATATTTAGAAAAAAGTCTCCCTATTGTGAAATGATCGGTTGTGCTGTATTAAAACATCTGTTGTCATAAAAAATGATTATAAATTGCAGAAGGCCTGTTTTTATCAAAATATAGGCCTGTTATTTGCATAGAAAATTTTGGATTTAAAAGCTCACCCTGTTAACAGTTTCAGCTTTTTTTTGTTTTGTTTAAAAAAATCCAGAGCTGTTATGTGACCTCAGTTTGATCAAATGCCGATGGTCTAAAGACCGCTCTGGACAGCTAATTCTGAAATCTAAACACTGACGTGCGGGAAACTCGGCCAGCTGGAGTCAGGCCTTGTGGCCCCAAAGAACCAGACGGAGCTACACCGGCAATCGGAGGCATTTTTAGCATACAGATTCATCAGTGAGGGCATAAGTGACATGTAGAAATTGGAGAGGAACATCGAAACAAGAAACCTTTTCAAGATGACGATGGTCACATAATCTCACCTTAGCTTCATTATTTGAAAACAATTTCATGTTCATTATTCAAACCATTTTTGCTAACCTGAAAGTGTTGCCACTGCGACACATACAAGGATGAGCAAACTGCACGGATAGATGGATGTACCTCTGCCTTATTCTTCCCACTCATAGCACTGCATGTTGGTTTTCAGACAAATCTTTCACCTGCCTTCCATATGTGAGGTGTGCGCCTCACTGAAATGTCACTGGTGTGACACTCAAAATGATTTAGTATTGTTTTCACCAAAGAAACATGAAAAAAAAATTACGTTTTAAAGGCATTGGTTTGCATAACCTACGTCTCTTAAATTTGACCACTTTTTTAACCTGTCTTTTATGGTTGTATAAAGCTCGGCTCCAAAGAGCAAATGTAGCATTCACAAGGACAATTAGTGTTGTGTTACTGTTTGCTAGTTGAACTACATAAAGGATAATATTATCATGATAAAAGCACCAGGTCGAACTCGCACCGCGGCGGATGACCAGCTGCATGACTTCCCAGGACTATACCTGTCAGATGCATTTTCCTTATGTGCCCATCTACTAGAATGCAGATTTGAAAAAAAATGAAACATTTTATTCTTAAAGCTATAATAAGCTTCAAACAGATGATGTTAAATCAATACTCTTCTCACTGGTGCAGAAAAGCATTGCTTTAAAAGAGATGAGACAACAATGAGTTTCAAATGAAATTTATGTTTCTCCATACAATGCATTACTGTACAACTGCATATATTCTGAAATAACTCTCATTATAAAATAGGGCTCTACCATCCATACAGAAAATCCATACTCTATTGGTGAAAAACAACTTCAGAAATAAAAAGCCAGAGATTCAGGAAAGCAGTTTTCTTGTTTTAATTTAGCAAGCAGAAACTTACTATACAGAAGACCAATATTTGGAATGAACCAAATATTTGGTACGGACATAAAACCAAAATTTGAGAAGTGTGACCTTTTCATTCAGATTTGAAATTCAGATTTGACTTTCCCAAATATCTCCAAGTACAGGACATTTCAAATGCTCACTTGCAGCTTGTTTTTGGTCAACAGATAACCCCACACATCCTAATTATTGTGCCTTCTAAAATAAGCACCCTTAAGTGGATTGTTTGAGATTTTCTTAATTTAGTTAAAAAATAAAAAGAAAAAAAAATTCAAAATAATTAAGCAAACAAAGCATGTGTCCTGGAACAACAATATCACCTTATTTAGGCTTCTGCTATAATTGTCTTACCCAAGATTGTGAAATGCTCTCCGTGTGGCTCAAATCAAACAATTCATAACAATGCGTATTTTCTCAGTTGTGGCTCTTAAAACGTGTGTTTATCTTCTTGCCCATAAAAATATGGTTAGTGTGGAATGGACATTATATACCCGATATACATAGTTAAATAATTGAGATGTGATACAAGTCGTGCTCTAATGCAGTAGTATGCAAGAACCTACTCATTACTCACCTAGTGTAAGAGGAAGAGAGAGATTTGGCTCAAGTCTGAGGTAAGCAATGTACTTCAATATAATGCCCATGTAACATTCAAACTCTTACAATCAATATTTATTCTCTATGTACAAACTTCCACCTTTTCATATTAAATGAAGCCCCTGCACTGCTGCCACATCCCAAGGCTATAACACTAACTACTGGCGAAAAACATTCAACTGCCATTGCGACGCGGCACTCGAAGCTGAGCGGATACCAATAGCGACGGCCATCTCTCTCTCTCATACAGATGGGCTACATTAAAGGAGGGGGCAGTACGGACTTGGTCCCCAATGACACTCAGGCACTGTCAACATGCTCCTCTGGGGTAATCCCCAGCGGTCCTACGCTGTGTCCCACAGTCAAGCCAAGTCCTTTCAGAATCTGTGAGGGGTGGGAAGCTGTTAATAGATACCTGAATAAAAACAGTATTCGTGAGCATGGTGGTCATCGATATGTTTACATCTGCTTTTAACCACACCGTGAGGTGTTCTGCCCTAAGTGCCCCAGTTAAACTGGAAGGCCAGTGTGCTCCAATCTATAAAACCTCCTGAGTTTTAACAGGCCCTGTGAAGATTACAGCCCAGCTTACTGGGGTTTTGTGAAGAATTTCATACAACCATCGTCCACGGTAAAAGGAGAGGAATCCTGCACCTTTTCATAAATCCTATACGGTTCTCCTTTCAGAATTACCCTAACTCACAAGAAACTGGACAGAGTACAGTTCAACAATATGACATGTCATGTGGTTAGCATGGTTCACCTGGCTACACCTACAGCTGTGGTACTAGATGTTATGAGGAAAGGGAAATCACAGAATGAACTGCACTGCAAGCTGTACGTTTACACTAAGACTTCGTAACTGAGTAAACATAACCATTTCAGTTATATAACAAGCTTCACAAGGAACAAAACAACGATATTAGATGCTACAATTCTAGAGCTACCTAACATGCTACCAAAAAGTGATTGCTGTTTAAATTAAACAACTTTAAAAGGAGTACTGGACTCTAGCGGTGAAATACCTTAACTACAGTCCACAACTTCACTTGCAGTATTATACAGAACGGACTGACACATGTATTGCTTTCTCTTTCATAAAACAAGCTATCCTGTCCTAAGCTTAATGAATTTGTATACCCTAGAATTCACATCCGTCTCACTGAAACTTACTAAAGCATTGAAAGGTGCCCAGCATCATTTCCACACATCACTTTCAAAAGAAAATAAAAGTTTCAGTCCACAGCATCACCAAGATTTCCTTGATACTTGCTCATACCCTGCATTGGTCACAAAATGGAGTCGTGCCCATTATCGGAATGTGTTCAGAAAGTCAACATCAGATCCCAGCACAATCGCTGATTTTTTTTCCAAAATGAGAAGCACCGAGTTGTGCCATGGCGTAGCGTGTTTGTGATTATAGTCATCCCACCTTTTAGATATTCAGCCTGCTATGGGTCGATCATCTCCAACAGTCCTGGGGAAATTGCGAGCACTATAGCGGGAATTCATTGATGATAAATTTCAGTCTCCGTTTATAGACTGTCAGGCCTGGAGGTGCAACCCAGCTTAAAAAGTATCCCCATTGCAAAACCCAAAAATAAATTCACATTTACCAAAAATATATCCCCCCAAAACTGGGGGCTCTGCATATAATATAATAAGAAAAAAAAACAATATAAAGGAACCTAGTAGAGAGCAAGGGAAAAGCTGACAAAAGCGACCACCACCCCCAGAAAGCCACAGGATGGAGGCTTTCTATCAATTAGTTTGTGATTGGTTCAGATGACATTACATAAACAGGAAGCGGGGCACTTCCTAAAAGGAAATAAGAAATGAAGCAAATTCCCCCACGGGCTGAGCTTCATTTGGAAGTGCCCTAGTTTCCTGTAGAAATCACACCAGCCATCTCCTCAGGCCGCCTCTGGCACTCACGTCTATGCCCCGTCAAACTGCACCGCACAGTCGGCCGCAATTTACCAGCCGTGGATTTCAGGAAAGCTCATACGGCAAGCCGCGACAGAAGGGGGGAGACTCAACCATTTCAAAATTCAGAAGTGGTCTATGAGAAAGGAGGACCTCGTTTTCTTTCCCCAGGATAACTGGGATAAGCTATTTGTACTCAGGAGCCGCTCCTTCCCCCCAGACACTTAACATTCACAGACTGATCCGCTCACGGTTTTGCCTGCCTTGACTCCAAACAGCCAGCTCAGAGCTCCATCATTCTCTGGATACACATTACCTCTTCCTGTCCTGGGGCCCAAATCCTCTCAGAGATCCCCATGAGCGTAGGATCTCATTCACTGCCAGCGCCGTACATAAAGGTCGTGCCTGTTTTGGAAAACCGAAGGAGAGGCTGTCCCAAACAATGGTCTCTGCCGCAAATGCAGACTTTGCGTCCCGTGCGTATCGGGGTTTGGCTTTTTTTGTTGCAGGTGAGCCTATCAGCTAAGATCACGCTCTTCTAAAAACCATCAAAAACCACCTGCCATCAATCTAACACTTACAAAGTTACAGCGACCCAATAATCCAGTTTCTTTGCATACAGTTGCCGGGATTTTAAGAGGGTTCTTCTATATCTGTAATATTTTCCAGGTGTGTCTTGGACAATAACTTACAACAGCTACTAAACACACCAATTTCTGCCTGGTATTTAAGAGAAATGTTAGCGTGCCGAGTACAAGAAGCACTACCATTTAGACGACCACACGAGGGAGTTAAACTCTTTATCAGGCACTAAAACAGGGGCACCCAAACAATGGTCTCGAGGTTGTATTTGACCTATTTTAGTAGGCAAATTTCCTTGAAAAGAAATCACCTTTGAGGAAGTACATTTACAATATCACCTCCTCTAGTTAACAATGGGGAAAAAGGCAGAAAAACATGCAAATTTGACTTAAGATCCACTGTACTCAAGAAAACCACCCTACCAAAGTTTGGGCACACCTGGTTTACACTATGCAAACAGCTGTATAAAATGTGCCATGCAATTAGACAGCGGTGGAATGTCACGCTTATGACTGGACAGTACTGCAGTGACAAAGATACAACTGGACAATAGTGTAATGAGGGAGGCGAGACTGGACAGCAGAAGGTAGCGATGTGTAACTAAAACCATCCAGTAACAAGTGAAAACAGAGCCCGGCCCTGATGCATACAGAGGAAACTACACTCAGAGTTAGTGCCGGCTGAATGGACTGCAACCATGAGGAAGATTTAATGTAAGCAGATGATGCCCCCAGCTGACCCGGGATCAGTTGTACAAAAAGGTTGTGTTAGGTTTAGAGCCTAACGAGCTGCTCCTGAATCGGCGTTCAGGGGCACACGCCAATGGCTGCATCCACCTCCTCCTGGGGCAGGACTTCCTTCTTTCCACTTCTTTCAGATCAGCCTTGCCTCTCCCTCCATCTCTGGAGGCAGCTCACACACCCCGGTGAAGTTCATCTCCTTCTCCCTGGCCCCCGGAGCAGCAAGGCCAATCCCTCCTTCCCCCGGGGAAGCATGATTGGACGGGGTGTCGGGTGACACGCTCGCTCCACTCCCGGTGCGTGTCTCTTTAAGGAAAGCCTCCAGGCGCTTTAGGATCTGCTTGGGGTTCTTTTTGGCGAAGGTCTCCACTTCTGCATGAGAAAAGTGTAACCCAACACTGAACTACACACATCATGCATCCTCCCACACTGAATTCATCTGAACAAACACCCAGAAGGTACAGGCTCTCTCTAATGAATCCTGCTCAATACACGAGTCCACTTTTTGATCCACTGATGACAGAAAATAAGGGACAAATTATCTTCTGCGCTTCAATGATGTTCCTCTTGGGGTAAGAGAGAATGTGCTACAGTTTAAGGAAAGGCTGAAAAGCAGATGGTACCTTTCAACACAAAGCCTGAGTCTGAGATGGTCTTCTGCTGGAATTTCCACACCTGAAAAAGGTGCAGAAACGTGGCCACGTAGAACTCATTCAGCACACCCACCACCTGCTGCCTGCGGTTACATTCCCTGAGAGACAGCAGAGAGGGAGAACAGAAGAGGAATGCTGGCTATTCAGTATGGAGAAGGTCCGCCATTTCTGCTGCATTTTATATAATATTATATATTACATATATCATTATTATATATTACATTATATATGTACAGGGATGGACATGAATGCGTACCAGTTACCTTTAAAAACGATACGAGTACACATTTACACTGCTACCACAAACGACTGTCGCACGTATCGCTTTTAAAGGTGAATGCATACTTGCGTACCAGTTATGTCCATCTCTTTATATGTGCATATACTGCGTGTTTGTGTGCATGTGTGTGTGTAAAATCCTAGGCAGTGGAAAAGGATAGTTTTTTTTTTTTACATACACTACCGTTCAAAAATTAGGCTTGACTGAGAATTTTACTTGTTTTTCAACAAAATAATCACAGTTTTTTTCCATTAAAATAACAAACTGATCAGAAATATAGTCTAGATATTTTACTTGTTATTGGCTACTTGGGCATCAGCGTTTGTGGCTTCGATAATGGTCTCAAAATGGCCAAAAAGAAAGAGCTGTCCTCAGAAACTCAGTCTATAGCTGTTTTGAGAAATGAAGCAAATAAAAGCAGCAGTCTCTGCATTGAGAGAGACAGACGGCTTGCAGCTCCAAGGCCGGCAGCTTTATTAAATAATACCTACAAAACACCAGTCACATCTTTAACAGTGAAGAGGTGACTCTGGGATGGTGAACGTTTAGGCAGAGTTTCAAAGAAAAAGCTTATCCGAGACTGACCAGTTAAAGGAAAACATTTAAATGGGCAAATGAACGCAGACACTGAATGGAGGATGACTGAGGCTGTGATTGCTGCGGATGGACGATTCTTTGATGAAAAAGTTTGAAGCACAAAGTTGTCATTTCAAGGAGAAATCAATATTTCTAACCAGGTCCATGTCTTGCCTGTATTTTCTATTCATTTTGCACCTTATTTGATGAATAAAAAGATGAGTTCTCGTGGAAAAAGGTGAAATTTTCTGAGCGATGCCTAACTTTTGAACAGCAGCACATATAATCATGAAAGGCTGTCCAGAGAGAATCAGACTACATAAAACAAACTGCTAAAGATTCCGTGAGCCCTTCAAAAATAACCAAGTGGTACTGGTATAAAATCTTGTCTACAAAAAAGGATGTATGGCAAATACAACTGTAAACAGTGCGTCACGAGTTTGTGGTCTCAGCTGGGGCAGGGGTTAACTTACTTGGACAGAACCTCCTCCCGCAGTGCATGGAGCGCAATGCGGGTCATGTTGATGGACATCACGACGAAGGGAAAGTTCTGAGAGGGAGAAAAAGATCAACAAATATATTAGGACCACCAGTGACAGTCGCTGCCGAATTGACATTCGCTGGCGCACAGAGGCTAGAGGTAGCTTCGTACTTCAAATGGACAAAACGAAATCGAATATAAACAGCGAGAACAACCTGTTGCATACTTAAAATGATGCCACTTTGCTTGATCTATGTCATGCCACAACACCAGAGGGCGCATAATGTTTTCGATGGGCAGACACATACAGAGTGAAAACAAACGTGTGTTTACATGCAATTTCTACCCGTGAATTGCAAATTGTCTGCACATCTTTAAAATCTCAATGAGATCTGTCATATAAATGTGGATATCTATGCACAAGTTCAGCGAGTTTTCCTACAAAGGAATTCATGATTGCAAAGACTTCTGCTTTTAGATTGGGAACAAAGCAGTGAACTGATGACGCAAGAGGCCGTGTGTTTTATGTAGCCAATGGTGGATAGTGGGTAGGATAAGAAACAAACAAAATAAAAAAAGGGCCCAATACAAGTGTGTGGAAATGATGATCAACACGGCAATAGCTACAATGACACAGAGTCCATCAATTTTGCTTAGTAAATATGCATCCACCATAAAACCCGACTATAACTTAATCCTGGACACATACCTGGACGGGATGCTGGGACAGCTTGTAGATGTCGAGGGCCAGGGGCAGTGTGTCGGGGTCCATCACCAGGTATAAGGTATGCATCAAGCCCAAGAAGCCAGTCCCTCTCAGGTCTGTAGCAGGGTCTGTGCCTGCAGGACAGACATACAGGGCCATGCAGCCACACCACTGCAGTCACAAACAGACAGCCCAACAAACAGGCGGGCAGACGCCTGAAAAAACAGAATCAACAATTGAAATGCGTGAGAAGTAGCAGCATGGAAGCACAGAGATGCGAGGAATAGGCGAAATATCGTCCCCCTCGCGGCCTGATGGGACCATGCCCCCCCCTACCCTGGAAGCCCACCGTCTCCCAGTGTGGGCCGTAGCGGGGGCAGTCCAGCCGAGTGCCCGTCAGTCGTTTGTAGATGGTCTGTAGGACCCGTGTGTGCACCTTCTGGCCATTGTCCAGAGAGCCTGCAAAGCCAAGAATTAGAGCACTGAGAACATTCTGTCCCATGCCCCGGCGGTGCCAACCAGCAGGCCCCTGAGGAGCCCGCCATCAGGCGGCATGGCGGGAAACACAGTTTGTGGAGGGAGTGGCTCCGTCTCATGAGCGAGAGTCAGAGAAGAACAGAAGCAGGAGGAACAGAGAAGAAAGGCCAGGGGAACACTCACACTGGGCAATGGCAAACACGAGGTTCCTCTCCTCTATGAGCTCTCGATGCAGCCGGGGCGGCCCAAACAGAAAGTGCGCGATGGCAGCCAAGCCGGTCCGGTGCAGGGTGGGCTGGATGTTTCTCTGCGGAACAGAGGGACGCCGAACGTGAACAATACGCTGAGAACACCGGGCCTAGGCTGTTGGCCTCCCGAACGCCGCCTGGCACAGGTTATAAAGTAGGGGAGTACCAGGAGCTCAGACAGGTCTGTGGTCTGGAAGTGCTGCAGAGCCTCATTGAAGGAAATGAGAGGGGTGGGAGTCAGGTCCTCGGGTAGAACTGCAAGACCAGCCGGGAAAGAGACATTGTAGAAAATGACATCAGACGGCTAACACCAAGGCTACCTCCGGGCTACAACACTATTATACTACATTCTATTACAATATGCTAGTATAGCAGAAGCGTCAGAAGCATTTTGAATGTGGGGGGGACACACTGGCACAAAACTAATATTTTATGTTAAATGTAGGGGGGTCCAAACGAATAATTATGAAATGTGAGGGGGACATGTCCCCCTCAGATTTAATGGTGGCGATGCCCATGTAGTATAGACTATATAACACCATACTATATTCTATTACAATATATTAGCATAGACTATGTAACACTATACTACATTCAATTATAATATAATAGCATAGACTATATAACACCATATGACATTCTATTATATGATCCATGGAAGCATAACACTATACTATATTATATTACTATATACTAGCATAGACTATGTAACACTATACTACATTCCATTACAACATACTAATCATAGACTGTATTGTACTGTAACAATACAGTAGATGCTCTTCCAATGATAACCGCCCTCATTAAGCAGCACAACCCCCAGCCCCAGTAAAACACTGTGTCTTACAGTAAAGTTTTAGCTCACCAAGATGCACGACTCACCCGGCTGGATTCTCTCGAGCGCGTCCCACTGCTCGCGGGCCTGCTGGACCTCGGCACTCTCTTCTACATGAACAAAGAGACATGAGAAAAACTCACGCAGTCTCAACAAATTGGCATTCTTGCCCGTACTCTGTGCCTGAAAATACCCAGGGCAGGAAGGGGTGAGGGTTAAGGCTGGTAACTAAGACAGAGCGTTTATCTTTGGGGAGAACAGAGATTTCCTCTGTGCGTATGCATGTGTTTGTGCGTGATCCATTTACAAAAGTGAAAGGCTTTCTCTGGATGAGCTGAACTTGATTATTCATACTAATTTTGTCCCAAACATTTTAAGTCATATAAGTAAATTTAATGGAAAACCTATTACAGCGCTGGTAGATGTAAGGCCTGCTTTTTAACTGCACTTCTCTTGCTCTAGGGAATAACTCCAGGGATGAGGGAACAGTGCCCGCCCCTTCAGTGTGAATGCTATCCCAGTGCTGCAAAAGTTTCCCCCAGGTACTCCAGGTTCCTCTTGCAGTCCAGAGACATGCAGTTAGGCTAATTGGTGTCTCTAAATTGCTCAGAGTGTGTGTAACCTCTGCAATGAGCTGGCATCCTGCCCAGGCTGCACGCCTGCCTTGTGCCCTGTGCTGCCTGGGACATACTCCAGGCCCCCCCACAACACTCTACTGGATAAGCACTTGGAAGATGGATGGACTGAACAGAAAAATGAGGTAAGGAGGGAAGAGGGAAATAGAGAGATAACACACACATACCTTCCGTCTTCCTCTGCTCCCCGCCTGCTGCCAGAGACTGCAGGATACCATTCTGCTTCAGACTCCAAATCTACAGAAAATGTAAAAGGAGACATGAAGATATCGTAATAACACTGCCCGAGCTGAAAGCCGGAAACGGCATCAGACGGCGATAAGCAAGGCCTCTGGGGGGAGCGGCTGCAGTGCCAGGCTTTGGCCTCCTTGTCCACACAAAGGGGCAGCCTGCACACTCACCGGCAAGGACTTGAGGGCAGCACCACCATTGGCACGGTCTTTGCGGAGGCCTTCCGGGACGGATCCGTTTGCTCTCTATTAGACCAGGAAAGAGGAGGAGAATATGTCATTCACGGCTGATCAGTGATTCAGCAATTAAAAAGAGGTCCGTATTAAATTATCCGCTATTTACATTCCTAATTCCAACACACACACACACACACACACACACACACACACACACACACACACACACACACACACACACACACACACACACACACACACACACAGTCAACCTTCCAGAGCTGTAGAGCTATATTCAAAAATGCTTACTTGCAACAAGCCTTTTTACATTAGTTTAAGCTTGTAAGAATTTTTTCCAAGCAAACTTTCTAGAGAATGTTCCAGAAGGTCTCAGTTCATCTCCGCATGATGCTAATTTTGAGCAAAAAGCCTTTCAGTCTAACCCAGATAAAATACTGCCCACTGAGCATGTCAGTGTCAATCCATAGGCTTCAAACTGATAAAACAGAGATGCTCCTGTTCAAACTGATTTGAGCTCAAAATATGAAGCCCCTCGGACCTCGACAGTACAACTGATCTGGAGAACATCTGAGCTCTAAGGTGATGACCAGCCACTGCAATGCCAGCATACCGAGTCAGGGAAAAATGCGAATGCGCAGTTCAGAGAGAAGAGTTGCAAAATGAGACAGGGGAGAAAAATTAAGTTTAAGCGCTATACATTTTAACATCGTTACTATGCAAAATCACTTATAAAATACTAATATTTCTCCAGTGGGACCAGGGAAGCCCAGCTCTATAGAGCAAATTGGTACACATAGTTGTAAGCTTATTTCCATCTATGACAAGAAGTGCATGATTAAGAGAAGGAACAAATGATTAGTAATAAAGGCATGATTGAATTTTTAATAAATCAATGAAAATTAGAAGGAAGGAAGCAGAGGGCTTGTCTATAGCATCAAGGGTCCATCTCTCCGGCAGAGAAAAAGCCTGAACCCAGATCCCAGAGAGGATGGACAGGCGAGGTGCCCAATGAAGGGCCAGTGAAGACAGACAATGGAGGTGCAGCAGGGTGTGAAACAGGAAGGCAGAAAGATGGGCTCAGCTGCAGCAGAAGCACAGCTCTGTCCCCTCCAGGGAATGCAGTATTACATAGGAGCTGGCCCACGGCTGGTGGGCAATCCCCTCTCGGACAAGACGCTTTATATCCTGGGTGGAGGAAAGGGAGGAGTATATAGATTAAAAGCTATAACAAGGAATGGCCGGAGCTCTGTGCTTCCCTTTAGATACTGAAGAGAGAGTCTCCCTCACATGAGGGCCAAACCACAAGCGTGGAGCCATTATTTCAGTAAAATGTGAAAACATAAAGGTCAACAAGGGCTACATGAACAAACACCTGAAGATCCACTTTAATCCCCCCCACCTCCCCTCCCAATGTGCAATCACACTTTGGTGTAGGGTAGGGCGATATGGACCGAAAGTCATATCTCGATATTTTTAGCTGAACCGCGATATACGATATATATCTCAATATTGTTTTCCCATAAAGTAATAACAAATAGACAGTTCCAAATCAGAGCCAAATGTCCTCAATCTCAGACGGCACTTTTATTTACAGACAGCTGTACATGTACATGAAAAAATGGCTCAAAAATGTCGATTTGTCCTATCTTGTATTTAATAAAATATTTAAAATGTATGAACATTGAAAATACAGGAATAAGCCATAACTCAAACACAAGATAGGATAGATCCATGGACGGTTCTTCAAGCATGAGAACAGGGGCTTGATTTCATTGTGCGCATGCGCAGCACCCAAAAGTAGGACGTTTCCATAAGTTAGGATGAAATGTTAGAACACCGGCATATATTATTTTACCAACCAGGGGGGTATTTCATTAAGCAGGATTTCTTGCTTAGCCGGATAACTTGTTGGATTTATGGTAACCTGGGCTAAATGGACTATATAATCGTCCACTTAAATGTAGCTCAGACTACCTTAAATCTGACAAGTTATGCGGCTAAACATGAAATCCTGCTTCGTGAAACAACCCCCCAGCTCCTCTTCGCTAGCTTGCCTTGTGTCAGTGCCTGTCTCCATGTTGTCGTTGCATGCAGGACTTGTGAGTGAGTGAGTGGGAGGGGTAGGTTGTGTTCGGAGAGGGGCAGGGCAGGGCGCAGTTTTGTAAGACAGGCTGAGGAGAAATAAGTGGCAGCACTATGAATATCATTTTAAAACAACAAACTATATCAATATAAACGATATTGTCTCATCATATATCTTGTATGAAAATATATCGATATATCGTAAAAACCCCATATATCGCCCAGCCCTACTTTGGTGGAAATCAGACCAAACGGCAGGCCTAGCCTTCCAAGCTTCTTCATGAAAAACGTGAGAACCACCACCTTCATGGAAGTGGGTGGCCAAAGGAGTGCTGTTAAGCTCACTGATGTGTCTCAGGAATTGGGACGCTGTACAGGTGCTAAACACAGGGCAGGCAATCGACACTTCAAGTCAAACCCTGATACACAAAGAGTGATGCCTTGACGCAAAAACTGGACAGATCTGGGTTAAAGACCCAAGATTCTGGGAAAGCAAGAGAAATGCAAGAAATCTAAACTAAAAAGACAAGCAAGATGTAAACAGACTACTGTACAGCCATATATAAAGCCTGCCCATAAAAACTGGTAGGTACAAGCTTTCTATCTGTACCAGTCCAGCAAGCCTACCAACCATACTAATGAACAAACCAAGTACCGCAGTCTTAACAGTGCACAAATAACAATTCTCAGTAAATTCTAGACTAAACAGCAAAGAACTTTAAACGCATCCATTTGTGACGAGGCTGTCCTGGTTTTTGCAGACAGCAGAACACTATCACACGACCCACGTCACAGTTCCATCACTGAGGAGATTGTCAAGCAAGGCACGGCATACTGGCATTATCACTGTGTTACAACAGAGCCAACAACAGAGCCCTTAAACGAGGCTGGGGGATTAAGCGAAAATAAAGGACGATTGCAAGAGACACATCCACAAAGACTACTGAAGCTCAGCGGGAGTTAATTTATGCCACGTTTACTGGTGAACATGTCAGACCACTTGAAAAAAAAAGGGTAACGGGGATTAGAAAGCAGGAGAGAACAAATTAGAAGACCTTATGGAATAAGAGATGATGAGCACAAGCAGAGCGAGGTTTACTCAGTGTGGCAGAGAGGATAATAAGGTCATAATCAAAGGGTCCTCTCCTAAACATTCAGGACATTTTGAACAACCCCCTGTAATACAAAGAGGATATAGCTGAATACTTCTCTCATGAGGGGCACTGAGATTTCTTTCAACGTAAAGCCAAATCTGGATAATACATGACCTGGCAGAAAAAAATGACAAAATCAAGCTTCAAAAAAACTTAAATTTGAAATACATCTGTTTTTAAATTTACAATTATGTTGAATGGAAAAGAACATTCTTGAAGATATTAAACAAACTGTAATATTTTAGTAACTACCATGTATAAATAATTTGACCTTTTCAGAAACGCCAAACTTCAGACTTCAAAGGTTTCGGTAAAAAAAAATGTAAAAGGACACTTTATTAACAACAGAGCAAATGAAAAAAGATAAACTGAAAATATACACGTTATGTACATCAAGCAAAACCAGCCAAATCTGTCACCTGTAATATGAGGGGTTACTGTTTCCCATAAAAGCTTCCCAATAGCAGCTCCACCCTGACAAGGGCAGCCTGTAGCTCCATGAATGCTGGCCAGCTTCCCAGAGATAGCACATTAACAGCTCACTGCATTAACGTTCAGCACTGGCCATCATCCCATGTTATATGCACTGTAAACAGGCGATCGACATGTCACAGATCATCAGCACCTTGCAGCTCACCATCCCAATCCACATCACCATCACTGACGGCACCAATCTGGATTTTGGACACGTTTTAAAATAATGTATTTATACCATACAGTACAGTGACTTTGTTCTGCTGTGACTCCTTCCTGTTTTTAATTTGCAGTTTCTTGTAGCCTATGCAAAACTGCCAAAATTAAAATGGGTAACTGCAGACTAATCCAAGAGCAAATAAAGTAAGAACGAGAACAATATAATCTTAAGAAATAAAGATGTGCTATTCTGCACAAATTTCTGTAATGATCACAGAATGGCAAAGCTGCATCTGACTTGTGGCAATATATCAAGTTACCCACAAGACTGCAACTAGACAGGAGGTTTACCTGAGAGAGGAAGGACAACTTTCTATAGCAGAGTCAAGTTAGTGCTTTGCAGCAAAGTCATGTGACATACATCACAATGCTACACCCTACCAGTGATACATCTCTGTAATGCTAGCAAAGGTCAGCTAGAACCTGATAGGTATAGAGGTGAAATTGTTGTCTAAAAGTTAACTCAGTCATCTTCCCCGTGGAATGACAACCATTACACCTAAGCACATGCAAAATTCCCCCTGGTTCTGTGATAAGAATTATTTCCAAGTGGATTATCCCTAAAAGTTATCATGCAATGTCATGTGAAGCAGACAATTCATTTAGCATAATTTGGGTAACTAGCATAGTGTCCAGGAATCTGGACTTAATGTTGTCCTTGTCTAAATGTGACTTTGAGTGCTAAGCCTGCTACTGTGGTTCTACCCTTAAGCAAAGAGCTGAAATGCATCTGACTATATGGGTCATTTGACTGCTAACATATTATGCTATGTCTATGCTTACTATCCCCCCCCCTCTGCATATCTATCTTTCTATCGACCTACACAGTGTTTAATGATATAAGGACATATGATACACATGATGAGAATGTTTATGCATTAACGATCTTTATGGTATCAAGAACAGTGGGTCATTAAACATTTCAATCATTCCCGCTGCTGTCCTCTAGACACATTCAAAGGGTTTGGAGATCAAATGCTGACATTTGCCCAATCATAGGTTAAAAAAAAATGTGTTTCAGTAGAATACATTACATTGATTGTTACACATTGGCATTCATGCTGAATGTTCTAATGTTTCAAGAAGTTGCATTTGCAATAGGCAGTCAGGGATTTACAAACTGCATGGTACAAATAGGCTATGACTTTGGTTGAAAGGTTTTTTTAGAGAAATAATGAAAATAACGGCCTTGGATAAGAAACAAATCTTAAGGATACTAAACTTAATTTAGTCTGTAGAATAACAACTCCAGAGTAGAGGGAGGCCTACTTGACGCTTGTGGAAAGAGTGAGACAGTGTTCATAAGAACTCATTCATATATGGATCTTCAATGTGCATCTTCAATGTGCAAATATTTAATGCATTAGGACTTAAGGTTTAATGAACATAACCTTTATGAAAGTCTGAAAGTATTATATACAAACAGCTATTATGCTACATAAAACTGTATATTTAAATATTATATATACCTGTATTTCCAATTTTTTTTTTGGTGAAGTACAATTAAAACAAAACAACAAATATATGAGTGACATATGAGCAAAGTTTTGGCTAGGAAAAACTCCACACAGAACTGAGGCAGATCTGAATTCCCAACTGTGGAGGCATGAGGCAATAATGCACTGCTGGACCCCCAGGCTGGCCAAAGGCTTTAAATATACAATAAGCAACTGCATGTACACAGAAATGAAAAGCATCTACCAGAACTGTATAACTGACAGCAATACCTAGGCTAACTGCCGATGATGCATTATAATGTTGAGACAAAGCATTTTTAAATGGAAAAGGGGTCACACTCATAGCAACTCACACTTTTACACAAATTACCTGTGGTACGACACACTTCTTAAAACAATGCACATTAAAAATACAATAGCCATGTACTAATATCACCTACATCAGCTGCTGGAGGTGCATAAGTGGATTGCAAACATTTGGCACAATTAGAGTAGGTGTTCCAGAGTTGACCTGCCATCTTGCAGTCTGGCATGAGCTCAAAGCAGACTCTTAAGCAGAGGGTAAATTGTTTACTTAATAAAGAAAAGAGCTGGGCAGGGTGTGGGTGTAATGGTGGGTAGGAACATTTTATTTTCATCTTTATCTCATTGCTTCACTCTCTCTTTGGGTGGGACACCCGACAAAACGCTCAGTGTTCCAGCGCCCAAGCGAGCCAACTTGCATGGCATCAAGAACGGGGAGAAGCTGCAAAATGGCTGATCTTACTGCAGGTATACAGTGAGCCCACTACTAAGATAATAAAAAAAACTAACAACTTGTTTCAGCTTCCATCCACATCAAGAATATTCAACAAAAAGGCAAGGGCCCTGTACCCACCTGTGGCTGTGCTGTGATGGAATGGTCCCCTTCCATGGCCTGGGACTGTAATGTCAGCCGCCTTCTAAAGCCCAAGCTCCATGCCAGTAGCCATCAAATGCAGTGGGCTGGGGACACACATGGTGCTTGGAGTGCAGGGCCTGTCCACTGCGTCCAGCGCCTTCGAATGCTTCAGCTTACAGTCCCTTCCGGGCTGCCAGAGTGCAATGCTAATGATTTCAGTGGATTACGCAGTTGAGCACCATCTCAACATGCCCCATCTGCTTAACTAGGCGACAAAACGCTATGGAGCATAGGAGTTAGAGTAAATGTCAGATTCCCAAGTAATTACATGTTTTGCTGAGGGTTATTGAACGTAGATGAACGGCATCAACACCAGGGGTGACGGTGATGCTAAAAAGGATTTTAGTGCTTAAATATCTGCAACAGGATCAGTAGAAGACGTCAACATTAAAAATGGGTCAAAGGCAATGCTCTGTTTATTCTTTCCTCCTAGAACTCCCACTGGCTTTTCATAGTCGCACTGTCAGAGGAGCCATGAACTCGAGCCGGGAATAAGGATAGGTTAGGTCCTTCCACATGTTCAGGGCTCATCGTTTTGGTACTTTCAGGACCACGTGGCCATCTGCCAGCTACAAAATTCAGTTCGCAGAGCCTTTCAGATGTGTGGAGTCTGCTTACAAAAGTGCCATCGTACTTTAGTGTTTTTGGCCTGTTCCCATGATTCCTGTGAAAAGCGAATGTTCATGCGTCATAGCAACGGAAAGTACACCGCACTCTTTCGTGCGTCCGAGGTCCACCATCCAGGAGGTGGAGAAAGAAAATGTCCGTTTATTCCAGCACAAGCGTAAAGCAACAGGGCTGAAAGATGCTTTCCAGGGCGGAGGCCCAAGCTGCTGAGCTGTTTCTTCTTTCCCAACTGTACTTAACTAAATCAAGATGTCAGAAAAAACAATACCAGGGGGAAGGAGTCATGCCAAGGGGAGTCCAAGTAAAGCTGACCTTTGTTGAGTTCTGCAGTGGGGGGGGGGGGATAAAGAAATGGGGAATTTCAATTTGAGACATTTCGAGCCTGAAAGAAATACATTTCCATGGCAACACAGAGAAGCGTCACCAAATTTAGTAGATGGAGGAAAACAGTGGCGTCATTTTACACGGACCACGGCTTAATCTGGTTAGTTAATACGCTTCTCAGACAGCTTTCACGTTAGTTACACCGCAACTAGTCACCGTGGTTCTTACTGATAAGATGGAACATTTACATGTCCGGTAGCTCTGAGTACGACCAAACATTTTTTTTAAAGCGGCAAGCTCTCTTCCTAGCTTACGACAAATCCAAAACACACATTAGTTTACGGTCCCCTTGGCCAAATGTCCACTTCGTTATGAAGCTCATATTTTTTTTCTTAAACAAAAATCGGTCGGTGGCGATGCCTGTCAGAAAAAAAAAACTGGAGTCGCACACTGAAATTATGGAGCTCGCTGGCTGAAGAGCGGTTTAGTTTGACTATCTGTGGTACAATGCCAACGTAAACGAGACCGAAAGTGTGGAAAAGAGCGTATTTCTAGCAAGCCGAGGTGTGTCTTGACGAGCGGGTAGGCTAGCTGTCCAGGTATTTCGTTAGTTATAACGGTTCGGCTTATCTCCCCCACTAACCAGCTCGATATCTCGTCAACTAACTAGCCTGCATGTTGGCGAAGCGTCGGTTACAGTTCAAAATCGTCGACTGTATCGTTTTGTATTGCTATCTTCGCGGAAACATGTACATTATGTTTAAGGCAAAGCATTTCGCGAACAGCTAAAGCGGACGGGCAGCCCTGGTGTCGTCAGCGGCCGGGCTCGCGACGCTGCGTATTTCTTTAACAAGCCGCCGCTTTCCTTACATCAACTTCCCATTGATTTCTGTTTTTTTCCAACTGTGCAATTACTTGCATTCTTTATTTGCAAAATAAAAATCTGGCTTTTCCCACTTACCTCGCGTTCCCTCCCTCCAATCTGCGCTCCCATTACCCTTCGGCGCTCGCAGTGATTTTCTCCCCCCTCTCCTTTCGATGTGTGTCGGGAGTCGTAGTTCCCAGCTCGGATGCCTTCCGGGTTTTCCAGCGACTGCTCCGTCCCCCCCACCGGCTGCCCGATCGGCTCCTGTCCGGCGCCAACCCGAGCCTCGGCACGGGTGCGGGACGCGGCGGTGAGCGGAGCCGGATCCCTGGCCCCGATCCCCGGGAACTGCCGGGATTACGTAATTGCGGGAGTGCTTCGGCTGCGATGGCGACCTCATGTAACAGCCTGCGACGTGTGCCCCGGGTTTACATTAAAACACGAGCGTTAAGATACCAATGAGACTGACAAAGATTCATTTAGGGGTAAAGGAAGGGGATGAAAGACCGAAGCATACAGTTGAAAGGGTTTTTGTTCCTTTTGGGTCGGAAGAATCTGGAGACAGCAAGCGAGGTTACCATGAACGGAGATCCCCCAGTACAGTAATTGTACCTGATCGATTAAAGCTACCGATCGCTGATAACTCCCCTGCCAATGGCCAGTATTGTACAGCTCATGTTAGCTGTACATTCCCCGTATTTTATTCGAATGTAAATTATGTTTAACGCTAGTTATTTAACCAGGTGTGTGGGTAATAACGATATCCAACTAACTGCAGCTACTTTCTTGCTTCCTTTCCCTTTTAAACAAAGAGTGTATGGTCACTGTACCTATTAAAATGCTCGTATACACGCTTATGTATAGTAATGCGTACATTATGCATCTATGCATTACGCACACATATAAACCTTATGCTCTCCGTTTTTTTTCTTCCTGGGACCTGTGTATAAGTGGTTCTGCCACATAACACTATTTTAAAGCCGTTATTGAAGAACCTGCTCCGGGTTTTCAAACTATAATTGAGAAATCCTTGTCCATAAACGGACAAGTTCGGTCCACGTCACGTGAAAACGTTAACGTGGAACAAGAGCTGAGTGTGTATGTATTAAAGGCTTGTGGAATCAAGTAGAGTCCATCCATTCATCCATTTTCCAAACTGCTTTTTCTACTGGGTCACAGGGGGTCTGGAGCCTATCCCGAAGCAATGGGCATAAAGCAGGGAACAACCCAGCCCATCGCAGGGCACACTCACACCTCCAATTAGCCTCAGCATGTTTTTGGACTGTGGGGGGAAACCGGAGTACCCAGAGGAAACCCCACGACGACATGGGGAGAACATGCAAACTCCATGCACATGTAACCCAGGCGGAGACTTGAACCTGGGTTCCAGAGGTGTGAGGCAACAGTGCTAACCACTGCACCACCATGCCACCCCCTCAAGTGGAGTCATTTGTTAAATTCAACAGTTAGTTACAATTTCCTTATGTTTTATTAACTATACTTATCAGCTCTTTGCTGATATTCTGGGCATCTACTAATAGGTGATTTCGTGTCTTCTGCCATGAAATAGTACACTGATGGATCTGCAGTCTGGCAGTACCATACATTTAACTCCACTCCAATGCAGAAATTGAAAGTTAATTGTATCAATTGAAAAAGATAGTAATTAGTGCACCCTAGAGCTTTATATCAAATCAATAGTATGACTCCCTCTCTGTCTTTTTGAATTTGTTTGATGGAAAACGGTTAATATCAAATAAAAGTATTTGTAACCTGCTAATCTTCTCTTCTTTCATGTGCATTGTGGGACAGTGGTTCAGGGAGTAGCAGTCTTTTCACGCTGTCGAAGTTTGGTGTTATAATCAATCGTGTGTGTGAGTGAAGTTTGCGTTCTCCCTTTATTGCACAGGTACTCTCGGTACTTCCATTTCCAACCAGGATGTACCCCCGCCTTCTGCCCAGCAGGGGCACCACCAAGGGGGAGGAAGTTAGAATAATTCCAAGGGTCCCTGAGTGACAGGGCCGTAAAAAGAAATATAACTTAAATAGATTGATTTGGATTGGGCGTCAAAACGGCATATTTTCATGGTATTTAGAATCTCCAGTGTTACATCTTCTGGCTAGAATAAGCAGTTGGACGTTTTAGTATATCTGTATACTAGCAAACAAATAATCCTCACAGCTGACTCCCGTGCATGCAGTGCAGAATCATTCCAGCATTGCTTTACTTATGATGTCAGTATCAATGACCAGCACTGGGATTTGTAGTTTTTTTATTGGATAATAAATCCCAGCTTAGTGGCAGTTTTGCTGTGCCTACTGCATGTTTATTGCTAACAGGCGGTTTTCAATTTCAGCTTTAAAAAAAAATAAAATAATTTAAGGTCACCTCATTTATGGATGGCAGCGATTAAACTTGTTTAATTTGTTATATTAAGCCCTAGCTGTGTGTTCTTAATTTAATCACCTGCCTGATTGCAGCCTACTTGTTTTAATGGACAAGTGCTTTTGTTTATCTTTTGTAAGGGATTTTCTTTGCTGAAGCCACATCACCAGTTTTACTGAATTGTAAAAAGAGAGCAGATTAAATGACACTTTAGGTTTATAAAAAGTCTCTTTGACTTTGTTGTTGTGTTTCTGTCCGCAAAGTTCGATGTGTAAACCTCAAGACCTGTAAGGGCAGCTAGACCAGTTATGGTTGTCCCATTTCTGTGATGGGGAGGGAGAGTTTATTAGACTTACAATGACAAATGTGGCAGAGGAGTGGCCGGGCGATCGCAAGCCAAACCATTGCTTCTGTCAAGGATTCCCAATGGAATCAGTAACTTTAACTTTCTCTCTCCGATGATCCATAGTTCACAGCTTCCACCTGCCTCTGCAGCCTTCAACAAGATCAGCTATAGCCAGAGCAAATGTTTCCCATCCACAGAAGCTAGATATGGGCTCCTGGCTGGGGAGGTCCATACCGAGCCTGCTATGCATGAGAAGGGTATCTCGGACCTGAGGCTCATGGATGTCTGCGGTTGCTTGTAGGAAATTTATTCAAAGGTGTGGCAAAATCAGGGCAGGATCTGTTTTATAGGATAGCATGTTGACTGTGAGGGCCCATGTCTCCCCCTCTGGTTACATAATGAATTACATCGGCTGAAAATCATGCAAGCCCATGACCTTTTATCCCAAAGTGCTCTCTGGCAGCCCAACAGCGAGGGGAGAAGTGAGCTGCTTCACTGTGTAGGCTTCACTCAGCTTGGGGGCGTCCTCACACAGCAGAATCTGGGTTAGCCCTGCCAATACTCAAGTGACATTGTTTTTTACCATGTAAACAATGTATAAATCTAAGGTGGGGCAACTGGGTCATGTGTGGTTTTATTATGTTATGGATTAGAACCACGTAGTCATGGATTAGATAGAAACTAACCTCAAGTAAGCAATCAGATGTAAATCAAATGTGAATTGAAAGGACACTCAATAGACTCTGTACTGCAGGAATGTAGTGATCCTGCGTACACAATATGACACTGTATACCATTCCTGGCAGGAGCAGCTCTCGAACTGGATTTCCAGAGCAGTGATTTCCAGGGCTGCTGCTGGCAGACAAGGCGGTGAAGGAGCTGTCGGTTTGGGGAAGGTTCAGGGGGGGTGAAGTATGAATGCCCTCCAGGCCTGCCTTTACTCTGAGTTTGTGCAGTCAGCTCCTGTCGCAAAAAAAGAAAAAAATGGACGGAGACTGTAATTTCCTAAATCCAGCTTTTGCGGGAACGACTGGTATCGCTTGTCTTCTATTAGTGAAGCGCCGATAGCACAAATTCAGCAGTACTGCTGTTAGCCCGGCTGAATTCATTGCTGTTTATAGATCTCATAGCCAGAAAACGAAACCTCCGCCATCTGGTCTGTGTTTAAGCACCTGGCAGGAATCACACCCCTGTCCCTGGTCGCCGTGAAGCTTTGCATGTGGCCTTTTCTGTACCTCCGAGGTTGGTCCTCAGGCTAAATGGTGGCAACGGCACTAAATTTTATTCTGCATGTCAGAAGGCCCACATCTGAATAGCCAGGAGAATTCACACTCACCTGCCAGAGTCTAACGTTTTGCTTCATTAAAAATACAATTTGGAGGGAAACCTTTATTCTAAGGGTGTGGGATCTGACAGACTAAGAAAAATACAGCTAAACAAGTCTCCCATATGATTTAATTTGACTCTGCATACAATTTAAATCAGTTTAACATGTACTGTCTAGGCCATAAAAGAGACTTTGATATTGGGGGGGAACACAACTTAATATTTAAATGTAAAGGTCTATATTTCTTTTTTTTTGGGGGGGGGGGGTGAAGCCAAATTAAATATTATGAGGTACATATTCCCCCAGCTCCTATGCCCTGACTAAAGTGTCCACATTTTTTTTCAGTTCGTATTTATTTTGCATTGGAAGCACTGGCTGAGACTGTGGGTAACTCAAGCTGATCATGAGATATTAACATGAATAATGTGTCGGCAATTTGCAGTAATAGTGACATGACGGGTGATAACTTTCGGCCAGTTTCATTCCTAACATGAGCCAGATTGAGGGTTTAGAGTCAATGCCGCTGTAGCCTAAACACTTGGACTAGATTTCTGATTCCAGTGCATTTTTGCACCACTTTTTCTGTGTCACTTTCTAAAAGACAACGAAATTTAGAATATACAAACCTTTTGGATATAAAAAGCTTTATATCACTCGCAGTTCATGCCTATAATTCATCGGCTTGTTACTAGTTATAGAAGTAAATTCACAGGGTGATCACACCAAGCGTTGTCAGTTACACAGGTTTAGTCCAAAGGAAACACAAAGCCTTGCCAATATGCTCATTTCACTTGAAAGCCACTTAGTCAGAAGTGCTTTTTAGGTGTTTTGCACCTTGTATTGAATGAGTGTGACTGATGGATGGATGGATGTTTTATAGGTGCACATCAGTAGCAATAGATAAAAATTGAGAAATATTTCAAAATAAAATATAAGCTTCTCAGATAAGGAGCCTCGTTTCACTTGCAGTTCACAGGGAACCTTCAGGCACCTGACTTTGGGCTGCTCTGGAAAGACTTGCACCTCCCCAGCTCAGTGGAAGGCATTACTCAGATAGCCAATGTCACATCAAGACCTGCTGGACACCTACAAGGGCAAGTGATTTGATGGGATTCAGTGACTGACCTCCAGTGTCACCTACGCACTGAGACGAGTGGTGGCTGTAGCCCATAACGAGAAGGTTAGGACCTGGCTGCCTAAGGACCCGATTACAGGTGTATTAGTGATAATTAGATCAGCAAGACGGACCTGCCTCATTTAGATTTAATTTGTCTTCTCTTTGGGCATCTCTGAAGTTCCATAATCAGCCCAGCTCAGTGTCTCAGAAAGAACAAATACTTTCAGTGCAATAGAAGACATATTCCACACAACACACAGATCAGAGGGATTCGTTAGGGGAGAGGTCATGTTTGATGTTCACTCTGAAACTGGACGGCTGTGAAGTCGCTCTCTCACTGGTAGCCCTCCAGACTCCTGGCCCAGCTCTCCGCGTCTGACCTCTGCTCTGTTGCATTCCCTCTTTTTTGGTTTGGCACTATGGTTCAGAAAGGTTTTGTTTCATGTGCTCACCGGACGCAGCGTCTCCCCAAGAGGCTTTTAAGAGAGAGTTGTTGCTGAGTGGCACCGTAAAAAGTGTATTTTCTGTGTTATTGCTTTAAAACTAAGCCTTAAGTAAAAATGACAGGTGCATTTCACTGCCATGAGATCTGGCATTGGTTGATGAAAATGTATAATTCAGCTGTTTGGTATGGTTTCAGATATGTGTTTCTTTGTCAAAAGTCATTTACGGGCTGATCACACCGGATATTGTCAGTTATGCAGGTTTACTCCAAAGGAAACAGAAGACCCCTATAAAATACTCATTTTACCCGAAAGCCACTTAGTCTGAAGAGCTTTGTAGATATTGGCACCCTGCACTGGATGAATGCGGTGGATAGATATCTTTCCTTGGTGCCCTCCAGTAGCAAAAAAATAAAATAACATTAAAAATGCTGCGTTGAATTGCATAAAGTACAAAGTATTCTTAACATTGAAATGGTTATAGTAAAATAGCTCCTTGTTAACATATTCAAACTCAAACATGGTATTTACATTTTGTCGTTCTAAGATTTAATTCATTACACTTCCCCTTAGCAACTAATATTTACTATAAATACACCCCCCTGCTCTCATATTCAAAACTAGATGACTGAATAGATTATTAAAATTAAATTGTTGTAAGTTGGTGGAACTCCAGAATACTACACAGGGCTGTAGGTTTGATTCTGACCCTGGATCAGTTCTGCCCATGTCACATGGGTTTCCTTTGGTTTCCCTCACAGATCAAAAACCTGCAGTTTGGCGAATTAACGGTGTCTCTAAATTTCCTAGAGTTTACGAATGTGTGTGAGCCTTGTGATGGACCGGCATCCCGTCCAGGGTGTCCCCCAGCCCCGTGCCCAGTGATGGACCGGCATCCCGTCCAGAGTGTTGCCTGCCTTTTGGGGGATGCCTTATGCTTCCTGGGATAATCACTAAGACACTGCTTACTGGGACCCTGTACTGGATAAACAGCTGGAGGGTTAATGAATAAATAGCAAAACAATAAAAGCTGTTACTGTAGCAAAAGTAGCTTTTCACTTGAACAGAATAAAATGGTAACCGTGAGCAAGAATAATCTAGAATCCAGAATAAACATAAAATCCCTAAAAAGTATTTTTACAATCATTGCATAGTGTTAGCCTAAGGGAATATGTTGTGCTTGGCTTAGTATCTGTACTATTCTAACTTTGGTGGGTTTCTGAATCACATTAATGTCATTTTTACAGCACATAAAGCCCATCCCGTCTTAGTTACAGACACAAGACGCTCACAGCAGGGCGGGACAAACAGGCCGTCTCAGCTGGCATGAGGGCCCTTTGTTTTCATGAGCTGTGGTTAAGTGTTTTGCCTAAATTGCACAACAGCATAATGACATACTGACGCTCTGCTTCATATTTAGTGAGGGGGAGTGAGTAAGTAAGGAAACATTTTCAAGTGCCTGGCTTGTGACTTTAGCTGGAACTTATACACTTAAGAAAATATTTGAATTACTTTGAAACTGCCAGTAACATTTGACATGTAAATTCCAAAAACATCATCCCTCATGGAAAGCATAGTAAACAGAGTCATAAAGTGTACTTGGTCTTCTATTGCCAGAACTCTTTCAACCCCTTCGATCTTTGCATATCATCATATACTTTGTGACGTATGGGGCTCAGACACAGATGCCGTGTCTTTAATAGTAACAAAACTTGTTGAATTACCCACTTGGGAAAACCTGAAATAGGTTACGGCAGGATATTAGACAGCTTAATATGACTGATTTTGTTACATAAAATTATTTTTAACGTCGGTGTATAGCTTATTGAAGTGCTAAATGTCCGCTGTGTTCACTACGGCTTGATTGGTGTCAGCAATAGACGTGTGGGCATTGTGATGTGTGCTGTATCGTCAGATTAAAAAGTGCTGGGTGTCAGTGTCATGAATTTACATGTAGAAAGGGGAGTAGGGCACCTGTGCTAATAGCAGCACTAAACGCGCATATTTTCCATATTACTAGGTATGGACTGGAACATCCCAGCTCTCTTCGGGATGGAAAACAACAGCAGTGTTACCTGACTTGCGGCACCCTCGTTTACGTCACCCGTGTCCAGCACTGATTCAATGGCAGACAGTAAAAGTGGGAGCCACCCAACCACGTGGAGCTCATCTTCAGTTCGGCTGATGGGGCCCCAGTAGGATTCTCGCTTCCTGCCGCTTCACGCACAGCTGCTGGATAATGGGGGCGTGCCTCCCTCAGCCCAGCTTTTGTCCATGGTAGCCATACATAATCAACTGAACCATTACAAACAGGCACTGCCCAGGGTGCCTGAGACACTTACCTACAGCGGGGTGTGCAAGCTTGCCAAGGCGTGCCAACAAGACGTGCATAGGATCCGTAAACATCACCATATATTTTCACATTAAGTGACATCCATGCGAGATTTCCGCTCATACACAATCAGGAAGCAGCAGTTCTAACTCAATATCCTACTATCCCATAGAACAAAATATTACCCAAGCATCTCACTTTCCATTGCAGTGTTAGTTACAGTCTTTTCATATGAAATGGTAAAACGTTTTCGTTCAGGAATAAGTTTATTGTTGACAATACCATTTAACTAAGTAGCTAATTGTGATCATCAAAGGTCTTCGTTTCACACTTTAAATAATGCATAGAGGAAATACTGATGAAAAAATATCAAATTATGCTTTATTCTTTTATTCTACGAAATTTGAAGTCACTCTATTATGCGGCATGTAACCGTGTATAAAAGTTGAGGTGTCCAGCCCTACAGTGACGTTATGAACCTCATTTAGGGGTGTCTGGATTTTGTGTTCTGAAGTCCTTGACACTGAGAGTCTGTCTGGTCCTGTTGAGCTGGGGGGGATTCCCACTGAAAACAGGGCTGCTACTGTCCTGCGACCATTCTGATGATGCTAATCGGCCATGCTATGGTGCTGTGTGTGTCTATCCACTCCCTGTATGATCCCCTGCAGTACTTCTGATGTGCTTTTTCCCCAAGTCCCTCAGACACACTGTGCTCCCCACACATTTCTCTGAACAGCTGCCAACAGCTAGAAACCAACCGTTGCCTGAATCTTAGTTATATCTAACATGTTGGCCAACGTATCCGGTTTACTAACAGCTGAGTAAAAATCGTGTCTATTAATTTTCCTGCGGAATTGTGCCTGTACAAAAGAATGTAACATTTATAATATGAAAACAACTAAAATGTCATTAAAACAATCTTTGGCCTGAGATAATGCAAGACGAAATGCAGTTTGTCTTGAGGTTGGTGGTGTTGTATACAGGTGTTTGTGCTTGTCTGTGTGTGAAAGAAAACAAAAGAGACTGAAAAGAAGATAAGGAGAGACATTCTGTGTGTTTCAGAAGTCAAAGAGACACCAGCTTCTTTTCCCTGTGATGGGCTATTAAAACCGGATCCCCTGAATTTCAGCAGGGGCTGTTTGGTGGCCCAGTGATCCTGAGGGTGTATGAGGTGACTGCTTGTTTGCTCTTCGACCGTCTTCCCACATCTCAGATGTCTGGCTCACTCCATTGGATTCACAGTCCCCGGCTTATTGGGGACAACCGGTGGCTCTGTGTGAGGCGATCGAATAAGGCTGCCGTGTCTCGAAGTATAATTCTCCTCTGCCGCCTCTCTCCGAGGCCCTCCACTAGGGGGCAGAGTTCGATATAGAATCCACAGAATTCACGCTGGAAGACGAGACCCTGGTCTGGTTAATGGAAAATTCTCCCTGCTAAGGAAACAAGGGTAGGAAAAAAAAAAACTATAAACGATGCAGAGGATAATATGGGACATATGAGAAGGCTACTTTGGGTGGACGTGCGATCATCTCACATGTCTCCTGAAGAACCTGTCCAGCAGGCCACGGCGTGGGGGCTCTGGTGCCTGTGTCCAGTCCAGATCGGGGGGCCGTGTGCCATGGGACCCAAATACATTCAGGTCTTTAAAGCACTCGGTCTCAATCATCTGGAGAACAGGGCATCATAACATGACAGAAGGTTATGGTAACTACTGGGGATGCAGGTGGGGCAATACGTGCAAGAGCCTGGATGTGCAGAGTGACACAGGGAGCTTCTGTCAAGCAGCACTCAGGCACATCTCACACTTCACCCCATACCTCATTCTGCCAAGGAATGGAGACGCTGCCTGTAGCGAACGTGGAGTAGAATTCATTGTCAGTTTGGTCCAGGTTGACACCCTTTACGGTGGAGAACTGCTCAATGTCCAGGACATCTCTGCAGTAGACAGCTCTCGGCTAGAAGGAGGGAAGCCTTGTGATTAGACAGATAGAAGTTCTCTACCCAAACTTTAAAAACACCATTGTGTAATATCACCTTTTAATGCAACATTGTAGCAACTTAAAACACAGTGTATGGCTATCATCACCGCACAGTTACTGCGTTACTGACTTACTGCACATTGATATTATGATATTATTATACCATTTGCACATTGTTATATAATTTTGCACTATTATATATGTGTAAGACAGCACACGCATGCATGTGTGTGTGTGAGTGAGAACATACTGTTATGTGCGTTATTTTAATATATTTAGGAGCATGTCTGGGTACCTTTAAGTATAAGATTTTCTGATAAATATAGATATACTTACGTGATATAAGTTAAGTATATATAAATATATTTATATTTTGTTGTCTGTGACTTTGTGCAGACACTGTAACCTAGGGGGATGTTATTTTACTTCTGTCATAAAACTGGTTGAAAAATTTTAACAGCAAACATACAGTACTATGCAAAAAAGTCTTAGGCAGTCAAAAGATGTGTTTTAAGCCATCTAAGCTATAGTGCACTTTTGTTCAGAACAAAATTAGAACATATGCAAATTAAGAGTAACACAATGAAAATTAGTAAAAAAAAACATTCTTCTGTTCTCCAAAAAGTTACTGATATCTAGTTGGATGGCTAGATGAACACCACTTCAGTTCCCAAACCTCTCCTCAGGGGCACCTCAGCCATTTCAGGTATTAATTTCACCACCAGCCCCTTTCATTAATTAATTTAATTAGTTTAAAAAAGTCATTTTTTATTGATTAACTGTACGAGGTGTACTAGTGGAGGAGTCAAAGAACACATTGGTGCGTCGTTGGTTGCCCCAAATACTAGGGTGATTTTAGGAGAGGTTTTGAAATGACAAAGGTTACACACTTGAACAGGTGTATTGTTATAGTTTTACGCCAACATGAAGATCATTTAATTTTCTTTGGATGCCTAAGACTTTTGCCCAGATCTGTTTATTGTGCATTTACTGTTTCATGCTGCTCACATCAGGCACAAAGGAGGGCTCCAAGATGCCAGCCTCGAGCCTTTTGAAGTTGATGTTCTTGAAGAAGGGGTGGCTCTTCACCTCAGCCGCACTGTCCCCCTGGCAGCCCAACCTTTTCCTTGGATTTTTGGTCAGCAGCTGGGAGGATGTTGGGAGAGAGAGGGGAAGATGGCGGCTGGGTGAGCGAGGCGTGGCCTGGGGGGGGAGTGGGGATGGGATTTTTGGACCCACCCCCTTGAAGAGCACGTTGCAGGTGTTGCTCACCTTCCTGCAGATGTCCTCGGTGTGCTCGGTGAATCGCTCATTGTACACCTCCTGCTGCTCCAGCAGCCGTTTCTCCACGTCCTCCCGCTTCACGCGCTCCTTGTGTCCACGGAATGGTGAGTGACCCATGGTCATCTCGTAGATGAGGCAGCCCAGCCCCCACCAGTCGGGGCTCATGCCATACCGCTCGTTGTTAATCACCTCTGGGGCTGCATGTGTTCAAAGATGTTCACTACTAGCGATGAAGCTAATCTGCTCTGGCTCCTGACTTTAAATCAAGTTTAGCCATTACACGATTACCGTATCACATTCAAACAAGGACCTATAATGAAATCTTTCCAGGGGTTAAGGTGACGGTGAGTGGCTGCGTACCCATGTAACCCACGGTGCCCACTTTGCCCCGGATGAGCTCCCCGTCAGGCACCTTGAAGGCCAGTCCTAAGTCTGATATCCTGATGTGTCCTGCAGCAGCCAAATGAGACACGAGTGTGAGACAGGGAGGCCTGGTGCAAATCACATGACCAGCAGGGCCAATTACTGCTCCCAGCTTATGACCTTTCCTGTCGGAGGTCGGCGCTTGAATTCAGTTGGTTGAAAATGGAATGTGTTTGCGTGAGATTCTTACATTAGATAAATATAGGTATCTCCCTTTTTTTCGTGGTAAACTTACCATTGTCGTCTAAAAGTATATTTTCAGGTTTTAAATCCCTAAAAAACAAAGGAACAAGGTGTGAGCAAAGATTTTCTCCTGATTCATTTTGGGTCATTCAAATTGAAGACACGTTTTCATTGTGCTTGATTCCACAATATAAGCATGTTAAAACAGAAGATCTCTCCTTTAAGGTCATGACTGACCATACATTCAATGGCCACTTTATCAGGTACCCCCACGTAGTACAAGGTACCCACTTCTGTCTCTATAATCACTTCAAAGGGGTTGAAAAAAGTGTCCACTTAGTATGTGATTTTTGTCGATTTTTGTCTGATGCCACATAAAATGTAACAATTAAGAAAAGTTTTTTTTTGCTCCAAGAAGAAAAGGAACAAAAATCAGATTTGCTTTCCGCATTTTTATTCACTTTTTAAGCAAAATAAAAGTTAATTAAAACCTTACATATTTCTGTGATCAAATTGTACGTGTCCCATCCATCGCCTGTCAATAACTACTGGTCCAAATTGAACCATATATAGGATAGCTTAGAGCATTAGGAGTATTCAACAGGATGCATTTATAGTAAGATAAAACCCAAGTGACCAAGGGGGTAAATCTACTGATGTCTACAGCAATCACCTGTAGACTATGGACTCCCGGTGCAGGTGTTCAAGACCACAGCAGATCTCAGCGGCATAGAACTGAACCCTCTCCTTCTTGAAGCCTGGCGTGCCCATGTTGTATATGTGGAACTTCAGATCCCCTCCGTTCATGATGGTCAGCACCAAACAGAGAGCCTCTTTGGTCTCGAAGGCATAGGCCAGGCTTACCTGCATGCATGGAGAAACGTCTTCTTTCATATTGTCCCACCAATTTGGGGGGGGGGGGGGGGGGGGGGGCTCCCATATACAGATGACTAACAGTAGAGTTATTATTCAACATGCACAATGACCAATTTCAGTATATTGCTCTATGTACCTTCTTGAATGGGGCGGCAGGACACTTACCACAAATCGACTATTGACTTTCTCAAGGATCTGCTTCTCGTTAAGAGCCATGGCCTCACCCTTCCGCTTCTTGATGCGCTTCTTCTCCATCTTCTTGCAGGCATACATCTTCCCCGTGGCTCGTACCTGGCAGGCACACACCTGCACACATTGTGGCACCATGCATGTTAGTACTTTGGAGGAACATCAGTCCTGCTTAATGCGTAAATATATTACACGTATCATTTTCTCTTAATTGTGCCGTGTGCTTTACATCTATGAAATAAACTCACCTCTCCAAAACCACCCTTTCCCAGAACACGATACTGTCGAAACGTGTCTTTTGTTATGTGCTGTCTGGAAACAAAAGACACGCTTTGAAATAATTTCTTGGTCAACCTGTTTAACGGCCATTGCTCCGGAAATTCTGGATTTAATAAGAATGAAAAACATTTTTATGCTCTTGAAACGCACGTCTTTGGCAATTTGCAAGAAAAAAAAAGGTCAGTCGAACCAACCTCTCCAGCATCTTCCACTGTAAAAAACGGTCGAAATACATGCTTTCTTGATAGTCTTTAAAGGGGCTTCCACCTAAATACTCGTGAAGAGATCTGTGGGGGGTAAAAGGCACACGAAGAGAGGGGTGACAGCTCAGTCTGCCCTGCAGCTATGAACTTTTGGCGAAGGAGCTCCCGTTATTAAACAACATCTTTAATACGTCTTACAAGAAACATCTGAAATGGGTTGTCTGAACCGATTCTAACTGCAGACCCTGCTGGTGGCCCCTAAAGGGCCATTTTTGTGGCCGGGGTAGGTGTAGCAGCCTGGGAACAGAGGTGTGTGAGGGGGATAGAACATGACCCTTTTACTCTGTTGTATTTTTAATTAGTGTATCTACACTTTCTTTAACCTTTGCTATGTATTGCGTACAAGATCTCGGCTATGTTTTCAGTCCTATAGGTAAAGCACTTTGAGCTGAATTTCATATGTGAAAAGTGCTGCATAAATTATTATTATTATTATTATTCGAATGAGGAAGGAACCCACCTACGACAGTCACTGAAGAGCTCTTTACAGGGACTGAGCTCCAGGTTGTCCCGGCACTGCTGTGCGTGCTCCTCCGCTACCTCCAGCACAAACTCCGACGACTGCACCCATAAACACAAAGAGCGTGAGCAACCCCCCCCCGCTGCATCCGCAGAACGGCGCTGTCAGAAGCTGCGGTTTGGACCTCGGCTGGGCCTCACCTCCACACTGAGGAACCTCCGGATGATGGACTCTCCTCGGCTCCTTCGCTTCTCGTCAGCTGTGACCTCGTAGTGGTCCTGAAGGCGGCCATACACGCCTTTTTTACCCCACTTTAACTTCCCTCTCCCCTATTCGCAATAAACTTACATGACTTTTGCACAAATCACACTTGTTGAGCACTGGGCATAACCTCAACAGACCAGGAGACAGAAGTATCAGGAGGTCGAACCCACAATCTTACAGAAGTGGGCACGGATCCCAATAACCCACTGAATGACACATACCCCCATTTATTTATAACACCGCAGAAGATGCCCAGGATCTTAATGCATGTAAAAACCTACCACAGAATGAAAACTGGAGGCCCTCTAATTAATCAGCCCAATACTTCAGTTGTGCTAAACAGATGAACAATCCTAGTGTTATTTTTCTTTAAATATGACTTATAATGAGGCTCTTGTATATTCCTTTGTTTGTTTTTGTGTTTCAAACCCAAAATAATTCCCGTTTCCAATTGACCCGACTTATCTTACACTCCGCAGTCATAGAACATCCCAGGTCCTGGTCCACTGAAGACAACAAGCACAGGATGCCGACAAGCATGTCTCCTTCCTCCACGGTCCTGTTCTGCTCTTACAGGCGTGACCAGTGCTCACACGGATGGTAGCATATGCGGGTGCACTGATCACGTTCCTCTCGTGGCATTCCATTTTGGTCACCCCCCCCAGCCCTCTGCAAACAGCAGATTTCAGCCAGGGCTCCCATTACACAAGTTTCTCCATGACGGTCAGCTGCCCCCCACCATGACGCTGTGGAAACGCATTGCCTGACGACTATCCTTTCAACAACTCGGCGTTCCTTGGAGTCCTGGAATTTCACAGCACATGCGGCGCTTTTCCCACCGTGGGGGGGGGGGCTTTGGATTTCCATTCGTATAACCTTCAGCACACGTGCCCCAGTGAATACCACTAACTGGGGAAGCTCCCTGGATCAGCCATTCATAACTTTCCAATTTAAAAAAAAACTCACCACCACCATATCTTCTCAAGTATATTTCACTTCAAACTTCTTATGGAGTCAAAAATAATATGAATTTGTTCATTGCTTGTTTTTACTTGTGTTGTTGGATGTCATCTTATTTTGTAATAAACAATAAAGTTTTCTTGAATATTGAATCTTGATTCATATAGTTAAGCTGCTTCTATTTTTTTAATGATGAAAATACAACAGCTACTGTGTTTCAGCCTTGCAGCGCATTACCAGGCAGGTTATTCACCACGCACATCTACCACTATATTCGACAATCGCCCGGTATGTACTGTGACTGCTGGTGCTCAGTCAAAATAACCAGTAATTAGTGGTGAGCTCCTTATGAAGCTTCCTGACTCCCAGCTCATGTTTTGGCCCCTGACAAAACCAGGCTGTGGTCACAGTGGGACAGCCGGTATCTACAGTCAGAGTAAACATGGTAAACCTCTCGCGGGACGAGTGACGTCTCTGAGGGCCACAATTATGACAGTGACGGAAGAGCCCCCCCACTCTTAAGCAGATTGGTTTGATTACAAGCTGCTTGCCTGAGAGGTGTTGGGTTGATCCCTCCCCATGAAGGATTGCCTAAAAGTCTGGGGATGGGGGTGTTTTCACTATTCCCTTGAAGTCGGCCCACAGAGTCGGCCTCTCCTCCCCAAAAGACAACAATGGACCGGTCGGCTCCGGCACTGTGCCCTCATCCTGTCGAGAAGCAGAGGTTACGCAACAAGGCCTCCTGGGCCAGCTCCATAGCGGTCTGGGCCCGGCTCCGTGCTGACGTAGCAGGACGCCCCTGGGCACACGCCTCGAGCAGCCGCCCTCCCCCGTTCACTCCCACCCTCAAGAAAACACACGTTCCTCTTCCTGCCCTTTCCGTTCCCCTGCTAATAGCAAACTGCCCGCCAGGCCTGTGCTTGTAAAATGGAAACAGCGTGGGCACCAAAACAGAAGTGTCCCCCGAGTCAGACATCCGCCGTTTGATGGGGACAGTGGGGGGAGGGGAACATTATCTCAATTAAACCAAAATAACGTATCAGGAATGGTGACAGTGCTGGCCGAGTGTGGGCAAGGCACACCACCAGAGTCCTCCTCGTTTCCCCATTACATTCCCACTGCACATGCCCGCCTGACTCAAGAGTCATGTTCCTGCACGTAGGGATGCCCCGTGCCTCCCCAAGGGCAGGCCGCGTCGCACAATGGCTCCTTTCATCGCGGCTGCATGCCTCCGCCGATATTTTGGGACTGAGACATGTCACGTCACGCGGGTGACATTCTGTCTGGCTGTAAGTGAAAGGTGGAGCCCTGAGTCTCAATTAGCGTCTCATTAGGATGTTCTTCGGGAACCCGGTGACGTTGGGGTCAGTAGGTGGGACACGAAAGGGTACTGGTACCAACGGGGCATCTCCGGAGCATCACAGATCGAGACAAACATGCGGAAACGAGCAAATACTATGTCTGCCGCGCAAATCCAAATCCATATGATAGAACAGGTCATTAAAAATTAAATAAGATAAAATAATGCTAAGGGAACACCTGCATGGCTGTGGGTTCGAGTCTAACCCAGGATCAGTTTGTGGACTCTATACTCTTTGGAGGTTTCCTACTGCAGACCAGAGATGTACAGTTAAACCAAATTGCATCTCTAAACTGCCCGTATGTGACAAGCAGCGTGCATGAGGGGCGGGGGGCAGGGGGACCTGAAGCAGTCAGTACCATGGCATCCAGCAGCTGGATGCAGTTCATCAGCTCGAGCCGGGTCTCGCAGAAGAGGCGGAACAGCTGGCGGCCAATGGGCTGCTTCTCGCACAGGCTGAGGTAGTCGCGCTCTGAAACACACAATCAAGGCAGCTTCCAGAACCTTCGTAGGGCTACAGCTTATGACACATTCGGTTGCTGTGTTATCCACCTCCAACGCGCTCAACCATGAATAAATTTAACCCATTAAACAGTCACAGTTTCAGCAGAACAGGGAGAATGAAAGTGCATCACAGTGTGTTGAGACGGATACAGTAAGCCAATATGGAATGTGAAAAGCAGTGTGTAGGCCGTGGGTTCAAATCCCATTGCCAGCAAAGTAATCACATCATAGCTAGGACCTTGAGCAAGACCCTTAACCCTAACTGCTCAGGGGGCCTAAGAGGCAGAGAAGGTGGAGCCCCGAGGGGGAGGAGCTACAGGCTGTGGGTGGGGCTGGGGTCAGGAAGCTCACCGAGGCTGCTGCCCAACTCCACGCACTGGCTGATATGCGGAAAGCGCAGGATCTCCTTCCATTTCTTGCTCCGTCCTTTCCGCTTCCCGCCTCCGCCTGTGGAGAAGGGAGAGAGGACAGGATGGAGAGGTGACCAGCCAAATGACCAGCTCTGGGGTGATGGCCACTACGAGCCATGCTGCAGGCTTTCAGAGGATGGTAATACTAACCGGCGCTAAGCAGCATCTGACACCTCACTAACCAACCAATCATGTGGCAGGCAGTTCGCCTCTAGGGTCACGTTGCGCAGGTTCAAGAATAAAGAAACGGTGCTGCTTGCAAGTGCCCGTTTATTGATTTCTCTCTGTTTCAGCATCAGTTACGGAACGGCGAAAGCACCAGAGAATTGCACGACTTACTGGCCCATTTCATTACCCGCAGCAGAATACCCAACAGCAGCATCATTCTGGCGGCCAAACAAAATGACAGATTCGGTACCGTCAGCGAAGCAGCTCCAGACACATGGAGGGTTTGGAACCTGAGGCTTCTCAAGCTCTACCGTTAAAGAAAAAAATAGCGCAAGGAACACAAGAAGGCTGCAAACTGCAGGAGGGTCGAACAGAGGGAGGTGGCATGGCTCTCCGGTCGGCAACAAGGAGTGGCTCTGCGGCCGCAGAAAATGCGACACCTGAGTCCTCGGCCATTTATAGGTTACATTCTACCCACAGAACCTCGTCTTCTATCCTCTATGCTTCTCTCTCAGGGAGGAGGGCCCCGGGGGGAGCCAACACAGCTGAGAGAAGGAGTCAGTTGGAGTCGGAGACTCCCTTCGGAGCAGCGCACTCTGCCAGGGTGGATTCCATCCGCGTGAATAAGGCCAAGCAGCCTTCCAGCACACCATGCGCTATTAAAACCCAGGGCAGTGCTGTGGAGAGCATAGCTTCTTTTTATGTCTTTCTATTGCAAAAAAAAAACATTGAGAGCCCATCTCCATAATCGTACCAGCACTGGATTAGTAGTGATTCTCCTTTAAACCAACCGGTGCTCCCCTAGGCGCTGAAGAAAAGATAGTCGTGTGTTTTAAGCCCTGCATTAGCAGGTATACAGACATCTTAAAGTAATAATTTGGGAATTCTCCAGTAAATCATGCTGCCGGACCCCTGTGTGACCACATCAGCAGGTTCCTCATTCTTCTACGAGAAACGGCTGCCGCAAGGTGAGGCTGGTCCACGCGGCCGAGGTTCCACCGATCCCAGGCGTAATCCCATACACTATTGGCCGCACTTGCACAATGAAGCATTTCACCAGTTACCCCATAAAGCCGACTCAACGACCGCGGGATCGGGGTTGTCAAGACGATACTCCTGAAGACCACAACAAGCAGAGCCGAGGGTCTGGTCTCTCATCCGTGGACATGGCAGTCAAACATTGGGAAGAGCCGTAAAAACCTGCACCGTCATCACAGAAATACACACACAACCGACTGCATGTGCAGTTTTACCAGCAATCTGCCCCCAGCAGCAGGGGGTGATCAGCACCACGTGAACAGATGAGTATCCTCACAGCCAACTGTGCTAATAGGACCACCCCCCCCCCCCCCCCCCCCAGGTAATTCATATTTCAGACTGATGGTAAAGAGAGCGGGACAGGCTGGTACACTCCTCACACTTCCAGTCAAAGGTACAGAACGAGCATCATAATGGGAGCATGGATAGTTAGCTCTCGTAATGCAGCAACAGGCTGCATAAAACATAAATACCTGAACAACACTGTAAGAATGTAACAGTACATGCATTTGTACCAAAAATCTTCGGTACAGGTCTTTCGATTTGGTACGCATATGTACTGAACAAATGCAGCAAATGTGGAACCTTTGTGTGTTTGTGTGTTTCCCCCGAGCAACATTTGGAAGTCGCGCCACTACGCATGCGCACATACATCCTAATGTGAAGCTGGAAGGTGTTAATGCCAATGCAAGTATAGCATGGGTATTTTTTTAAATGCCACACCATAATGGATATTTACTTTGTTCTGTTTTGAATTTTTGAGACAATACTTGTGCTTCTTGCACAATTCGAATATTAAGCTGAACTCTGCTAATGTAAATACAGTACAGATCAGGTACAGTTAATTTTCTAAATGTGCACCTTAATGGATATTTATTGTATTTTTATTCAAAATATCAAAAAATATCAAAATATTTATTTTGATTTACTTTAAAGTAAATTTTAGTTTTTTATTAGCACCAGTTTTGACATATTTTTAATTTAAGACAGTCATACTTTGTTCAGTAAATCAGTTTAAAGAAATAAAGAAAAAAGAAGGAATTTATGTTTTGTTTGCTTTACTCCCACTGTTACTTTACTCCCACAAGAATTTTGTTATTTAATTTGAGAATGACCACCATGTCATCCCTTGAAGGTAGCAGATAGCTCTGCAGGCACTTAGAGAGGGAGCAAGCAGTTTGTGTGTCAGTGTCCATGCTGAACGTGGGAATGTCAGTGCTGAGAAGGCGTTTCCACAGTGGGATGTTTGCTGGTCAACCGGGAAAGCCCGTCCAAAATCCACAAAGTCACTGGACCAACTCCTAAAACACTGGCCAGCTTTACAGGCAATCAGTACTCACGACATGCCCGATAGCTGACATTTAAAACACAATGTCTTTTCCAGAAATAAATCATTTTTAACTGGAAGGCTGTCGCCGGGAGTAGGCATGGCCAAGGCGTACGGAAATCCTGGCTGTGCACTTCTGACCCTCATCTTCCACCAGCCCACTCCACGGGACCACACCACCTTCCCCAGCGTCCTCCAAGCACCCTGAAGCTGTGGGCTGATATTTTTGCTGGGTTTCTGCCTGCTGTGCCTCCCACTGCATACTCAACCAAGTTCTGGGATGCATCCCTCTCATGGCCCTTTGGTCAACTTCCAAACATCATGACTGACCATCTATCCATTCATCCACTGCTTTTCTGCCCCTGGGTGTTTTACTTACACGAAAATGTTCTGAGGACACAGCAAAAAATGATTTGCTCAGAGAAATCACCAATCGGATTGTGGAGGAAGGGGTCCAAGACATCTGATAGGTTGGTCCTACCCTCTCTACTCGCTTAGACCCACCTCCTCTACAATCTAATTGGTTATCCCTGCGAACCAATCATTTTGGTTCAGCACAGGGCACAAGGCTGGGGTACCCTGGATGGGAATCTAGTAAAATCACCAGCTCAAGGATCAAATTACCACCTGCTCCACTGGGGAGTGTAAGCAGTTTTCATGTTGCCTTGAAACCTTGCAGCCCCCTTTATCTCTAAATGCTCAGAATGCCTGCCTATTGGCCACCCAGGCAAACAGTCTTTAGATCTTCTGACATCCATGCTTTGCTGATTTTCTGAGCACAGAGCAGAGTGGGCACAAGGCGTGTAAGTGAACACACCCCAAATCACACGGTGTCATTAACCAGAGAGGGATAAGAAGCTTAGCATCACGGGGTGGCCGTCGCTACCAGATTCACATTTTGTTCTACTTCACTTTGAGCAGAAAAATATGGGATGTCCCCCAAAAAAGATCAAAAACAGTTCGAACTTATTCGTTTAAAAAATTAAAAGCAGTAGCGCTGATCTGCTCAGTCTGCTTCAGAGAAATGGCGTAAATGCTGAGCGTAACATATCGCATGCCTCTGAAAGCCAAGGAAATTCTCATGCTGACAGAGTCAGTGGGCGATGATGACCAGTAGTTACACCAGGGAAGAAAGGCTGGCATTTTGCTGACGATTGGTGTTACAGATAAGACCACACACTGAGCAGCGTGGATGTAGCCAACGACTGATTACTGGTAAGTACTTTTAAGTTAATGTTTAATACCCATTACACTGACTTTCACACGGAAATAGCAATAAAGGGCAATTCAGATCTGACACCTCAGTACGCATCTCACGGGAGAATATTTCAATGAAACCACTGTAGAGCAATGGAATTTACTCCTGTTTTGCTGTCAAATGACAGGTACCAAACAAACCTATTTTGATGATTAGACACAATGAATCTTTATAAAATCTCCCAGTTGTACAAGCACTCCTAGGAGCAGAAGCCCTTTGCTTGTGACATCACTAAGTGCAAACCACAAAGCTCTAAAACAGGGCTATTCAAATCACGGCCCACGGGGGCCGAGTCCTTCAGGCTTCCCAGCCTCCCAGCCAGGTGTGGGGCCTCTGGCCAATCAGAATCAGTCATTATTACACTGACTACCTGGAAGAACTGAAAAGAAGGCCTGGATTTGTAATCGGGGCCCAAATTTTAAGAGCCCTGCTTTAACAATTTTTTTGACTTCCCCTCATTTTATTTCATAACTGGCTAGTAACCCTGGGGGGACCAGCTAAAAGCTTACAGTAATTTAATCATCAATGGGAAAAGATGTAAAACCAGCACTCTAAACACAAGGAGCGATACATTCGGTCAATCTGAAGCCGAAGAGAAACAGACTCATGCTGCACGGATTAAACGGTTGTCTGTCGTCTCTCTCTCTCTCTCTCTCTCACTCTCTCTCTCTCTCTCTCGCTCTCTCTCTTGCTCTCTCTGTTGTACTATTTAAATCCCAACATCTTCCTCATGTCTCCTTAAAAGTCAACAGACCGTAAAAAGAAGCTTGGGAACCGGCTGACTGACCCTATTTTTACTTCAGAATTTCTGCATAGCACTGAAAAATTGGGGACAATGCCCTCTGGGGGGGGGGGGGGGGGGGCATGTCTGATGTGCCACAGTGCAGCCCACTTGTGTTCAATCGGTGACCTTGTAAACGTTCCGGAACCTGAAGCAGTGATGTCGACCGCGGCCGGGACCTGCAGGGGACCTGCCTGTTAAGTCGAGTGGAGCCCAGAGCTCAACAAACACACCAAGAACCTAATCCCTACCGACACGAGTGGCCTGAATTAAACAATAGGTCACGTCCTGTCCTGCGTAAATCCCCATTTGGTGTGGGGCAGGAGCAACGACAGTGTTCATGGGCTGTATGTGTGTGTGAATCAGCAAAAGCTGGCAGAACGCTCCTGGACAGGAAGGCAGCTGAAAACGTTACTCCGTTTCTTTCCATCACAGATATCATGGTGGTTTCAATCATGGTGGTTTCAGTCACGGTTTCAGAAGCGGTCTTCCGTTGTGAGCCATCCTAATGTGGTGTGCTCTGAGTGCCCCTACACTAGCAGGCGCTGTGGAGATGCCCCCAACATCAGACTGAGGCTCACAGCCCTTAGACTGACTCTCAAATTGTGTTAAGTGCCACAAAAAAGGGGCGTGTGTGGATTTTGTCTGTATTAAACTGTGGGGATCAAATGTCCCCCACAATGTGATAAAAACCTGCTATTTTGACATTGTGGGGACCATTTTCTTGGGTGCAATGAAAAAAAAAAATGCCAAAAGTCTCATATTTTGTTTGGTTACTTATGGTTAAGGTTAGGGCTGGGTAGGGGTTAAGATCGTCATGTTGGTGTTAGAATTTTCCCCATAGAAATGAATGGAGCGTCCTCACAAAGATATAATTACAAACCTTGTGTGTGCACGTGCGTGTATGTGTGTGCGTGTGTGTGTGTGTGTGTGTGCATATGAGTGTGCGCACGTCTCTTCTTAATTTTCGATTATGAATAGACAAGAGCTTCAGACACAACAGTGAAGCACTGAAAGAAAAGTGGGTCTAAGTGGGAGCGTGAGGACGTCTCCGTATTAAACGCAGGAAAAACCCCCCTAGCTGACATTTCTAGTCCCCCCAGGCCGAGCTAAACAGCCGCTTGTGAGGGATGACCCACCCAAGCAGCCATAACAATCACCCCTTTCCACATTTTCAGCACGACAGAGCGGGTCGGGTGGAAGCAAAAACCACACTGAGTCTGCCAGTGTCCTGCTGGACGTCGAGATGTGCTGCTCTGCCAGTGGGGGAAGGGTGGGGGGGGGGAGAGGTGCCGAGGCCAATGATTTTGATGTCTCCCATTGACCCCCTAGAAGATCTAGGCTCTGCCATGGCCGGAGTAAAAATAACCCAGGGCGCCGGATGGGGTACAGGGAGCAGTGGTGATAAGAACTGGGGGGTTGTGCGTGAGGGGGGAGGTCGATGGGCTGCTGAGGGTATATAACAGGCAGGGGCTGGCCAACGGAGAGCCAACACCAAATGTGAAACTACAGGAGAAAGGAACAATCAAAATATGGCAGACAGGGTAATAATGATGAGCTCCTTTCAGAGTCTCTCTAGAAAAGTATACTATTCAACTGGAAATGTTAACCGGCCGTGCACACAGGAAGTTCTCATGCCTTTTAAGAAGCCGGCCGCGGGACAGGCGAAGCAGACGTCTCTCCTTTTGTTGAAAAGTTACGTAAACGGTGACTTGTGCCGAATAAGTCTTGTTTATTTCCTTAGCAACCATTTAGATGCTAGAGGACGTCCCAGTCCCCATCTCATAACTCATTCCCAGGCTTCCATCATGAAACATCAACCAGTCTGACAGGCCTTAAAGCTATTTTTAGTGTCGCCTCAAGGGGCGGGGCAAAGTCAGACACTCAGTTCACCTGTTTCTCATTCCCAGGCTTTTTCCTATCTCTTTGCCCCCAGTAAATGTTCCAGACCCTGAAACTCTGGACAATACTCAGTCGTAGCCTTTCCATGACCTAACGTCTCTTTTGGTTTTCGGTCGCTCCCTTTATCTCGCATGTTTATGGCTGTCTTTGTTTTCGTCCCTCCCGGCTGCTTTTGTCAGTCCCGCCTCCACTCCCATTCCCGCACGAAGTCCTCCTACCTTCCTCCATCCCCGTGTCACATGGTTTTCCCCCATGACCCCACCTGGAGCAAGTCTTATGCGTATGTTTACTAAAAAAGTTACTTAGATTACCACTAAAAAGCAGAATGAATTCAAAGTACATTTTAACCCAATCTTTATTTATGGTTAATTTAATGTATTTTATTTGCAGTTGACACTTTCTGTCCCGCTAATTATTTGTTCTAGACACATTTACCAAACATTAAGATATGAAAACACTCAAAGCTTTCCTGATATTCCCAGAATGTTCCCACGACTACTATTATAACAAAATAATAATACAAAAGCAAACACAGAGCATATTAATTGCACATTAATTGCATTAAAAGTATGTGCAGGTAATAATATCATCGTGCTGATATTGACAGAGCCTTTGTTAAACGTGGCAGTTAACGTGACTGTAATACCGTTTCCCCTCCAACTTTGAGAGGACCTTCACAAGACATTGCCTAAGGTTCTGGGAATGTTCTCTGTTAGCTGGCTATGACTATCATTCACAAGGGAATCACCAGCAGAATGTAGGGTTTGGTTGGGTTTTAACACAAAGCTATGGTGTAATATACTTGGGGCAGTGCTGCAGTTAGCGTCTCCTTCCAAAAGATGATTACGCTGTGTTTGGACCGTTCGATTCTCTAAAAGCACCACAATTATCTTACAAAAGGTGAGTATTTAGGTTCCAGGCCCGCGAGAAGGTAAAGACGAGCTCGGGCAGATTCTGCGAGATGCGAGCGACACGCGCCCTGACCTGGGGCTCACACCAGCACGGCATGACATCACGTGCCTCTCGCCACTACAGTTACTTCTGCTCCAGGAAATCTGCAGAAACCACATCCTAACAGCCAAACTGCTGAAAACAGCTGCAGGAAAAGATGCAGAAAAAAAAAATCGCTCACGAGCGAACAGCTTCTGAATGGTGCGCATTCATTCCGCGCATTTCGCTTTCCCTGATGACGTCCTGCTGCTCTCAGGCAGGGTGTGAGCCGTGCTGTCATGGCAAGCCGTGCCTTTCCTGCGAGTTACGGCTCTCCTGCTCCGCTGTGCCCCTTCGCTCTGCGAGGAGAGAAGAACCCGAGGTGTACCACGCTGAATCTCACAGCTACACGATGCGGCATCAACAAAGTTCACGTGCTAAATATCCAATAGGCTCTTATTATCCCTCCTGTTTCATGCTCACCACACGAATGTAAACCCCAACTATAAATATCAAAACACAAGTAGGCATGTTACCAAAGAAAACAAACCAAAATTCTCACAACAGGAAAACACATCATTATCTAAGCGATATATTCCCAAAGTAAAACATTAAGGGTCAAGGTCAAGGGTCATGTGACTTTACCTTTTATTTCCTTTATACTTTTCTGAATCGTAATCTTTAATCAGAAGCAGGAGACCCCTTACAAAAAAAAATTAGTCAATGGGGATCAATTAAAAATGGTTGGATATTTGTGTGCGTCTCCAAGCAGCAAGTAAAACATCTAAACTTTTAGTAGGCTGTAAGTTTCAATGTTCTGGACTTCTACTATTAACCACTGGTTCTCCTGTAGGAGCTTGGACTTTCAGTGGCTTTGCAATAATAATGTTACTTCCACTGTAAATGTCAATGCATCTCTCTGGTTTTCCCCTTTCTGGGTTCATGTGTGCAGAGTATTTTTGAGGAGAGACATTCTCGTTGCATTCTTAAAATTCTCACGGAAGTTAAAGAAGGCTCCTGATTTTAATAAATGTAATTATTCACAAATGGTATGGGCTATTTTTTAAACAAGGCCTTTAACTTTTCACGGGACCACTTTATATAGTTAAATAAGGCTTCTTAGTTGTTTTTAAACACAGAAAAATTATTTCAAGAATGCAAGCCGGCTGTTTAAATTTCCGCTTCAGGCGTTGTTGTAATCAATCGAAATGATATCTTATATTTAGCACAGGTTTAAAAATAGCACATAGCCACTAGCTGCAGGCGCTGATAATGTCTTGAATGTTGACGAAAATCCAGCCACACTAGTCTGTGACCTGAAAGTCACCCAGACGTGACACTGAGGTAGCTGTCACTTAGCCATGTGAGATACAGAGTAACACGTGAGCAGCATCCATTCAGGAAGAAATCGTGAAATGGTGCCCTGGGAATCAGCCAGGTGCCACAAACTTCCTTCTCTATAAATAGACTACAAAAGGAATGTGAAATATCCCTCACGATAACGTCTGCTGTCCTTTCCATTTGAGTCACATGCCAAAACAGCACCGAGAATCAAGCCTCCCTCCGCATCAGAGCATGTCAATGTCACTCGGACGGGACTCAACGTTTTCCACAAAAATCATAAACCTGGAACAGGACCTGGGAGTCCTGGGTGTCCTGGGAGTCCTGGGACTAGAGCACAAGCAACCAGCTGTACACACCCAGGAGAAAACAGGACTTGCGTACATGAAGCCAGGAAACAGGGTTAAACAGATTGTCCTGCCCCTGTCTCTCTGAACACTTCCAACTTCCCCTCCAGCTGTTTTTGTCTCCCCCCTCCCCACCTCAAAAGACTTTATTCTTTGCCCACACATTACTCCCCCCCCCCCCCCCCACACACACACACACACACACATTATCACTATCAAAAGGTCCAAGGCTACTGGCCAGGATGACACTATTGCAGGTCCCATGACCTTAACTTCTCACTCTGTTCGGTGGGTCATAAGAGCTTCATAAACAAACACAAGTGTTACTGACATACATGATGTCACCTTGTGATTCTGCAGTGGGTTTAGTCGTTACCCTCCAAAAAGTCTTATAACCTTGGAACAGTATAAAATGCTTTGGGTTTGGGTCACCGCAACATTGTACAAGTCTCATGTGCTACATGCATTTAAACATTTCCACATGTAGAAGCTACAGTGTTCATTCATTACAAAACACTTAAGTCAAGGTGAACATTGCTCAAACATTATTTAAGGCCTTCAAGGCTACACTAGGTTGTTTCTGAGTGAAGATCATTTTCATGCTGAAAGTCCTACAAAAGAATTCAGCCCAACTGGACTTGACTTCAAGAATCTTCAGAATCTTCAACTACTATATCAAAACTCAATCTCTGCATGCTAATTACATATTAAACATTACATGGTTGGTCTTCATAATTTATGAGCCATGGTAGTTAAGCAGAACCACATAGTTTTGTACATGATAGATAGTGTTACATTTCTTTCACGCCTCAACTCACAGATTCAATGACGAAAGGCAGAAGCATACTTGAATTACAACCTGAACTTTACTGCAAATGTTGCCACTGCAGCAACTGTGTGATTTTTGTAAATGATTTTCCGCCTCTTTGCTACTCAGTCACCTTCAGCTCCACTGAAAGCAAAGGGGAAACAAGGGGACACGTCTCCCACAAAAAAAGGCATTCAGAGAGAACTAAGAGCACCAACATGCAAACATTCCTGAACCTGAGCCAAACCCTCATATTTGCTTAGAGATACATCCTGTTGCTTTTCTAGCAACGATCAGTGCATAACATTTGCAAGCAAACTAGACGAGGGGCTTTCATGTGGAACATGTGGGTATGTCTCCTCTGTGCATTGTTAGTGACAATGACATCCTACAGACTCTCTGATGACACTGTGATAGATGCATTTCACAGGAATACATCAAGCTCAAGCTGCAGAGATAATTTTAATACAGACATACAAAAACCTGCTGAACTTGGGACGCTCACGCACACATCTCCTAATATTGATGTTTAACTTCTAGTACAGTAAGAGAGTGATACTTAAACAGTGGAATTCTCATGCAAGGAGAAGTATCACTAGGTGACAGGACTTGCTCATCGTTACGTTTATCACTGGAACCAGAAATGACTGAGGGATTTTTAACACTCAGCAAACACAATGAAGCATATCTCTGTATGGATTTCAAAGTACAGAGACTCCCAGCATTATGATAGTCCATATTACAATATTTTGACTTTACAATGGGTATTATTATAATTATTCAACATTTTACATGAGATATTCAACACTTTATTATAAAACAGGCTATGTGTTAATGACTTTGCCCCAACTGTAGATTAATGTAAGTGTTCTAAGCATGTGTATGGTAGGCTAGGCTATGATATTTGTTTGGTTAGGTGTACTATATAAAAAATGCATTTTCACCTTACGATACTTTCGGCTTACCATAGGTTTATCGGAACGTAACCCCATCGTAAGCCAGGGAGCGTCTCTGTAAGAATTACAGATATGACAATATGACCAGGTTTCCCCACACAACTACAACCTTAGGAAGTCAATCCTAGTTTCTGTCTATACTGATCAACTTTTCCAGGGGAATGAATCTTCATTGAGCCATTATATCTTCCAAAGACTGACTCTTCTAAAAGGATTCCATCTCAAAGGAGCTGACAATGGGTCATGGAACTACCAGGATCTCACGTCAAGTACCTGGTGGGGGGTGGGGGGGGAATCAGTGGTGTGAGCTCACCTCCTTTCATAAGAGTAAAACCCAACGCTGAAGGCCTCTTCCATCTCAGTTTCACATTTAATGTCAACTGCTATTAGTGAGCCTGGAGTGGCTCTGGTATATTTTCCTGGGTTTTTGGGAAACAAGCCAGCAGATACATTCAAAAGGCCTGTAATCTTTCCCTGCAGAAAAGGTTTTTTTAGTGAGAAACATAAAAGAAGGACTGCAGAACCCTGTGGAAGTTCGCATTAAAACTGAAGCATTGAATAATGACGAGTATCACTGAACACACTTATTAAACCATCGTCCCTGTTACTGTACATTAGAAGTCAGTTCATGCTCCACTCATTTCTACTTATTTATCTTACCTGATTACAACCTTGAAAGCCCAGACCTTTAGCAAGCAATGAGAAAAGAAAAGTAGGTGTCTATAGACCAACCCTCAGGGTGGATACGTACTGCTTTCTACGCACCATCTACGTGTCGGGAGCTTTGTTCTAATATGTTTTGGTCTGAATAAAACAATTAAATTATTACTCTTTTCTTTGGCCAAGATAACAAATAAAACCACCCAAAAAAGGAAGCTAAGACAATGCAACCACAAGGAAGCCTGACTTCTTAAAAAGTCCACAGTCATCCACCCAAGGAAGATTTACAACATGATGTCATAATCTGACCTCTCTAAGAGGAAACAAACAAAAAAAAAATACACCCACACACACATTCTAGGATTTGATTCCAAGTTACCCAGCAGAGTCAGTAAATAGCTAGACGTGCCCATTCGATACTGAACGAAAGTACTTATGTAATCGAAGTTATGTTAGAATGTAATAAGTTGGTTTGTTGAATGTGTCATTAGCTGTCTGCTTCCTGAAGTCCACAGAACAGGACTGAGATCAACCAAACACAGGAAAGACCTGAGAACATCAGGTTCAAGCAGGTTACTACAAGGACCAAGGAAACATATGGGCCAAAAAGGTTAAGAATGAACACATGCCAATTCCAAAGTGATAATGAATGAGTTCTTGAATCAAATGAACATATTGTTCTTTGTAGAAATAAATCACATCATTACAGTGACAACAGTGACAACCCAACACACTGAATGCAAAACCAGTAGGCATGTTATATCCAATACGAATGCAGAAAATGTGAAATGTGATTTGGAATTTGTCCAGAGGCACTCAGTGCCATATCTATCGATATTCAGAACAGGACCATAGGTATTATATGTGATATTAATTAGATTGTCACACTGAACAAGGACAAAGAGAGCCACAGAGATGCAGCCCTTAGACAGATGGTGTGGTGCCACTGGCTAATGGTCAAATTAAGATCAGAATCACCACTGCAAATGAGGGAGCGGGAAGAGACTGGCTGTGCCAAGTATGATGAAATTCCCAGCTCTCCCATACATGGACCATACACAACAAGAGTGCGTTTATATACCACATATGCACTTAAGGACAAAGGTCTGGTCATTAAAGCCGAGACCACATGTGAAGACGATGCCTTCCTGCACAGCTGATCATACGACCAGCTCTTACTGACAGGCCCAGCTGTCGGGTACAGGCTGCCCGCTAGCCCATTCGATCCGACCTGCCGTGCTGTAGACATGATGGAGACCAAAACATTTACGCCTACAAGTTAATCTTTTAAAACCTGTTCACAACTCTCCACCTACACATCTACTTGGCTTTTATAATAGTTTTTTTTTTTTCTTCCAAGCCTCCTGCTGGCATTGATCACATTTTCATCTGATCCCATTATAAAACATCTGCCCCAAAGTCTTAGTCAAGCTACAGTTTTGACCCCCGTTTTAAATCCGAACCAGTGGGTTTCGCATCAAGATCTCAAATTCCTGCTACATGATATTGCACCCAACTAAGGTTTAGTGCTGCAGCTGTGTGTACTTTAATTATAAAGGTCCCCTTTCCTGTAAATTCCCTTATTTTCTCCTAATTTTGACCTTTACCCGTCCACTCAGTTCTGTTAGCTTGCTGCTCTAAAATAATTATTTATAACGATGCAATTGCGGAAGCTCGTCGAGAAACGTCGAGTGCATTACCAGCCCCTCCATTTACAGCAGCAACTACGCATTAGTAAAACACACCGGAATTAAACCAACAAGTGAACATAGCTGAGGTTGGCTAATTCATTTCTCAGTACTCTTGGGCACTTTGGAGGGATTTAGAGCAGTGGAATCATTCTCAATAATATATCAGTTAACACATCCATATCAGCAGAGATGTTAAAAGAAATCAAGATACTGGCAACAGACCGATGTGTCGATCTTGGCCAATATAGGTTAATATTTCGACTTTAGTCAATACTCAAAGTTAGCAGCACCAAAGCTGAAGACATAACGACAAGCAGTTCTCGACTGAGTAATACATTCCACAAAGCCTCCCTGTCACCAGCATGAAATTTTAGTTGAGGATTAATTATCCAGTTATGCATGCAAATAAAACAAACGACTGCGTCATACGATGTCATAGCAATAATTGCTAATGACGATTTAATTGTCTTTGTCTCCGTTCATTTTATAACATTATTAAAGAGTTAGCTTAATCATAGTTTAATAATACACATACACCTTATGAAGAATAAACATTGAACATTGGGATATATAATAAAAATTGCATTGCATTTCGGATAAGCGGAAGATGATGGAGGATGGATGGATGGATGGATGGATGATGCATTGTATTAACGTATTACGGTTACATGGTATACTGCGATATTTTCAGCAAAATTGTATAGTGGAGTATCCTTGGCGTGAGCAAATTTTATTGCTGAGATTTCAAAATAATATTCTTTAAAAAAAACTGCCAAAATACCATACATCGTGGTGTGGTGTGATGTCTGGATGATATAAAAACATACTGCCAAAGCTTCATACTATTAAATATTTCCATTAGATACAACTCAAGCCACCATCATTAATTCGAAAATAGTCCATTACTATGGCCATAACTTTGGTCTTTCGGGTAAAAAACATATAAGCCAAATGCATAGTAACAATGGAAGAAACAGGTTAATGCTCTCCAAACTGTGCATTTCATGTTTTTCAATGCATGGCTGCAGATGCAAAAAAAAAATAAATAAAAATCATATACAGACGCTCCTCTACTTACTCACGAGCTACATTCCGAACGGCCATTCATAACTCGAAGTGTTCACTCCGGTCGTCTAGTTCCAGTTTTTAGTTCACCGCTATTACCTAAATATCCCATATCTGAAATGTGAGTTTATTTTGCCATCAGCTGAAACTGCTGATATCAAGAGACATGTTATTTTGGTATACGAAGATTCACTCTGTATTGAATTATGAAGTTGGAAGCATTTTGCGTTTGTTTCAGACATATTCATATCACTCCAAATCAGTGGGATAGAAAAAAATGGACAACATAATAATAGTTGCTTGTCCTATTGGCATAATCTACCGATTTTGCTGCAGCATAAATAGTGGCAGCCATCAGGGACCCAAATAGTCATTCGATCGTGACTGGGGTACTTAACAACCCCATAAACACGCACTCGGACACAAGTGCAGGTGCTATGCAGAACTTTTATTAAACAGACAGAGAACACAAAGAATCTGAAATCACAATATCTGGTTTAATATCCCATTCTGGGCTGGTGGACATTGAAGCACTACGTAAAATGAACCTGATGTAAAAAGAAATAAAATGTCATGAAACCAAGTGATACAAATCAGGCACCGTCATAAAATATGTCGAAAAGTGTAATGCTGTGCATATGCAGATGTGTGAGGTATAAACAGGGCAGTGGTATGTGCCGCTACCTGATCCGTACAGCATTCCCAACCCGTGGAAATAATGACGGAAATATGACATTTCTGTTTCATCCAACTATTTTTATAGAGATGAATGGAAACGACTCTAGCGATTATACAAAATAATAACTGTCAGCTCAAATAATCGCGAACAGGCGATTATGTAATAATTGTGACAAGCTTAAGATTTTTCTCCCCCATACCATTGAAGACACGTAACAACAAAAATAAAATCACATAAGCCAAAAACATACTAATAATATGTATTGAAGAACACGTTAAATAAATAACAATATGATGTTTACTCACTGTCACTGTAAATTTATTTGTAGACATATGTCGCCTATTTGTGTTAAAGCTTCAGCAAACTCTAAGCATCTCAGATGTTTGGTTTTTTTTTTGCATAAATATGGATTTACATAAGTAGATTTTACCTAAGTTGAGAGCCGCCAGTCCTAAAATAATGGAGATGATTGTATTGAACAATCAGTCATTTTCTGTAAAGAAGGATGAGGGATTCTGTTGGCTCAGTCACCACTTAGAACCTCGCTACAGCCTCCCAAGCAGGCGCTACTTCGGTGACGTCTTACTGTCTGCATTATACTATATGGTTGCTATACACATTCACTGGATCTTGAGAGGTTACCTCACTGGCATCAGTTTCACTACAAATCTGTAGATCTCAGAGGTTAGCTAGTTATCAGTATCGGTAATATTAGACAAGATCTGTAATATTTTATACTCTACCATACTCACAGTGGCATATCCCTCCCCTTACACCCTTCCACTTTCTCCGTGTGCAATACTACTTTGCCACACACAGCAAAGTCAAGGATATCTGTAATACGCAGACCCTGCTTTAGCCAAAATAGTGGCAGATAGCAACAGGGGAGAAGGTGCGAGGCTTTAATCAAGGTCACCGTCTCACGGACCCATGAAGTCCGGCTCTCCTACCCGACAGGTACCTTCTTCTCAGAACACACACCCGTGCAAAGAAACACATCATTTCATGTGTCGCTTTTAAACAGAAGCATCCATCCATCCATCCATTTTCCAAACCGCTTATCCTATTGGGTCGCGGGGGGTCCGGAGCCTATCCCGGAAGCAATGGGCACGAGGCAGGGAACAACCCAGGATGGGGGGCCAGCCCATCGCAGGGCACACTCACACACCATTCACTCACACATGCACACCTATGGGCAATTCAGCGACTCCAATTAGCCTCAGCATGTTTTTAGACTGTGGGGGGAAACCGGAGTACCCGGAGGAAACCCCACGACGACATGGGGAGAACATGCAAACTCCACACACATGTGACCCAGGCGGAGACTCGAACCCGGGTCCCAGAGGTGTGAGGCAACAGTGCTAACCACTGCACCACCATGCCGCCCCTAAACAGAAGCACACTTTTATTATTTGAATCACAATCTGAATATCACCCTTGAATTTCCATACTCTAAATATATGATGGTGATATGAAAATTACTTTGCCCAATCTCCTTTTGCACTATTCTTAGTGGCAAAGTTGTTAATGCATTTTTTTTTTTTTTTGCATTTTCATGTTCCCCACAATCTTTCCAATGTTGAAGTATCAAATTATGCATGTTGATAATTATTTCATGGGTTGCAGTGAATTTCTGCATTTTATAGAGGGACTCAGTGTTTACAGCCACACTGAAAGTCCACAAACGCTTCACTAGTGACGGGGATAATCGGACATGAAGCTGCATATATTCTGGTCAAACCGCCTGTTTCATTCCATTTTAAATCTTATACACTGCACAGCTATCAGTGATGCAACCCCAGGCCGCCCTTGAAAAAGTACTGGTTTAGCGCAGTGTTAACAAACACGTATGAGTGCACACCCAGGTGTCAGTGACTTCCAACCCCTTTTATCTCCCCTGGTACAGCCTGTTAGGGCCATCAGTCGGCTATCAGCGCCGACAAAGGGGAACCTTCGGTAATGACGAGATGACAATACCAAGGACGCAGGCAGTGACCCTCTCAGCATAATCTACAAAACCAGCCACGGACTGATTGAAAATTAAAATTAATGCTACTTCACACTGAAAGGAAACTAAATCGGGGGGGGGGGCTAGTAGTGCACTGTTTTTAGTCGAGCTTCTGCGATGGCATCCTTACAAATAATCATTTTAGAGCAGCAACACCATAGTAATGACCGTAACACAACACGACAGATGTTTCGTGCACAAAGAAAAGGGTTATTTTTCCCTCCATGTGGAATGGATGAATTATTTAACTGCCTATAGTGAGTCACTATGTGCCCTGTCACTATGCGCCCAGTCATGGACGGGCATCCCACCCTGAAAGCCGCCTGCTTTGTGCCCGTTGTTTTCCAGGAGTAGCTCCAGGCTCACTACAGCCCTGTTCTAAATACTGCAAAATCGATAAATGAATTTAAATGGCATTTAGTTCAATCAGTTTCCATGCCATATTCTGGCAGCTGCATGAAAGGATCATGGATAAAACAGAAAGTGTGGAGTGACTAATTTAGAGGGGATACCGTATAGTGAGTTCTGGCTGACTAAGATATGCTTGGAATTCGCCCTATCTATGTTTCCTCTCTATGGTTTTGGTATACCCCTGACAGCCAGACATGGCACGATTAGCTGAGTGCTCACCAAAAGCCAGATATCTTGCACACCTGATTATTCATCAAGGAGAGGAGGCAGCTGAGAAGCCCTGTCTGATTTACACGCTGCACTTTCTGAAGGAACAATACCAATGCTGCTGTACCACCACTAGAGGGCAAAAACTCAAACCACGATCTGAATTGATGCAAAGAAAAATATGCGGTTTGCGTGTTCTCCACGGGTTTCCTTCGGTTACGGGGGGTTCCCCCCCACAATCCAAAACCATGCTGAACCAAGGTGAACTGGAGTTGCCAAATTGTCTGTAGGTATGAATGTCCCAGGCCAATTATAAAATTCTTATCTGATTAAAAAGTCAAGGAGAGCCTGTTACCAATATATTTCCCCAGATGTATACCTACACAGCTCAAGAATGAGAATTATATATATTCAGAGAAGCTAAAATGCAGTTACGTTCTCACCCATTTTCGTACCAAACTTCTTTTCACGGACACACTTTACTCCTGGCTTTACCATCAGGTCCCTTCCAAAAACACTAAGAGAAACACCTTTTTTTAACCAGCCCAAATCCACCCTTATCTAGATGTAGCTGCTCTTTTTCAGAACTGTGTTCAACACATAAATATATTTGACCATACACAGCTGTCACTGCAGGTCATTCAAAATGCAGTAATTATATTGCACCTATGTTCAATACATCTGATCAAATATTAATAAATATACAAATATGCAAATAATGCCACTACGCTGACAAATGTGTATTTGATTATTGTTTGTACACATAAACACAAACACTCACACATAAACATTATATTCTTAGGATCTCCTTGAATGAGTACTGTATGAGAAAACATGCAATAAAATAAGACATTACAGCTAACCTAACCACAGTTATGCTAAGTGCTAAATGTATGCTTCAAAGGCATTGGGAGACAGAGAACTAACCTCCACGCGAACGCTCATATTTCTCTGAGTGAGCACTGCAATGGAAAGTATCGTGATGACTGGGTGTTTCCATCTGTATCTGACATCCAACTGACTCAGAGGCTTTTGCACTAACCGGGTACAGCGTGCTGTCGCAGTTGTCATATCAAGTGTGGCTGTGTGTGCAACGACCAACGCGGTGACCAAGAACTAAGTTACGTGAAAAGCCATGCTTTTGCTATTCGCGGGAGTTTTGCTTACGCAAAAATTTTCTGAGGGCCGAAGAAAAAAGGCTGGTTCAAGGATATAACCAATCAGTTTGTACAGGAGGTGGGTCCAAGCAACTACAGGAGGCAGGATCAACCAATGAGAAATCTTGGCCCTGCCTCCTCTAGTTGCTTGGACCCACCTCCTCAACAATCTGATTGGTTATCTTTCTGAACCATCATTGCACCTTCTGCCCTCAGAATATTTTTGTGTATATATATATATATATATATATATATTGAGGTATGTGCTTTACATAATCATATAACTGCATAAATAAAACAAATAAGAGACTAATCTGATGCTTTGCATTTCTCCCTTGAGGTATCTAAGGTACTGGTGGCTGGAGTACAATTTATTTCAAGATCATAATTAGCAGGAGTCTTCAGCCAGGCATCTCTTTCCACACATTCTCTCAAGAACATAGACATAGATTATGGACCTCTCTGGTCTTCTACTTAGTTTGGACTGACTGGGATTTGAAAGATTTCGGAAGTGTCAGACAAGCAGCATGAACATATCACATACACTATAAACTACGCTCTCCTGTTATCTCCGTCTAAGTGAATATTTGGACATTGACTGCATGTCCTGTAGCCACTTTCAGGACGAAACATGATGGCGCATAAACAATTAGGGAATAGTTGCATTTTTCATTGCTGTTCCATGTTCCTAAACTGCAATCTCTGACCCTTAATATGAGCCTTAATTTACAGGACACAGTAAAACTGCTTTGAGTTACGCCCTGATATTGCCCCAATGAAGAACCCGTACTTTGAGATGCTTAAAACTGAGGAGGCCCAATGTTTTTCCAGCAAATACTGTTGGGGCCCAGAGCATTGATGCCAATAAAATTCATCATGATGACAGCCAAAGTCTGAAGTGATACTGTGGTATTTTTCCAAGAATACTGATCTGGTCCAGAGCACTGATGCTGATCAAATTTATCTTGAGGAAGGCCAACGTTAGGAGTGATAATGAGGAGTGATAATGAGGAGTGATAATGAGGAGTGATAATGAGGAGTGATAATGAGGAGTGATAATGCACTGTTTTTCTAATAATAGTGATGTGGCCAGGCACATTAATGCTGATCAAATACACTAGTGCGTACTCTATAGCGTGCACGCTGAAGTGTAAACCTGGTAGAATGCACTCAGCAGAGCACACCCAGATGGGTATTGTGCACAAGGCACAGTCAGTGCACTGTGCAGCATACAGTTGTTGTGTGCACTCATTAGGGCACGCCCAGAAGGGTATGCACCAAAAGGCGTACTCTGCAGGGCGCTCTCAATACATTACTTAGCATACACTCTGTGCATTCTGTACTGCTCACTACAAAGTGTACACTCTGTATAGTACACACAGGAAGTCATACTCTGTACGACACACATAGTTCAAATTCAAGCTATTTTAAGTTCAGTAAGTGTAAAACGTCTATGCTGTGCAAAAGCATTGGCATCAGGAAGCGAAGGAAGGAATTAAATCCATCCATATATAGGAGTCTGCAAAAACCAATCACAGCCAAGGAGTAACTCATTTTAATCTGTGAGTTTCAGGTAACATGTTACGTGATACACTACCATTCAAAGGACGTCTAACTGCATACTGTGTGCAAGGTCCATTTTGAGAAGTCAAACCACTTGGCGAAGTTTCACGGAGGGAGAGGAGGTACGGCAGGCTGCTGAGGCAGGTTACCGCCGCTGCCGTTTCCATCCTTTCTCTGAGTCTGCCCATTATAATATTCAGCCACAACCTCTGGAACAGTCTATGGACAAACCCTCCTCATACGTCAATGCTGAATACTGTGGCTACTGTGGCCGGGCTGCACTATGCAAAGCATGAAAGAAAGTGTGTCCGACACTGGATGTTTTTAAGAGGGAGCACATTCTTGTCTGATTCTGTAACATGAGTTTAGATACTGAGGCTCACATATGCATGTATGCATGTCATCTTGCTTTCATTAAATCTAGCTGCAAAAAAAAAAATACTGGAGGAAATGTCTGCCGGGTTATATGATACGTTTACAACTTAACCAAAATGTCAATCTATTATAAATGTATTAAAATCGGGTGCTAACTGCACTTGATCATCTGTTTTTATTATTTATAATGCATTTGCAAATATAAATCATTAGTTAAATGTCAGTACGTGGACCTACGCATTTAAGCATAAATATTTATGTCGTGTTTCTGTTACTGACATGACCCTGTACTGTACGGCAGAATCGACGGGAGGATTCTGGTATTTTGATGCCAGGTGGCAAAATATGACGTATGGGTCCTTGGTGACATGATCCGAAGTAACTATAACGAAGGCAAATTTAACAGAAAAAAAATGCAATTTCGATCCTGGTAAGAGTTCTTAATACTTGCTGTATTTTCAAATGAAGCAGCACTGTCAATAAAAGGCAATAGTTAAAACAGAAGGTCGGTACTAGTAATAGAGGCTATAAAACGCTCATTACACAGTTTTCACTCAATAAAATTCATGCTAGATCTAATGATAATTTAGGTCCTTTTGTTTGTGATATACTAGGTTGTATTGGTTGTATTTTTTTGTAGAAATGTATTACCATGGTCACCACTGGACCAGGCTCCGCCAACAGTGATAATATGTAAGGCACATATATTTCATTTAATCATAACATAATACAGGAAGTAGGTGATGTGACTGCGTGTAGCGATCTTTATTTTAAATTACATACGTGCTAAACATCACAAGTAAGCAATTAACCCACATTGCTTTGCGAGGGCAAACGTGGGGAGCGTGTATTTTTCTCTCCCCGAATCAGACTGCCTTTGCACGTATGAGCTGTCAGACGTTACTATGTCTACAGGCCTGAACACTGCATGACTGTAATAAGCGATTCCGCTGTAAAGAGCATGACACACGGATAAATCTGCCCAGCACATCGGCGATCGGACCGGGCAGCAGGTCCCATTTTCTGGAGTTAAAGAGCACAACATTACCAGCAGCTACAGCACACTTCAGTACCTCCTAAAATGAAAACGTTGAGTCTTCGGTAAACTGAACATAGACACCACTGCTGGAACTTAATGCCATTTATGAGTAGCATATGTGATTTCTTTCTCCTTACCTTCTCTGGCCTTAAGCAATACTGTGTTTGCCACTATATTCTCGAGGTCCATCAAACTCCCGTTGGATGTCGACGCGAATCACGGAAAGTAGATACAGATACAATCAAATCCCTGTGTATCAGCCCAAATCGTGTCCCGATATGTTCCTCGTTAGTGATCAAAAGTAAGATGTTTTCCGGCTCCTACTTCCACAATTAAAAATCAGATGGCTGTCAAGATGATCTGGGGTCGAAGAACAGCTTTGGGTACAAGCAACGGGAGATTTCGGTAGTTTAATCATGGTTCATATTGTCTGTTCCAAATATCGGGATGGCTGAGCATTTTCTGGACAAAAATATGCTAAGTCTTCAGCGCACCTTGGCCGTGCGTATCGTTAAAAAGACCAATTTTAGAACGGATCATCAACATAAAAAGGCTAAGTTTAAAGCTTCCAGCCCTGGCACAAGGGAGTTTGTAAAGTACACTCCCGGCTGTCACAATATCAACGTGCTCCCCCTCTCGGTGCGTAATCAAAGGAGGGTTGGGTTTCTTCTTTCGGTTCTGGGGTTTGGCGAGGATCCAGACGGCTTTCCCCGTGGCTCTGGTTAGGTTTTGGATTGGATCACACAGGTACCATCTCACATCCTCGTAGGAGCGGATGACCGGCGCCAGTGCAATAAACTGTTGGGTTAGAAAAAACGGATTTGTAGCAAAGCGACTCCCGTATTGTGTTCTGCCACCGTACCTCAAACGGTCGGAAGAGGCGTACCCACGGCTGGCCCTGACGCACGGGCGGGGAGAGAAGAGGCACGTCTGGCTGACAAAGACATCTGATAGCATTACATTTTAACGCCCCCACCTTCCACAATACCAAGGGGGCTGGGAGGTAGATCCTGGTGGACGGCAAATGGATTCATAATTCTGCGCAAAACAATATACTTCTTTTTTAAGAAGGCGACGTATAGGCCAGTCCTGTAGAGACAATTACTGGCTAATCATTTACAAAATTAAACTATAAACTATACAAACTATAATGCGAAAATTATTTAACAGTTAAGTTCAACAAGAATGAACTTAAGGATAATGATCCATTACAGTATTAGCATTTTCCCCCAAGTAACAGTATCATACTGATCATCATTTGTCACAGATATTTACCCTTAATATAAATATTGTAGGGATAGAACTGAATTTTAAATGTTAACAAATAAATGCGCACATTATAGGGAAAATCACAAAATTTTAGGGTCTTATAAGCTTTTATATTATGGAACTTTATTTATTAAATTGTGAACGAGAATTTAGGATTAGTATTATGAAGACTTTTTAAAAATATTTTTGATGGATCCCGAGCATTATAGTGAGTTTCTTTTTAAAAAGCTGCATGTACAAATATACCACGGATGCATATTTTATAAAGTTCACTACTATATTGCACCATAGTAAAGGGAGATGAAATTTTAAAATTTAATGTAATAGTAAGGAGCTTCAGCTGACATCATTTAACCAGAACCCCTTTACCCTGGAACTTATGATGATGGAAAATACTGAACTGTGAATTTAGGCGCCCCCTGTTGGCAGAAACCAAGTAACACAGTTTTTAATACATTTCATATATCTGCAATCATAGCAACATTCTTCTACATTTCCGACCGAATTTTAAGCCACTGTTCCAACGAAACAAGAAAGTTCTTGGAAATGAATAATGTTCAGCATCATATGTTCTACACGTTCAAATAATGAAATAGGACTCGTGTAGTAGGGGAAAGCCAATGAATTATTGTCAAAGCAGCAAAAAGAACAAATGGTAACGCTTTACATTAAGTGCACCTTCATAATGCATGTTATGCATTCATAGAACATTCAGTGCACCTTCATAATGCATTCATAGAACATTCAGTGCACATTCATAATGCATTCATAGAACATTCATAAGCATCATGCAAGTACACCTTAACATCCTAACGTCCCTTAACAGCTGTAATATTCATTAATAGGAAACATTACATAATAACAAACATTATAATTGTATAATCATGTAATGTTTCCTATTAATGTATATTACAGCTGTTAAGGGATGTTCGGAAGTTAAGGTATACATGCATGATGTTTATGAATCTTTTATGAATACTTAATGAATACATTATGAAGGTGGACCAAACATTTTATGAATGCGATATAAAGGCATTATGAAGGTGCAGTTAATATAAAGCGTTACTGAACAAACATCTCTGTGGCACTTTTAGCCATAATCAGGCTGGACCTTGACTGCCACAACAATGCAGTAACTACAATCGGCACTCAGTGACAGAGTGAAAAAGGCAGATGATGAATGCTCTTGTATAGCATTCGGACTGGGTGTATGCATATTTCAGCATAAATACGGAAGTGCTTCACACTTAAGATGAGCACCAAGCGCCATGCAGTTATCAGACCATCATCCAGAATCACTTGCAATCCTGACTTTTTGTTTAAAAAACAATACACCATCAATAGAAGTAGAGCTCTGAACCAACTGTAATATACCTTCTCATTCAGATCAAGTCAGGGCCAATGCTTAGACCTCAAACCACACATTCTGTTCCTTTCAATGTAAGTTCTTGATGTTACATGTGCATCAGCACAGTCTATGATAAATTAAGCAGGAACAGCACTAGTTAAGCCAGAACTGTTTGCAACCAAAACTCAGATGACTGTAATATGTATTTGTTGTGGTTGCATTAAATATCATAAGTATACTATTTCCCAGAGGTGCATAACATCTTTAATACAACCTGTGTGTCCCTACCCTACTTTTGATAGTATTATGTGTTCTCATCTGCAGGATAACTTTTAACATCAGCAACAATTTACACAAGCCACACTTAATTCATTTTCTGATTTTAAAGGCTTGATTTTGATTGCTTCTCAAAAGGAAAATAAAATTAAAAAAAACTTCTGCAAAGGTTGCCTTCACCTGAAGTAGCATATAAAACAGATGTGAATAACCACTGTCCAAACATCAATGCCAGATCTCGTTTTCATCAAATGTCCAATTTGTTCATGTGGTCTTCTTATCCCCCCCCCCAGAGGTTTCATTTGCAGGTTGCGATTCAGTCCAATTTTAAAACTGAAAACCCTACAGCAGAGATTCTCAGTATTCATCTAGCATGTCAACTCGGGGGATGGACAGTCCTCTCAGTTTTAGGGCCTGCGTCTTGGCCTTCTCCATCTCCTGCTTAGCTTGCTGTTGTAACCTCTGCTCCTCCAGAATTTCCTCAATGGACACCTGCTGCAGGACAGTGTCATGCTCCTTCTCCAGGTCCTAGAAAACAACAACACTTTAGCCTTTTTCAAAGTAGAGGGATCCTGCCTCAGATTTCACACAGTTTCTGATTTTATATACATCACAATGCTCATGGAGCTGACTTCACCAAATCATGTTTGTGAATCACTTGTTCCCTGGTCTGTCTGAAACTCAGCTTTTTTGGGCGGCGGTGGCTTAATGGTGAGGGAAACGCACTTATAATTGAAAGAGTGCTGGTTCGAATCCCCGACCAGCAAGGCACCACTGAGGTACCCTGAGCAAGGTACCGCCCCCAAGCACTGCTCCCCAGGCGCTGAATTAGCAGCCCCCTGCTATGTCATGATGTCACATACGGGTTAAATGCAGTGGACACATTTCGTTGTTGTGCACTGTGTGCTGTGGTGTGTCAACAATGACAATTGATCTCTAAATTCTAATTTTTAAATTTGAACTTAAAACATTCAAGAACAAATTTAGGAGCTATCATCATAAAACTATTCATGTAAATTGTCCTATATGTTTACAATTACAATGCTGTTGTTTATAAACCACAAAAGTTACTGCTAAATAATAAAGCCAACATTAAAAGAACCGACTTACAATTTCCCCAAGCAGAACAACATTTTCCCCTCTAACAATGAAGATGCCTCTTGGAATGTCTCCATACTTTTTCCCAACATGTATGCGCTCCACAGTTTGATGTAAAACTAAATTAGCTGTGGAAAAAAGAAACGAACGGCTTTACATTTCAGCAGCGTAAAGTAACAAATTTATAAAATGTCAAACTACGTGAACTATGCCGATGTAAATGTAAATACATCGATAAAAGCCCGTTCAGTTAATTCCAGAGTGGCTAAATTACCAATTTTTTAAATAAACAACAAAGTCTAAATTATTGATTGATTACAGTACATTAACACATTATTTTCTGATGTATACTTACATACCAAACTGGTCGATACTTCTTAGAAATCCGATTAGCGTCCTTCCATCTCGGAGGAGAACAAGATGTTTCTCTGAGAAAAGTGACCACAAAAAACGATGAGGTACAGTTCGATCACGGTTAAAAACACTCGCTATGCTGTTAAATTGTTGGTTGTTGAGGTATTTAATGTTATTGCACGATTTAGGGCTGCACGTTGTTGTTTTTATTCTCGACGTGATAGACAAGATTCGGAAAATGTAAAACGAGCAAACAGTGAAGTAAATACCTAAACCAGGTAACTAGCGTAAGCCCCAAAGCCAAACCTTGTATACTTAACACAAACTGAAAAAGCAAATGTAACTTAATCAAACTAGCCAGCTGTATAACCATATGATGAAGTGTGATTCACAAAAATTTTAAGCAAGTATGTATTACTGAATTATTCTATTCACTTACTGTCAATATCCTCAATGAGGCTAGCTGTCCCTGGCATGTAATTCATTATGAAGAATAATATTCGCACGATGCTATTTAACAATATATCGTTAAATATGTGCGATAAGTCTACTTTTCAGGCCATGAATCATTCAAATGTGTACCCCCTTCCTACACAGGAAGTACAAACTTGACTTCCGCTATGAGTTAACCCCTTTTTTACGTAACTGGGTAAGGTGACCTGTTGAATAGGTCTGTTCAGTGCCATTCCTAGTTTTCTTACTATTTAATGTATTGCATAACAGTTACTTTATTGATATGTTGTAATATTGTTCATTATTAATAATAAGAAATTATATATATATATATATATCGCACATATTTAACGATACACACACACACACACACATATATATATGGCCTAAGAATTGTATAGATTTTTAAATGTGATTAAGGGCCTTTTAATCTTAGTCTTCATGATCCGGTCTGGGTGATGGGTTTTGTTCAACCGTTCTTAAGTTTCATTGTTTGCGAAAATTCACTATTTTTAAGGCACAGTTGGCAGTATGTCATTTAAAAAGATTAAAGACATGAAAATATTACATTATCCAACTAGTGGTTATTTAATCAACCCAATATCCTAAACGAGTATTTAGTTAGGTGATAAAATAATATCCATTGTGCTGTAGGCAAGTCTTTATTTTTTGTAAGTTCTCCCCACTTTCGACGTTTAACAAACGTAATTAAACTTCGTTCATATGTTCACTCCACCTTAGTTAGTTAGTTGCGACGCATTGGTTTCTAGGATCAGGATTAAGGAGCAATGGTTTGATTTTTTTCCCCTCACGATTGTTAGTTTCAATATAGTGATTGTTTCAGATATTGATCGCCTAAGTACACAGCAAAGCTGCAGATGTTCTGTAAACCTCTCAGATTAAGGGCAAAGGATTCCGTTCCTGGAGGACTTCCCCTTTAAAACTCTCAGCAACAAAATATCACCTAGCAATATCGTCGCATGATCCTTAATTTACTTCTTAACGATTGGTCCATTTTCAGACATGGGTGGGGCTTGTTCTAACATAGGCTCGCCGATTCGCTAGAGGAACAAATTTTCATTGACGCAAATAGGGAGTGTCGTTATGTAAAACTGTCCGGTAGACAAGCGGAAAAAAAATCGAGCCTTAGAGATTTAAAGGTGCAGTGTCATTGCAAAATGGTTTCTATATTTTGCCGAGGTTGACTGAGTTTACTAACGTCTGTAGCTGATTTTGGTATCATAAAATAGCTGGGAGTATAAATAAGGCGCATCTACTTTGATATCAGGGTTTAATGGCGTACGACTCGGTTCGGAACGACAGAAGTGGAGTAAACTCTCCCTGGGTTATGCATGAAATGCAGTCACATCCGAAGGGAGTCTGGCCTACAAATTACAGCAACTCAGAAAATAACAACTGGAATAGCTCAATGGTAACCGACAACCGGGTAAGATAACCATTAATTATGTATATGCATTTTAGCTTATTTAAGGTTCATTCTGAGCTATCAGTTAAGTAATATCCGCATCCTGTTTTAATGTATTAGTTACATATTGCGGCAATACCGCAAATGAACACTAATAAATAGAGCCCCAGTTTTTAATTTATTTTGATCAAAGTGCTTAACATCTGCCTCTTTATTAGTAAATTGTTGTGCACGATCGGTCTCGTTGCTGTGTCACCTTGACAGATATCAGTACATTAACCGCCCTTCCGCAAATGCCAGCTCGATCATGTAATCTGGTCTTCAAAATGTGTCGAAGGGGAAAAAGTGTCTGGAAGTAGTACTTTGTCAGCATCATGCCTCTTGATCACGTATACCACTATTATTATAGCGATATATTCTTAAAGCAGTTTTTACAATAAAGTGTGACTACATGCATAAAAAGTTTAATTCGATTATCTAACGATATCTTATGCCGTTAAACCCAGGATGTTAAAATAGATTAATGTTGGCGAGGAATTAGAGAAATTGGTAGCATCGTACTGTCATGTCTCATAATATCGGTAGATTTACTGTTTATGATATTCAGCACCTAAGCTGGCATTTGATAAGCATGTTCACGTGTTTCTTTGCAGGAAGCTGTTCCGTATCCCAGCTACCCTTCAAACTACTGGTACCCACAGTCCCATACGGCAGGGCCTTATTCCAGTGCATATCCCTCAGGGTCAGAGGTCAATGGACAAAGACCATACAACCCACAGGTAAAGCTTACAGTGCGTTTCTGTGTGTTTCTGTATTTCAACATAATGTTCTTATTCTAAAAATATTTTTTTTGCCCTCAGACAATGCCAGGTTTCCCCGATGCTGTTTACAATCCAGGACAGTATCCTGCAGGACTTATCCACCCATCCAATCCCTTCTACTGTACAGACCAGCCACCCACCAGGCAGGTTCCATATCCCAACCAGGGCTGCACTGAGCAGGGAACCAGTACATCAGGTCCACTAGCCTCCCACTGCCACTACTCTGTGTCACACTGTCAAAGGGTAGGTTACTTACTTTTTACAGGTTCATTTTTGAGAAATTACAAGGTAAAACTGTAGAGGGCAATGTGGCTAAGCAGATGAAGTCCTACAAGGTATAGTTGTTTTATCTGCTTCTATATTTAGCTTAAATAGATACAAGTGGGATGTATTTTGGATAAATGTATTGGGTGAGATTTAAAATGAAAATACAGAATCATGTTGTAATAATTAGTCTTTCACAGAAATGTGTTTGACTTTTTGTTTTTTCTTTTACTAGGTACTGTAAGATAATTTCACTAGTTTTTAGTTACATGCTGTTTTCCTTAAAACACTGGAACTCCAGCACCTGCATGTGGCTGTGATTTGATTGTCTTCCAGGCCCCCGAATATCCTCCAGCACCCTACGCACATTACGGTGATGGAGTTCCCCCCGTGCCTCAGAGCTCCCCATATCCTTCCCGGCAACCGCTGCATACAAGGCCGCAGCCAGATGCGTGGCCCCACGCAGCCGGCTTTGGCTCCACAGCCCAGCAGCAGTGGCAACCCGATGCCCCACCTGCGCACAACCATTACGGGAACCCCCTCATCTCTCCACACCCGGCTGCCTGGACTGCTCCCTCTGTGGCACAGTATGACCCTCAGGTGTGTATTAACAGGCCAGTGACGCTCCTGATTGTTCTGCAGTGGGGTGTGGCTCTTGCCTGTGATCAGAAGGTTGCCAGTTCAAATCCCTCTGATTTATCCCCGCTCTCTGATTCTCACTTGTATGTTGTTTAAAATAAAAGGCCCTGCTAAGTAGATGTAAATGTAAAGAATTTTGTCAGCAAGGATTAAACAGGGTGTCCTGCGATAGGCTGGCCCCCCCATCCTGGTTTGTTCCCCGCCTCGTGCCCATAGCTTCCGGACCCCCCGCGACCCAGAAGGATAAGTGATTTGGAAAATGGATGGATGGATTAAACAGGGAAGCATAGTCTGGCCTCGTGTTTTACACCCTTAGAAACCAATTAGCTTATCCCTGTTTTTCTGAAACAAGGGCACTGATCAAATAATAGCGCTAATCTGCATCAGAACTTTAATCTGCCTTATGATCTTGTTTCTCTGGACAGGATCGCCACTATCCAGGTTATGTACCTGTTAACCAACCCATGGGACCCAATCAAATGGCTGCCAACCCTGGGCCTGTTCAACCAAGAGAGTTCAGTGCCCCTCCTCAAGTGTACAACACAGGGAAAGAACAGAAGCCCAAGCAGTCTCAGGGGGAGCCCCCACCCACTGGGCCCCCGCAGAGCCAGAACCCCAGTCTGGCGCGGGTACAGCAGGTGATGGTCCGGGTTTGTCTGCTGCAGGAGGACGTGGATGAATTTGTGGGCCACAAAGCAGACAAAAGTTACCGCTGTTTAGAAGAACTGCTCACTAAAGAACTGCTGGAGCTGGACTCTGTGGAGACCAACGGACAGGAGTCTGTCAGACAGGCCCGGAAGGAGGCCGTGCAGAAGATCCAGGGCATTCTCGATCGACTGGAGAAGAAGGCCTTCTGAAGACCCTCTCCCAATGAAACTATAGTGTACTCTGTCATCGATGGGCACCACCTACCACCTACTTCACCTTTACTGCCACTGAAATTGTGAGAGGAAGTGGTACAGACTCTGTTACTGGATGCAACAATGTAGCCCAAAAACACCACAGTAGCAGGTGTGCTGCTGTCCATTCATTTCATGTTTTTTTAATGTTCTGGTCCCATCTATGCTGCAGCAATTGGAAATGGAATTTATGCCAGTGACTCACACAGTGACACTGTGTAGCCGTCCCTTACTGGAAGGGGCGGCTGCTGTCGGTAGCTTTACCAGTATCCCTTTAAATGACGTCATAAATGCACCGTCCTTTTTTGGTGGGGCAAAACCCTACTTTGTTTCTGAAACTAAAACAAATGTCCGTAAAATATCGTAGTTTGTTCTGTTATTTGCACCAAAGTCATAGCTCTGATAGTAACATAAGATTTTATTTAAGAAAAAAAAACACCCGTATATTTTTGTTTATTTACACTAGTGCCATGATGTTGGCAGGTGCTTTTTTCCTATTAGAAAATAATCACAAGACCTCTCAGTAGCTCTGCATGAAAGGAAAACCTTGATGTTCTTTGTATTGTGTAATCCGTCTCTGACGAGGGCAGTGACACTCGTCTTCGGATAATTTGATAACACAAAGTTTCGATACTGTTATATTTTACACCTGGATATATTGAAGTGGAACCACTGTACCTGTTTGCTTTTTTTTCCACCAGAAAAAGACAAACTATATTATAAAGCATTTTCTACGGTTCAGTCGTATGTGTCAGTATGTGTTCAAGAAACCCCGTCAGAATTCTGTACCGAGCGAGGAGTGTGACGTGCGAGTGTGAATGTAGCCAGATTGAATTACTTTTCCGATCATTCTGAGGACCATTTGCTGGAAATACTGTGGATTTATTGAAGGCTTGCGGAAGGTACCTGCTCTCTGTAAGGGATCCACCATGAATTTGCAGGTTTTGGTTGTAACATTTATAAAAGGAGGAGTTTATACCTCAAAATAAACATATTTAAAATAAACAAATGTGTAAAGTATTTGATGTATACGATATATATATATATATATATATATATATATATATGATTTTCAAAAATACCCATATATTTACAGTAACTGTAGATCATTGCCAAACAGTACTTTTTCACACATTTTACAGGGTTTTGAATAAAATCCATATATATATAGTAATTGGTAAATTGTGTATTTAATCTTAAATCATCTTGTGCATAGTATTTTGTTTGTAAACTGTGAATGCAATGTATTTGTTTGAAACTTCCTTAGGAAACAATAGTATAAGGTTAACTGTGAGACAATTACACCAAAAGAGATAGGAACACATCCATTTTGGTAGCACCAAAGCACTTTTTCTCACACTCGTCTATATATAAATATTTTGTTGATATCCTGTCACCTTTCAAAGTTTTACGAAAACACTAAACTATGAAAGCTTATCTGCGCCAGAGAGGCAATCTGAAGATGGAAGGATTGATGGACGTTATTGGCTAAATATTTAATTAGCCCTACCTTACTCAAAACAGGGTATCACCGCATTAAACTTACACGGTTGGCATGATGTATATAAGCACCACCTATCATGGGCAGTGCCTCAAATAACCAGGATGGTGAAGTGTAGCCTGCCAGAACTTTTTTCCCTCTGATCTTGGATGCCAGCAGAAGATGCACCACTAAGAGGTACGTGCATTGTGGCATGCAGGAGAGAATGCAGAAAGAAAGGGGAAAACACCATCGCCTGCTATATTCATTTTATAGGCCAATTTTTATTTTCCTTTACAGGTAGCACTGCTTCTTTAAAACATCATGGTTTTAGCTGATAAAAATAGCTTTTGTATGTGTGTAAAATATGCAGTACGTTGGCTTATGTGTTAGGTTGTCATAATGTTTCTAAAATTTTCTAATATTGATTGAATAATGTGAATATCACTGACAATGCCTCTGTCTGACTAGCTTTCTCAATACAAATTCGTATGAAAAACACGTCCTTGCGAATATATTGCCTATTTAACTGAACATAGTCTTGTCCCTTTAATCCAATGGCTTACGAGTCAAGTTATGCGAAATCTCTGACCATGAGAGAGTCAGTCAGAAGCTCACCTCCGCTTAGCGTTTCGGAGCTTCAGCAGCTTCTGGTTACGGGAAAAAGCATCCTCAACCACGCGGACGAAGTCTGGCCCAGCCTGTACATCGGAGATCAGTGAGTAGCACGGCAGCATCGCTGCGTCTGACTGTTCTCATTACTTCTATGCCTTTATGTCGATATATCTACACAAGTGGCCAAAATTGTGGGAACACTGCCAATTTTTAGAGATTGCACAACTTTATTCCAGTTACTTATTTAATTGTCCAGTGTATGATATTTGTAAACATTCTTTGATTGTTTATAAACATTACCGCCAATATTTATGTAGTAATTTTTAAAGCGTAATGCAAAACATGTAAGTGCATCCACAATTTTGACCACCAGTGTAGACATAATGTTAGACACAAAGTGTAAAGCAACTCGTTTAAACAACCACCATTGCTTTGCTCAACTTAAAAAGTCGAGATAGATTGACCTATATCGTATATAGTATATAAATAATACATATAGAATTCACCTTCTATCTGTTAATAGTGTGACCTGGAGCCTATCCCAGACAGCACAGGATACAAGGATAGGGTACACCCAAAATGGCATGACACATAGTCTCCATCCATCCATTATCTGCCGCTTCTCTGGGATTGGGTCGTTGGGGCAGCAGTTTACGCTGGCATGCCCAGACCTCCTTCTCCCCACCTCCCCTTCCCTCCTACAGCTTCTCTGGGGGAATACCAAGGCATTCCCAGGCCAGACAAGAGATATAATCCTGGTTCGACATGTCCAGGAGGCATCCTAGATAGATGCCTAAACCGCCTCAACTGGTTCCTTTTGGACTTTATCCTGCTGGAGGGATTAGTTCACCTCTGTGATCCTAGGAGCTACGTTGTCAGAGCCAATTGGCCCTGATAGGGTCTCCTAAGGCAACCTGGTCCTAGGTGAGCAGCTAGATGAAGCACTATTCATTTACCCTATGAGAATGGCCAAAAAGGACAGTGTGACCCCATTCAGATTGGGGAGACAGGAGTCCTGTCCTGAAGCCTGGCCTGGAGGTAGCATGAAGGCAAGGACTAGTAGCCAGGCCTCTACCCATGGAAAGAACTTCGAAGAAGAACTTTAGTTTAGCTTCTTGTTGGTCCACCACCTGCAGGGGCAGCCATAGGTGTTGGCTGCAATGTAGATCAAGTGACAGTCAAAGGCAGAGGTCTCAGCAGACCAATGTCAGCTATCAAATCTCTAAGAACATATTAAATTGGAACTACAAAATTTCTTTCTCCTGAAGTTACATACGTCTCCAGTTTAAACTTACTACCTCACTGCTGGTTGTTTATTAGCTTTGCACTGTCTCGTTTTACCTGGAATGGTCTATTTTTTGCAGTTGATTTAGGCATACTCCTTCCACGGCAGGGACATACCAGCATATCGGAGCAAGCTGGAGAAGCTGCGTATCACCCACATCCTGAACTGTGCGCACAGCGAGGACCACAATAATGCCGATTATTATAAGACTATAGGCATCACCTACCTGGGCATCGAAGCACATGACTCACCCACCTTCGACATGAGTGTCTACTTCACCCCTGCGACCGACTTCATTCACCAGGCCCTTAGTGGAGGAGGTGCGTGTAGAGTCTGCAGACTATAGCCATCTTCCAATCGGAAAATAATATGTGAATTAACGCTAAACAGTACAAGCACAAGCGCGAGTTTTGCACAGCCCGGTCTGTTGGTTTGGGTTTCTCTGTTCTGGGTTGTTTTTTGTGTCAGAATGGAGTGGTGACGCCGAGGATAGGGATCTATGCCAGTAATTGAATGGTTGCTGGTTCAAATCCTGTGAATGCCAGGAGTGGTTCTACTCTGTTAGGCTGTTGAGCAAGGCCTTTAGCCTGCAATTGCATCATCCTGGGTATGACGTTAATCTACATCCAGCCCTATAAGGAGGCCCTCCAACTTACAGGGAAAAGCTTGGGGGTTTGGTGGCAGGATTGGCACTCCAGCTACTGGAAAAATAACTCACTCTGGTCTGTTCGGAGTAGTGTGGTGCTGAGGTATCACCTGCCACATGGCTGCACTCAGGTTCTCACCCCTGAGGTGCTTTGTCGTGTGGTGGGTCTGTAATCAGTGCCTGCTCCTTGCCAACATTATAGTGACTTTTTGGCTATGAATGCTTGTTGGGTTGTATTTGTGATTTTGCAATTCGGTGTCTTGTGGCGTTTATCTGGGCTACAAATAAAGAGACCACTCTTTATTTTTAAACAAATGTGACCCGTCGCCATGAAATGAGTCTTAAGTCGCGCCGGTAGAACTGCACCCATAAGACTCATTTCGTGGTGATGGGTCACAAATCTGCATTTTTAAATCTTGATTTAATCATGGTTCTGATGGCAGAAGGCCACACTGAGCAGCAGGTTGCTCCCAGGTTCAAAATTTCTAAGACAGCAGCACACAAGAAGAAGCTGAAGCAGGAGACACTGGGAACGACCAGAAATCAGCCAGATAAAGGGCGGAATCGACATTCTAATGCCAGAGATGACTGTTAACTTATCTGACAGTTTCTCATGAATCAGAGGATGACATCAAGTGACCTTCAAAAGGAATGGGAAACATTAAGTGCAGGTGTGAGGTGCACTGCTAGGACAGTTTGTATCATGCTTCTAGACACAGGACCAAAGTCCCATAAAGCAAGGAAGAAGCCCTTCATTAATGAGAAACAGGGAACAAAGAGGTTGCTGTGTGTGTGTGTGTGTGTGTGTGTGTGTGTGTGTATCTCCACACCCATAAACTGAGAAATGAGCGAAAACAAAAATAAAAAAATTGTGCTGTGGTCTCTTAATTTCTTCCACAGCTGTATTTGTATTGATAATTTAATAAGCAGTTTAGATGACAAATTTGTATCTACCCTATACTTAAATGAATAAATCTGTGACTCTTCTCCCTTTTGCCCGACCACCATGGATGGGGCTATGCAGGGAGAATCCTGGTGCATTGTGCATTTGGAGTTAGTTGCTCGGCCACTCTGGTCCTGGCTTATCTGATGATCCAGGAGCACATGACACTGGTGGACGCCATCAATACGGTGAAAAGCCGGCGCGGCATCATCCCCAACCGCGGCTTCCTGCGGCAGCTCACCGTGCTGGACACCAACCTCCGCTACGGCCGTAGAATCTAAGGGCAGACTGGACGCACTATGGCACTAGCACTATAAGCTTCATTCCAAGTACTATAACACAACTGTCGGAGTGCTGGACTCTAACGCAATAAGAGTGTCAATCAAGTATAAGAAAATGAGGTCGCACTTTACTTCAATACGATTTGTTACAAGTCTGTACACGACACAGGCGTGTCTCTGAGTGCTACAGACCACGTGCAGTTCCCATTTAAAAATACGCCCAGCACGACGGAGCTGTGATGAATTTATGCTCGCCTTGTACATTTCACATCTCCAGTAAATACATGCTGTCGTTTTCTAATTTTACAATCGTAGCCAGCTAAACACTGTTTATGTACACTAGCGGGCAGAATTGTGGAAGCACTGAAAATTACTAGATAAACATTGGCAATCATGTTTATAAACAATCAAAGAATGTTTACAAATATCATACTTTTTACGATTAAATAAGTAACTGGAGTAGCTATAATAAAGTTCTGCAATCTCTAAAACTTGGAAGTGTTCCCAAAATTTTGGCCACTAGTGAACACGTGCGTGGGAATACTGGGACATGCTGGCTGTTTAAATCTTGGGTGAAAACAAATCATTTCCTCTGTGGTACATTGCTAAAAGCTATATCATTTATAAATAAATAATATTTCATTTATTTATGAGATTCTGTAAAGAGTAGTACAGACTTTATATAAGAACTAGTTCACTTAAGTAAATTGTTTGCCCAGAATGAATTCTTTATGAACACCGTATTACCGACATTTTAAAATGTTTTTGAAAATCGCTGTGTCTGAGTTCGTACTTTGTGTGAGAATTAATAAGAACTCCTTCTATTCCCACTTGAATATCTCAACTGTTCCACGGCAGAAGTTAGAAAATCACATCAAAACCAGCAAGACAAGAAGGATTCATAACCTGCAAATGCGTCTCTTTGTTGCCTATTAGTGCTTCTGTTTCTGTACAAAATAATACAAAGGAAGTGTGACAATAAAACATATTGAAGGTGAGTGTGCTAAAAGGAAGCACATATTCAGCGAGGCAGCGTGGTGCCTCCGTTTAGCAACGTCACTGAGGATAATTTGGTCCAATCTCTGAACCTCACCGATGGAAATTACTCACCTGGTCTAGTAATGCATCATTAGATTATGTTCCACTTTATTATCATTGCACCTGTACTCAAGACTACAAAAAGCAGTATCACATCTGAAAGTGCAAAATAGTTCAAAAGCGATGTATGATCAGGTTATGAAGATAAGACGGTAGAGATGCTTTATTGTTTGTTGATGATGCTTCAATTAAAAAAAAAACTTTTTTTGCTTGTATGCATTGCGATTGAAACATCTTTTCCACCTTGCCAAAGAGAATACTTACAGTAGAACTAGTCTGTTGCTTCTTTTAGCCACTAGATGGCAGTATGTTTGTAGTGAAAGTTTATGATCACGTTCAAAGATTATGTATTGTTAAATACATTCTTTTCACAATAGTCAGCGTGAAGTTTATTTCTTGAAACGATACTGATATTTTGGGAAGGATGTTTGTAAGTTTATAAGAAAGGCTTTTGAACTGCACAAAAATAAATGTATAGTTTGTTTGCAATTCCTTCCTCTACCAGACCAGTTTCCCTACCACACTAACAAGTCAATGACGGATACTGTCTCCACGGCATTACACTCCACTCGGACACACCTGGACACTAAAGATACTTACGTCAGGATGCTGTTTGTGGATCTGACATCAGCATTCAACAGTCAGCCAATGAAAACCGGTCTCCAAACTCACTGACCTTAGAACCGGCACACCACACTGGACTCTGGACTTTCTGACGAACTGACCCAAGTCTGTTAGGTCAGGCAGCTGCACCTCCTCCACCTGTCACTGAGTACTGGAGGCCCGTACGACTATACATTGAGCCTCCTGTACTTCTGGGGTCCCAATGTGCAAATCTAACATCACCATCAATTTTGCAGATAACATCACACTTGTGGGCCTGATCGCCTGGCTGTGTGGTGTGCTGACATCCACTTGGCCCTCAACATCGAGAAGACTTAGGAAGTCACTGAGGACATCAGCAGAGCCAGAGGCTTCAATAAAAAAAAAATAATAAATAAGCCAAAGAATAACTCACACGCAGGGACGGATTACGGACCGGGCCAGCGGGGCCGCTGCCCAGGGGCCCTTGGGGTGCAGAGGGCCCGTGAGGCCCCTAGCCCAAATCAATTTGCAACGCTTATCAACAATGTATTTTCATTTGTCTATTTTAGATGGCCTACATTCTTTGATCCTCTGCCTACAAGGGCCCCTGACCCTATTGGGAGGGCATTTGGCTGCCAAGGGCCCTTGAATTGTGGTGGTTGTGGTGGTGGTGCTGGTGGTGGTGGTGGGGGCCCAGGGGCCCACACAACCCATAATCCGTCCCTGCTCACACTAACAGGATAATGCCACAAAAACAAAATGCGCTATGAATGCGCTATGAACTGCTGGAGCATGCGTGACATACATGAAACCTAGTGCGCATGTGGCTGCAGATTGGGCAGTGACAGTGGAGTCAATAAACGAAGGGTGATCGTTTTAACTCTTCAACAAAGAGTTGTCTCCTCATTTCCCTATAGTGCTCCCCTTCCGCACTGATGAGCCCCTTCAGACTTGGGGCAGCGTGTGGCTGAGTGGGCTAAGCGTAAAGACATAATTGAGGGAGGCATAAAGACAATTTCCCCATGGGGATCAATCAAGTATTGATTATTATCTCTGATCCCAGAGCTTTCCATAGTCTACAAGATTTACATTTTTAAAAAATACTGTTGTATACCTTATATCAGGGTGAAATATCTAGAAGGTATGATAGACACTGCCCAAGCCTAGTCTCCACTCCAGGCTCCTGGAAGTATACATCTCTGAGGACTTCTCCTGGTCAATTAAGTCCTCCACCCTGGTTTTAAAGGTGTAGCAGTGTCTTTACTTCCAGAAGAAAGCCTAAGCCACCTCACATCCTTACCAGCTTTTACCAGTGTACCATCAAGGGTATCTTGACCAGCTGTGTGACAGTGTGTTATGACAGTTGGGAAGATTCTACAAAAACACACCTGGATCCCTGAAATATTCTACCAAATGCCACGCCCCCCCTTCTCCAAACCAAAGCTATCTCACTATCCACTCTCATGTACTCATGTACCCCCCAGTATCCAGGCACATGAAAGTCTTCCCCTTTCTTCACCCTAATGAACGGCAGCGCTCCAGGATCGGCATCACAGCATCTTCATTCCGTCTCATTAAACTGCTTAAGCTTAAGGATCCTGCATCATCATTCGACTCTGGAAGAACCCGAGGTTTCACTGAAGAGATCTATCCCCATCTAGTAGAAGGTACAGAAACCTCCGCTGCCACACCAGCAGGCTGTAGAACAGCTTCTTCCCCAAAGCTGTCTCCCTGCTTCTTTACTGTAACCATAGATTCTGTGCATACACATTATTTGCAACACACAATGTGTACATATATACTGATAAATGTATACTTTTCTGTTTATCACACATAAACGTATCGTACAGGTGTTTGTAGCGTTTTGGGACAATCTTTCCGATTAAACTAAAAACTGCATTTCGTGCAGTAGGGTTGCCAACTTCGGTCAGCTGGCTGCCATGACATTTTCAATTCGAGACAAGACTGCACGCTCATTTATATGTGTGTAACAGTTATATTACCTTGCAAATAGTCTGTAGGGTCTGCAAACCACCCCAACGCTTTTGATACAGCTAAGTTTAGGTTTTTAATGAAATAATATAGTTTTGTCGTAAGATTTCTTGCGTGAAAGTCTGAACGCGTGAGTGTCACGCCAGGTGCGTGAGAGTTAGTAACTCTGTGCACGTACTTTGTGCAACGACAATAAACTTGAGTCTAATCGAATCTAAGGAAAGCTTTACATAAAAAACTGAAGAATCAAATGTTCATTAGCGTCGGAGAAACGACGTGGACTGACATGGACATTATTAGCCAAATAGCCAAATAGCCCTACCTATAACTCATAACAGGATATTACCGCATTAAGCTTAGACAGTTGGCATGACTCGCTTGCTTTTTTATGTAAGCACCACCTATCATGGACAGAGCCTAAAATAGCCGGGATGGTGTGGAGGTAAAGTGCAGCCTGCTGGAACTTTCTTCCGTCTGCTCGCGGACTTCAGCAGAAAATGCGACATTAACGGGGTAATGCGCGACGTGGTGTGCCAAGGCGAGTGCAGAAAGAAAGAAAAAACGCACGGTCATCTGTTATATTCGTTTAAAGATGGGCTATTTGAGGACTGGTCCACAAAGATAGCATGAATGCATGGTTTTAGCTGATTACATATTTTTGTCCGCGTATGTGTATGTATACTATAATAGCCCTCTATATGTAGCCTATATACTTTGATAAATCTCATGAAACCCATATGCTCAAAGTAATCTTTTTTTTTTATTAGCTGCATGTCTCCTCTATGTAATATTTAAGAGTTAAATGGGACAGCACGCGAAAGGCACGTCTGAATTCTTGATGAACTTATTCAGGTAAAGTGGAACAATGGTTGTTTTGTATAGAGGCAATATATAATTTAATTGCACAAAGCAACATTTTATTGACCAAGAAAACAAACCATAAATAAATTCATTGTAACAATTTGTTTACAAGATCCAACTACTTCAATAAAATAAGTAATTGTGTTCTTGGTCACGTCATAAGTATCTTTAAATCTCCATAGAACATTCCTTTCTATGTTTGGCCGACTTTTGGACGGGGGCGACGGGGGGGGTCCCTTCGTATTTTCGGCCGATCGCGATTGACCGGTTCGCCACCAATTAAATAAAGTATTATTCCTTTTATGGTATCGTGATCTACCTAGAAACACAGGTCGATCTCGATCGGTGAGTTGGCTACCCCCGATCTACATTATTTTCATGTAAAAATGTATCCCATTTTACCTGAAAAGTACTGTCCCATTTTTAATAGCACCTTCAGCAAAAGTGGGGCAGCATTAAAAACAAAAGGAAACAAAAAAAACAATATATCTTTTCGAAATTATGCTTTATTTTTAAAACAATTTCCAGTACTCTTCTACTGAAACACAACATTTTAAACAATGCACATTATTATATGCTTCTAGCAGTCTTATCTTTCTTAAGAGTTATTTCGTTTGTCGGTCCAATTGCTGCGCGGCTGCGCTACACGGCGTGTCTTGACACTCTGAACACATCCATCATGAAAATGTCACACCAATGGAATCAGTTGTTGAAGACCAAGCCCTATTGTAGCATGATTTTAGCACTGTTTGTTTCCATTGGGGGCAGCATGGTGATGCAGTGGTTAGTACTGTTGCCTCACACCTCTGGGACGCAGGTTCGAGTCTCCGCCTGTGTCACATGTGTGCGGAGTTTGCATGTTCTCCCCATGTCGTCGTGGGGTTTTCTCCGGGTACTCCGGTTCCCCCCACAGTCCAAAAACATGCTGAGGCTAATTGGACTTGCTAAATTGTATGTGTGAGCAAATGGTGTGTGAGTGTGCCCTGCGATGGGCTGGTCCCCCATCCTGGGTTGTTCCCTGCCTCGTACCCATTGCTTCCGGGATTGGTTCCGGACCCCTCGCGACCCAGTAGGATAAGCGGTTTGGAAAATGGATGGATGGATGGATGGATGGATGGATGGTTAGATGGATGTTTCCATTGGTTGCTGATTTTTTTTTAAGTAGCATAGGCCAAAGCATAAATGCATTTATGGGACATGTCCCACTTTACCTGATGTACCACTTGTGCTGAACTCACCCTAATGTTTTACCTTTTATTTATTCAACACTGAATGACTACTATGCATCTGAGAAATAAAGTCTGTATTCGATTAGCCCCTTTAATACTAAGTTGTGAAAAAATAATTCATTGATAATTCGTTTTTAACTGAACGTAGTCTCGTCTCTTGAACGTAATGGCCTACGTATCGAGCTTTACGAAATCTCTGCCCGTGAGAGAGTCGGCCGGCAGCTCGCCCGTGATGACAATTATGGAACTTGAGCAACTTTTGTATACGGGGAAGTGCATCCAGAAGCACGCGGACGAAGTCTGGCCCAACCTGTACCTCGGAGATCAGTGAGTAGTACGGCAACATCGCTGCGCCTGGCACTTCGCATTACTTCCCTGTTGATTTATCTAAACACGGAAAGTACAGAGTGTTAAGCACCTCTTTTAAACTATTACTGATTTTTTCGCTCGAGTGGAAGAGATCGAATAACCAAAGTCATATTTAAAAGAAAAACGTATGCATATAACCCACATGGTCACCATATACAGCCGCGGAAAAAATTAAGAGACCACAGCACCATATTTTGTTTCATTCATTTCTCAATTTATTGGTGTGTGTCTGTGAATAATATATATTTTCGGCCGTAGCCAACTGCAATCTGGTTCTTCCCTGTTTCTCATTAATGAAGGGCTTCTTCCTTGCTTTATGGGACTTCAGTCCTGCTTCTAGGAGCCTGATACAAGCTATCCCAGCAGTGCACTTCACACCCGCACTTAATGTTTCCCATTCCTTTTGTAGGTCACTTGATGTCATCCTCCGATTCACGAGAAACTGTCAGATAAGTTAACAGTCATCTCTGGCATTAGAATGTCGCTTCCGCCCTTTATCTACCTGGTTTCTGGTCGTTCCCAGTGTCTCCTGCTTCAGCTTATTCTTGTGTGCTGCCGTCTTAGAAATTTTTAACCTGAAAGCATCTTGCTGCTCAGCGTATTCTTCTGCCAGAAGAACCACAATTTAACCAGGATTTAAAAATGCAGATTTGTTTAAAAACATAGAGTGGTCTCAGTTTTTTTCCGCGGGTGTATCTTGTTTAGGAGATGTCATGCGAATTTGACGGGATGACGTATTAAAGAACTACAATAGTTCTTTCTCATGCGTTGTAACCTGCTTCTCCAGTGCAAGTCTGCACAAGCTTTTCTGGTACCTAACACTATCGAGTCGTTTAGGTATACCAGAGGTTTATTTAGTTCAGTTTATTTGGCGAGTATTTGAATTGTATTTTTTTGCACTTAAATTTACTTTTTCCAAAATAGGGACATAGCTTCAAGTCGGAGTGAGTTGTCGAGACTTCGGATCACCCACATCCTGAACTGTGCGCATAGCAACTGGCGCGGTGGTGCAGATTATTATAAGGGCATGGGCATAACCTACCTTGGCATCGAAGCGCGTGACTCACCCACCTTCGACATGAGTGTCAACTTCACTCCTGCGGCCGACTTCATTCGCCAGGCCCTTAGTGGAGGAGGTGCGTGCAGAGTCTGCAGACTACATGCGTACAAATCATGGTTATCTTGCACGAGGAAAAATGAAAGACGAATTTGCATGACAAAACTGGTGTGTTGGTTTGGGTTTTCCAGTTCTGGTGATGGTTAAAAAATCTTCAGTAGCATTTTTCATACCAGTAAACACTCAGCTGACAGGGTACTCTAGTTCCAGCTGGAATTTCCATTAGAGAACATACCGCGCATACCGAAGTTGCTGTGCAGTATTTCCTCAAAGACTCTGAATTGCTTGAAGTGTTTAGTTTTGCTTTAAGTTATGTTCATTTGAACTATGCTGAGGCAATATGATTGACATTAAAATGAAGATTTGTGCCTATTTCCTATTTGTTCTCATGTTCGAAATAAAGCCATGTTAAAACAGGATATTTTTTGCCCTGTTGCGACATTACAGTGCCTTTTTGGCTATAGTTGCATGTTGTATTTTCATTGTGATTCAGTGCTTATTGGGTATATCTAAGCTACAAATAAATCATGTACTGCATAAACACTTAAGAGGTATATTTATAGGTCAACAGTTCAGTTCTCACTTTAAATAAGTCTATTAAAACGTGACTCTTCTCCCTTTTGCCCGACCACCATGGATGGGGCTATGCAGGGAGAATCCTGGTGCATTGTGCAGTGGGAGTTAGTCGCTCGGCCACGCTGGTCCTGGCTTATCTGATGATCCAGGAGCACATGACTCTGGTGGACGCCATCAAGACGGTAAAGGACCGGCGCGGCATCATCCCCAACCGCGGCTTCCTGCGGCAGCTCACCGTGCTAGACACCAACCTCCGCTACGGCCGTAGAATCTAAGGGCAGACTGGACGAAAGAAATGCAGCACGTTATTCCTCAAAACGTAATCTTGAGGTTAGTTTCTAATGCACATGCCCTGCATACCGATGCTGAGTTGTCAACTTTGGTCAGCTGGCTGTCATGAGATTTTCATTTCGAGTCTGCGCACTCATTTACGTGTGTGTCTTATTACCTTGCAAATAGTCTGTACTGTTCGCAAACTACCCCAGGGCTTTTGATGTAGCTAATTTTAGGTTTATAAGGGAATAATGCAAATTTGCCGTAAAATTTCTTGCGTGAGCGTGAGTAAGCTATGTGAGAGTTGTGTGCAGTTTTCTATTCCGGTTTCAAATTGTGCAGATGCAGTTTTAGCCAGTTTAAACACAAAGTATGTAAGAAGTACATAGGAATTCGAAAAGTAAGGGGGAAAAAAATCATTGTCTTACTTTTAATTTTGGCTAGTCTGATATGTTGCACTTTTGTGACATGCTGGGTGTTAAATTCTTGAGTAATACATATTTATTTCCCCTGAGATCATTTTTAAAAGCTATAGGCCTGCCATTTATCAATGAATTATATTCCATTTATTTATGAGATTGTATTATGAGTAGTGCAGATTTTATATAAGCTAGTTCACTTACTGTTCGCCCAGAATGAATTCTTTGTGAACACTGTATTACCAACATTTAAAAATGTTTTTGAAATCACTGGCTGTGTCCGAATTTGTACTTTGTGTGAGAATTAATAAGAACTCCTTCTATTCCCACTTGAATATCTCAACTGTTCCACGGCAGAAGTTAGAAAATCACATCAAAACCAGCAAGACAAGAAGGATTCATAACCTGCAAATGCGTCTCTTTGTTGCAGTCTATTAGTGCTTCTGTTTCTGTATAGAATAATACAAAGGAAGTGTGACAATAAAACACGTTGAAGGTGAGTGTGCTAAAAGGAAGCACATATTCAGCGTAGCACTGAATTAGGTGAATTGCTGACCATGCTGTGTGACTGGTGTCCCATGAAGGGTGACCCCTGTCCAGTGCTTCTTGTGATGGATTCCCCCACCAGTGTGACCCTGTGCAGGGTAAATGGCTATGGGAGATGGATGATACTTCGAAGTAACAGCTTTGCTTGTGCTTACGGACAGGACATTCTAAGTTGAAGATTTATCAGTTCAGCTTCCAGTTGAGAACCATTTGATGTAACCTTCAATAAGTTAAACCACTGAGCCATATGGTTCCCTATGATGCATGTGTAAAAATCGGTGAGGACGTGAGTGAGCAGGCCCCTAGCCCAGCACCAGAACCATTTTCCCAGATCTGTTATGCATAGTGTGGTGGGGTGCAGTTGAACTCACCAAGAATAATACTAATGATACTGGTATGATAATGTAAGAAGCACAACTTACAGACACTCACTGGTGAAGCAAATGACAAAACGTCAGGACTTTGGGCAGCACAAAGAACATGAAGTCTGCTTTCATTACATCATAATTTTAGTTTGCACAAATAAGATCGCACACATATTAGCCTAATACAAAGTTAGCGGTTGCTAGCAAAAAACACAAACATATAAGGCCTATGTTTTAATCGCAAGCTAAGAAACCACCTGTGACCTGAGAGAAGAGCTGAATGTCGATTTTAGTCAGTCAGTAATCTGAGTCTCCACCCACCTCCAAGTTAATGTTAGTTTTTAGCAGTAAAATATTTTGTCTGTTTCATATTAAACTACTGTGAATATCAACATGGAGTGAATAATCTCAGCTCAGGGTTTTATTTATTTACTTTTGCAATGTATACATCCATTCATCACTGTAACTGCTTAATCCCAACTGGGGTCGCAGAGGGGACTGGAGCCTAACCCGGGAACAAGGGTCGCAGGCGGGAACCAATTCTGAGCAGGTGCCAACACACCGCGGGGTTCACACACACACACAGAGGGTCGATTTAGACTTGCCAATCAACCTGCCCTGCATGCTTTTAGACCGTAGGAGGAAACTGGACCCCACGATGGAAACAAGCCTGCAACCTCCACACAGAACGAACCCGGGAACGAACCCAGGACCTTGCTGTGAGGCAGCAGTGGCACTGTGCCGCCCCCAGTGTATACAATATTTATGTATTTATTTAGTTTTTGAAATTTGTCTTCAAATCTGACAGGCCAGGTGCAGTGGGGGGGGGGGCTTTAGGTTATCTCAAGGCAGGTTAAGCCTGTCCACGCCCCTCCTTGTAGCCAGGCCTGCATGCCACACTTCTGCAGTTTATACAAGAAGTCGTGTCTCTGGAGTGCAGGCTTAGCTACTGTGTTGGAGTGAAAGAACCCAGATAGGTCGTCAGTGATGCGTGAACCAAGGAGATTAAACTCAAAGGTTTTGAAAGTCAAATAGACTTAATACATTCGAACCTCGTTACTACGTACCCCGGATACAACGTTTTCACCTTTTCAACGTACAGGTTTCTAATTCCCGTTTTTAGCCTATGTATTATTCCAATAGCAGCCATTGTTTACAGCGTACACCCTTACAGCGTAAACTTCGATACAACATCCAAATTTCTAGAGAAAATACGAAAACTAACCATCGTTACAACGTTCAGCTCTCTCCCCGCCCACTACAACTCATGCCGGTAATTGTGAATTCAGAATAATAAAGGAAGTAAAGGATTTTATGATTTAATTTGACCAATATTTCATTAATATTTTCAGGCCAAATGCCAATTTGGATGCGAATGTTTATTTTAAAAATCCATTTTGACCAGCCGTTGTGTATTTTCGTTGCCGTTTATCGCCGGCCGGCACTAAGTATAATCGTGAGTAATTTAAGGAAAATTTCAAGGATCCAAATGAGCTTTGTTGAATTATTTAACAAGTAATAATGTGTTCGTTTGTTTTGTAGTCAATTTAAGGGTCTGTTCTATTAAAGTTTTATCATTTACATGGATATTTCGTGAATTCTTTCATCCATCTTGCACTAAGTATAGCTTTTCGTAGTACAGGTTCCCAAAGCGTGGGGGGGCGCGAGATGATTTGCAGAATATGTGTATACACTTCCCATTTTGCAACCAGTAGATTGTGATGACTCCATCAGCACCCCCCACCCCCACCCCCCTCCATATTGCGACCCGATACAGAGCACTGTAAAAAGTCGGGTGGTCCTGACCCTGTGGTACTGTCATTCTGGGGTCATGGGCCAAACCCATATACTAGCAGATGTGAGCCTTTATTTCAAGGGGAATGAACGTCATATAGAATAGTGTCCTCATGTTCGACGACTCACATCCTACCCAGGTCGTCATGTTGAGATTACAGTTTTCCCAATAGTAATGAATGGAGAGTCCCCACAAAGATAAAATTACAAATCTGTTTGTGTGTGTGTCTATGCAGTTCATCACGTTGCGAATTACGTTTGTTATTAAGGTAAGATCTAGTCAACACAGTGATTGCCTGCATTCTGTTTGTTCGCAGGACAGGACAAGATTATTTCCGTCGTTAAACAAACTGCTCACTTCGGTCGTCCTTCTTTTGAAAAAATAACGACTACAGCGACAGCCATACAGAGAACTATAGCGCGACTGCGTAACACCCGCAAAAAAAAGCCAAGGAAATTCCAGACTTCTCTGTGAATGTACACAACTAAGTTGTACTTTTCGTTCCTGAAAATACAAGCCACTCCCCATTTACTGTCACATAAAATGTCTCAAGATCTCGGATACACTGTTGCAATAAGTGGTCGTTTCGTAACCGTGGCGCTACTACGGTTATTTAAGATGTTTCGCCTTTTTGCGCTGGTTTGTTTTGGCGTCACATGCAACGCTACACCGACGCGACACAGGATGTCCGTGAACGACAGACCAATTATAGGTACGTGATCGGCAGAGTGGGTCCTGTTGAACAAAAAAATAACTAACTTAATCTAAAGATATGATTGATCATTTGACGACCCTGCATCCGTTTTTTTGTTTTATATTATAGGAATTCTCGCACAACAAGTAGACGAAACTATTATGCAACCATTTGGAAACAATTATATTCCAGCTACATATGTGAAATATCTGGAATCAGGAGGAAGCAGAGTTGTGCCTATTAGGTAAAAACTCACTTAGTCAATATGCATTTAATTTAGTCCTGGAACAAATAAATATAATACTATATATATTATATATATAACCAATATCAAATAGATTTGAATTACATTTTTTTAGCCATTGATTTCATAGATGGCGTCCTGATGTTCAAAATTGCACATTCTTTTCTCACTGAAGGTTGAATCGGTCTGAAGCTGAATATGAGAAGATTTTCAACTCAATAAATGGGTAGGTCTCCATCAGAAGTACTGATTTTTAATTTCCAAGTTGCTTTTTCTCATCCACAAACCTGCAGTTTCATGTATTTAAAAAATCCGAAACTGAACCCCCAAAAAAGTCTATCAGTTAATTCGGTAACTGCGGCCTATCAGTTAATTCGGTAACCGCAGCCTATAACCACTTGCATGAAGCAGATATCGTCTGGGAGGAATTATATTCCTGATAAATACTGGTGATTGACAATGATGCGCTTCAGCATAATGTCACTGAAACGCGTCTCTCAGTCCTCTCCTTTTGTCATCCAGCTTTGTGGGTTAGTGAGGTTAATACCTGACTCAGGATTTCTGAGACAGGGGCAGAGGGTGGGGGCTCCAAGCCCTGACTGAGCGCACTGACTCCCCCCTCCTCTCACAGGATGCTGTATATTGGCGGAGCTGCAAACCTGGTGACGTCTGACTATGCCAAAGCAGCTCGTGTCTTCTTCCAGCTTGCACTCAAGGTGGGTGAACTTTAAATGTACGTGAGGATGCTGTCACTCCAGGGACATTTAGAGTCCCTAGCAGCTACAGGGAAGTAATGCACTTCCTGTCAGTCCATTTATGAGAATTTGTACCTGAAGGACAATTAAGGGCAGAACCTAGCAAACGTTGTATTCTTGTGTCAGATTTTTGCTAGCTCAGTCAAAATATGGGAAACCGTGAATCTAAACCTTACTGACATGCCTGGTGGGTATTCAAATAAATTATTTTGATGAGGGTGGGCTGTGACATATTGTTTCCACTTGGTAGCAATGATGAGATTTTTCATAGGTCATCCACCTCTTGGGAGCATGTGACACAAAGAAAAGGTCCACAGCAGAATACAGTGACATTTCTCTCTGTATTATGTTTGATATTTCTATGTCTGTCATTCTCCCTGCAGGCTTGTGTGTGTGTGGTGGTGGGCTAATGGTTAGGGATATGCACTTATAATTGAAAAGTTGCTGGTTTGAATCCCTGACCAGCAAAGTATCTAGAACTGCTGTAGTAAAGTATTTAGAGTGGCTAATCTTACCCAGAAAGGGCTGCTGTGTTTGTACGAATTTGCTGCAGCTCCCTAATTCAGAGGACTGAACAGCTGACCTGAAGGTTATCCCAAGAACCTTCATACACACTGGCCAGCTGTGGATAAAATTCCCCTCTGCTGACCTAGAGCAATGTACCGTTACCCAGGTGCTGAATTTGCAGCCCCCTGCTATGTCAAGATGTAATGTACAGTATGGGTTAAATGCAGAGGACACATTTCGTTGTGGTGCCCTGTGTGCTGTGGTGTGTCACAATGACAACTAATCTGTCAACTGTTTGATTAGACTGGTGAGTGTAAAATGTGCGTTTGCTTCTGCAGAACAACATCTGCTCCCTTCCTTGCTTGCTTGACCTCCCTCTGAAATCAGAAGCTCATATGTACAGGATATTTGTTAATTGTTCACCACCAAGTGGCTCTACCAAGTTACTCAGCTCTTTGTACTTGGCTACTTTGCTATACTGTGTGAGAGCATGCTAACAACAGGTAACAATAGTATATCCATTTAGCTTTGATCTTAAACTAGAAATAAAATACACATATTATGAATGGAAGGTCTGCAGTGATTGAAAGGCCAACGCTGTATTGATTAATGTAATTATGAAATGAAGCAGGTAGCCTGGTCGTGTGTTTGACAGATTGCTCACAATTAGCCAAGCACTGGTGATCACATCACATGCGCATAACCAGGTTAAATCTGACAATCGCAAAGCAAGAGCTTTCAGTTGCAGCTGAAGAAGGTGTGACTGGAGCCCAGAGAGGAGTGATGAGCCCTTGCAAGGAAATGGGCTGTTATTCAGAACAATGGCGCAGTGTAAACCGCAGTGGCTTCTGGATCTGTGCTTGTATCTAGAAGGTTATGGGCTCCAATCCTGTGACTGTCAGAGTAAACATATCTCTTCTGGGCCCCTGAGTGAGGCCCCTAACTGCTGCAGGGACACTGGATGCTCTCTAACCCCAAGCTTTCCTCTGCTGCCTGTCGCTTTCACAGAAGCATCTTCTTTATATGCAGATTTACTATGTATCTCTCCCCACTACAGGCAAACAAGAAGGGAGACTATTTCCCTCTATGGGGGACATGCATGGGATTCCAGCTGCTCACCGTCATGGTCGCTGGGGAGAACCTGCTGAGCGACACCCCTGCAGAGAACTTGGCCCTACCTCTGAACCTCACCCAGGGTACGTTTCTGGTCTAGTGGTGCATCGTTAGAATATATTGCATTTTATTGTCATTGCACTCAGTTAACGGGAAGCAGTTTATTTAATCTAAACACTGCAAAATAGTGCAAAGGTGATGTATGTTCAGATTATGAAGATAACAGATAATAGAGATGCTATATTATTTTGTTGTTGATGCCTCAAAGAAAATAAACAATCTTTGGATTATGTGCGCATAAATTGAAACACGTTTTTCACCATGTTATTTGGAATTCTTACATTAGAAGTGGCATGTAGTTTTAGCCACTAGATGGCAGTATATCTGTAGCAAGAGTTGGTAATTAAGTTCAAACGTCACATATTGCAAAATGCATACTGTCCGCAAGAGTCAATCAGGGGTTAATTCTTTTTTTTTAATGATAATGATGTTGGATACTTGTAAGAAAGGTTTTTTTTGTACTGCACTGCATAAGCATAAATGTATACTTTGTTTACAATCCCTGATGTAATACTGGGATCTGTTCAAGAGCAAGCCATTCATGTGAAACTTATACAATATAAATAGTTACCATGGTGAATGGTATCGTGTACATTAATATCGTTAGCGTCTTTGCATGAAGTACGTCAGCCCTTGTTATCGAGTGCAGCTGTGAGCAAACCATGTAACCAAAATTTTCTGGTTCTTCTAGAAGCTCATTCCAGCCACATGTTTAAAGATTTCCCAGCCAAACTGCTGAAGGCCATATCCCACGAGCCTCTGACTGGAAACTTCCATCACTATGGAGTCACTGAGACAGTGCGTATCTCTCACGAATGCCTGAGAAAGGCAGACTTTGCCTAGAGATTGTCTGACAATTGTGCACTTTTTCAAGCAAAATTGCACCTTAACGCATTTACATCTGCATGATAAAACTTTACTTTGTATTCCTATGACATCTTGCTCTCCATGAGACACACAAACACATAGCTTGGGGGGGGGGGCACAGCTCAGGGTCAGCTAGGGGGGTTAAGGGCCTTGTTCAAGGGCCCATGGACGTGTGATTATTCTGCCGACGCATGGCTCGACCTGGCGACCTTTCGACCCCACTGAACCACGCACCGCTTCCCAGTAATAATACTTCTCAGCCCCATATTACCCAGAATCCCACCCTCTCCCGTCAGTCCCATCACTGTTTTTTTAAATGTTTTTTTTATTCCATTAATTTCACACGTTCTACCCACCTGACGTGGCTAGCAGTGTAGTACAGACTCCTTCGGGGCCCTGATCACCACAGCCCTACGCGGGCGGCACATAACTGACAAGTGGGTGTTTTTCTGCATTTTCTTGCTCCCAGACTGTGTGTAACTATGGCTTCTGCATTTCTCCCATATCATGACAGAAACAGTGGGGTGGCAGTTTGAATTTCTGAGTGGCCATTCACCCTATTTTTAGCACATTTGTTCATATCTAGCAGAGAGGAAGTTCCGGCAAATGGACAATGAGTCTGTTCTGAGAGAACAATCTTTGGGGGGTTGGGGGTATTAGGATGTTAAATTTATATTCCACGTGCTGGAACATTAAAAGGTAGTTTGGTCTAATGTTACATGCATTATAATGCAATGCAGCTCGGTCTCTATAGACCTCCCAAAGGAAGCCGACAGCACAGCTGCAGCTTGGTCCCTATAGACCTCCCAAAGGAAGCCGACAGCACAGCTGCAGCTCGGTCCCTATAGACCTCCCAAAGGAAGCCGACAGCACAGCTGCAGCTCGGTCCCTATAGACCTCCCAAAGGAAGCCGACAGCACAGCTGCAGCTCGGTCTCTATAGACCTCCCAAAGGAAGCCGACAGCACAGCTGCAGCTCGGTCCCTATAGACCTCCCAAAGGAAGCCGACAGCACAGCTGCAGCTCGGTCCCTATAGACCTCCCAAAGGAAGCCGACAGCACAGTTGCAGCTCGGTCTCTATAGACCTCCCAAAGGAAGCCGACAGCACGGCTGCAGCTCGGTCCCTATAGACCTCCCAAAGGAAGCCGACAGCACAGCTGCAGCTCGGTCCCTATAGACCTCCCAAAGGAAGCCGACAGCACAGCTGCAGCTCGGTCCCTATAGACCTCCCAAAGGAAGCCGACAGCACAGCTGCAGCTCGGTCCCTATAGACCTCCCAAAGGAAGCCGACAGCACAGCTGCAGCTCGGTCCCTATAGACCTCCCAAAGGAAGCCGACAGCACAGCTGCAGCTCGGTCCCTATAGACCTCCCAAAGGAAGCCGACAGCACAGCTGCAGCTCGGTCCCTATAGACCTCCCAAAGGAAGCCGACAGCACAGCTGCAGCTCGGTCCCTATAGACCTCCCAAAGGAAGCCGACAGCACAGCTGCAGCTCGGTCCCTATAGACCTCCCAAAGGAAGCCGACAGCACAGCTGCAGCTCGGTCCCTATAGACCTCCCAAAGGAAGCCGACAGCACAGCTGCAGCTCGGTCCCTATAGACCTCCCAAAGGAAGCCGACAGCACAGCTGCAGCTCGGTCCCTATAGACCTCCCAAAGGAAGCCGACAGCACAGCTGCAGCTCGGTCTCTATAGACCTCCCAAAGGAAGCCGACAGCACAGCTGCAGCTCGGTCCCTATAGACCTCCCAAAGGAAGCCGACAGCACAGCTGCAGCTCGGTCCCTATAGACCTCCCAAAGGAAGCCGACAGCACAGCTGCAGCTCGGTCCCTATAGACCTCCCAAAGGAAGCCGACAGCACAGCTGCAGCTCGGTCCCTATAGACCTCCCAAAGGAAGCCGACAGCACAGCTGCTCCCACTGACCTCATTCTTTTCATTTATTTGACTTTTTTTTCACAATTTTCCCCCCTCTTTCAAAAAGCCAATCATATCCCATCAAAGCTCTTCCCCTTCACACATGACATTCATGCAGACTCGGTCAGATGAATGCTGGAGATCAAGCCAATAATTTCCATGCACCCCTGGGGAGGCCCATCACTGACCATATTCGGGTGAATTTGAGCCGCTAGCCTCTATAGATCTTTAGATAAACACGCTGTCGTACAGCACAGCTTTGTGTCCGTCACCAAAAGTTCACTTCTCCTTCCTTTCTGTGCTACAGTTGACATAGTGTAGTGTGTAGTTAATGGTTATATGCAATGACGCAGCTATAATTAATTATGTAATAGGGGTGATTTTGTAATAGGGGTGAACTGTCAGTCACATAAAATAGATAATGTCATATGCAGGGTTACCTACTTTGGTCGGCTGGCTGGTGTGAGATTTTCAGTTCAAGGCAAGTCTGCACACGCATCTAATAAGTAATAGTTTTATTACCCTGTAAACAGTCTGTGGAGTTTTCAAACTACCCCAATGCTTATGATGTAGCTAATTTTAGGTTTATAATGGAATAGTATAGATTTGCCGTAACATTTCTTGCGTGAGAGTCTGAAAGTGTGAGTGTCACGCCAGATGCGTGACAGATGGTAAATCTGCATATATTATGCATATTAAAGTGATGTGGTAAATGCAGCGACCATTTATCGGGGGTCAGTGGGATGTTAAAAAGCAAAATGTGAGGATATTTGGCCGTTTTGAAAATAAGTCATTTTAATATTGTAACTGCTTTAACCTTGACAGCTGTAATGTGTCATTCACCCAAACAGGCCTTCAGAGGTGATGAAAAACTGTCACAGTCCTTCTCCATCCTGTCCACAAATGTAGCCGAGAACGGAGCCGTGTTTGTTTCCACCATGGAAGGTAACTGTTTGCCAAACAATGTTCATACTCCTTCCTGGGGATGCAAACGTTAAACAGCTGCAGGACTGACAGGGGGGGGGGGGGGTGAGGTAATGCACGTCAGCTGTGCTGGATTGCACAGTGATTAGTTTCTGCTCCATTGTTTCCCTCCTGTAAGGAAAGCAGTATCCATTCTACGGAGTGCAGTGGCACCCTGAGGTAAACCGCTTCCAGTGGCACCCGAAGAAGCAGTTCCCCCATTCCCCCAATGCAGTGCGTGTGTCATCTTTGCTAGCTGAGTTTTTCGTGAATGAAGGTAAATATACACAAAGCACCTTCCCTTTTTACGCATGATGTCATCTTCCAATTTTAACACGGTACTTTATTCATCATTATACAAGGACGAGTACACATTATTTCTTCACTCTTTGCATATGCCATCTTGCTCTCCTATAAGACTCACACATATACAGACAAGAGAGCAAAGCTTAGAGTCAGAGCACAAGGTCTGGCATTTTTTTCAGCGCCCATGATGCAGTTTTTTTGGCATCAAGGACTTTGTTTAAGGCCAGAGAGTGAAATGATTACTCTGCTGGTAACAGTATTTGAACCACTGACCTTCTGACCAGAGGCAAAGGCTTCTAATCTGCAGAATCACAGACACATTTCGATCGCAGTTAGAATCGCCAGCACGGTGCTGCAGACCTGGCTAGGGACCCAGGTGTTTCTGGTTGTGCCATTTCCACCTGCTGTATCTGCGCAAATGTGACTGAAGATGAGTCTTTCCGTTTGCAGCCAGGAAGAGCGCTCACCACTTCACCAGCCCTGAGGAAGAAGCCTCAGCTCTCATCTACAGCTACACCCCTGTGTATACGGCAAATGTCACCTCGTACGAACAGTGCTACTTTTTCTGAGCCAGGGACAGAGAGTGTGCTGTACGTTCTGCCATTGTTTTGGATCGAATGTTCAGCAACTAATTTGCCTCAAGCACTTAGTACTGCTTGAATGGGTAGATTTACATCTTGATTGATAATGGAATCATTAAGTGGACAGATAGTGTTGTCTGAACGTCATTACCTCAACCAATAAAATTGTTAATAGTCTTTTCCCTTGATTATTTACTGCATATGTTCCTGCCTTCAGGAAGGTTGTTCTCTGTTTTTGATCTTTTCAATCACTCTTGCTTATGGCAAAGCACCAAATCACACAGTGGCCAGCTTCTAGAATTCATGAGGACATTGGTCAAATCTCCTTGCAAAGGGACCCAGACATTCCAGTGTCCTCGGCAGTTATCCGTCGTTTTCAGTTCTTAACCTTATTTAGTCCTTTTTTAGCAGTTTTAAGCGTTAACATGTTGTGGAATAATTTTGAAAAATGTGGAAAGCATTTTTAAATGCGAATTATTAGTACTTGTATAGCTTCATGGTCACTTTACATTTGTAAGGCTGTTATATCATTTTCAGAGCCGGTACAATATAAGATATTAACTGTTAAATAGTATGTAATGGTAGTAGCTAGGTACAATTTAAGTAATAGCGAACCGTTAATATTTGGGGGCGGACCGAATCTATGCGTCATCTGATCCAGGCAAACTTTGGAAGGAGTCGAGGTAACGTGATTGGTCTGAGGGCGTGTCCATCATGCTTGCGGGGGCGGGGCCGAGATGAGACAGCAATAGGGATTCCCCCCACCAGCACTGCCCTTTCTTCTGTTGCTAGGACAATTATTTAATGAGCATTGTTGTTGTAGTGGAGCGACGGGTCAGCATGATCATGTACATTTTCCACTTTTGAGAAGTAAAATAAACCGTTTGAAGGACGTCTGACGAGCGCTGTTTTCCAAAACATGCGGAAGGGTCTTATTAAAGGTTCGTTATCACTTCGGGACTAATAACTTTTCTTTATCCTGTGGACTGTCGATACGTGTAGGGCAAATGAAAGGTGTTTAAAGAATTTTTGTGGTCATTTTTGTTGGGGAGCTTCCGAGACACCGATGGATCGGACGTGAGTAGCCGACTTTGATGTTGTAGCTGCACGCGAAGGACACGGCGGACTGTCTACATTGTTTCTTTGTTGATAAACACAGACCTTTTGCACATAAGAAGCGCCCCCGTGTTATTGATGCACCCGTCCCAGTGGTGTAACGGTGAGCATTCTTCGGTTATTATTACTAGGCCTCGTTTAGTCTTACTTACAGATGTGTGTTAGGGCAGTTCATCAAAGAGCTGACGTTCCTGCTTTAACTCATTTTTAGCATGAGTTAAATAAACAACCAAGATTCATCTTAACTGTCTCGTTTGTTGGATTTTTGTCTTCCAACATCTGTATATCCGCATGTATATAATATATTTTATGTATCGTATCGTATGTATCGCTCAGCTGTACATGCATGCTGTAATAGATTTATACAATGGTGCATTTAAATGTTTTGTCAGTTTTCTAGTTTCACTATTTTTCTTGTTATATATTCCAACCCCAGCAAGTGTTCGTATGTGATCTTCATGCAATGGACACTGGCCAGATGTTCACATTTAGGCTATTATTAAAAGTGATTACTAAATAAGTGATTACTTCGTATGTTTGTGCCATTAACTTTGTGCCATTGTTTGTTGGAAAAGAGTGTTAGGACAAACAATTTTGTTTTTCTTTGTTTTGTTTTTTCTTTTTCATTTAGCCCTTTTAGTTGATAATTGGCTCTTATTACTACACCGGGCTAATTCACATAACATATCGTTCACATACCATTCAACCTTAAGTGCTAAACGAACAGACATGATGGGTAGGTATCAAAGATTTTTGTCAAATGGCTTGTTTTTTTCCCACACTAGTTCAACATACGAGGTAATGACAAACATTTCATTAAAATGAATAAAATATTACAATGCATAGAGCTGTATGTATGTGTATATTTACACACACAGTGTACAATTTTCTTAAGCTGACGGAAACGTCAGAACTAAACGGCTGTTTTCTTTATTCATATTAATTAGAAATTAATGTTAAAGCATACTGCTCTTCGTCGTCTTCGTGCTGCTCTTCGATAATTCAAATAAAACAAGCGAAAGGGGGATTCGGGAAAGTTAAAAAATTAGTGCGATTCTGCACCTTTTCAGTTTGTGGCTCATTGTGACGTTTGTGACCTATGTTACTACCTATGTTAGCAAAAACTGGTATTATGTGTTTTGGTAAGACTGAGCACCATGTATTCGGTTGTGTTGTTTGTGATATTTTAGCTCATAATTCAGTCGGGTGAATTTCTTCATTTTACAACGGAATCCTGTTTTAGTAGAACACTTGCAACTCTTGTATGGTGACAAAGGTATGTGGCTTTCACATAATTATCAGTAAATTAATTTAGGCCGAGCAGTGTTGGACTCACCGCTGCCATATGGCATATTGACATTTAAAATACATTCTTAAAGGTAAAGGAAGCTGCATTGTCTGAAAGATAAAGTCAAATTTATATCGAACTGCCTTCCATTAAGAATTTGTAATTTAAGACTATCTTGTGGTTTGGTGGAAACATTTGAAGAGAAAATGATGACCACAATAATGGGTTATTTTATTTTTATTGTGCTTGCAGTAGATGTTAGAAGGACAGGGCAGACAAATCACATAGAATACATTGAATCGTCTTTACGGCTGTAACATTGTTCTGGTGTCTATTAATTTTTGTTCCATGACTGAAAATTAACCTGGAAGGAAGTCGGCTGATGTGTTTAAAAACCTGTGGTGCCTTATGTGTTGGAAAAGTGAACAGCAGTTATGAAGCTCTATGCCTCTGGGCCTGCAGGACCATGCACTTGGCAATGGCATTCTGTTCAGCCACAGACCCTAGCTGTAAGAGGAGACCCTTTAAAAGCCGAGCAGTACAGGGCAGAGATACAGAGCCAAGCACAAGAGCCATACAGCTGGTCTGACATGAGCTGTTACCTGAAAGGCCAACATGCCCTGACTTGCCTGGGCTGTTATCTGTGCGGCTAACAAGCCTAGCATGCATGCGCCCTTAGTGAAATGGCTAGGAAGTCTTCTGGAGCTTCTCTTGTTAAAACTTTTTAACCTTGAATTTAAATTAGCACTTCAGACTCAGTCCTGTTTCATTAATTATTGAGTCGCGGTGCTGTTCTGCTAACAGAATGTTTAAACATGGCTACAGTCAAAGGCAGCTGCTGCAGGGGGTCTTTGAAAAAGCTTCTTGTCTACAAGTTTTTAGCTCAGTATTCTGTCTCCTTCCTTTCCTTCTGAGCCACCATAACACCCCACAAACCTAGAAGCCGTCTGCTAATGATGTCACTCCGCATCACTTTAGTCTCCTGCTTTGCTTCCTCTGCAACCAGCGGGATTCTTGCTCATCTGCTGGGAGCAAGAGAGAACATGCAAACTCCACATGCATGGAGCCGTGGCAGAAACTCAAACCCTGGTCCCAGAGGTGTGAGGCAACAGCATTAACCTCTGCACCATTGTGCTACCCTAACCCTGCACCTTTTAATTTTAAATAGCCTGCAATTCTGTCGCATTTTAGATGTCGGTTTTATTACTCTGCAAATGGGTACAAATTTTGTCTTGGAACATCAGCTTGATGAATCAGTTGGAGCTGTGGGTTTGAGGCTTTGTTTAATACTCTTGTAAACCAAATAGTATAATGTAGTATGAAAACGAAGCAGAAGGAAATATCAGTGATTCAGGTATCAAGTATGCTGTTTCCCACCGTGTAGGCATTTGTAAGTCATGTAAATTTTTAGTTCCCATTGAATTATTGGGTCTTAGTTATTTAACAGTGGTCGCTTTGATGAGATCATATTTGAACAGGAACATTTTCTACCTTCCTGGCTGGCCTCTGTCTGATGACCTCTAACCAACTCTGCTCTGCTGAAGGATGAAGATCCCTAGGGGTGCAGCCTCTGGATGAGGGTGTTATGAGAGCATTGCAAACTGCTGGCTTTTCTCTCCATGCTAAAACCCCAAGATATCTGGTCAGTTATCAGCATCCTGTCTAAGGCGAATCCCAGCCTTGTGTCCTGTGCTTCCTGGAAAAGACTCCCTGACTCAGATAGGGGGTGGATGGTTGGATGCTGGTCATGTTTCTGGTGTGATATGGGCCTATATATTATGATCCGTGATGCTGCTGATAATCCATCCATCATCGTGTCCTTTATTTAACATTTTAACCGCACAGTATTAGTCGGAGGCTCAGACCATTTCTAATAACTCCGTTTCCAAGTTCCATGAAAATTATATTCTTTGGAAGCCAGAGTGCAAGTAAAGTGTTCAGCTGTTTGCATTTGTAAAGGTGTCACTTTTGCCTAAGCTAATCAGCAATAAAGCAGCATGTATTTAGTTAAAACTCATACAGTACAACAGCAGTGTCTTTCTAAGTATAGTCAGCTAATGATATTTTCCCTACACACATGTGCCCATAACTGTGCAATTTAAATATAAATGTGCCGCTTTGGGGGTGGGGAAGGGTCTTTAAGGAAGGGCTCCATGGCCTCGCTTGTTGTGCTTTCGTCGCTTCTCGGTTTTTAACATGCCTGAGCAGCCAGACTTTTCAGACCTCCTCGCCTGGATAGTTAGCAGATCACATTTGGTGACACTCACCTTAAATACTGGTTCTATTTTGTATGGGTAGTTGCTACCATGGTTGGCATTAAGATTTTAAACCTTTTGAGGTCAGGTTAATGGAGCTAAGGTAGTATTCCAAAAGCCAATCGAAAATGCCTTCTAGATAGTCTTTGATAGGTTTCGATTCCCAGCTCTCGGCATTTGTATGTTATCCTAATGTCATCATGGAGTTTCTTTTGGGTTCTCCGTCTGCCCCAACAATCCAGAAACTCCACACACTAAGGCAAATAGGAGTTGTCAAATTGCTCATAGTTGTGAATGTGTGTGTGAATGGGGTGTGCGCCCTGCGATGGGTTAGTGCCCTGTTAAGGGTTATTCCCAGCCTTCAGCCCATTACAGCAGTATAGAAGGAGAATGAATGAACGGTTAAAAAGTTTAAGCTCACAGAGTGTGTGAATGCTGCTGTTCCCTTCCCCAGGCTGCCATTGTGCAGCACAGTGGGTGAACCTTGAGGACAGGACAGTTAACAAGCGCACAATGGATGGACGTCTCGGCGGTGAATGGCCGGGAGTTACGCTTTCATTGTGACGGGTCGCTTACCATGGAATATGAACTCATAATGACTGATGCTGTTTAAATCCTTTTATGATAAGGGAGACCAGCCCCTACTTGCTTTTTTGGGTTTGTAATGATGGTCCTTTGAAGTGTTTGAAGATTAACTTGGCAATTTTCATCTCTGACCTGAGAACTCAGAAGCCGAGTTTTAATGTCCCTTCACGATGAGCTTTTATTATGTGTCTCCCAGTTCAGTACCACCTTCAGGCTCTGATCCCGTGTGTCTGTGTGTGTGTGTGTGTGTGTGTGTGTGTGTGCATATGTAGCGTGCATGTATGTGTGTTAAGTATGTCAGGATCATAGCACAAATATTTTCATTGACTTGTTTTAGCATAAATATCATCCTACTGTCCAGCCACCTGACAGAGATACATTTACATTTCAGAAATATCAAGTTATTGTCATCTGTTGCACTGCTAAGTATCTGCTCTTATAATCAATCAAATGAGCATTTATTTAATTAAATTTCCCTTTTCATGAGTGTATGAGCAACAGTGCGATGTATGCCTTTAAATAGGTAATACACTTTATAAGTCGTAGCGGTTGCCAGGCTACATGCGTATCGTGTTATTAGCCACACAGACAGACTCCATGTCTTGGCCAGACCAAATTACCTCTGCTATCAAAACACTGTAATTACTTTGGACAATAAATCATGTGACATTTAAGGCCATTGGGCGGCACCATCATGACCCCTGCACTGTTTGGTGAGTGCAAGTGTTTATATAATACTGCTTATCCATCGATCCATTTTCTGAAACCATTTGTCCTATTCAGGGTCGCAGGGGATCCAGAGCCTATGGGGACAAGACAGGGAATAACCCAGGATGGGGCACACTCGCACACCATTCACTCACACATGCACACCTACGGGCAATTTGGCGACTCCAATTAACATCAGCATGTGTTTGGACTGTGGGGGGGAAACCCTGGAGGAAACCGCTCAATGACACGGGGAGAACATGCAAAGTCCACACACACGGAACCCTGGCAGAGGTGTCCCCCCCAGGTCATAGAGGTATGAGGCAACAGTTCCAACAACTGCACCACCAAGCTGTCCCTATAGCTTATTCATGTATTTGATTTCTCTTTACCCTGTATTTTTTGGTCTTTGATTTTTGAGTGTGTGCATATAACAACTCATATAACATTTTAAGCTATTTCTGAATGTTCTTAATGAGAGAGTGTGTGTTTATGACTGTACAAGAGTTGTTTGGAAATATTTTTTACAGCAAAGTCTGGCATTTTGATCCTAGGGACTAAGACCTGACTAAGACCTGACAGAGACATAACAGGCTACTTGAAGCTCTGTAAAACTGATATGCTTTGGTCACTAATAGAAACATTTTAATTAATTTCGGCCAATCATTAATCCAGCAGCAGTCTTACAGATGGCTGACGATATTAATAGCCGGTGATTGATTCAGCCAGTGGTGAGATTCATGTGTGTCAACATGTATGTATATCTCATGCAAAATTATAGTGACCAACACCCTTCAGGTTGGCTTTGGGCTTTTTGGTTTAACCACACCTCTCCTGACCTCCTGTGGCACAACACCACGCTATGTGTGTGTTCGAATGTATCGTCTGATATTACTTGATATATTCTAATGATCTATGGAATGTCATATGACGCATATGATTTGCCTTATATTCTAAAGTGCATTTGTTTGTTTCATTAGGCACTTTGGTCAGTGTTAGACAAAAAGAATAGCAAAAGGCAGCATGTTTAAGCTTTCTGGAGAACATGGTTGGCTAGTAAGCCAGTGGAACATCTGTGTTGCAGGGGTGGGAGCAGGGGCTGTGCTGATAGTGCTTACATCGCAGCTGTCCAGCATGTGAGGATTGAGGATATACACACTTATTGGATCCACTTCAAGGTCGCCCTGGCAGTGATGAAACTGACCTCACACTGGCTTGTGGGTACACAGTGTCTACACAACAAGCCATTCCTCTATTCTCCAACTTTTCTCCTCGCAAGGCACCGTTGTGCGTGCGAGCATGCCTGTGTGTGAGTGTGCCTGTTCATCGTGCTGCTTTTTTGCAGCTCCGGAAGAGGATCGCTGAAGCGAGAGCAACTCTAGCAAGGCGGACTGACCTTTAGTTAGTTTCCAGTGGAGGTTGGGGAGGGGGAGGTGTTGGGTAACTTCATTGAAGGGGTTTCTATTATTGGATATTCATGGGGAGATAGATAATCCCGGCATGATCCGCTCATACCCACCTGTTCTCCGTAGTAAGAGCATAGGGGGAAGAAATTGGTAATCCAGTGTATGAAGAGTATGAAATTGGTACTCCAGAATACAAAGAGTATGAGATTGGTACTCCAGAGTACGAAGAGTATGAAATTGGTACTCCAGAGGATGAAGAGTCCCATTTATGAGAATATGTTGAATAGTAGTTTTTTTGTTGTCTTTATTTTCTGAATTACTGTTTTAACTGGAACTGTCTGATGGTCTCGCTGTTAGCAAGCTATGATCAAAACAACTACTGGAAAAGATAAAAGAGTTATACAGTTAACAGCTATTTATTGCAGGTCAGGTGTAAATTTGACATTGTTTTACTTATTTATAAGAGGTATCTGTTAGCGTGATGCGTCCAGACATGTAAGTCCTGGTAAGAGCCTTAAGGGTACCTTTGAGCAAACAGCAACCTGAATTGCTTCTGTTAATATCCAGCACCATAAGCTAGTTAAATTGCTATGAACAGAATCCTTGCAGCTTAATCTGGTCTCAGTAACATATGGGCCGGAAAACTTCCCCTGAAAGGCACCTGTTATGCAGCTCCACTTAATGAAATTAAATGATGTATCAGGAACTGATCTAGCTTTTCCTGTTTGCTGTCAACATGCTCATTCCGTCTGATATTCTCTCTGTCTGAAACGGGGCCTTCTGGACTTCAGCACAATGTGTAGCCACCTGTGGACTTTTCATCCCTGCTCAGTCACTTGGTGCAAAAGGGACAGGACCTTCCTGCTTACTTGGAGACTATAAAAGGCAGTGAATGTGGAAACAACTGCATGTCCTCAAACACCATCCGTGGGACCACTATTAGCTGCAATGGATGCTGTTGTCTTTATTTTCCTCCAAAACTATCAAGGCAAGGGGATTATGTGTGCTGTGTGTCTGATTCAGTCATCATCTGTCATAGAGTGACTTGGAGGATAGGCAGTCTGCCATTTCGAGGACTGAGGGCAAAAGGGATGTGCTTTTTATCTCGGAAAGAAATGATCTGTGTGGAATAGTTTTCCAGGAGGCCGGCTGACGGCCAACTTATATTTGGCCCTACAGGAAATGAAGGGAAGCATGATGTGGTGGAGGAGATCCTGGACTCTGACCTCAGCACGCTGGTGAGGGAGCTTTTGTGGAAGCTCTCACTGACAGCACCGTTCTCTTCCCTCACCTCAGGGTGTTTCTGCAGTCTGGGCCTGATTTCCGCCAATAAATCGTGCACCATGCCTCCCATCACTTTCCAGGACCTCCCACTGAACATCTACATGGTCATCTTTGGCACGGGAATCTTCATCTTCATCCTGAGCCTGATCTTCTGCTGCTATTTCATAAGGTGAGAGCATCGAGAACGAGTCAGGTAAAACACCCCCCCCACACACACACACACAACTCAGCTCAAAGATTATTTATGAGAAAAAGGAGCAAATACTTTATTTAAGGATTTCATATTTATGTGATTGTCCCCAAAGAAGTAATCTCAGTCATACATGTTACAGATGACGGAATCTCTGCTACCCTTCCTCCTGACAGCTCCTAACATCTCTGTTTTTCAGAGCTCATCAAAGAACTTTTGTCTATGTTTTTGCCATGGAGTGGTTTTGTCAAAGAGAAGCCTTGGTAATAGAATACATCTGAAAGGGATGTAACAGCAAACCTTTGTCGAACTGAATGTATTGTGATAGTACTCCCACACAGATAAACGGACACATTCACTCAAACCGTCATCTTCGTCTCTCATGGATATATCATAAAGACAGTGTGAGACTCGCCAGCTGCTTGTCAGAACTGTGTGATTTATAAATATATTTTCTGAAGCATGTATTGAGGATGTTTTGCCTACTCAATGCAAATGAGCCCATGACCAACAGGTCCGCTTGGCTAAGTTAGAAGCAGACAGGAAGTGAGTGTAGCATTTTCCATGCTGGTCCCCCTGCCAGCAACCATACCAGCTATCCGTAGGTCTGCCAGTGCCTCCGCCAGTCAGACAGCTGATGTCACTCAGTGGGGGCACATAATAATGCACCAGCCAGTGTGTCGTCTAACTTCCAGTGTCCCCTCATCAGAATGATAAATCCTTTATTTGCCATTTGCCCAAGTATATTAGAATGCATCTTTTCATCTACCCCATCTTGCTCTCTATAGGTTGTGGGTCACAGCACAGGGTCAGCCAATACGCAGGGCCCCTGGAGCTGGGTGGTTAAGGGCCTCGCTCACGGGCCCACAGAAGTGTGAATGTACTATCGAGGCTGGGGCTCAATCCAGCAAGCTTCTGATTTGCACAGAGATTTAGCCCCCTAAGCTACTTACAGAGTGGGCTAGGTGAGGTGCAAGTGCAGATGGAATGGATTTGCTCTTATTTCAGACAGACTGTTTGAAGCTAATAATGTTAGTTAACCCTTGGTGGTGGCTTTATTCCCTGCAGCGGACCTGGTGGTAATTCAGTTAGTTCTAGCTGAATAAAGACCAAAGCAAGGGTGACAGTCTTCTAAAGGTCAGGCCCAGCTTGTGACCTGCGTGTTACTGGGTCATGCTGTCCTTGGGCTTGTTTATGGGACCTGAAAATGATCACAGTATCACTGTCCTTCGCGTTTCAGCATTACAGGGATTACTGGTCATTTCCCACATCAAACAACTGGCACCTTTTCAGATGCGCAGGGTTGCCAGCTTCGGTCAGCTGGCTGGCTGAGATTTTCAATTTGAGACAAGTTTTCACACACATGCACACGTATTTGCATTATATAACAGTTTTATTACCTTGTAAATAGTCCGTAGGTGGGGGCGGCATGGTGGTGCAGTGGTTAGCACTGTCACCTCACACCTCTGGGACCCGGGTTCAAGTCTCCGCCTGGGTCACATGTGTGCGGAGTTTGCATGTTCTCCCCGTGTCGTCGTGGGGTTTCCTCCGGGTACTCCGGTTTCCCCCCACAGTCCAAAAACATGCTGAGGCTAATTGGAGTTGCTGAATTGCCCGTAGGTGTGCATGTGTGAGTGAATGGTGTGTGAGTGTGCCCTGCGATGGGCTGGCCCCCCATCCTGGGTTGTTCCCTGCCTCGTGCCCATTGATTCCGGGATAGGCTCCGGACCCCCCGCGACCCAATAGGATAAGCGGTTTGGAAAATGGATGGATGGATGGATAGTCCGTAGGTTTTGCAAACTACCCCAGCGCTTTTGATGTAGCCTATTTTAGGCTTATAATCAGGGGTGCATATAACTGGTACGCAAGTACGCATTCACCTTTAAGAACGATACGTACGACAGTCGATTGTTTGTAAAAGAGCAAATGCGTACTTATTTTATGTGTATTTGCGCTGCCACGAAACAAAATATAATGTATTTTAATCTTTATATGCTGACAGCTTCATTTGCAGTATACGGGTTAAAATGCAAGGTATTTTCTTGTCATAGCAGCGCGAATGCACATAAAATAAGTACGCATTTGCACTCTTACAAACAATTGTTGCACATATCGTTCTTAAAGGTGAATGCGTACTTGCGTACCAGTTATGTGCACCCCTGCTTATAATGGAATAATATAGATTTACCTTAAGTGAGAGTGCATAGTGTGTCTATGAATGGGTAAGAAGTTATTCCCACCAGGGGATAGTGTGGGAAACCATCCTGATTCCTCTTCTGCTTTTCCTTCAGCTCTGGACTACAAAACAAAAAAGTTGTTCATTCAATAAAGCAGTGAAAAAGAAAGATGCCATCAATCAAAGAGGTATACATTTTATGGCTGTTCTGAAGGGGCAGGAAACAACGTCAATGGAAACGAAGGACATGGTATTTGCGGCCTGTAGTATCTCTCCTGGACAATGGGGAGCATTGCTGTGTCTGAATTCAGGGGCTGTATCCTTCTAAGGCTGAATGCAAAGACCTTACGCATTACAGTGTTGCAACATGGCTGCCCCATTTCAAGGCTTCTTCGCATATAGCGTAGAAATGCGTCCTTCTTTTACTGAGGATCCATTCGACTCGGCAAAAGAAGGATGCACTTCTAGACTGCATTTGAAGGAGCCTTCGAAATGAGACAGCCTTGTTGCACTGCTGTAACACATTCGGTCTTCGAATGCATCCTTTGAAGGACGTAGTCTGTAAGGTGTAGCTTAGGGTTGGGTATCCGCAAAGGGCTGGTGTGTATGCAGGTTTTTGTGATTAACCTTTAGGTCAGCTGTGAAGACTCTTCAGCCAATCAGTTCTCTAATTAGTAATCTAATTAGGGAGTTGCAGAGAAAACCTGCAAACAACGGCCCTTTCTGGATAAGATTGGCCATCGCTGGTATAGCTTTTGTAGGCTATGTTCTTCAAAAGTCAAACAGAAAGGTCTGTCAAATGGGACGGTCTGGACTATGGATAATTTCTTATTTGTGGCACCAGCTGTTCCAGCCCTCAGCCTTGAGTCACAAAGGGCCACTACTATTGCCTAGCTGGGACAGACCCACTTTACTTCTGCGCAAAGAATCTTGGTGTGGTGGGCTGTTAAGGATCCAACGGGTGCATCCATCATGGAGCAGGAAAAGAAGGACACATTTCTAGACCGCATTTGAAGGAGCCTTTGGAATGAGACAGCCTTGTCTCACCACTCTCAGGCATTCGGGCTTTGAATGCAGCCTTAGCAGAGTGAAGCCGCTGATTTCGGACGCAGCCTGTTTTACTTGTAGGGGTAAAACTCAAAATTCACAGTTCGGTACAGCAGTTTGGGGTTTACGATTCGCTATAATTTTGGTAGAGCATGGAAAACAGAATTTTTGAAATTTATTATGAAATATGCAAACAACCCAATTAAGAATAGTAGTGAACCAATACTAGTGAGTCTATAGACCTGTTTATAACAAAACCTAACAGATGCTTATTTGCATATTGTTAGTATAAATATTTTAAATAATCAAAAATAAAGCATAACTATTGTAGTGAAAATCCCATTTACATCCTGTGTTCTCCATTACCGTGAATGATCGTGTATTTGTGGTGATCTGAATTTCCTGGCAAAAGCACCTTAGATGCCACAGGGAGTTAAGCACGTTGGGTGTGTTATCAGCAATGTAGCCGACAGACAGTTAGTCTTATTAGCTACTCTTTTCTCTGGGTTTGGTGAATTTTATTAGGAAATCAAAATGCTCCCAAATTGCCAGTTGTCATTGACCGTTGCCAGCTTTAGCTATAACCAACCTCACAGCCACAATTAGCATGATTTTTGCTTCTTGTCAATTTAGGTTCCACCTGTGTCAGTAAATCAGTAAATGTATCCATTCATGTCATCCATTCAATTCACCAAAACGAAAATGATGTACCGAACGGTAAACGATTATATGTACCATTACAGTTTTAGTTGCTTGTATTGCCCATGTGAGGAATGGATGATGTAAAGCAGCACAAGTATTTTCGTATGTTGGAGAGGAAGTTTGATGACTTGCTTCAGCGCTTAGGCACTTAGCAGTCTTACCAAGGTTTAGGACCTTTGTTTACGCTTTAAACTTCCTCAGAGCTGAAGTACTTCCTGATTCAAACAATGGGCTGAAGACCTTCAGTGGTGGCCACCGTTTATCCTGTTATTTTTGGCAAAAAAACAATTCTTCATCGTAGGGGTATTTTGAAAAGCGCCTAAAGTCAGTCCTCAAACCCGAACCCACCTGTCTGTGTCATGCCTTACATGATGTTCATCTTCACAATGACTAACTTTCACATTTGTACAGTACTCTGCAGAAGTCTTAGACAGTCAAAGAAATGTTTAAAGCTACTTATCAGGCTAATACGTGTTTATTTACTAAGAAAAAAATACAATTTATCATTAGAAAATAGACAAAGAGTTAAACATTTAAAAAATGTGTCTTCTTTTCTTTAAAAAGTTACTGGTATCTTGTTTGATGGCCAAAAGAATGTTACTTCAGCTGCCAAACCTCTCTTCACGGGCACCTCAGCCATTCTGTGTATTTGTTCAGTTTCACCAAAGGTCACTTAATTAAGTTAATTAGCCAGTTAATTTCATGAGATTGATTAGCCAAACAAGGGGTTGCAGGTGGTCGAGTCACCAAATGCATACAGTAGGTATTTTGAATGATTACTGCAGTAACTGCGGTATAGGCAAGGTTTTGAAATGGTTAAGATTGACAAACTTTGACACCCATAAAATCAGTTTTACACCCACATAAAGGCCATTTAAATGTTATTTTATTTGGCAGCCTAAGACTTGTGCTGTATGTATATTGCTTTGTGATGCAGGGTAGCTGTGTACAAGAGTCTGTCATTTCTGGCTTAGAATCATCAAAAGCCAGAGCTTTATGGTGCAGGATGTGATGTCGAGCCCAGCGTGTCTGCGCACTGTGCTGTGTTAACCTGCGTCTTCGTCTAGGCAAAGGGATTCATAGCACAGTGCCTTTGTATTGGCTTCTACAGGTCATTCTTTGGTACCTGCACTAGCGCACACACACACACACACACATTGACGTAGGAAAGCATTTCCAGCTGGGAGTGATGGAAGAGGCAGAGCCATCAGTCTCAGGGTTATTCTAACTGCAAATAATCACCCACGTATTAGTGACACACAGCACTTATCATACAGGCAACAGTGAATAGAACAGTGAAATATTCTATTAGTGATATTTTAAACCAGTATTTGATCAACACCAAAAGGATTGCTAGCTAAAAATTGAGAAAAACAGGTTCCTCTGTAAATATACTGAGATCCTCGGTAAATGAATGATTTCCAGCACTCCAGAGGCACTTCTGCAGGCTCAGTTTGGCATTAATAAGTGCATATTCAGTTCCTCAGAAAAATTGTTGGGGCTTGCTTTAGAGAAGAGCTAAAGTGAGTGATATCCAAGTGTTCCTAGCTAGGATCTGCTTTCATGTACCCTTAGACTTTATTTATTATTTCTTCAAAGTCAAGGGAAATGTGCTTAGTTATTGTTAGCCACATTTTATTCAATTTAGTATATAAACAGAAGTGCAATGATGTTATGTCTATTAATAGCATTTTTTAAAGTGTTTCTAGCATTGTTTTCTTTCCCTCCCCCTGTGAAGGTGATTATCTTAAATACTGAAAATAATTGTGTTTTTGGGGAAGTGGGACTTTATGAACGTTATGTGGCATGTTCCACGTTCCAGATCATACCAGTAGAAAGAGAAAAATAGGATCATTGACCAGTTTTTGTACTTTTAGTTTTGTCTGGTTTCAGTCATCTGTTCAGTCATCTTGTCTGGCTAAGAAATGCTAGGGAGCCTTGTCCACTGTGTGAGTTGCTTGAATCTGATTGGCTGGTACAGCACAAGAATAACAGTGTAAGTACAATGTCATGTGTAATGATGCATCAATGGAACAAAAGGGAAACACTCTGGGAATTCCTGATGCTGAAGAATTAAGAGGCATGTTTTCACTTAAATACAGCATCGAGGTCAGTAAAATAATTGTTGTAGATTTCCACCCTGTCTTGGCCAAGGTTTCAGAAGCAAAATCAGAAAGATCTCTATTAGTGCATAATATTAAACATTTACAAGGAATCTGTCTTGGTGGGTGTGCCCCATGCTCCAGTATACCATATAACGGGGTTCCCCAATAGGTCGACCCGTGGGTCAAATCTGACCCCCCCAATCCACTTCACTCCTTGTGAAACCCTGACACATGTCATGCAAGATAACTTCAACACAATTTACAGTATGTAAATATACAGTATGTACTACCAAGAGTCAAAAGCAGCACAGGATAAAATAGAGGATGGGATAATTATATAATAAATGGCAGCCTGTTGGGGGACAAAAGCATTACATCACAGTCAGGGAGGCCCTAAATTAAGCGATATAAATAAGTGAAATTTGTCTGTAGCACATTTCAAAACAAAACATGTGTGAACTCATACCCATCCAGTCTTGTTTGTTTTAGTACAACACAATGTTAGAGGCAGTACTGCCACCCACTGGCTGGAAGCTACTGCACAGATAAAAGGTCTGGGGCTTATGCATTCGTTGTTGTTAATTTGGCTTTAATCTCTCTCATTTACTCTCACAGCAAACTGAGACATCAAGCTCAGAGTGAGAGGTTTGGATACAAGGAGGTAAGTCTGAGTCCCTTTAACAGAAACAGCATAGAGGGACTTCAATACTTTAGTTTTGTTGACATTCTTGAAGAAATACCTGAATATTGATTGCACTGTACAAACCATGTGATTAAGGAAAATAAGCCAGTGATCTGGCCTCATAACCCTGGCATCGGCCACTAAATTATGTGATGATATTCCACTTTAAGACTTAAGGCAATATAGTAAATTATCAGCAAATTGACTGTTATTAATGTGTGCTCTAACAGTAATGTCCAGCAACAATGTGACATGTAGAAATGGCTGGATAATTGCTTGGATTAAGGTTGCTTCACTTCACTGTTCCTACTGTCACATCTGCCACATAAAGGTGATGTGAAAAACACAAGAGTATAACACAATAAAAATTGTGAGGAATCGATGATGGGCCTTAAATTTGTTTAAGAAAGTATATACAGAATGTTGTTGGTAATGAAAGGGCAGGTATTGCATTACAGGAAAGTCCCAAACAGATGCACTTACTGAATAATTGTCACTTTATTGAAGGCGTGATAAATACTTTCTTATGCTTTAGTTGTATTTTTTGTTTAATTCAGTCGTTCTCCTTTGCAGGTCGTATTAAAAGGAGATGCAAAGAAATTAAGTCTACATGGGGTAAGAATATATATTTTTGTTTATAAACGTAAAATTCGTTAGAGTTGAACGTGAACATAAAGGGTTACGTACAAAACACAAACACCAAAGTAAAGAACAACTATGATGTTTGAAGCATATATTCTTATATTATGAGACGTAATACAAATATTTTTAATGATTGAGGAATATTAATTTTGTCTGAGTACTTAACAAATGGTAAGCTGTACTGAATAACATTTCAGTTATTTTTGCCAGTACCCCTGGATTCCCCGATCCTGAAATGGAATTAGATATTCTTAGTTCATGTAATACATAAAATTGGACACCATACAAAAATACCCCGAATTGAGCCATTTCCAAATCCCTAGCCTCTCTTGGGGAAAAATATAGAAACCCCTTGGATTATTGGCCATATCAAGGAAGTAATTTAAGTCAGATATTCTGTTTATGAAAATCAGGCAAACATTACTTAAGACTTTGGGCAGCACCATTGTTATTCCCAAGAGCTGTTGTTCAACAAAAAAAAGTAATGGGATGTGACACTCAGGGAATGTGTCACAGAAAACCCCAGGTTATTTCTTGATTTGGCAAATGTTAGCATGTATGAGTCTGCCATGGAATTCACCTCACAATCATGGTGTGCAGTATATGCTCTGAAAGGCCACTGTTATCTGTCTCAAGTTGATCAAAGTCCTGGATGATCCACAAAGTTCTTAGAAGAGTTTGTCTTCATCCAGATGAACAGAAAGCAGAAATCATGGATATAAATGAGAAACAGAATGTTTGGTGAAAAATGAGTCCTGCATTTTAACAAAAAAACATCAGATCTTGAAGTGTGGAGATGAGAATATCATGGGCACTGTTACAGTCTCAGGACTTTGACTGTTAGTAATAGCTAAGAGAACAATAAATTATGTATTGTACCAGCACATTTTTCGGGAAACTGGGTTTGTGTTTTGAAGCCAGAGGAGTCTAAGCACATAGAGGGAGAATGACTGAAGCAAAAGTGCATTTTGGAACAGCCAAGTCCTAATGTCAACCAAGAAGAAGCTTGAGCTGAATAGTTTATTCAAGAAGTTCAAAACGATCAGAGGATTCAAGCGTTTCTTAAAAAAAACAATAATAATGCAGGTCAGAATGCTGGAAGGATTGTAGGAAGCAGTTGAAGTTATTGCTGCTAAGGAGGTGCAATCGGTTTCTAATTTTAATAATTATTTCAATACTTTCCACATCCATGACAGTGAATATTGTACCAACATGTTAGTTAAATACATGGAAAAGGTCCAGTTTTGTGTGCTATTTCAAATTGTTCTTTTCATAAGTACAACTCTAGGTCAAAATATCAACTTTTTCCAGATAATAAATTTAGGTAAAAGTACTACAGGAATACAGATCATTCTGAAATATTTACAAACTTTTCTCTCAGCACTGTATCTTCTTGCCCTTCCTGTGTCAGGTTAATCTAAAATAGCCCTGGAACATCTTGTCTTTCTTTCACAGCAGACGTGTGCAGTTTGCCTGGAGGATTTCAAAGTCAAAGACGAGTTGGGGGTGTTACCATGCCAACATGCATTCCACAGGAAGTGAGTAGCGTGTCAGGTTGGGGGGTGGATGTCTGCCATAAGGGTGGGATTGACATGTGAGACAAGTTTAATCATAGCCAAAAGATTTTATGAACGCCGCATAATACAAAAAGCTGTATCATAACATCTCATCTCCAAGGGACTCATCCTGGGAACAGAGATGAAACTCTTCTAAAACTACCCAGATGACTTGTTACCCTAAATGAGATAATCACTCCAGCTGGGTTTCATTGACCCTGGAGTTTGTCGATATATGGCTGGTGATCAAGGCATGAAAAGTAAAAATTCCTCCAAAACCCAGACCTGTATCCTCTTCCTCCTCTTCTGAGATTTGACAGTCTTGCCTAGGCCCTCTCAGTCCATGCATGGTCGTGATAATGGCATCCCAGAAATCACAGGACACACATTTACATTTTCTCAAACAGTCCACCCAGAATTCTCATTGCTGGACTGTGGGATAAAACTCACTTAAAGGACATTTATGAAAACTGATACAGAAAATGCAAGCTTGTCATACGACAGCGTTACCTGCTGAGCCACCGTACCCTGCACGTTCTGAACGTGATATTCCCAAAACAAATCCTAACATGCTGGGAAAAAGTGATATGCATTTGTGAAATGCCAAGTTCTGTCCTTTTGCGGTTTCTTTACTGTACGTAGGCTGTGGTGCCTTGCCCTGGTTATTAATCTAGGTAATTTTCCATTTAGGCCTTGAATTGCAAGAATTGATTGTAAGATTAAGTTATGGATTAGAATTTAACAGAGCGTGGGGGCGTCAGGGTTGGACTGTGACTGCACTAGGTTGCCGTGGGACTGTGAGGTATCTTTGCTTGTCACTAACCTCCCCGGTTGTTTCCATAGGTGTCTTGTAAAGTGGCTGGAGGTACGCTGTGTCTGCCCCATGTGCAACAAGCCGATCGGTGCCCCCCCGGAGCAGCACCAGAGCATCGGGACATTGCTGGATGAGCTTGTGTGATCTAGCAGCCCCTTGGGGTGAACAAACTGTACAGATACAAGACAGTCTCACATACACACTGTCCAATGTGGTTTAACGGTGCCTACATGTCAGATAAGTTTAATACAAAGCAGGAGGAGGGAGGGGTGATCGGCCCATTGAAAGGCAAGAAAGCCTGCGAAGCAGAAGATGTAGGTTGAGGGTGCCAGATGTGATCTGCTCTGACATGGAGCCGAGCTGGCCGTCTCCTGTGTCTTCTGGAGCTGCCGTTGAAAAAGGGCACACAGTCTTACAAGACATTCCAACGTGAGATTTTTGTAACATTAGAGTGAACTTTAAGTGTACCATGTGACTGTATTTCTTTGCCGTAATGTCTGTGAGAACGCCGGCCACTCCGATGAAGTCTTGCAGGACGGAAAGCAGTGCAAAGTTTAGACATTCGTGTTATTATTTACCTGAGATTCCCCTTTTGGATATTCTGTCACACTGCACTGTCAGGCTCGAGGCATCTGCACAATGTGGGGAGGTTATTTCAGGCAACATGCTAGGGAAGATTTTGAAACTGGCTGTTTCAGGGGCACTGTCATTGTGGTCTGTGACACTGCCTTTCAGCGAATGACAGCACTCCGGTCCCACACTGGTTTTACATGATGTGCATACAGTAAAGTTTTAGGCAGTGGAAAATCTTCAAAAGTCAGCATATTATTACAAATTAATGTTGGTTTTCCTGTTCGTTCCTAATCACACGGACTGAAGGGTTACAAAGTGAACACACTAAGAATTTTTTTAAGTGCAATGATAATCTGTGAAATTAGTACAAGCAGCTCACCTGAAATGATTCATTTCTAAATAAAACAACACTGCCAGGGTGGGGACACAGAGCTGAGAGGCTGAGCCTCAGGGATTTGTACTATACATGGTATTCTAGGTGGCTTTATGCATTTATTTGTAATAGGTTATACTACAGAACATGACAAAGTGTATTCAATTTATATGTGACTGCCAGAAACAACATTTCATAAATAAAAATAGAAAGCTCTCAGAAGACACAGTCTTTAGGGGAAATTGATCGTTTCCAAATATATTTCTATAATTATCCAGGCCCTAATATGTAGTGACATAAGTGTACATTCAAAGAACTTAAGCAAATGTTAGCCAGCCATACCTGTAGATAGTGACTTGTGTTATTTTCCCCCCATTTTCACTTTATTGCTGTTGTCGCTTACTTGGAAGATTTGACTACGCCCCGAGTACAAGTAATTTATCATTTTCAGTGGAAACGTGTATATATGTAAGACAGCAGGAATGTTATCGGCCATGGAAGGAACATACTATTAGATGTAAATATGTAAAAAAAAACATAAATGGCAGCATCGAGCAGCAAGGTGCCTCACGTGTGTAATGCATGTAGTTTGTTTTCACCTTAATTGGCCATGTAGGCCAACAAACATGGGAGAGTGTTTTAAACCTTGTGTAGGTTTGTCACTCAGTATATGTATCCTTTATGATGAATACCATTTTTATACAAGAGCATTCTAAGTTATTCATTTTTTCCCTTGAATAAATACATGAAAAAAAATCATAAAGACTGAAATTTTGGTGATTCTTATATTGCTAGGGAAGTATGATTTGATTTGTCATTTGTTGACAACAAAACAAAGTTTAGGTAATAAACAAACAAATGTAAAACACAATACTGACTTAATCTTAATTAGTTGGTTAAAACTAAATATCAGGATCCAATTGACCTGAAGCACTTATTTATGAAAATGGTGCTGTACCTGTGTCCAGAAGGTCGCCAGTTCAAATCCCATAGTCGGCAGAATGATGTCACCACTGGGCCCCTGAGCTGGGCCCTCAACCTCAGTTGCTGCAAGGACTGGCTGGTCCTGCTTTCTCAGTTGTATTTCATCACTGTGGATACAAGCATCTGCTAAATAGGTAAAGATAATATAAAATCCAAATGTCAGCTGTGTGTAACAAGGAGCTTCTTTCATTATTCTACACGCCCACTTTAGTAATTCTTTATCAACATCCAGAACATCATCCATTCTTCCTGTAACCACTTTCTGACTAGACTGATGGGCCAGTGAACCAATCCCAGGGAGCACAGAGCAGAAAACTGGGATGCATCCTGGATGGGGTTCCAATCCATCAGAAGCCAGGCACATGCACTCCCTCCCAAACAAACAACTACAGACTTTGGGTAATTTAGAGACACCAATCAACCTACCTGCAAGTCTGTGGATGACAACGTGGGAGAACGAACAAGTCCAGAGCAGAGGTGGGAATTGCACAACCCTGAAAGTGTGAGCCACCATCCCACCCCCAAGCATCCATCTGCTAACCTATTCCCCGGCAACAAGGCTCAGGGACAATCTGAATAGGATACCAGTTCATCCCAGGGCACATTTTAGGCAATTTAGACAATTTTACCCTGGAGGGGAGGGTCAGCAATACTACCCACAGAGCCCCCACCAGCCCTCTGCAGAACAATTTAGTTTGTTTTCATTTTTGAAGATAATTTTTTGTTTATTCTTTTTGGCACTATAAAGGCGTCGTAAAATCGGTAGATATTTACCGAAGTCCTGGAATTCGTTTATCTCGTTACGTTTCGGAACAATATATATGGAATGACGTTTGTACTTCTCACTCCGGTACTGTGGGTGCCGCTATTCATTTCTTGATGAATTAAACCAACCATTTGAAGCGGAAATATCGCGAGATTCAGTGCGGCGTGTTCTCCCTGCCCTGGCATGGTTTGGGAGTTTGTAGCCGCATGTGGTAGTTTTAGTATATAGTATTTCTCCTTGTCTAATTAGTTATTTTCGTATTAAAATATATTAAACGACTTAAGACCACAACTCTAAACGTGAATCAACTGTTGTTCTAGGAAGTTTTAAAATGCAGCACGACGACGTAAGTAAAAAGAGACGGTTCGGTGTCATTAAATTGCTCCGAAATGAGTTACAGAACCAGCGAGATCCAGTCGGGTGCAAAATCTATCTGTATATATATATATATATATAGGAATATGTGGACACACTTCCATTTTAATTACTAAGAAATTAATCCTTAAAAAATGGAACACAAATGAAATTTTTGTAGTATTTTGGTAGTGCCTAGTTAGGTCTGATAAGGTAATGAGAGACAAATGTACAGACGTGTAGTTCATGTCTTTCTTTATTTAGGTAATCTGGGACGTTATTGGAAACAAACAGTTCTGCTCCTACAAAGTCAAGTAAGTACATTGTGCTATTTATGATAGTTATGAAATTATGAGCTCTTCACGCTGTATAGTACGGTACTGAGGCATTTTTTTAATTTAGTAATTTGCTCGTTTTTACATTCTGTAAGGTACTTTACTCGGGTATATCTGGATAAGTTACATTTTTGACGGATCAATTAATGTGTTTTGATGGGTAGTTACTTATTTTGGATTCTTTGTTTTCATAATGTAGGCAGCCTGCCGAACGTAATGTATAATGGTGATGATGATTTCCTTTATTCATCCTTTTAGAACGAAGAATAAGAATTTTTGCCGGAATGAATATAACATCACTGGGCTTTGTAACCGCTCATCATGTCCACTGGCAAACAGTCAGTACGCCACAGTAAGGGAGCAAAAGGGTAAGTCACAGCCTACTTTGAATAAGAGCTTTTGGGATACATGTTTTACATACAATTCACTTGCGTGCCATTGGCTGCATGAGTGAGCGGCTGTGAATTTACACTGACCTGTTGCTCTGTTTGTCCTGCAGGCCAGTGCTTTCTGTACATGAAGGTGATAGAAAGAGCAGCTTTTCCAGCACGGATGTGGGAGAGGGTGAGCAGAGCTGCTGCAGAAGCAGCCGTGTTTATATCTGCCTTACGCATTGTGGCGAGACTGCTTGGGAAGAGCGCGTGTTCCCTGCACCCGCCGCATGAAATGTGTCCACTTTGCGCAGGTGAAGCTGAGCAAAAACTATGAGAAGGCCCTGGAGCAGATCGACGAGAACCTAATCTATTGGCCGCGCTTCATCCGGCACAAGTGCAAGCAGCGCTTCACCAAGATCACACAGTATCTCATCCGCATCCGCAAGCTGACTCTGAAGCGACAGTGAGTCCCGGTCCTTCACCACCACCATCCCCGGCACACCTTGTAATTTGGCCTTTGATGTTTTTATTTTTTTTTTATTTTTTTTTAGGAGGAAACTGGTCCCTCTCAGCAGAAAGGTTGAAAGGAGGGAGAAGAGAAGAGAGGTACGTCTGTGTTTTGAAAATCCCCTGGAAAACCCATCCTTGTGTGTCAGACCTCCTGCATTCACAATGAGTTCTGTTTGTCTTTGTTCTGCCTAAATTAGTCCTTAAAGTACCAGATAAGACAGTATTGCGGTATACACATATATGTCACATCAATATGCTTCTTAAAATAATTCTATCAACAGATTCCACCAACTGCATGGTGCAAATGTGCAGATTGCACGATGCAATAAAGCATCATGTTTCGTGTAGTTTAAGGTGTTGCGCAGCAGGAAATGACTTCATTTGCTTACCTCCATCTGTGTGTAATTTTTTATTATTGCTCTGATCTCCTGCTTTCATGGTCCTCTGAAAATCACGTTGTATGGCAACTCATTTTTGGGAAATGGTCCGTAATGCATTTTGTAATTTTATAATGCCTGCCTGAGAAATGTTATTTCATGTCTAAATGGATAAAAATGTTTTCCTTGGCTTTAGGAAAAGGCGCTCATTGCTGCCCAGCTAGATAATGCCATAGAAAAGGAGCTACTGGAGAGGCTGAAACAAGGAATGGTGAGTCTGGTGCTGGGCTGTCTTCCACTTCCAACAGCCAGGGGGCAGAGTTGAGCGTGTGCCTAGCAGGTCATGCTGGGTGTCATCAGATTGTGGTTGGAGACGACTGATGCCCTTATGAGAGGTTCGTGTCACATGTCAGATGTAGACTGCGGTGTGCAGCATGTCTTACCTTCGGCGTGTTTTTCTGTAGTATGGCGACATCTACAACTTCCCGGTGCACGCGTTTGACAAGGCGCTCGAGAAGCAGGAGGAGGAAGAAAGCGAGACGGACTCGTCAGAAGATGAGGAGGATGATGCCGTGAGTGGCCGTCTCCATTCCGACACGCAGACAGCCTTTGTACCATCAGGCTCGCTGTACATACTGCCCACTGGACATGTCATTTTTGGCACAATGCGTTTATCCAGCATAAAAGCCAAAATCCCCACAATTTGTGTTCTCTGGTTTCTAGGACGTTGGGAAGAAGGAGTTTATTGCAGAAGATGAGGTGGAGGAGAGTGACCTCAGTGATTTCGAGGTAAGGAAAGGCTTCGGTTCAATAGCACATTGTTAGGTTATTGCTGAAAGTTAGGGTTCTGTTTAAAGAGCAGTAAGATATAATATTTCAAAAGGTACATCTGAAAAGTATTTAATTTTACTCTTCCACATTTTACAAAAAAGCTAAATTCTAGGGCTGATATCACACATGCCTGTGCACACGCTACCAGTCAAAAGTTTTTGCACACAGATTTTCTACATTTGCATGTAACTTAAAATTTTCAAAACATACTCAATATTTTTGCTGGCAAATAAATTTACAGCATGTTTACCATTTCAGTACCATTATTAGGAAGAAAATGTTATACCCTTGATTCATCAAAGTAACTTCCTGTGGCATTTATAACAGCCGCGTGCCCATTGCTTCCGGGATAGGCTCCGGACCTCCCGCGACTCAGTAGGATAAGCGGTTTGGAAAATGGATGGGTGGATGAAATTTAAATGGATTGGTAGTGTTTTTGTGAGAGAGTGAAACGAAATTGTGATGTAAAGCAGAACCAGGCCTGTCTAGGTCTCCATGGAGGAAATTTTAGTATAGGGCAGAGGTTCTCAAAGTCGGTCCTCAGGTCCCACTGCCCTGCTTGTTTTCCAGCTATCGCTGTCCTACACACTATTGATTACCTGGATCAGGTGAGTTTGGCCAATCAGAAGCTGAAAGACAGCTGGGACTTGTGTGTGGGGCAGGGATAGCAGGAAAACGAGCAGGGCAGTGGGGCCCGAGGACCGAGTTTGAGAACCTCTGGTATTGGGTATGAAAACATTGGGCTGTTCTTTTTTCTGTGATAGGACATGAATAACCTGAAATGTAGTGATGAGGAGGAGTTAAGTGAGGAAGATGAATCTGAGGATGAGGAAGAGCTGGAGATGGAGGCGTCTTCCTCGTCCAAAGGAAAGACGCCGCTGAAGGGTCCAGCGAGAAGGAAACGGGCACATGTGGAGATCGAGTATGAGCAGGAGACAGAGTGTCAAACCAAGGTCAAGGCTACATAACCATCAGCCGGCCATCTGTGCGGAGAGCGGGCGCCGGAGCAGCGTGGGGCACTGACGGCGCACCAAGGACACGTCTGTGGAGTCCAGACTTTCCCCGAAGGGCTGTACTGAGGTCGCCACAGGACGTTTACAACTCATGTGCAGCCTGAACTGTAGCGTTCGCTCTCTCGTCTGTACGCAGGCAGCTTTGGCACATCTCTGCAGACATGTACACGCATCCTGGCCCGAATTATTTTTTATTATGAGTCACAATTTGTGCTGAGTGAGTGATCTCACTGTTGGGTCCTTGAGCAAGGTCCTTATCCCCAAATTGCTCCAGGTAATGTCTCGCCCTGTTTTCACAGATAGGACATAGCTTTGTGTAACAGCTTCTTCTAAAATTAAATATGTCTTGTGTCTGCTTTAAAGAAGAATGTAAATTGTTATCCATAAGGTTTTGAAAGAAATGTCTCATACCTTTCTAAAGGATGGAGCTTATGAACAGCAGCTTCCCACAACTGTAATGCCACCTCAATGTTGTAGCAAGTCATTACAACGGTTAGTGTGAGATTAACCTTCTCATATGCTTAGAGGTAAAGCAATAAGGCAAGATAATTCTGCATTTAGATAGTTCTGGGTTTATTTAAGATAATCTTGGCACTCAAACCATGTGATTAGGAAGACAAATCTTGTCACAAACCTCATCCTGCAACCCTCAGTATCGACAAAGCAGCGATCTGAGAACCTTCTGCAGCATGCTGGTGAGGAGGATGACAGAGCACCATGACCACAGTATCTGAGGCCTGGCATCCCCGCTCTTCGGCATGTGCGTCACCCTCGGTTCTTGCTGCACAGGAACGCCTTGACATGCCATGTTGGTTCTCAGGTGGCCCCTCTCACTTTCTCGATGCATCTGAGCATGGCAGGGTGACAGGAGCTGCTGTCCATGTCCTGGAGGGCACCCTAAGGGAGAAGGGACTCTTAGCTGGGGAGGGAAGCTACTGTGGGGATGATGCCAGAAGACCTCGTATAAAGTCGAGCAAAGAACCCTTAATCTAAAAATAATAACGACTGACCAAGGCACCCACAGAGAATATAAACAGAATACTTGATCCGAGTTGTTCCTTCCCCAAACCTGTATATAACTATCCAGACATGCGTATAAGTGTGATCGCTGCTTAACATTCTTCATATGTTGCATTAAACCTGTTGGGGTGATACACGCATGGAAGTTAGCAAATTCTCAATGCATATTTAAATTGGCAGGTTACAAACCCAGTTACACAGAGTCACTTGTGGAAAAAAATGCAACATGGTTTTTCCAAAACAAAAACGGGACTCATTTGAGTGACATTTGTTCTTCTGGTAGGAGATACTCCAAATTCTTAGAGATGAGTGAAAGGCAAATGTTGAACTTACTGATGATAAAGCGAATAGCTCGGTGAAATCTATTTTATTATTTTTGGGACATAGGATTGTTCCTTGACACTTGAAATGACAACGGCACCTACAGTCTGAAGAAAGCTTAAGCCACTCAACTCTATCCAAGTGTGTTCTTTGTTCTGTTCTTCGAACTAGTGACCCGATGCACTCATCCCTGACCCTAACCCTGACCTTTCAAATTAAGCGGCCAATCAAGAAGGACACCGTTCTTACCTTGAGTCTACCTTCACAGGAGCGGTCCAGTAAGAGCAGGCACTGTGTGGCCCTGTCCAAGAGTTCGTCCCTCACAGCAGGTGGGCACATGTCAGGCTCAGAGGACACGTCACACATCATTCTCAACAGGGCGCGCGAGAGCGTCCCCAGCCTGCAGCCCAGCCTGGAAAAAGACGGTGACTGTGGGGGGGTGCTCAGCCCAAGCAGCAGGCAACTGGCTGCTACCGCAAAAGCTCAGGAACGTGACAGAACACCTCCCCCCATCCCCCAGCATCACCCCGATTACCTCGGCCAGGCATTCCGTAGAACCTCCTCAAGCACATTCAAGATGCTCAGTCTAGACTGCTCTCCAGGGCCATCAGAGACCTCCAGATATCCCACAATCACCCTCTCCAATCTTTTCAGGTGGCGAATGATGACAACTCCCATCCTAGGGGTATGTTAGGAAAATTGCTGTAAAATATTCATATCAAAAATATGCCCATTGATCATATAATTGGGCCATCATTAGGTTCTATTCACATTCAATTGTATGTATGTGTATGCCTGTAACAATTATGCAATAATGTCGCTTTATGTAATAACGTGACAGAATGTAACAATGATGATAGTAACGATGATAATGCTGACAATAATAATAATAATATGGTAATGTTGCAATATAAAACTGTAACGTAGGTTATAAATTTATAACATTTTGTCAAGTTTTTACATAATCCGATATTACATTATGTATAACAATGCATTATGTAATATCTCATTATATGATGAAAATTTGTTACATTTTGTCAAGTTATATAATGTGTCATTATTACATAATGCACTGTAAAAATAAAGGAAAATAAGGAAAAAGGGATTTGTGTAAAGAGGCATTCCAACGTACCTGTATTTATACAATGCTACAAATAAGGGATCATATCTTCATTCAGTTTCTTTACTCATGACGACTCATGGACAAACTGGCACATCCTGACACATCCATTCATATACAGTAAGACCAGAAAAAGGCAGAAAGCAAACCTGCGGATGAAAGGGGCGAGGTTGTGGGCGTAGACCCTACGTAGGGCCAGCTTGTGCTCCATCTCCATATGGGTCAGCGCGAGCTGGAAGACTTTGTCATAGCGGTTGTGTCGGCGGGGGGCATCAGTAGACCTGCAGGGCTTCTCTAACACAGAGAGGAGGTCCAGCAGGCAGGGGAGGACCACCTGTTTCCAACACATCGTGTTAAATTCACTCAAAAGTAACAGCTATTTTTAGGCTATGATGTCAGCAGTGGCCGACCAAAGAGGCTAATCCACACCGACCTCTGACCTTTACGGGAACTTGTGGGAAACTTGAATGAGTCAGGCGAGACATAAGGCTTAAAGCAGGCACTATGCCAGGAGTACCTCCATGAGCGGCGCCTCAGGTGTGTAGAGGTGGTTGAACAAGGCATGGTAGAGCACATGGGCTCGGTTGTACTGCCGGAGATCAGCTGCAGGCTAGGAGGGAGAAGAGGATGCACGCCATCTACCACCAAATTTCCACGCTACATCTCTTACCAGCTAAATGATTTCTGCACCATCTGTGGCACCACCTGCCTCAATGTCGGTCTTACCACATTCAGGACGATGTGATGCAGGCAGCACACCCCCAGCACCTTGTTTTCAGTCCGGTAATCGTCAGAGATGAGGAGAGAGGGCGGGAAGACGCTCTCCAGGTACTCCACCAGCCATGGCCGCCTGACCTGGGTCAGGAACCAGGCGAATACGTGCTTGGTAGCCTGATTTTGTTTCCAACAGTCCCTGCATGATGCGGGAGGAAAATGGTTTCTGTCGAGATGATGCTGCATCTATATTTACAGACAGGATGGTGAGCATGATAAGGAGTGCAGGGGATGTTACTCACAAAAGTAATCCATTTAAGACAGAGGTGGAAAGTTCAGGTCCAGAAAGTACAAATCCAGACCACTTCAGTACTCTGTGACTTTTTATGCTCAACGGGTTGGTTGAAACAAAACCTTGGTCTGAGTTTGTATTTCCTGGACCTGAGCTATCCACCTCTGTCTTTCATGGATTGCTTTTGTGAGTAACTTCCCCAACACTGATGTTTACTGTGTGTCTGTGTATATATATATTTAAAAAAACATATAAATAAAATGCATATACTTTTGCATCTGAGGCTTCAGAATGTTCAACACGATCCCCAGGACGCCAGCGTGGCCGTGAGGGTTCCACTCACACAGAAACTGTGTGACTGACCCTAAGCCACACGTGTGGACAAGCGTGTCCAGGAGCCGGAGGGCCGCCGCCCGGGACGACTCATCAGTCCACGGCTGCTCCTGCAGGTGGGTCACAGCAAACATGCAGACAGGAGGCGCAAGAGCGCAAGCCAGAGCTCTCATGGAGGTGGAAGTCCTGTCACTGTGTAGATTTTCCGGTCCATCACCCAGCCGGCTAATAAGGGCTTGGAGAACTGTACACACTGCAGCAGCGAGTCTGGGGATGTCAGCATACGCGCTATCTGGAAGGTCACCGCTCTCTGTCTCACAGAGGGGCAGAGCAGCCAGGCCAGTCACCGAGTCCAAGAGATCACTGTACACTTTAACCATATCAGAGTCTGCATTGGTGCAACAGGCAGAGAAAAGCCAGTGGGCACTACCAGTCTCAAAGAGCTTCCTGATGTTGTTCACAATTCCGGGCTGATGCTCCGAGGAGGAGCGCATGTCGCCAAGAGAGTCCCGGATTTGGCGGAGCACCTCGGGCACCGGCCGCCCAGACTGAAGGCCGGGGCTGGAGTCGCCATCTCCATGTCCCTCCTTTATCTGGAGTCCGTACAGAGTTTCGGGCAGGTCCATTTCTAGAACAGCCTTAAATAAATAAAATAAGAAAACATTGTAAGGACAATCTTTTAATTCCTGTTTTGCTTATATCTGGGTCGAAGTGATTTCTCCGTTGAATCTTTAGGGTATCATTTCTGAATGCCAGATTAAAGCAGTTTTACACATAAAATTAAAAATTGAGAACATTACATTCTATTATTTTGTTAACGCGAGCTGAGTGGTATACAAAATTACATGTGTATTATCATCAAAATTATACAGCTTCAATATGAATCGCCGACGAAAGCGTGACGCTACTACGTTTCAGAAGAAGCGACACCTTGGCCAGCGCTGCAAAATTTTAATTATACCGGCTACTGCCCACAATCCCGCTAATTCTAAACAAATGATAGCACTACTGCACTTTCTTCTTCTTATATATTTCTTTTTATTTTTGGCGACTTACTTGGAAAAGTATATATATATATATATTGTTTTTTAACCGACAGCTAGAGGGGCGATAACATTTTGAGATGAAATGACACGGATGCCTTACGGTTTCCGGACGTTCATTCAATATATTCAGTGAAACGACTGGTGTTTATTTTAGACCAGTCTCATCAAGCTGAACGATGTAATCCATAATGGCCACAAAACGACTTCCATTTGCTTCGCAGTACCCTCCCAGCAGAACACGTTTCTTCAGGGTGTCACATTAAAATGCCTCCGCCCCACACGACGGAGACGTTTCATGGTAGCACAGCCAGACACTGCACCCGCATACTCTCTTAACGGCCACCGGAGGGCGCCTATTTCACAAGGCTTATTTCTTCATTAGGTCATCGCTAAACGGAGTTCATGCTATTATTTTAAAATAATCCTGTAATACTTATACAGCATACACAAGTAACTTATTAACAAATTATAAAAAAGAATGAGACTCATGAACCTCATTTAACATGAATATTTCGCCTGCATCGATTCAATGAGCGTTTAGATCATTCCTGCAATGATGCGCACCATTCTTCCAGAAGAAATTCCATTATTCGGTGTTTTGCTAGCGGTGGAAAACGCTCAGGTCAGCTCCATACTCTCCCGCAAGTGCTCCGCTATACCGAGTTCTGCTGACTGGGAAATCCTTGGCATATGGCTTGCATTATTTTCCTGCTCATTGAAGCATGCAGTTACTGCTGGTGCTGTATGGATTGGGAGCATCGCCACCCCGGAAGATTCCATTCCCATCAGGATAGAAGTGCTTCACCACCATATGAATATTAACACTGAGTGGATTTCAACTTCTTCGCAGTCACTTTTCCCTTTAAGGGGTTAAGCAGCCGGAAACCGTGCCAGGAAAATGCACCTCACGCCATTACAGGACAGACAGAACCCTTCATTATGGGGAAACAAACGCTCAGCGTTGCAGGTTTTTATTCCTATCCAAAACGTGTTGAAAATATTTTACCGCAGTTTTCCACTGTTCACTATATTCCTGCCTGTGATCTCTGCAGTCCCTTACTTACTTTTTAAGATGTAATTAGGGGGTTATGCACTGTAACCGAACCATAATATACATCTGTGACATTTACAACAAACACCACCCAGTGAAACTGCCCATTGCTTGTGCCTTGCATCAACATTTACAATAAACCGACTTGGAGTGTCTCACTTATTTCGTCTTGAACCAATGCACAGGTACCACAGGGTTGCTCGGGCCATTGGGTCAATGAGCCGTTCCTTGGAACATGCCGCATGAGAAACTTTCGCCATTGAAGCACCCAGCAAAACTATCTCAAAAATCACCCCTCTCTGACAGCTATTATTATCACCATGGAAACCAAAAACAACCAGCAAGAGGGCTTGTACAACGTTTTTACACATCTTATTCAATGTGATGTGGTTTGCCTAATTATCTCAGGAGCCACACCTGTCTGTGGGAACCTGTTTTCAGCACACCCTGCTTCCTTCACTGACTTTAGCATTTCTTTTTTTGATGTAGTTATACACATATTTAAAAGAGCTGTACCTAAAATAGATGTGACCCATGAATTTACTAGCTACTGTTCTCATAGACGACACTGTTTTACTTTTAAAATGAGCATCAGCATTGAGGATTATTGTAGCTATTTACCCCTGGAGCACCACACTGTCAGGGCCATCAATGGGCTCTCTTAACTGTCCCATTGTGTTTGTTCTTGTAAGAGAGGAAAAAGCCAGAGAAGGCATACAAGTGAACATAAGCTACACGTACTGGTAGGATCAATGGGTTTCTGCCCTTTTGCATTTTTGTCACTGATCTCCTGCACTTTGCTTTGATCATAATTGCTGCAGTATTTACTGAAATTAACAACTTAATAGCCCCTCTCCTACTTTCGCACCCCTGGCATCCTGTATGGTGAGACTGACTCCCAGTGAGCCTGAACGTGGGATTTCCTCGTATGCGCAGTGCCAATATTCCCAAGTTCCCAGGAAATTTGATGAAACCTTGACACACCCGCTGTGAAAATAACGCACTGCTCCCCTGCATGACCCAGAGTCACTGTTATCTGAGAGCAGGGGCAGGCCTGAATGTTTAATTAGCGCCAGGCTTCCTATTACGCCCACCGTGACAGCAAACAGGTGTCTAGCTTTGTTGACTCAGCTTACACAAATCAAAGGAGTTGGGGGACAGAATGGGAAGTGGGATGTCAATAACTTGTTAAACATGGATATTGAACCTGTAAGGGGCCAACATATTGCTTTATGTTTCCTTTCTGGCAATGGAAAAAAAAAGATGTGTAAAGAATAACCCTTTAATATTGAATTTTTACACTATTTATTTTTACTTATTTTTGTATATTTGTATGAGGAAACCCACCTCTAGAAAATGTAATAAATTTCTGTATTTAATTCGGCTGGCTGGCAAAAACAGCCACGGGTTCCTTGTCATAAAGCACGATTAACACACTATTTAAGTTGGGTTTGTAAATGTTGTGTAGCTTACATTTTGGTTATTATTTGCATGAGATAATGTTAGAGGAAAGACTGAGGGCAGCTCTCTCCATGTGAGATTTGAAGAGCTTATCCTTGGGCAACTCCATAGCAGAGCCTCATATTTGCTGGTCGCAAAGATCCGTTATTTATGAGATGTGTGAATCGATAGCACGGGAGTTTCGCTGATGCTGATCTCATCCCACATCCTGACTTCCTGTCTTTCAGCTCCGTCTTTCGCTACAAGCGCAGCCCGGATATAACAGATAATACGGTACTCGGCTTCAGCCCGAGGGGAAATTAAAAGCCCGCTAAGATGGCCACTCTGCAGATAACACCGATATGCACAGACAGACACACGTCCCTATGTTACAGAGAATCAATAAAAACTCCTTAGCCTTGTGTTTCCAGAGGTTCGCTTCAGTCTGACCACATCCTTGTACAGAGTAAGCTGTCTGTATGTTTGAAGGATCAATATGGACAAAAATATATAAGCAGAGTCTTTTTATAGACTCAAAATGTTTAGCTCCTTTTAAATCAAGTAACAGTTCTTTTCACTTGTAAATACCCTATAGAACTAAAGCCACTCTTTTGTATGGTTTTGTGTCATTTTTTATTAAAACATTTTCTCACAATAGCACAGCTACACGCAAAGCCGGGTTTCCTCTTCAAAGGAATAGAATGGGTATCGTAAAATAGATGCAAAAAAAGATATAAATAAACAAAGAATTTTAATATTATAAATGACGAACCATTTTTTGCTCAGAAACATCCATTTTTTTCATTGTGTGTCAGGGGGAAGGGTGAGATCCGCAGGAACAACTGCAGCAATATCATGCAAGATATCATGCAGACAATGTCTGTGAATATGGGGGTATATTTTGGAGCTCGTTGTGTTGTTATTCGTCTTTGTGATTGAGAAGTTATAATGAAACATTACATTTCTTTCCAAGGGGGTCATTTTCACACGATATCATATGTCACTCTATACCAACCAAAACCACTTAACGTAAAATTCTAAATCATTAGGAAACTTCACCCAATTGATTCTAATATTCAGGTTGATACATCCATCCATCCATCCATTTTCCAAACCGCTTATCCTACTGGGTCGCGGGGGGTCCGGAGCCTATCCCGGAGGCAATGGGCACGAGGCAGGGAACAACCCAGGATGGGGGGCCAGCCCATCGCAGGGCACACTCACACAACATTCACTTACACATGCACACCTATGGGCAATTTAGCAACTCCAATTAGCCTCAGCATGTTTTTGGACTGTGGGGGGAAACCGGAGTACCCGGAGGAAACCCCACGACGACATGGGGAGAACATGCAAACTCCGCACACATGTGACCCAGGCGGAGACTCGAACCCGGGTCCCAGAGGTGTGAGGCAACAGTGCTAACCACTGCACCACCCCGCCGCTAGGTTGATACATATTACATAAAATAATATTTTGTACTTTAATGGACAATACACCATGATACACTATGCAAGACATGACACAGTATTAGGAGATGGGAAAACACTAATGCTTATTGTCTTCGGTGCCATTATGAAGTCATGTTGGCAATCTGGTCTTTTCACGTAAACTTATATAAGGCCAGGAAAACTACAGCCTGGATGTGCGACAACCTTAAAGGATAAAGTGAGTGTGAGGCACAGGGGGCTAAGATGCAGAGGACATCTCGCGCACCTGAAGGATCCGGAGAACGAGGACCAGCAGTGTGCATGTAAGCTCCAAGGCAAACACATCAAAGGGCAGTAAATCTCTTCTGTCTCTTATTTTAAATAAATATATGTAGTTAATTTTTTAAATGCTGCTCCCAGTGTGTCTCCATGTTTTTGTGTGCGTGTCTATGGGTACGTGAGCTTGTATTGTTTATATTTGTGTGTGTGTTCATGTGTGTGTGTGTGTGTGTGTGAGCGGGCATACCTATCCTTATGGGGTTATACGGGGATACGTGATAAATATCCATTTTCTTGCCCTTATGGGGACCGGTTTCCTGGTCCCCATAAGGGAAAACTCTTTTTTATAAAAATCAGTGACTGCTATGAAAAAACTAAAAGTGCAAAAACTATTGTAATTTGTTTGGTTACTTATGGTTATGGTTAGGGCTGGGTGGGGGTTAGGGTTGTCATTTTTAGCGTTAGCATTTTTCCCATAGAAGTGAATGAGCGGTCCCTATATGGATAGGTATAACTGACGTGTGTGTGTGTGTGTGTGAGGGTCAGGGTCACTCCCCAGCTTCCTCCTCACTCTCGTCGCTCAGTGGAAACTCTTGCTGCTGTCTCTGAGTGTTGTATCTCTTCACGGGCATGGGACACTCCTGGCCGATAATGGCCTGTTAGGGGATTATAAGCAAGCACAGCAGAAAATGTGAAATAATGCATCATCACATTCAAACAGGTGCCTAAATAATGTTCTGAGCAGTAACAGACACCAGGCTGTTGGTTTAGCGCCAGTGGATCCTGGCCGTGTGCCGATCCCTCTGAGCACATATGGAGTCGCAGGTATCAAATGGGCCACTTGACGGATCTGAGCCCTGCCTATAATATGCTTTGAATGCATGTCCCTGTGTGTTTCCCAGTGCCTGCCATTAGCAGGAGCATTATTGTTAACCGGGTAAGTGTATCATTTGCTTTGTCATGCTCTGTGCTCCTGTCCGCTCCTCCCATCCCCCTATTGTTGGGGAGAGACAAGTGTCTCTTTCTGCTAGAATAGCCACCCACTACCTGCCCACATTATGTTCAGAGAACAGCGTTCGGCTTTTGAACCAGGAGGGCGTTGCTTCATAAGAATGCAAAGGAAAGTGTTCAATAGGCCGCACACTTCCTTCCTCGGGATGTGGTAACGCTAATGTCTCTAAAGGTCTACGGCTTGGGTCGAGTCGCCCAGTGGTGTGAATGCCGATCCTTGAGGCGTACTGAACTGTGAAGGGCCAGACGCCAGAGGGAATCCTGGATTTACGCGGGGCCGCGGTGGACGGACAAGGCCCGAGACTCACCATCTTCTCTTCCCTGGCTGCCGGGCTCCTCAGGAAGCAGCACAGGGGTGCGTAGAGGATGTTAACGATGCCGATGATCACCATGAGGTAGGGGAATCCAACGGCCCTTACTATGGCACCCCCTGTGGATGGACCTGCGCCGGAGAAGCGGACGGCGACACGGACCGGTAACCAAGACATCCTCTCCTCACACTGAACACACCTTACATACAGACACTATAAGATCTTTTGCTCGATCTTTGGTGACAATCTCGTACATTGAGTTGCGTGCGCTGCTTATAAAATAATTCAAACATTCAGCATCTTTCAGTGTTATGCTGTAAGGTAGCAAGTATGTTTCATAAGACAGGATGAAACCCTCCTTACCGATAGCGAATCCCATGCAGAACGCCACATCGGCAATAGCATAGACGCTGCCGTATACAGAAATGTGACGAATGTCGACTAGATAGGCCATGAGGGGCATCATGGAGGAATCGACCATCCCTGTACCACAGTGGAGACATTGTAAACAAGGTAGTTCAGGTTCCTTTCTGATATATAATGCTTTGTCATCTTACCCAACGGATTGTAAACTTTTTGTCCTAATAAGTCAAGCATTCGTGTTTAATTGGTAATATAAGTTGCTACTTTAGTTATTATACTGTCGGCACTTACCAATCGCAAAACCTAGACCAGCATTTGGCCCAATGAGACCGTAGATGTTTTTCGCTAAAGGGACCTGCCATGCAATGAAAAGACAAGTAAATCTGTGACCGCACTAGCAGGGTAAGGCAGTAAGCCAACAAGCGAGATACTAGAAGCAGTACTCACACAAAGAAGGCTGATTCCAACCACAAGCATCCCGATCATGGAGCACAGCCACCTGAAGGAAGAACCAACAGGTCACCGCAGACCAGACCTGTACTGTGAACCACCACTGACACACTGCTAACCAGGCGAGCTTGAGAGGTCAGCGTGCTCGGACACTGGGGGAAACTCTGACTAAAATGTGACAGAGCGTGGAAGCGAGCGGAGTGTCATTAATTGATCAAATGAAATAGATCAGAAATCAAATATGTACCTTCCCATTTTGTTGGCCAGCAAGCCAAACAGATTGGTTCCGATGAGGTAAGATATGCTGGCTGGCAGGAAAGCCAACCCTGAAGAGCACCAACACAGATCATGTAAGTGAATCTGAAGTGATTTAGCAAACAAGCAGCCGTGAAACTTCATGTGATGGAATGATCTGGAGGCACATTTTTGAGATGTTTTGTATGTTTAAGCATAGAAATAATGAGGTGCCTGCAGAAGACCCTCTTGGACATGGTGCCATGGGAGGAACCTACCAAGGTGCCACTTCGGGGAGCACATGGTCTGCATCATCCATATGGGGAGGGTGGGTTCCAACATGGCCACCCCCATGTTGGCGAAGCACAGGGAGCCTAAGGTATACCGACACCCCCGTCAGTCCTCCCACCTTTACAGCGTCTCCTGCACCATCACTTCGCCCTGTAGTCTTCGTCTTGCTATTTTTAAGGAGTGGGGTTTTGGCACAAGTGTGCAGTGATGTTGGGGGGATCTTACAGACAGGTATGGGCTAAAACAAGCTCCTTGAGGGTGTCGTGAGACCCCGAGCTCACCTGCGCTGATGAGGATGTAGGGGTCCTTCAGCAGGGTCAGCAGAGGTGTGCCCTCGAGGCTCTAGAGGTGGAATCATAATACCGGCTTCACCAATTCAACCTGGGTTCCATGTCTGACACGCATACTCTCGTGGTCTCTATCCCAGCAGGCCATAGACAAACTGTGGCTAAGCTATAGGAGTATGGGGCAGCCCGTGAGCTGGCAATGTGCAATAAGCACACCGGCTCCTAACGCAGCAACAGTGACAGGGGCGTTTTCAAAGTCACTCACCCCAGGAGAGATCTTCGAGGGCTGAAGTATACAGAGTTGCAAAGCTGCATTGCAAAAAAAAAAGGGTTAACTGGCATTTCAGAGTAATATCTCTCGGAAGAAACACAGCACAATGTCTGTCTGGGCCTGACGTGATGAAAGTCCTCCACAACCACAGTTCAAGAGGTGACCTTTACTGTCTAATTACGGTTAGGGCTGCAACAATGACAATTACGCTGATGGATGACCCTGATGGGCACTAGTGTGGTCATTCACATCATCGTTAGCCTGGCTCATTCTGCAGGGGAGAACATTTCTCAATGACTTTAGAATGGACTATTTCTGCAGTATGATTACCATAGTAATTCAAGATCATTAAAAAGCAAGGTTTATACAATAATCTGCTTCTCGATTAGAGGCACGCAAGTCTAATTAGCAGTATATTCGAATAATAATAATAATAATGCATTGAATTTCATATTGTATTCATCTTTTTACTGAAACAATCAGAAAATACAATAAAATAGTGTAACATTGTATGTAATTAAATGAAAAGTATCAGTTGTGCATGGTATTGTTGAATATCATGTAACATGTAGTGACTGCTTGCTTCCCAACACAAACGTATTCCATTACCTTGGGTTGTATACGTACCTCCATCGAATAATGCAAGGAAGGCCAAAATGAGGAAGGGGGCGCTTTTGCCCACGAACTCGTACATTACACTGCCAAATGGGGCCCCGACTGTGAAAGGACATTTACATTTCAGATTCCTGGGGAGAGTCAGGTACAGTAGAGGATGACTATGGTTACGTCTGACCCTGCATTATGCCTACATCAAACCACCCACTAACTTATACAAATACTGTCCTACTGTTTTGTCATGTTGTACCATATTGTTTAATACACTCTTGCACCACCACACTATATACTACTGTGCTTTCATCCATCCTTCCATCCATCCATCCATCCATCTGTCTATCCATCCAGCTTCTGGACAGGGTCATGGGGGGCTGGAGCCTGGTGATAGTAAGGTTAAGTACTAATTAGGATAACTGCATGTCTCTGTACTGCTCTAGGGATCATCTAAACTCCACGTAGCATGTACTGCCAAAAATATTATATTACATTATAGTGCCTTATGTGACCCCCCCCCCCCCCATTTTGTATTATGTTGCACTAAACGCTACACCTGTCTTGCACTGTGTTGTAGAGTAAATGTTATTTCTTTGTTACTTTTGTGAAAAGCAGCACCATACCCCCCCACCCCCACATAAAAGCCGTTGGTTTCACTTTACACTTCTGTGTAGCAAAATGACAGTAAATTGAATGAAAGTTCATGTTATGGGGGGAACAGGCTGTCACGACAGCAGGCCGCAGTGCCTCCTTGGGGCAGCATGTAGGAGCCTGTAAACTCTACACCACTGACTGCCTGGGGGGGGACACACAGTGGGGCTCAGGGTACCGCAAGGGAAGACCGAAGGAGTAAACATGACAGCAGATTAGTGACTTACTCAGGACGCCCATGGCCAGACCCCCCAGCGCAATCCCCATGGCGACTCCCCTCTCGTTGTCATCAGTGTAGACGCTGGCCAGCATGCCCAGACCTGTAGTGAAGGTGGGAACCAAGCCACACGGATTTAGCGCAGCATAGATTCTGGTAGCTAAGTAATTGCCACGCAAGCTAGAATTTGTCCAGCCAACACCTTGTCACATTCCTAAAAGCATGGTCCTCCTCAAAGCTCAGAATGCGAGTATCATCTAGGCAGTATTGCAGAATGCTGTAGTATCATCTAAACTGTGGCAATAGTACATTAATCTACATGCAAAAGCAGCAGGTAAGCACCACCTAAGCAACAGAAAACAATAAACAAATCACGTTTTCCACCATATCCCTCCATTAACCCACCCTCGGGCTGAAGGCTAGGGGTCAGTCAGCCACCGGGAGCCGTACCTGCGACAGAGGAGAAGGACGAGCCGATTCCCTGGAGAGCGCGGGCCACAAACAGCAGGGCGTAGGTCCCTGAGAAGGCGAACACTGCGGGACAGCCATGCACAAACAGAAGCTGGGTTAGCGGATGCTCGGTGTTTGCACAGGGATACATATTGTGGATGTGCCTAGTCTTCCAAAACGCTGTGTGGGGGGTCAGGTAATGAGTACCCTACCCCCAGGACTTTCCAATTACATTTACTTATGTTAAATCCCTCTAACACCCCTTCCTGTCTTCACTACAGAGAATCACAGAACATCATAACAAAACTCATACAGCTCCAACAGCATTTATCACCATTACCAAAATGCTCACTTGCAGATATATTGTACCTTATTGCATTATATATAAGGTTATATAAGCTATTTAGATATATTGGTTCCTTCGATTTACAATAAGACATCACATGCGAACACTTACTTATTGTGGAAACAAACATGATGACGAAGCCAGCAAACATCGGTATGTGGTATCCAATCCTTGAAACAGAAACATGCCTTATATAATACTGAAGGAAAAGCTAGTATATTTTATTTTGGTTGTGCATATTTGGTTTATCCCTTGTTAATGTGCTGCTTTCTGTGGAAATGCCTAGGATTTTTTTTGCTTGCTTTGTGCTCTGCCACCCGGTCGGCGTACCTGTTGGTGAGTGGCCCAACGAACGGATTGACCAGGAGCTGCACCAGAGCCTTGGAGGCAAAGAGCAACCCTACGCGCACATTCTCCTCCACCAAGAAGTCGCTGTCCTCCCGGCAGCTGGCAGGCCTAGAGTGGTTATGGCCCCCGCGGGGGGTGAAATCGGGCGGCTTGGCCGTGTGGGCCCCCAGGACGTAGGTGGTGTTATCATAGAGCGAGAGAACAGAAGACAAAGATGTCTCCTTTGGGGGCTTCTGGTTATTGAAGCTCAGCGAGGAGTTCTGCACTTTGTGCTCGGTGGCGTACAGGAACGTAGGGATGATGGGCACTGGAAGACAGAGATACATAAAGGCAGGAACCTCACGGCCCGTCTGCGGTAAATACACACCCTCCAGGTACACTCAGTGGCGACTTTCCTAGATACACCTGCTGATTAACACAAACGGGCTGCTCCTCCGAACCGAGTAGGTGGCTGCTACTGAAAATACACAGCATGGTGACAGGGTCAAGAAGTTCAGCTGCTGTGAGGCTGCGTATTAGACAGGCGATGGCTGGTGCCAGACATGGTGGCTCCAGCATCTCAGAAACAGCCTCCCCCCTGGGATTTTCGCACATTAGTTTACAGAGAATGTGTGATGAATCAAAAAGAAATGCATTTCTTAATGAAAAAGGTCAGAGGGGACGGGCAGACTCATTAAAGCTCACAGAAAGGTCACATGTGCAATAATAACAGCGATGTGCAGAAAGGCTTCTCAGAATGCGTGATTTTTCTACTTTAAAAGTGATTCTGGGTGCCAAAGTCCTATGCGGTGACAAGTGTACCTAGTAACCTGGCCCCTATGGGCTATTATGGTGGTTATAATATGCAGTGGTTAGAGAGCAGTATGTGTGTGTTATGTTTTGACGTGTGTGTCATTGTCACTCACCCACTACAGTCAGCAGCATGTTGTCCAGCAAGAGGGCCACACACACCACCACCAGCACCAGACGGCGGGAGCCCCTGCTCTCCCGCAGCCACTCCAGGGGCCGTGGGCAGGACATGGTGCTCTGTACCACAGGGGCTGTACAGGGGGCCTCGCACAGGCTCTGCAGCTAGCGAGGCACAGAGTTCTGAGGTACTGAGGCCAAGCCTCGTGCCCTGGACTCCAGCCTCACCAAGACCTTTGGCTAAAGAGTTTAGATGGATGGATGGATGGATGGATGGATGGATGGATGGATGGATGGATGCACGCGGCTTAGATTCTTCCAAATTTTTTTTTTGCATTAGCAGTATTCTTCTGCTTTTGATAACATTATGTAGATGTTCTCTAAGGCAAACAGGATGCAAATATTTGGGTTTGCCTGGCTCACTGTGACCTGGTTTCTATAAATGGCAAAAAAAAATTGTCATCAATGGCCTACCATTGAAAATATGGATGTGCTCGTACATTGTTCCTCTGTATTTTATTATTGATCCTATCTCCCACGGTTACTGGGTAAACACCAATATATGTGGATGGCAGATGTGGATCTCAATCAATCTGCTGCCAAGACCAGTTACAAAGGAGTCAGAGAAATGAGGGAAATGATCCTCGAGACGATGTGCTTCTGGTCTTACAGTGGATCATTCCCTTGTGGCCTGTTTCCAGTGTAACTGCACAAAATGTCGTTAGAAGCCAATTTAAGACAAATGACTCATTTGTGTTCTTTGCTTTTTGTTTTTTTTTTTGCAGAACATGAAGAAAATCTGAAGGTCCATTTATATTTGAAATGTAACACAAAATACTGAATGCTATAGAAAGATAGGTTCACATGCGAATAGCCACATCGATAACACTGAGTGCACTCTAATCATTCTCAGATATATTAAGCTATTAGTCAGCTGTAACCTGGTCTGCTATTAACAATTACACAATGTCAATAAATTAGGGCATTAGATTAAACATTTTCTTTTAACTGCATGCACACACACACACACACACACTATTGTATTCATATCTTTGCGGGGACCCTTCATTCATTTCTATTGGAAGGACCCTAATCCCAGCAAAGACAACTTTAACCCCAACCCAGCCCTAACCTTACCCATAAGTAACCAAACAAAATACAAGACTTCTGGCATTTTTAGTTCTAGTTCTTGACTGAAGTCACATATTTTTATAAAACTGAGCTTCCCCTTGTGGGGACCAAAAAAAAAACAAACTTCAAAATGAACAAACACACACACACACACATATATATATATATATATAGGCATGTATATTTGTATGAGCGCTACTTACAAACGTATGTGAGTGAGGACTTCAACAGCAGCAGCAAGACCTTTTACACTTTTTCTTGGCAATGAATAGGTGAAGTCCAAGCCACAGAAGCAGCTTACCATGGAGTAAAGCTGGAGTAAGAATGGAGTAAAGCAGAGGAACCTCGTCACATTAAAAGAGAATCCTAGTGGAGAAGTATCCGCCTCATTCTATCCCTCAGAACACGTGTGCAGGACTTGCATCGGGCAGTTTGGTCCAGGACCGCATGGCCGAAGGCACGTCTTGTGGGTGTAGGCCAGGGGCGAGTCAGACACTGTGTGTCTCCCACCAGGCAAGCTATTTAAGAGCTCCGGCGTCTGGTTGGGGGGGTTTGGTCAGCCTTTTGTAATAAGGTAGTCACGTCTAATCCCACCCCTCAATATGAAGTACACCTCTACCCCGAAGACCGAGCCAGTTACACATGCACACAAATTTACTGCGTCACAGAGGGTGGTAATTGAATGCATCTGCTGTGTTTTATCAGGTTGGGGCAAACCCTGCAGGCGAGTCTGATTCACAAAGCCTGGTTATCAGTGATCTCAGGCACATTAACCCCTTCAGCCTCGGCGACGAGCGCCGAACGGAACACGTGCCGTATTTGCACTGCACCTCTGCTCCAAGCTCTGTGTCAACAGTCCACCCACCCCCCCCCCAAGTTCTCATAGAACTGTCGTCAAAGGATCGCAGCGACCATATTTCCGATGGCTCTTTGACGCACACATTTTTCCATAGTGCAATGTAGTCGTGTTGACTGATTAAATTTTCTTGTGAAAATCTGGAAGCATCCTGAAATGTATATTATTTCATATGTAAAGGATTCTTTGCACGTGATTCCTCCATTAACATGGATGGATAATTCTTTTATGAACCCTAGAATCACCAGTCATGATATAATTGATGGAAGGTTGAAGCCCAAAGGGCAGTGAGGCCTTATTGAATTCTGTCCTTGCAGAATGGAGTCCAGAGCAGGTGCAGGGACCCAAAGGCACATCCTCAGCCCTAGGCTGCTTTCAGGAAGCCTATCTAAATGGAATAAGCAAGGAGCTGCACATGCTCACATTTCTCATGGACCCAGAACTCACCCTCCCAGAGACAGGGCTGCTAACCCCCCCCCCCCCCTCCCCACGAGGTCCTGTGTGCATTTCTCTGTTACCACAAGCTTTACTCAAAGACTTTCTTCGGGAGTAAAGCTTTGTGCAGGTCTTTAAGATTCCATTATGGTTTTATACACAGGCAGTGCTCGGGTTTAGAAGGTTCGATTTATGCAGAACTCGCACTTACAGACGGACTGCCATGAAGCCTATTATATTTAAAAATGTGGGTTAAATACAATGGTTCATAATAACGAATGCAGTACTTTATGACACTCATGGAAACATTGCACAATGTCAGCAGTCCGTCGGTTCGACGTACAGTACAGTATGTAGTTATTCTACTGTATGTATAATTATCATTATTATTTGTACTGTATTTTTTTTTTATCTTACCTACAAATTCGACTTAAAAACAGACTTAGGAAATGGAACTCATTCATAACCTACCGACTGCCTATGTGAATGTGACCCGAAGTTCTGATGAAGTGGGTTATCTATGTTAATCTGAAAGAGGCGACGATATTATTAATGAACGATTATACGATTAACTATACGAACCGTGTAGTTGTAAACTTCAAGGGCAAAGCAAAGACACCCTAAAGAAAAGGTCATGTAGATCGACCTCATCAAGTGCTCAAAGTTGAGGGGTGAGCAGATCTCAGAGGGCAGCGTCTGGGAAATGTTGTCGAGCCAGTCACTCTGATACAAAGAGCGGTTTCCCTCTATGGGCCCGTGCAGGGCAGGCAGCAGCTCTATCTCCCCACCTCACTGCAAAGCTTCCAGAGAGATAAGCCTCTCTCTTTGTAATAAGGCCCTTACCGGCACTTCCACACTGGCTGTGGGAGATTAGAGGTAACAGATACAAAAGCAGGTAATGCTTCCAGACACATATAATCACAAGGTTTTCTGAGAGGAAGAGATAATATGGGGGGTGTTTGGACTGGAGGATTCTGGCTTCTATAAGAAACAAGTCTCTACCAGTTGCAGGTACCAAATGTCCTCTGTGTGTTACAGTGTAATTGTTTATGTTGTTGAAATATTGAGTAATGCTTTACATTAACTGCAAATTAATGATGCCTTTATGATGCAGTCATAGAACATTCATAAGCAGTATGTAAGTATACCTTGACATCCTAACATATATTAACAGCTTTAATATACATTTATAACAAACATTGTATAATAATAACAAAACATTACAAGCATATAAATTTGTAATATTTTATTAATGTACATTACGTCTGGTAAGGTATGTTAAGATGTTAAGGATTATTTACAAGATGCTTATGAATGTTCTAGAATGCCTTATGAAGGTGCAACTAATATAAAGAGTTACCAAATATTATTTAATATTTGAAAAGTATCCATCTGTCTAAATGTATGCTAATATGCCATTTATTCTTTACTCATGTGTTGTGTACAAGGCTTAGTTTGGAAAGTCAGTTTTTTTATGGAACTCATGCTGTAAGAAGATAACTCCCCTGATCTCTGGATAAGGGACTGACGTGCAGTTCATTATAAATTGATTGCATGGGGAATGAGAGTTTGTGTCAGAATGCACACAAAGTTGCTGTGCTACATGGTGGCTCAGTGCTTCACACCGTTGTGTGGTAGGTTTGAATCCCGCTGTGGTGTTTGCATGTTCTGCTTGTGTTGTGTGGGTTTCTAATTAGGATAACTGAGGTCTCTTAATTTTCCCTGTTATATGTCTATGGGGACGAGCACCCCATTAAGGGTGTACCCCAGGCTTGCAGCTTGCATTACTAGAGGAGAGACCATTGTTTGCCAACCCGGTCCTCGGCGACTTACAGACGGTCCATGTTTTTGTTCCCTTCCAGCTCCCAGTAGGGAGCAAAAATGTGGACTGTCTGGCAGGGAGCTGGAAGGGAACAAAAATGTGGACTGTCTGCGGGTTCCCGAGGACCGGATTGGGAAACAATGGGAAAGATAAACACCCCGTTTAGAGGTGAGATTTGTTATAGGAATGCGGAAAATATACAAAGGAAAATTTTCCAATTATTGACCACCAGTTACGTTTCGTTGGACTCCCAGCAGGTTTTCACCTCACCCCCCCCCCCCAGAATTATAGGGGTCCGAGACCACTTGACATGCAAGGGGGATGGATGGAAGTGTACCCCCCATAGCGGCCCAATGACAGTGCATGAGAAAGAGGCTATTAGCATTCATATGAGGTGTCCCTACTCGATGATGTGCTAAACAAATGGAGGGTATGGACCCAAAAGCCACTTGGTGCTTAGTGTTCTTAGTCCAGGCCACCATCCGCAGAGCAGCGTGGTTTGGGATGAGGGTAAATGGCTGCCAGAGAAGGTAATACCTTTGCTCATGGTTGCCTCACTTGGCCAGGGCCTTCCATTCTTCAGCAATGTACCATTGTTCAGCAGGAGTGAACATCTGCAAGATATATAGCACTGGGTGTACCATGCCCTGAAGACCTGGGAGAGGACAGCTCCCTAGCTGACATTTCAGGCACCGTTGAACAGTCAGAAGTGCAGCTCAAATTTGGGGGCGTGGTGGACCAGTTCAGTGGTGAGGGCTTCTTTCATACCCTGGAAGTGGAGCTAGGCATTCTTGTTCCTCAAGTCAATCTGGCCGTTCCAGATGAGATCTGAAAGTGGGAGGATAAATCAATGATAGTACTCAGCCAGGCCGAAGGCCCCTCTCTGGTATTTAGGATGGGGCAGGGGAAATTATTATTATTACTGCCCAGTGCACAGCGGCAACAGTTACTGTTGCACATATTAGCAAGAAGTGCATTACGCATTACCAACATAACTAATTGGTCATATTCAGTGAGAGATTATCTCAGGCTGAGGGATTTCAGAGTTCAGCAGATTTAAGGCTGTTGGGAAAAAGCTATTTTTAGTCTGCTTGTACGTGTACAGATTTTTCTAAAGCACCTTCCTGAAGAGAGGAGCTTAAACAAAGTATGTCCCGAATGAGTGACGTCCTTCATAAAGCTTTTAGCCCTTCTCACACAGGGAGCCTTGTGTAGATGGTCCAGCAGTGGCAGTTCCCGTGCCAACAATGGCCTGTGCTGTTTTTAACCACTCGCTGAAGGGCTTTTTTTAGTAGCTTTGGTGCAGCTGCTCCACCACGCTGTCATGCAATCGTCAAAATACTCTCTATAGTGCATCTGTAAAAGTTAACCAGCAGCTTCTGGGGGAAGTTAGCTTTCCATAGCCTTCTCAGAAAATAGAGGTGCTGTAGTGCTTTGCCTGCTACCACTGAGGTGTTCTCAGCCCAGGAGAGGTCCTCTCTCATGGTGACTCTCAGAAACCTGAACCTGAAGACTCCCTCCCACAACCTGAGCTTTAATGGTTATTGGACTGTGACTGGTCTCCCTAGCAGTCCTAAAGTCCACAATGATTTCTTTGGTTTTCTGGGTGTTTAAGGCCAAATTGTTGGTGCTACACCACTCTGTTGCATTCCAAATCTCCTCCTTATATGCAGCTTCGTCATTGTTTGATATGAGTCCAGTGACAGTTGTATGACCCATAAATTTAATAATAATGTTTGATTCATAGGTGGGTTGACAGTCATGGTTGAAAAGTGCATAGAGGAGGGAACTAAGCACACAGCCCTGTGGCACACCGACGCTCAGGGTGAGGGTGGATGATGTGTACTTGCTCCACCTGTCAGACTAGCGGCGGTTGGTGAGAAAGTGCAGTAACCAGTTGCATGCGGAGGGGGTCAAACCTAATGCATTGGGTTTGTTGATCAAGTGGCTTGGTGCGATGGTGTTAAATGCTGAGCTGTAGTCAGCAAAGAGCATCCTAATGTAGGTTTTGGGCTTTTCCAGGTGGCATCCTCAGTTGAAGTCTGGCATCCTCAGTTGATCTGTTTGTCCGCTAGGCAGACTGGTGTCGATCTAGATCAGCTTGGACAGAGGCTTTAATGTGGGTGAGTACTAGTTGTTCAAAACACTTTGCAATGACAGGGGTGAGAACAACCGGTCGGTAGTCATTAAGACAGGTAATCATAGGTGTTTTTGTAACAGGTACTATGGTTGTGGATTTCAGGGATGTGGGAACTCTACATAAGGACAGAGAGAGATCGAATATGTGTGTAAATACCTTCGCTAGTTGGTAAGCACAGGCCTGGAGCACACATCCTTGCACAGTAGCAGGACCTGCTGCTTTCCTTATGTTGATGTTGCTGAGTGCATGCCGCACCTCGTGTGTGTGAAGGACCAAAGGCTCTGAGTCACCTGCCACTTTGAAGCTGGCTGGAGGTTGGTTATTGTCCTCGTGGAACCTTGCGAAGAAGCCGCTAAGTTCCTCTGCTAGGTTGGCATGGTTGTTGCCTAGTGTGCGTTGTATGTCACTCTTCTTTTTGTAATCCATCATTGAACAGATGTCTAAGCCACGTCTGCTGTGAGTTCAAGTCATGATGGAAATCTTCTTCAGTCCACTGTTTGTACTCTAGTTTTGCAGACCTGATGCCTCTCTTAAGAATAGCTGGCTCCACAGACTGAGATATCTCCTGACTTAAATGCTGTGTCCCTCGCCCTGAGCAGATGTTGGACTTCACTATTCATCCACGGTTTCTCATTTGGGAATGCTCTGATCCTTTTGTTGACAGTTACGTTGTCCGTGCAGTAATTAGATGAAGTATATGCATCTAAATCGGTCTGGTGGAAAAATATGTTCCAATCTGTGTGTTTGAAGCAGTCCTGGAGTTGGGAGGCAGCAGCCTCAGGCCAAACTTTGACAGTCCAGCTAGTTGGTTTAGCACTGTTAACAAAGGCTTTGTGCACAGGGACAAGAAACAGAGTAAGATGATCAGACTGTCCAAGGTGGGGGTGTGGTATGATCTTGTAAGCATCTTTTATGTTTGTATAAACATGATCCAATGTGTTTTCCCCTCTGGTTTTGCAGTTCACATGTTGATAAAATGTGAGAAGTACATCCTTAAGATTTGCATGATTGAAATCCCCAGTAATGATGAAAACTTCATTGGGGTGTGTTTTCTGCTATTTACTCATAGCATCATATGACTGCTCAAGCGCTAGATTAATATTAGCCTGTGGCGGTATGTATACTGCCATAACAATAACAACTGAATGTTCCCTGGGCAGGTAGAATGCTCAGCATCTTCGCATAAGATGAGGTCAGAGCAGGCCCAGTCCATCAAGGACCGCCAGATAGCAGGACTCGGTGATCCCCAAGTGGCATTTAGCAGGTCTGGCTATGAGACCTGCCTACTGAATGGAGTCCAGCAATCTGCTGAGGCAAACATTGCGCGCTGCCCTGCTCTCAGCATGGATGATGACACTGTCTACGTAGTCTGCTGCATATTCTCAGTGGCGGCAAAGCATGATGTCCATAGTTATAGAGAAGGTGGCAGGTGCTATATGGACCCAGAGAAGGAGGACACAGTACGAAGAAGCCTTCCCTTTGGCAGCCAGGCTGAGGGATAACTGCCATTAATCCTTGATGAGGTCTAGTGTGGACATGAAGCAGATCTAACCTAGACGCTCAACCAGTTCATCCTTGTGAGGCATGCAGTAGCCATCTAATTGGGCAACCATGTTCAACCATTCAATGGTGCTGGCTCGCTTAGGAACCATCACAATGAAACTGGACAAGAGATTCAATGACACCACAATGTCACCAACTGTCACATACCTGTCTTCTCAACCTCTTCCATGACCAAGTTTTGTTGTGGTGCTGAATAAGGTATATGCATCGTGGGAAGCTGAAGAACACATCTCGATAGCCTTCAATAACTTCTTCGACTTCCTGGTTCTCAGCTTGGCTATGGTCCTCCCTTGTGTGGACTTTTTTCTGAAGGTACTATATAGTGGGCTGGCAGGAGGGGCTGAGGCTGATGTGGTTGACCTGGTCAGAGAGATGGAAGCCTGGCTGCCAGACCCAATAGTTTCCCATCGTGTAGTGGTGGTGGGGGGGGGGGTACTTCTAAGATGCCAGAAACTTGTAGGAGTCAAGGAAGACAAGTACTCAATCTCCCCATCAGTGGGCTGAGTGATACAGTAAGTAGATCTTACTAGAGCTTTGTGTGCCCTGCTATTCCTCACCCATCAGGACCTGCATTGGGGTTTCCATCAGCAGAGGGGGACTCACCTTCTGGTTTTTGGTCTCCATCCTCCACTCATGCCAGGAATGTTGAATGCTGGGCGAGGGTGGGCCCTCCGTGCGCTGGGCTGTGAGCCTAGGCCTGGCGTGGTCGCTGTTCCCTCTCAGCTGCTCATTCAAACACAGTGAGGTATTTGGACGGTGTCATCCTCAGCAATGAACTTGGTAAGGAACTGCAGATCGATATGCCTGGTCGCCTGATTTCTCCTGAGTTTCAGGCACATGATGCTCTGGAAGTGCTGGGAGATCACAGCCACACTGGCACTGATCTGTCGGTCCCATCTTAGGGACTTCCACAGTAGTTAGTTAGTTACCTTTCACATTATAGGTGAAGTTCTGCAGGAAAGTTCTCCTCCCCGCAACCTCCACCAGTGTAGCAGGTAAGGAGGCATGGAAAACAAGGATACTGACAAATATTTCTTGAGAAGGGCAAGTTAAACAAACAAGTGTGTGTGTGAGGGGTCCAATAGGAAGTGGCAGACCCTTTAGGGCAGTCACCCTCCAGTGTTTGCACGCAGATCACACATACATTTCTAGCTTGCCCTTTCCTTTTATCCCTGGCATGGAAGACAGGCCAGCTCTCGAGTTGAGGTAGTTGCTGCCTACCAACTGTGTCTTGTTGGCACACCTTGAAGCCAATGGTAATGAACCCACAGCCACTGGCCCACATGGTGCTGATCATCCCCTGCTGGTATGCAGTGAATTCCTGGCAAGGGGGCACAGTTGGCTTACTTCATAATGTTAGAGAGGATATTTCCTAAAACATGACAAAATATTTTCCACAATAAATTGCTAGTGATTTTGATTCTTCTGTAGATACACAGGAAAGTACAGATTTTCAGACCCCAAATGTCTGTCTGCTGTGTATATGCCCTGTGATGGACCAATAAGATATAATTCGAGTCGAGCCCATTAAGGCCGTACATTCTCTGTTCTTCCTGGGATCACCTTACCCCCCTCCCCCCAGACCAAGATAAGTGGCTGATATATGTACATATACAGTTTATTTGTATCAGTCATGAAAATTAATTCTCTCAAATAAATAAGCAATCAAGCAAATTACAGACACACCAGACATCTAGATGGTTGTCCTTCACCTTCCCAAACCTCTCTTTCCGAATGTCATGCAAAGCAGTACAATTTCCTTTAACATCTGTGATGTTTAAATGAAAGTTTCACCCAACTTAATATCCTTATCCTTTATATTAGGTGTTTTTGACTGGTAACCACTGTGGCCAGCCAACTGGCTGCTGCATAAGCACTGGGCCTCTTTTAAGTTAGGCTGGATTTAAAAACAGAAAAGCTAAGTTCAATAATAAAAATAATAACAATATAGAACAAATACTGACAAAGAAGCTCTTCTAAAAATATGAAAAATGTTATATAAAGTCTTGGGGCTTATATTTAGACCTGTTTTAAAAAAGTCTTGTAGCTCAAAAAAATTTGCAATTTGAGATTTATTAGCTATTATAAGTGCAATTTAAGTATTGCATGTATTTTCAAAAGTTCTAATATCAAAGTAATTACTAATTTTGCACATTCTCATATGGGGTTTTACTTTCTATGCGTGTGTGTGTGTGTATGTGCTAGAGAGTATATTTCCTAAAACAGAAAAACAGCTATGCATGCATACTGTATTGATCCCTGTGGGAAAATTCTCTTTACACCTCCCCAACTTGCTCTCTGTAGGTCGTTATTCATTGATAATTTCTCTTAGGACTATGGCCTTTCCCACCAGTGTCTTGTTGTCTCAGTATTGTAAGAAGCGTATAGCCTATAGGCAAGCCTATGGAAATACTAAGACGTGAGCGAATATATGTGTCAGTTCTGGTGATGACTCGACTCGAATTATAAAGGATAAAAAGCTGTTCGCCATTGTTCATTAAATCATTTTGTATAATTGCACAGCACCTATATGTCTGTCAAAACCTATATTTATTTGGTTGGGAAAAACTTCTTAAATCTTCATGCATAGTGGACGACAGAGAAAAAGAACAGATGTAACTGTAATGATGTGTCATCGCTATCCCGCAAATTACAGACCGCGTACAACCCACTACCGTTACTGATACCAGCCAGCAAAGGCTTGGTGATTCTTTACCTTCAAGGTGTAATTAATAACGACAAGCCCTTTCACCACTTCCCCCAGGAGATACAGATTATCCAAGTAATCCGGTCCAGGAAGCAGCCCGTATCCGAATCTACCGCGGCGATTCTTTCAAAGCTATTGCAGCATTTGTTCTAAATAAATTTCAAAAGGCCGTCTATGTTTTCATAATGGGTGGGTGTTTGGGGGATGTAAGGACGATTAAAGCTACAGGATATTTATTGGGGGAGGGTGGGCGCTGATAAAATTAGATATAAATCAGATCCTCCTATTCAGAACGCATCTGACTTGAATCTGGACAAGGAAGGATACTGGCCAAAGTGATCTAGCACTACTTTCCAAAATATAACGGTAGAATATTGTAACATGTTATAAATGACTAAATTTTAAATAACATTTAAAGAGGGTTTCCCATCGATTACGATTGATAAAATCGGTGTACATAGTCGCTTTAGACACGCAAGTGGGATACAGCGTGCTTAAGGTCAGGTATGTGGGCGTGTGTGCTACTGTCGGTGTGCTTAATGCCGGCTTTCGTTAGCAGAGCGTCTGGAAACAACATAATACGACCATCGACTTCACTGGGACCAGTAAACCAGGTGAGAACACGATTACATCCTTACTTTTTCATTCACACTTTTAGTCATTCTAGTATCTGCAACAACTTTGAAGCCAAGGGCAAACAGGGATTAGAGACATGAACCTATGTTACGTGTGTACGATTTGGCCGGTTAGAAACCAAGCTCGAACGTGTGCTACTTTACTAAGAGATTTCAAGGGTACGCGTATATGATGATTCTAAGTCTATGCGTATGTGAAATGAAATTGATGTTAGTAATTCCACCTGTGTTGCGTTATGCAGACGAACTGTAAGGCTGATCGTGACTGCGGCAATCAGGAATACTGCGAACAAGCGTCGCAAAAGGCTCCCGTGTGCGCTGCCTGCCGGGTGGAGAGACGTCGCTGTCAGAGGATCGGCGTGTGCTGTCAAGGACTCCAGTGCATTAACGGTCTGTATATTCAATAACATTTACTACTAAAATAATCTGCCTGACTACTGATTAAGCCCAATGCTAATATTATTACGAAAAATTAAGAAACCTAAACGTAAATCTGTAAATGACTGAATCCTGATATCGACCACTGTTAAATATCGTGAGGTTTTTTAAACGCCACTCAAACCGCTGTCCATAAATAAAACACGTATTACATGAGGGCTTTTTAGCGCTTCTCTCGGCATCCCATCTCATCCCTTTTCTTCAGTTTTTCGTGTTCTGTGTGTTGGGTTTAGTGTCCGGCCATCGGTAGCTGAACGCGGAGATATGCACCAAGTATATATATGCACTGGCCGGGAGAAACGCATTAAGTTTAAACGTCTAACTGCTTAAATTGCTGTATATAATTTCTTACACTATAAGGCTACACGTATGTAATTTGTGCATTATCAACGTAACACCGCCGCTGCCAGTCACGAGGGATTTTGCTAAAACTACACCCCTAGAATTTATTAATAAAAGTTTTACTGAGTCTCTTTTTAAATTCTATGCTTTCCCCGTGTTAATGCAGGGCAATGCAAAAAATCAAGAAAAGAAGAACCAAACAATCCCAACAGAAGAAAATCACGTCCAAAACACAAAAGGAAGGAAAAGAAAAAAGGTAAAGGAGATGGTCAGACGGTGAAACAGATTCATAATATAAAAGGGCACAGTAGAGGGAAATACAGTGAAACAAAAAGATTACGAGTTTAGGTTTTACGCATAGATTAAAGCGACGCTAATAATAATTAGACAAGATTTAAGATTAGAAAGATGAAAGGGTGAGAGGGGAAAAACTGACCTGCATGCAATAACTGATAAGTTAAGAGCTGCTTGGTAACTATCTGTTTTGGTGACTGGCCATATCCCAGGCCAAGAGATGGCAAAATGCGTTCGCTCCGAAGACTGTGGTGAAGGATTGTGCTGCAGGCGCTACCTGAAGGGCAACAAGTGTCAGCGCATTGGTACCGAGGGCGAGGCCTGCTCCTTGCACTCGCACTCCAAGCGCCCCCGGGCTGTGGAGTACTGCCACTGCGCCCAAGGTCTCTCCTGCCATGCCCAGGACCAAAGCACGAAAGGCAATGGAATCTGCCGACCCACCAGCCCGTTCAGTTAGATGTAGAAAGACCAACGGCAGTTTCCGCAACATAAATATTAGTCATTAATGAATGCATGTCTTGTTTCAGCTTCATCTATTGTTTTGGTGCCCGCATTTAAAATTCACTTTTGTGTTTTAATTCCTCAAGCCAATCCAGACTGTATTGTGTTTCTGTAAGAACGTTTGTGTGTGTGTGCGTGCGTGCGTGGTCACAGCATTTGCAAATGTTATTGTAATGTAGTAGAAATTATTTCTCTAATTTATGTTTATTAGAGATTGAAATTTGGGACTCTCTAGGAACAGACCACGTTGTGAATTCCATGGTGCTCGCTTTCCTTCCCATTTAATATATTTATGAAGTTAAAGCCTAATACTATTAACTGTTTGTCATTGACAAAATGTTCTATTGTCTTCAGCCAGACTGTAAAATTAAATTTGTGGGTGCTGGGTTTATATGCTGAAAATAATTGTGCTGTTGGTACCGGATGCAAATGACATTGCTTTTCCGTATTTGAATTTGGATATCAGTTGTAGACCATAATCTTTGAAGTGGCATCCTTATTTCCAGAATTTGGCCCTCATAGTTGTTTATATATTTTTTTTAACTCCGACTTAAATTGATATAGCCAGTCGTTACAGAGCGTCCCTACCGGTTAGAGAAGAAAACAGCGCACTCTGCTGACCGCAGTGGAGAACTCCAACAGCATTAAATGTAGAGCAGTGAACTTCGTTCTAGCGGTAGAGTAGTAAACTGACGAAATTATCTGTTGCTGCATGCAAGAAAAATAAAATGTTTTATTCTTGTAATTTGTGCACAATTAAAATGGTACTTAAAGCGACAACTTATATACTACAAGGTTCCAGATTCAGTGTCAGGGTACATTTCATCTAACAAAGCATGTGTAACACTTAATATACAAGAACTGGAAAAGTACTGTTAATTTCACATCTATTACCACAGATGAGTGCAAGTCAGATAAGGTAATTTTACAGTGGATAATGTAGTGTGGCTTAACACCACTCATGCCATTTCATGTAATCTCCAGAATTTGTTGCTGGATGTTACGTTTAGTATAAGTGTATACATCTTAAGTGTCTGAAGTCTTAATTTCTAGGATGTAATCCATGGTTAAATGGTGGTGACATCAAGGAGCAAGGGTACGAGATGATTCAATTGGATTCTAGTTAATGCTGTATTCACCAGCTAGGCGACAACATTCCTTAGAGCACAGATCATTGGGTCCATCACCTCAACTGATATCTAGGGTTGTGGGGTAACTTTAAATGGGAGTGCAGAATTTAGATACTCAGTTTGAATTGTTGCAGAAATTTTACAGAAGTCCATAGAAGACGTCCACAAGGCAAAGATTGGACTATCACAATGGTGCTCGTTCGATGTGCAATTTGAAAGACAAAAAAAAAAAAAAAAACTGCCCAGTGAATTTAAGCTATACCATACCCACAAAAAGTAATGCACCGCTAAATATGCATCTAACTTAACAAGTGAAAGGATGAGCGCCATTCATTGCCACCTACAGACACAGGAGTGTAATACCATACCATTTTAGGAAAATCGCCCGCAAATTGCTTATGCCTGGAATTAAACACACAGCAATGGCACTTTAGGTTGTTCCCCTTTATTTCAGATTTTCATAAACAAATTAGGCCCCGTCAGACCAATTGCAGAAAAAATGTGAATGAAGGCAAGTCACAAATGCGGCAAGTTTAGACAAGACACCAAAACTTAAGGGAAGGGATAGCGGGGAAGTGAATCTCTGCTGCTTAGGAATGTTGTTGGGACACTTCAAAGCTGCCCAGAATCAGCAATGACGATCTTGGTCGAGGTCTTTCCACTCTGGGAACCATAACGCTCAACCTTCTTTACCACCTCATCAAATCCTTCCACTACCTTCCCAAACACAACATGCTTTCCATCCAGCCTGGGGGGAAACAAAGACAAGTTGGTGAAGCCCATTATCTAGTCATAAAACCAGACCATTATATATTCAAACTCTGCCTGACAATATTTCTAGATTCAGAACAGATTACACACGACAAATGTTTCCCCAATTATCTCTCTAACCTGGAATAGGAGAAAGGTACAAGGACTGGCATGGAGTGACATCTACGATCCACCAAAAGGACACTCACTGCAAGTAATTTTAACAGGACAGAGCACCTGCAAGTCATTGTAATTCAGTGGAGCTTTTTAGAAGTGAGAAGTAAGTGGCTCACCAAGGGGTCTTTTCTGTGCAGATGAAGAACTGGGACCCATTAGTGTCTGGACCAGCATTGGCCATAGACAGAATGCCTGGCCCAGTGTGCTTCAGGGTGAAGTTCTCGTCAGCGAACTTGTTACCGTAGATCGACCTGCCACCAGTTCCGTTGTGGTTGGTGAAGTCGCCACCCTGAGCAGATGAGAGGTGATGTGTGCCAAAGGGGACAACCACAGGACAGAGCAACAGAACAAGGCACCCCATTCAGCTCAAGAACCTGTACCAAAAAAAAAAAAAAAAAAAAAAAAAAAAAAGATTCCTACTTCCACTGACTAAAGCGTTTCCCCATCCCGGACCTACCTGACACATGAAATTGGGAATGACGCGGTGGAAGCTGGAACCCTTGTACCCAAAGCCCTTCTCTCCAGTGCACAGGGCACGGAAATTCTCTATAAACAAGAATAACTCATATGAGCTTGCGGTGCTAACTGTGAAACTTCAGGTTACACTGCAGAACTCTGGGATACCCGATCTGGAAGAGGAGTGTTAATGAAATCGGTACAATTAGGGGTCCTATTTCGACGACAGACAAGCACACTGCTACTTCAGGGGGGCCTGCATCCTGGCAACTGATTCAAATGAAGCTACATACATACCTGCAGTTCTGGGGACAACATTAGCAAAAAGCTGTAGAGGGGGGGGGGGTAGAGGGGGGAGAGAGAAAAAAAAAAGTCCCTTTTAAGAAGGTAGGCGCATCATCCTGATATCCACACCACACATCAGATTACATGACATGCATCAGATGCTTCCATACACTCGGACAAGCAGGCCTATGTCAAGCAGGGCAGACCAAGGAGAAGCCCCACATGGAGGAAAGGCATCGGGCAGAGCAGCAGAGTCCCACTGCTCCTGCCGCAGCAAGCTGCGCGAGCGCAGACAAACACAAAGGACAACCAGTCAGCTGCGGGCTAAAATATATGTCCCCATTATGTGCAGCCTCAAAACCGCGTAGCCAGACGGGGGACCATATGTGGAGACAACTTCATACATGGGTAACCAACTGCTCTCTATACCAACGACAAGAGTACAGATTTAGGCGTGGCCCTCTTATTCAAACTCTAAAACGGGTAAACAGAGCCAACCTAAGGCATTTGCCGCCACTATCCAAAAAGGAGGAAACTGCAGATATTGCAGTGACCCGGGCTGCAAAATGCCCGGCGACTGGGAAAGTAGCCCTAGCCTCAGGCGTGTAGAACGCCTCCCCAGCAGCACGTGGTGCTATAACGAATTAATCTCGGAAAGCAATAAACTTCGACAGCATTGCCCAACTTGCAAGTCATTAGACGGAGGAGTGCGTAAAAATACTCCGAGGCGTCCAAGAGACCCTCTTACCCCGCCTCAGAAGCATCCGTTTTTTCCACAGAAGTTTCTAGAACATTTCCCGGCACTGCCGCTCGGCGTCTACACGCGGCAACGGGAGCAAATCCTGCCGCAGAAGTACACAGATCGCATTGAATCTAAAGGGCACATCATGCGAATTATACATTCAATAATACGTGTTTTAATACGTTCAATAAATAATGACTTGGCATGGCGATGGGACCGCCGCGCGCGTCCACGTGCAGCTACAGCGCAGGGCAACAAAAGGCAGGAACTTGGGCGCGCGCCCCCGCTACCGCCCCGGATTAAGCTGAATACCGCAGTTATTGCAAAGGCGGGCCGATAACGCCGACTCGACCCGAGAGAAGCGAAATGAAGCAAGCAAACGATGGGAATCACACATACACCTCTCATATGTCGTCAGCCCCAACTAAAATAGGCCACGCATGAGAAATTCGGCTCCAGTGAATTTATGTGGATTCAAATTGGGTGAAGAGGTGGATTCCATCAGCTCGACCTCCATTGTGATTGTTACGCATTTAAGGAGACACAAGTCCCCTCTGTTAATGGCCACCAACTGATTTTTTTCGGAAGCGCTCTCCTCTGTCTTTAGACTCGTTCTAAACCTTTACAATGGCTATAGGGTAAATTCGACGAATGCAGAAAATTACTGCGGACCGACCCCTTCCTTCCCCTCCCAGTGGATCGGTTAGTGTGCGAAGGAAATGGCGCCTGCTTGAGTGCAAATGCATAGCCTTAAACCAAATCGGGGTTTACTGGGGAAACCGGACTAAAATGAATGCATGAATACCCACATAATGTATAACTCGGTACATTACGAAATCTGTCAACTATAAAGAGCCTATTACCGGCAATACATCATACGGTTACGCAGCGCAGACAGGTAGGCGGCTAGCGCTAGCTAGCAGGCAAAGATTGCGATTTACTGCGGCACCGAATATAACTTTACGCATCACTGCGAAACCTACAGAAATATTTTGTCAGTAATCCGAAACACATATTACACACCAGGGTCCCATAGGAAAAAAAATATTAATCGTTTTTAATGCAGGGGAAATATCCGCATTACATTTACAGCAACGGCCAGGTTTGCGTTCAAATTCTAAGCCATCGAATGCTTTCTGCTTTTTTTGTCACAAATAAAATAGCCGCAAAATCTTACCTCCATGGTAATCCTGCCAATAGAGTTGGAGCCCGCTTGGATGTCAAAGAATACTCTTGGGTTAGACATGATTCAGGCTAAAGGACTGGCGTAGCGCTTCAGAGCTTGGAGTTCGACTTCCTCTTTGCTTAAAGCAGAAAAAGAAACGTTTTTCAGGACGTGATTAATATATGGTACAAGGCCCGAAGCCTCCAAGATGCTTACGTCCAATAAGAATGCAAGGATTTCTGAGTGGCAAACAGCTCATCAAATTAGACCCCAGCCTGTTATATGGCACCGAAATATGGTGCGGCAATCAAAACAAAGATTGACATTCATATTAACCAATCATAATGGCAATTTCAATCTGGGCCGTCTTTTTTATCCAATGTAAACCGAGTAACGGCCGTGTAGCCAGAGGGTGGGTCGGTTCGCATAATGATTCTGCTAAGGATGTAAATGCGGGCTGTTGCGTCAAAGATATGTTCGTTATGGCTCGACTAAATTTCCAAACATGTCAGCAAATGCTATTTTGAATGTTTCTGTTAAGGCCAACGACTAAGGTCTACTTATTTTAAAGCAGATTTCCAGACAACTTTGATAAAATTAGAAGTTCGGTGCTAGGTCTGAAATGCAGAATCGCGTTTGGAGTGACATACATGGTTGCTAGCAAAAATGGAGGTTTAATTTTTTTATTTAATGCTGTCGTATTGTAATGTCTTAAATAACGGAACACAGGTGATTTATACTGATTTCAATCTAGAAATTAAAAAATACTAAATAAGCAGTCATGCGCATTTTATATTTTAGCTGGTGTGATCCTAAATAGCAGTAAATAAAAGCGCTGATAAACACTGGCCCAGATTAGTAAATCCAATACATAACTTGTTAATTTCACCGTGTAGGTATGCCATTTTGTAAGCTCACACCTTCACTCTGTGTGTGCAGTCTGCATATTCTAGCATTGTGTAGCAGCCCTCAGGTTTCCCTTTTACAGCCCACGGGCCAGTGTTCAGGCAAAACGCTATCACTAAATTGCCCGTAGTATCTGAATGCATGCATGTATGTGGTCTACGATGGACTGGCATCAGGTCCAGGTGGTACTCCTGTCCTATGAGCTATGCTGCCTGGGATGGGCTCCTATCCAGGGTAAACATCTGTCAGATGAATGGATGTCATTTACAGGGCAACACTTGGAAGCCACACATTTGCCAACTTTAGCCATATTGCCAGGGTGACACTTTGGACTGTTGCAGTATGTGTTCATTAGCATTGCAGACCAGCTGAACACAGGCTACCATTGATATTGCACAAATTGTAAAGATCTAAGGTCTTACACTGATGTTTGTGTTTCTTCAGAAATTTGGGTTAGGGACCCATAGGAAATTCAAACTGAATCATTCTGGTTGCAGGCGTATATTATAGTGTTTTACACTGTAAAACAAGGGCTAAAATCCTTATTGTCACATTAAATGGTCTGCAAGATTGCATCAGTCGCTCAACTATATAGCATACAAGGTCAAATGTCATATGGAAGCCATTTGATCACAGTTTTAGTCCTTACTCTGCGACTACTTTTGGTCAAATCAGTGGATGGCATCCAGATACAAAGGGTATCTTTATAATAATAGAATCTACATCACTAACAACAAAAAATGATGATGATAATCTGGCACTTTAACTCCTGAAACTCACACAAACTCCATGAGGCTGACACACAAGTTCCCAGAATAAATCATCATTTATATGTTATAATATATAAATATGGTTTCCAGCTTGATAAGTCAGACTGTAGCCCTGATGTTGAAGGGCTGATAGGACAAAGTCATCGTGTGATAGTGGTAAAAATTAATGACTTCAATTGTAGCATAGCCATTCTGGAAAAGTTGACAAGGCAGAAGTCTTGACTGCAAAGGTGTTATTGTGCATGCACACACCAGGCTACTGGCTGAGTGTGATGCAGATTAGGGATGTGTATCTCCATAACCAGAGGTGTAGGGACAGGACAGACAAGGCAGGCAATTTCCTGGGGCCCCTGAGATGAGAGGGGGCCCCTGAGCCAGAGTGATTACATAAGTACATTGCAACGATAATTCTGAAAAATTATTTGTGTATTTTCACAGGTAAGTGACAATAAAAGAATTGTGTTTATTAAATTCTCTTTGTTGATATTATTAATTTAGACTTGAGAAAATAATGGCCATAAATGTTACCATGTTGGGTGGGGTGTGTTCTGCCTAGGGCCCCTGGTGTCCTTACAATTGCCTCTGTCCATCACTGAGGCATTGCGACACTGTTTCCGATGCATTGCCGATGATCCGATATACTAAAAATGCATATGAAGCAAGTACTATTATACGATTCACTCCTATTATGATGCAGTGCGATTCGACACGATGGTGAAACATCACATCGTAGATGCCTTTCCAAATCACACGAGACTTGCCAAGAGACTTTGCAGAGAATTGGCCAATAACAGCAGTGGATGACATGGACAGGGGGAATTAATCTAAATCTAAAATTTTTGGTAAAAAAGTATTGGTCATATTTCTAAATAATAAGTGCATAGGGCTTCTGCTAATACATAAGTATTTATATAACCCTGGTTGGGTGCTGCTTCCTGCTCGATAACAACAGAGGACAGGGCAGGCCAGGCCCGGGAGCCTCCCGTCGTGGCACGTTTTGGTATGCTGGTGATGTCACGTGGCATGGTGAGGGAGCTGTTGGCCCAGGTGTAGTGCTGCAGCAGCGTCCGCAGGGACACTCTGATTTCTGCTTCTCTGACCCGGCAGGGAGTGGAGTGCGATATGATGGGAGAGGTGGGTGATGGTGAATACAGTCTGGAGGTGAATATTACTTAAACAACAAAAATAAAATTAAAGACTATGTCCTAAAATGTAGGCCTATGTCCTAAAATGTGTAATATATTGAATAATAAAATGAATAATAATAATAGTAATAGGGGGCGGCATGGTGGTGCAGTGGTTAGCACTGTTGCCTCACACCTCTGGGACTTGGGTTTGAGTCTCCGCCTGGGTCACATGTGTGTGGAGTTTGCATGTTCTCCCCATGTCGTCGTGGGGTTTCCTCCTGGTACTCCAGTTTCCCCCCACAGTCCAAAAACATGCTGAGGCTAATTGGAGTTGCTAAATTGCCAGTAGGTGTGTGTGTGAGACTGAATGGTGTGTGAGTGTGTCCTGCGATGGGCTGGCCCCCCATCCTGGGTTGTTCCCTGCCTCGTGCCCGTTGCTTCCGGGATAGGCTCCGGACCCCCCGCGACCCAGTAGGATAAGCGGTTTGGAAAATGGATGGATAATAATAATAAATAAAACATTCAACTTTTCAATATAGATCAAATATGGGTTATTGGCTTAGTTAACTTACCCATACGTATAAGGAAGACCGCTAAACATATACATTTTATTAAAATATTTTAAATGAACCAAATGAACTTCCATCCGGCTCATTACCAAACATGCTTCAGCATTTAAACAAACGGATGGCTTAAATGTATTCTCCTAAAAGACGAGCCAGGAACCTTATCTTACTTTCATAATCACGAGAGCTTGCTTTTGCAGGTACGCAATAAGTCACGTCCTCCTAGGGTGTGGAAGCTTCATGAGTTCTGAAACCATTAATAACATCGGTTGCTCTCTAAATAAATAATACGAAATCAATGAACCAAAGTTAATTAGCTAGTTATTCTACCTTAATAAATCGGATTTTGCCGATGCAAATATGTTAAAAACGACGCATCCCAAGTTCCTCCCAAATCATATCCGGTACACTTTTTAATCGAGGCAGACGCTTCGTGAACTTTTATGCCGCTGAATTCCGATTGAAGTAGGTGAAAAAAGTCTGCGCTAAGGCGGCATTTATACACGTAAATTTATAGCACAGGTGCACTACCCTTCCGTATCTTCACAATATTTGACATTAGGACAAATGATAAAAAAAAAACGTATGAATATGTTTTGCAGATGTAGTGCAATGCTAACCACGTTTAACGTATACGCGTTGCCTTCCTTATTTGATTACGTTTTTTTAAGTGTAAAATGCTACCTGATGTTGCATGTTAGAAATCGTAACACTAAAAAGAAACACAAAGGATCACATCTGAAATGGAGGCTGCACGTGGTCTGCGGCAATCCAGGAAATGCAAACGGACAGAAAAACAGACTTTCTGCCGAGTTCAGCTGTTGCCGTCATTCTGCACTTAAAGCGTCAATACATCCGTCCTGAACTTCTACATGAAAGGCAGCATTTGAATCACGTTCTCTCAATGAAATTTCGTCTTCGGTGTACAGCCATCTGTATAGTCTGTAATAAAGTATATAATGTTTTTTCTCAGAATGGAGTTTCCCCGTCACGTAACCTAATTTTTAAAGAAACGCCTTAAGTATTCTTATGGAGATAAGAGGAATTTGTCAGTCTGATTAAAATTATTTAAAAACTGTTCGTGCATTAAAAAGATGTAAACTAATCGGATTGATGCACCACAAAAGAAATCATATTTGAAGCCGTTGAATCTGTATTGTAGACAGGAAGGAATTTAAAAAGTGCATTTCAGCATCCAGAAATCCCGTATTTCATTGGTTTCAACGGTTACAATAAGGAAAAGTGTAAAACAGCGCGAAACGAATAATATACACGAATACAGGACTGAATTTCCCTTCACATACTTAACACCCATCCCTTAAAACAAACAACACACTATTTTTACCCTCCCGGGAAAAATGTCGAATGACGTCATGAATGTCATACAAGGTAATAAGACGGTAATTTGAAATGCCAGTACTTATTGATGTATTGCACTTACAGTGATGATTATTATATCACATTACTCTGGAAGCACAAGGGATTTTTATTTATTCTGGGGGTCGCTACAGAAGCATGGCAGCTTTTCCACATTAAACAAAAAGTAATGCACATGCATCAGCTGAACTTGTGTCTGCAGCCATTTCCCCAGTCACTCTCCACATTACCGACACTGTCCACTATCTATTCAACCTATGGTACACTTCCAAGTGTGATGTTTAGCGATACAAAAATTCATGGGCAGTACGCCAATAAATAAGGCAATTTAAAGTGCAGTGGCTTTTTATAGTGAATTTGAGTAAGACTGCCTCATCGTTCGTATTACTTACATGGGACGGAAACCGCAGAGATCGGACCGTTTTATTCGGATGTTATTGCAAAACGAGATGAATCACAGTAACCCTATTCTTCCGGGACAGTCTGCCTCTAGCACCCTGGAAATGTTTGTCGCCTTTGTCGTTAAAATAAAACAAGGACCAGTTGTAAGCTAGTGGGTAAGACCAACACATCTATGGTATTCACAGTGACAGGATTTTATGAATGATTTACAGTAATCTTACCACCAACACACTGCGAGAGCGATTGGAGGAGGGAGATTATTCAAACATAGACCATCCCACTCCAAGCAAATATTTCTCTCTCACAGTTAAATAGATACTAAATTGGAGAGAATGCTGAAGACAAATATCAGCTAACACATAAAAAGTACACTATCTCGTCTTATTAAAACTCTCCATATATTATTAAATTTGAATTACATATATTATAACTGCCTTTGTCTCTTTGTAAATTACCCTCGACAGAAGTCTGACGCTGAAGGAACAAAAAAAAGTTAGAAAATCTCCCTCTGAATGTTCTTGTATTCTTTCCCCCCCAACTGCATATGGGTTTGTGTAAATCCTGAACCAAACCTGAATTCACAAACACGTGAGCAGCCACAAGGGAGGGAACAGAGTTTATAGCTTAGGAATATAAAACCATAAAATCTGTTACATAGTTCAAATGCCATCAAACAAAGCCAAACATCACTTTAATGGATTCTTCAATGCCTCCCAGGCTGGCCGCCATTTCCAGTTTAAGGCGATGGGGAGCGGGGGGTTGATGATGGTTTACAAGAAGCTCCCCCCCCCCCACATCCATTGGGCCATGGAGCTCTCAGGACACAAAGAGGCCGTGATCCTGCAGAGTATTTCAGGGGGACACACCGGGGATGAGCTCAGTTATTCTCGAACAGAGAAAGCAAGTCGTCGTTGTTGTTACTGGGCAGGTCGGGGGGGCCAAGGTAAGAAAGGAGCTCATCTGGGTTTGTCAGTTCTGGAAGCAACTGGGGAAGACAGCGAGAACATTTGGGTTAGTGGCAGAAGACCACAGATGGGCGTATACTGTGACAAGAGAAGGTTCTTATTCTAGCTGGGGTCAGGCTACTGTACCTTAGGGTTAGCTACATACGGATTTAAATCTAAGACTCTGCCCTGACATGACAACATCAGTTTGAATGAAAGTATATATACTCAATATAGAATTACATGCTAAGGCTGTACTATGCATTAGTAGACAGAAGTACAACACGCAGTATTGGAGTATACCGTACTAATAGAGTTAATAGAGCACCAGCCAGGCTTAAACAGGCAAGGCAATCTGCAGGAGTATGGAGGGGGCTGACAGCAAAGCAATGAGTCAGGTACCCCACCCCCCATTATACTAATGCCTCATATGCCTGAGGACAATGCAAACTCTCAGATCACAAGTGATTAGTTATGTAAATGATACATTAATCTGCGAGGATCCAAATAATGACATAAGACATCTATATATGCAAATGTAAAACACAACACAGCAACAAAATCAAGCCAAATATATTTCCTCACATCCAGAGAAGATTCAGGAACGTCAGTAGGGCCCCCAAGGCCAAATGAGCCTTCTGTGTGCAGCCGGGAATTCTGGGAAGAACCACGGGGCGGCATCGGGGCTCCTGAACCTCCGAGGTGCAAATTACCATGGAGACCCTGGTGCTGTGGCTGTTGCTGAGGAAGGGGATTGTGGGAAGCCTCCATGCGACCAGAATGGGACACCTTTGGAGCAGGAGGGCAGGAAACTAGGCATCAATGGTTGAATCCAGAACAGAGCGATTGCTTTACATTTTAGATTTTAATAATTCATACGTGAAAAAGAAAAATATACATTTAAGGTTTTCAAAAAACATTGTCAGCATGGACTTAAAATAACGCTAAAATGTTAACTCAGATCTCCAAGTTGTTGTCGCCTGACATTCTCCTGACGCACAGTGCTCAGCTACGGTAGGCGTACCTGTGTGGGCATGGGGTGCCCCTTGTCGGGAGTGAGGAGCCCGCTGGGCGGGTCAGCCTGGTACGAGGTGGGGGGCGGCCCGGCAGCAAATTCGCCAATGCTTGGGGCGCTGGGGGCGCTGGGGAAATCTGTGAATTCAGACTGGCTCGAATAACCAGGTCCTGAAGAGAGGACAAAAGACACACGCCCAAAGTTAACTTCAGCTTTTGTTCCTTTTTTCAAAAGCCTCATAAAGCCGGTAAAGTCACTGTGAAAAAGAGTTAAAAATACAACTGTATACGGTTGAAACACGCCTACTTGACATAAAACGGTTGAGAATGACAACAACACACAGAACACTGTCCAAGAAGTGTCTACAAAACATTGTGCAAACCCTGGCTGGTGTAGTCAGGTGTGTTGCTGCTGCCACCCGGTGGCAACGACGGGTAAGGAGAAGGGGCAGGCCCTAGTGACGCAATCATTTCCATAACACTGGGCAGGATCATGTGACTGGGGCTCAGTGTGCGGCAGCGCTTCAGCACCGGACCATCCGGCTCCTCCTTGAGGTGCAGGTCGGGTTTTATCGGTACCGGCTTCCAGCTGCATACTGGGTCGATGGTGATCTCCTCATACTCAGAGCTGGAACAGGGCAAAGGAGAAGGACCAATCAAAATGGGTGAAAAAGGGGAGCGAGAGGGAGAGCGAACAGGAAGTCAGAAGCGTAACGCAGGAATGCTGGGAAAACAGCATGAAGGGCACACATGAAAAAGCACTTACTTCTGAATGTAGACAAGGATTCCCAGTATGTACTGGTCCACTTCCAGACCCTCCAGAAGAGCCGTTTTACTGTGAAATACAGAAATAGAAGGTCAAGCCCAAGTTCAGTGAATTCTACCTTAAATGGAGCAGCAGGGTGTGAAATGGAGACACGGCTCACGTACTTGCAGACTGGACAGCGCCAGGTCCCCCTCTCGCAGTTGAGCTGCAGGTAGGACTCTAGGTCGAAGCACTGCAAGAGGACAAAGGGCGAGCCTGTCAACTTCAATAAAAGCTTCTTACCGATGTGATTAAACTGAATAAAATCTCACTGCATCTTCTCTGCGCATTCACACATGGAACACAGTGCCTGAGAGTGCCCCCTACTCACCTGTATGTGGCGGCAGTCGTGACCCCGTGCCGGGAGCTGGATGCGCCGGAAAGTGATGGGACACTTGAGGGACACCCTGATAGCGGTCTGCTCCACTCCGTCCTCCCCGTTGAGCCCAGGGGTCCCTGGTATGGTGCCGCTGCTGAAGTTCTTCTTTACTGTATGTTCAGGAAGGGGGTGTGTAAGAGGAGAGCTTCGGTGTTGCTGCGTGTCAGGCAGCCCCGGACGGCCCGGCCCTTAGGGGTCCGCATATAGCACTCCGACGCCGCGCGTTGGTGAGGAGCTCGTCAGTATCAACACTACCAAAATAATCCAATCAATCCGGCACGAGGTCACAACCCAGTATGCATCTGCCTAGTTGTCCATCGCTAGACCTGAGTGGCGGCCAACCAAAATCTTTCACAGAGTGTCAAGAAAGTGAGGCAGCAGCACATTACACAGGAGGAGGGGGAGGTTTTGCTAGCCCCACAGAAAAGGCCTCGTAAATAGCCATGACTTGACAGCAGCCGGTCTTCAGCAAATCCTCACCCGGCACCACGATTCTAAATCCAGGCCGTGTTTTCAGTCCTCCCTAGTCAGCTTAATAGTTACTGATTCTGACTGACCACACAGGCTTCACAGCTGGCTCACAGGTAAAGGAAGGCTGGGAAATCATCAGGGCTCTGCCCTTGAGGACTGATTTGAGTAGCCCTGACCTAAAAGTTACATGTTCAAATGCAGGAGACTCTGCTGATGAACCCCTGAGCAAAGGAACAAAAGTTTGAGATAACTAAACAAAGACCAAATAAAAATAATAATAATCCCTAGGTAGGCTCCTCTGCAATTGAGGGCAGGATCTCTCTCCTCAGGCGCCTCAGGTGGATCTATACCAAACGAGGCCGAACCACGCGCATGTGTGTGTATATTACATAGTGGGGACCAAATGGCCTGGGGTGGGGGTGCAACTCACTCTTGGTGACACAGTGCTCTGCAGGCAGTAGGCGCTTCTTCATGAGGCCCTGCAGCACAGAGCGAACCGTGGGCCTGTGCACCAGCTGCAGCACGAAGAGGTGAGACTGGGGAAGGACAGGGGGGGGGGGGGGGGGAGGCGTTATCATCCAAAGATCACCAAGGAAACCTGTCATGTGCTAGGCTACAAACGTGGGCCAGTGACGGCACGACCCCCAGTACTCATGTTTGATATATCAGTTTGACTAATGTAAAGAAATGCAGTAAAATGGTAACGTTTCTATGTCTTATATTCCAGAGGAAACAGACACACGTTCATTCACTCCCTCCTGCCACAATGGAATAATAAAGGAGAGACTGACGCAGCAGCAGGCGGTGACCGTGATCTGGATGGTGTTCCGGCCTGGCTGGCAGACGTGCTTCAGGTACAGGGGCTTGTGGGACGTCTTGTTGTCGCCTCGCTCGATGGTGAGGGGCGTGGCGTTTACGCTGACCTGCACCGAGGCTGGCCAGTTGGTGTTCATCTGACGGTCTTCATGGTGGTAGCATTTAAACTGCAGCTCCAGGTCGGGCCTGTGAGTACACACACACACACGCACACACACACACACACACACACACACACACACACGCACGCACGCACACACACAAGGTCATCAGCGAGGGCCACTCCTGATGCCCGATTTCTTGGAGCCATCGCGGCAACGGGGGACCCCCACCTAATCATGAGGGTCTTGTACACGGAGTCGCGCAGCTGGAACACGTGGTTGCTGACGGCCAGGTTGTGCTCCAAGCGGAAGGGCTCCAGCACCACCCCATCCCGCACCGGGAAGGTCAGCCGCAGCTCGTCGCTGGGGTTCCCTGCTGGGCGGAGCCAAGAGGGCCTGGAGTTAACCTCAAACACAGCCAACCTGCTTCAGCACCGAGCTACACACCAAAAATGTGCTGTAGACCCTCAGCGAGGAGCTCTCCATCACTGACTGGATATCTGTGGCCACAGACCAAAGAGTTGGCACCTGCCCCATCAGTCTGATCATATTTGCTAACTTCTTCATCACAAATTAATTAGTACTTTCTACAGGCTGTACTAGTATGAAGAGCAATGGAAAAGCCCGACTGGTTTATTGGTTAAACAAATGAGGTCAGATCTGGAGCAGCCCTGCCCAGGAGAAATCTACCCTTGTCATGATCTCCAGGCATTCCCAGGAAAAGTAATCTGAAGCCCCACATTTTCGGAGCCATATTGTCCGAGTGTGAAAAATTATCATAGTGATTCTTCTCAGAGCAAAGCAGGGATTTGCACCCAGCGATCCAGCAGGCTGCTCATCTCAGCTGTGATCAGAGTCTGGGACTCCGCTGCCAGTAGGACACCACAGAAATCAGAGCAGAAATGCAAAACCCACCACTTACTAAACAGCACCTGAAAAATTGTCTTACGTTTCCCAAAAACCATCTGCAAGAGGTGTTGATGTGGCCAACAGGCTTAACCCATCCTGTGGTCTGTGTGGAACCCAGTGTCCACCGCGGTGACAGGGGCACCGTGCGGTAAAAGTGGTGCCGTCCTTCGAATGAGATGTAAAATCAAGGTCCTGTCTCGCCGGTCACAAAAGATCATTGGGCATCTTTCCAATGAGTAGGGGTGGTGCCCCGATGTCCTGGCTAAAATTGTCCACTGTGGTCCTATCAAAATCTGGCCTCCTAATCATCCTCTAAATGAAGCTGGTAATTCCCTACTGCCCCTTCACCACTTTAGACACTGATTGTTGAGCGTACTGATGCAGAATGGCTACCGTCACATCATCCAGGTGGTTGAAGTGGCTTCCTATTGCTACTGTAAAGCGCTTTGGGTGTCTTGAATAAATAAATGTTTGATAAATGTTTTATGAATAGGCCAGTCCGATGCTACCCTTCTGAGCAGATATGGGGCAATTAAGTCAGGTTAAACGCAGATACACACAGCACATGACCTCAACCCAGGGGACTGGCCTGGTAGAAAGGGGGTCTTGGTTTGAGGGAACAAGACCATATTCCATCATAGAAGAAAGCATGAACTCCACTCTGGAGATGTTAGATCATCTGATCATCAGCAGAAGCAGACTCTGAGATGAGGCTCTGCAACACATTAATGCGTCTGCATCAAAACGACTGAAGCTAGCGGTCGTGGCTCAGTAAACCTGCACCTACAGCCTCTTGCGTTGTCGCAGCAGTTCAGGGTCACAAGGTCAATTAGATGAAACACTCTTCTACAGAGGTTTTGGTTTGTTACCACATAACAAAATGGGTGCTATTCATTTACTCTGACTCCCTGGTGATTGCTTTCTGAAAACCAGACAGGAGTCAAATCCCTTTACGTCACGCTGAATAGCAAGACCACTAAAAAGAAAAAATTAAATCATCTGGAAGCCTCGGCCAGAACCCTTACCTGTAGGGGGCGGCGGAAGCGAATTCATGTTGGGCTTGATATCAGGCAGGAAGGGCGATTTGACGTCGTGGCTTGGGGACATATAGGGGGGCACGGAGCTTCCCGGGGTCATGGGGGGGGTTGGGTTCCCGGGGAGAGGAGAGCTGGGGTACCCCGGCATGCTGCGTCCCGGCTGGACGAAAGGGCGAGAGAGAACAAGAGAACAGTTAGGCAGACCCACAGCGAAAGGTCAGCTGAGACTGCTGCTGTATGACAGGGCGACAGGACGTTAGCGATGAGGCCCTCACTCAACTGGGCGATCCGGGAAACAGGAGCGTTTCAGGTTAACATCCTGAGAGGGGTGTGACAGAACGGGCCCTCCTCAAGGTACAGTGGCAAACGAGGGAATCATATTACACAATTTCAAAGATAAGCACCGGGAAGGTCTCCATGTTTTTCGTCTCACCGGGACTTTTAGACCTTCCAAAATCTTTTGAATTTTAAACGGGCAAACAGAGTGGACGGCTCTTCTCACCCCATTGACGGAGGCCTGGTTGAAGGCGCTGTACCCCGGACCCCCAGGGCCCCCTGCTGGCATTGCAGCTATAGTCTGCCCGTTGAACTGCTCCCCCTGGCGGACGAACATGTGCGTCAGTGTGCAGCCCGGCACCGCACCTTTTCGCTTTGTCACAAGCAGGCGTGCGCTCGAAAATAACGCGAGGCGGTAAATGTCTGACCTTGTAGTACTGGCCCAGGCTGGCAGACACGGGCGGTAACTGGCCCACGTTCGCCTGCTGGAGGGGCATCCTGTGGCTGGGATAGGAAGGAGAGGGGGCAGAGCGCTGGGGCCCGGGGCTGTGGTACTGCATGGGATGCCCAGGGTACGGGCCGGTGCTGGCCAATCCGGGGCTGTACTGCTGTCCCGGAAAGCCCTGAGGAGTGTTAGCAGAAATGGCAGCTTCCGAAGCACAGACTGGGCTAATTCCTCAGCATGGGGTGTATATGTTACCCTGCCTCTCCATCTGCATCTCAAGCCATTCCTCAAAAATTGTTGTGTAGCTCTTGTGCCTACACAACTTACGCTTACAACTAGGCATTTATTGGGAGCTCGGCTCAGCCGCACTTTTGCCTAGTGGAGTCCTCGACGGCTCGTATGCCTGTAATGTGCCGTTTGCATCACTTATACATTTGCTTTGTGTAAGAATGTCTGCCAAAAAGGTAAATGAAAGTGTTCAACCAGAAGCAGTTACACCCTTACAAAGAGTTTGGTGGGAAAAGCACGCTATGCTATTATGTTTGCCAGTTACATGAGCCAGCTCTGACCTGGCGATTCCTGCTCTGAGTGAGCGCACCCTGAATGCCAACAGGTAGGGGCCAAAACTTTATTCAGGTAGAGCCGGGGTGGGGAGATGCGGCAGATTTATAAGGAGATAGCAGGGCGTCGATGAGCTCTGGGTGATCGTCCGGGCAGCGCAGTAAGCATACGGTCATATTTATTCATATGGGATCTGATCAGTAAAGGTCTGACCTCATTTAGCCTCAGGGCTCAGCCGAGTGGCGTTTCTGTGCAGGGCGTGTTACGCACCCCAGGCAGCTTACCTCGGAACCGAAGGGCCGCTTAAGCCCCTGCTGTGGCCGGGGGGGGCCCTGCTGTCCCCCATGGAAGCCCGGGTGCTGCGGAAGCCGCTGGCCCTGTGCCACGTACATGGGTCCCATGGACGAGGGCCGGGCCGGCACCATTCCCGAGGCGGCCATGCTGGGAGGACCTCTGGGGGCACCATGAGGAAGGAACTGGCTGTTGTAAGGAGACGTAGCGCCCATCTGGGGGAGGGGGCAGTATAATAACAAATATGTATGAATTACAGCTGTAATTCTGGAAAAGCACCCTGACTGACTGACTGACATTTGTTACTGCATAAGAGATTGGCAGAAGGAATAATTCCCTCCTCTGGCCAAGGGGGGGTGCAAAAATCACTTCTGCATGCTCGTCAGAGGGAGAGAGGATCAGCCTCTGTCACCCCCCCTCCCCCCTGTCCCCTGTCCCCCACCCTGGCTGCACATGACAGCTGTCTCCCTCCGCAGTGATATTATATACATGGTATAAAATGCAAAGCCTGGCGTGTGATGGGCCAGCACCGCCCCCCACAGGTAACCCCCCCCAGTCAGTGTACCTGGCCATAACCAAGTTCCTGGTTCTGCTTCTCCTGGATGGCAGCGACTGTTGCCGTGGCGGTGGCGGTCGCCGTGGCAGCGGCAGCAGCCACTGCGGCAGCAGCGGCAGCCTGGGTAAAGTCGGCAGAGGGCCGGGCACCATGAGGGGGCATGCCGAGGGATGCCCCTCCACTGTGGGGGTAGCTGGGGGCGTAGAGATAAGGCACCTCATTTATTGGTGGCTAAAAATAGATGATGGAACGCAACTGGACTGACAGACGCATAACGACATTCCACACATATATGCTCAGCAAGTTCGCATTTTGTATAATTATGGGCGTCAGCTTGCACTGCACTAATGATTAACGAACTGTATTCACTTAAACAGGCTGACAGTTTAGGGAGGAGAGACACATAAGCATCATCACAGGGTCTCCAGCTATGTCATGGTGCGGCGCAAGGCTGAGCCTCGTTTACCGTGTTCCCTGGCGAGGGAACTTACCTGCCCCCATAACTGGGGCCCACTGGATAGCCCGCGGGCGGGCGGCCGTACAACCCCTGCTGCATGTAGCCCTGCTGGCCCATGAACTGCGGGGAGCTCATCCCGGGGCTGCCGCCGGGCATCATGGGGCCTCCCGCAGAGCTACCCCCGAGGACCTGCAACGGTGGGGGGAGGGGGGACAAGAAGACAGGGACGAGGGGACAGGAGACAGGGATATGAGCAGTTTAGAGCACTAATATCAATATTTGTCTAATTATCATTAGACAAATGATACATGGACACAGAGCAACAGATGAGAGAGGAGCTGGTGCTAAGTTACCATGTGATCAAAGCAGATTCAGAGCTGCAAACTCCGACACCCTGTGCAGTAGTTACCCTTCCAGGGCTCCCGTACTCCCCGTCACAGCTGAGAGGAGGCGCCTACCTGGCTGGGCGATGGATTGGTCACCCCCCACACGGTGGTTACCACGGAGAGGGAGCCTGCGGGCTGATTGGTGCCTTGCTGCCAGGAGACGGGTTCATACGGGTAGGAACTGTCACTGTGGGGGGGGGAGGGGGGTGGTTATCGAGGGCCAGGGCAGAGGCGACGGCGTCTTCGACAAGCGATAAATCAGAATTAGAAACCGGGGGAGTCGACTGCTTCCCAGCTCTCTGGGGGGAATAAACGCGCAAACAGACTCTATGGGTTTCATGGCTTGGGGCGAAGCAGACAGATGGCTTTGGGAAGAGCTCCAGCACACATCGCCGGCATGGCCCTCCTCAGGCACCCCGCACACAGACAGCAGCGCTCGCGGCGTCTCCCTTTATCTGACAGCTCAAACACACACGCGCAGGCACACGCGTTACACACACATCACGCACGCCACATACATGCACGCGCTGGCAGAAGCGCGGCACAGCAGCACTCGTGTGCGACTGTCTGCGCGTCTAAATTTGACTCGTGCGTCTCGGTCACATGCTCACAGAGTACTCTGCGCTCTGTTTCCATGGAGACAGTGCCGTCACTTAGCTACGGCTGAGAGCAGCGCGTGCGCAGGCGTGTGACTCTGCCTGTGTGTCTGTGTGTGTGCGGGTGTTTCTTTGTAACTCACACTGGATTAAACAGGACTGCTCTAGTTATCCCCCACCCCCCCCTCACTTTCCATAATTAGCCTGCCGCGTGCAGCTCCAGGGGACGCAGGAAGACGCCGAATCGTGTGCCCAAAGACCATTTCCTGTGCTGGGGGGGGGGGGGGACAATGGTGCACTGAAATTCTCTTTCCTGTGTAAGCCGCACATACACATACCCATACATAGATATCGGTACATTATACACACACAGATACTACGAGTATGATAATATAAACTTACAGACATTTTTATATGCTAAATTTGTCTGTGTTCATCCCCGCAGCTTATTTTAACGAATAGTAAATCGTTATTTTTATTTATAGCGTTTCTTTGTGTTCTTTTCCATTCTGGAGCATTCCGTGCTCTGGATTCAGTGCACTTGTGACGAACAGCCAAACAAAGGAGCCGGTGAGGTCATTAAGGCAGGAGTCTGGGCGGCTCTGACAGCCGCCGTTCACTCCCGCTACTCCTGCCACCTCTGGCAGACAGACGGGCCCCCGTGACGACGTGCTACTGAGGCGAGCCGTTCACCTCCGTGCCCCAGCGGTGGATGCAGTCTGTACGCAGCACGTGCTGCCAGCTATAACAAAACCGCAGTGTTACTGCTAACTGAAGTGCTGCTGCAGTAGGTAGCTTGCCGACAGAACCCCTGCACCCCCCCCCCCCGCCCCCCACACCCCCCTGGCTCTCACAAGACTCTCAGGCTGAGGTTTCTGTCAGGTTCCTCTCCCTAAACCACCGGATGTCCGCACCCCCTCCTGCAAACAGGAAGCCGATGCTCCTGAGCCAAGCTTTCAGGCGTCCAATCACAAAGGACACAGGGATGCAGGGCTGCATGGGGAACCAATAAGAGTTGGCGTCTGGCTACCGCTGACCACACGCTGCCAAAGCGAGCATCATGTGTGTTTATCTCGCTCCCCCACGTCTGTTTCCGCTGCGTTCTCAGCCCGCGACACTCCCCCGCTCAGAATACAAAATCCCCTTATCATTCACATCTTGCTCAGGCTTCATTTTAAGCGGCAAGGAAAACTTGTTTCCTTTATTCCTTTCTCAACACAGACCATTTTTCTTAAGGGTCTGTAAGAACAGTACAGGGAGACTCAGCCCAGCCTCAGTGTACAAAACTCTCGATCGATGCTAAACTGAACTGGACCGGGATGGGAGCCGTTGGGAACCCCGTGGAATGTTCCAGTAGCATCGGGAGGCTCTCTCCCCCAAATTCAGATCTGGAAACAGTGTCAGGGCAGGGGGACAGAGAAGAGAGAGGGACGGACACTGACCTGTGTGGCGTCAGAGGCAGGCCAGGTTTCATGGAGTTGGCGGGGTTCATTGGAGGGGTCTGGGGGTCAGTGGAAAACCCCGGAACTCCTCAAGCCAGCAAGGAGCCTGAAAGAGAGCCGCCACCCTGTTATCCTAAGGGAAGGAGGTGGAGAGACCAGGAGCAGAAGGCTGTCCTTGAATCCTATGAAGGACTCCACCTTTAAGATTCCCATTTGCTAGCAGTTAAAATAGACGATACAGAAAAGCGACGCGTCACTTGACAATACATGACGACTACTGTGTCTGCGAGGCCTATTTGGATAAGGAGGCCATATCGATAAAAGCTGCTGGCATCACAGACACCCAACCACACCCGAGTAAGAAGGACCCTCAAAGCGAGCATGCCGGCTAGGTCTCCATTCGTAAGAATAGCTAATAGAATAAACTGCAGTCTGTGGGAATCCGTGAGACGGCCCCTTATTTTCTGAAAGGCTCATTGGCTCCGCAGTGTAGGTGCACAGACTGAAGGGAGAGAACGTGAGACAAGGACAGCAGAGAGCAGGTGAGCTGGACTGATCCAGGCTGCAGTGATGACACCTCATCCTGACAACTGGAAGCTGGAACATACAAGGTCACAGAGAAACGCCACTGCGCTACACTGCAGAGCAAAAGAACACAACACTGCCATAAAGCTAAATAAAACTAATGTCTCCCATTTTTAAATAAACTCATATAAGTTGTCTATTGCTTCTTAATGTCCAGACACGTTACGTTCACACTGCTGGGTGTTTAATAACAATTCTGGCACTTCCTTCATGTGAGGCGTCCAATCTATCACACCCACCGGCAATTTCCATCCTGGTGACCTTATCGTACCGGCCTTCCAGGGCAGCTCAGAGCTCCGGATGTCCCCCATGGACAGACGACAGGAAGCAAATAGGATGCCGATGGACGCATCGACGTTACACAGCTGCAAGTGTCAAATGTCCATTGGTTTTCCTCACTTTGGTCACCTGTTTTTGCCCCCCCCCCCCAAAATGGACAATCTACAGTCGAAATTCCAATTTCCTTCCCTCCCTCATGTGATGGATCAGAGACATTTGGCTACGAACACGGTGGCAGAGAACGTCTGTTCAGGTCTGTTCACCTCAGGAGGTCGGGAGGTGGTGGTGACCGAGCCAGGGGGCCGGCGACCGAGCCAGGGGGGCGGCGACCGAGCCAGGGGGCCGGCGACCGAGCCAGGGGGCCGGCGACCGAGCCAGGGGGCCTGCGACCGAGCCAGGGGGCCGGCGACCGAGCCAGGGGGCCTGCGACCGAGCCAGGGGGCCTGCGACCGAGCCAGGGGGCCGGCGACCGAGCCAGGGGGGCGGCGACCGAGCCAGGGGGCAGTCTCTGGTGGATATGGGTTGGAGCTCCCTCCACTATTGCATCATCCGGTGAAACCTTTAACTGATGGGCTAATTTGTCCCTCAAATCATCGCCATCCCCCCTCCCTCAGTGTCCCTCCCCCACTGACTCCTGTATCAACATCTCCCTAGATGTAGGTCAGACAGCCTACAGCTGTAAGGGGTGGGGGCAGTGAAGGAGGACATTCACAAGGGTAATGAATCTGAGGTGGGCGACTGCACTACAGCAGGCAGAGAGTGGGCTGGGTGTGTGTGTGTGTGTGTGTGTGTGTGTGTGTGTGTGTGTGTGTGTGTGTGTGTGTGTGTGTGTGTGTGGGTGGGGGGGGGGGGTGTCAGTGCTCCGTTATGCAGTCAAACACACCTAAAAACAAAAGGAAGCAGACAAGGGAGAGGATGTCACCCACCGCGGGGCTGCTGAGCTCAAAAGCGGGGTGAGATTCTCGTACCAGTAGGTTACACGTTTGAATCTCAAGTGTAAGTGGCCTGAGCATCGGAGAAAGTATCTGGAATATCGTAGGCAAAGCAAAGCACAGCTACATAACGAGTGAAAAATAAAACGGTAAAATCCTCAGGATGGGGGGGTTGTTTAGTGATAAATAACGAAATGTGAGGCAGTGATGAGACAGCACAGTGAGAGCAGCAGTTAGTGACAAAGTGATGCGGTCACCATGACACCCACTTACAGCCGCCTTTGCTAATTACACTCATTACTGGCAGTAACGCACTTCACAGGAGCGACGCCATGAAAGGGTGCCGTGGGGGGGGGGGGGGGGGGGGGGGGGGCTAGCGACATACAGCCAGTGGGGGAGGGCAGATGAACATTGCAGATGCATGTACGCATGCGCCCACGCAGCGCCGGGTAACGCGTCAGCACGCAGACAGCCCCCCCCATAGAGCCCTGAGAGGTTTTTATTATTGAGCTCTGATGTCGCGCACGTTCCCCCCCCCTTAGAGTGCTCCATGTCATTTCCTCCATTCCCCTCCTCCTCCCCCCCCCCCGCATTTTCCATGGCCCCCCACCCCACCCATCCTCTTGGACCACATACAAACTTCAGATAAAAGTTCAAACTGGGACATGCGTTTCATTTTGAGCAGTGTGCAGCTTTTATGTTGATTGAACATCCCCCCCCCCCGGGCCTTAAATAAAGGCAGGAGCCTCTTTGGAGGGCGTGTATAGTCAGCGGGGGGGATGTGTAACATTTCCGTAGCCCCTGGTTCCTCGCAGCTCAAACTGTCCAGCAGGCTCAGAAAGCAAACAGAACAACAGCTGATCGCCAAAGCCGACTCCTCTGTGGGTCGTGGGGGATGGGAGGTGCCCACGCGGCTCCCAGCCTTTGGGTTTGCCTACAGCCTCTTGGCTGTTTGAATTAATCCAGATGCTTCAGTTTTCCCCCCCAAAGTCCCTCCCACTCCATCGGCAATATCACTGAGAAACAGTCCCCGACCGGCAGGTGGTACTGGCAGCTGGAACACTGAAAGGTAAATGCAGTGGTATGCAGAAGTCTAGGGACTCACCCTTGGAGTCAAAATCCTACTGGAGCTGGGAGGGAGCTGGGAGATCAACCTTCAGCAGTAAGATGTCAGAGCTGCAGAGAGGCAGTGAGAGAGCCTCTGCATCACACCCCCCCCCCCAGCAACCCCCACCCCTCACATCCCAGGGGGAGGATCACCCCCGGGTGAGGTCTCAAGAAGCACATAGGGTTACGTTCCAGGACGTCAGGCCCTAAAGCTTGGCAAAAACCGTACTGCCCCCCCTCCCCCCCCACACTGTTCCCTGACTGACAGGAGAACCCAGTAACACAGCTGGTCACATGTGTCACGGGCCAGGAATGAATAATTCAAAGGTGCAGAAGAATCATCTTGTGTAGCAGAGGCGGGATCCTATGTGACAAAGCGTCTTTATTCAAACCTGCTGGAGCTTTTCTGCTCAGTGATACGCTACGGGCCCAGACTGACACGGCAGCACCAAACCAGCACCCCTGCCCACAGCGACGTCACAACTGGGCTGGCAGCCTTCAGCAGAGTACCTTGCCGGAAACTTCTGGGAATCAGCTGGGATAAGGGTCGCCGTGGAGACCAGCGGTACCGAGCTTTGCTGCAAAAAACAAAAAAAAAAGAGGCGGAGAGTTCAGGTGCAGAAAATAAAAATCCAAACCAAGATTTTCTTTCATCCAACCAGTTGAGTGACTCTGTGACTGACTCTTCATACTCAACTCACTGGATGAAACAAAATCTTGGTTTGGATTTTTATTTTCTGCACCTGAACTGTCCACGTCTGCTGCTAATCCCCAAAAACCTTCTGTGAAGCCACTGAGCAAAACAGGCAGGGGCATCCCTGGCAGACAAACTGGAGCTAAACGTGGTCAGCGCGATGGGGCTGGAGTCGCCCTGACTCGGGCTGCCCCAAATTCTCCTGCAGGGACCCTTCCGTTCCAGTGTGGCAAAGCACAACCGACCGCAGACAAACACGCCAGCAGAGCCCAAAGGACGCGGCCATGAATATTTCCACATGGACGCATCCACAAATTAACGTCCAGCTCCCTGGACGTGATGCCACAGGTCCACATGCACAGGTGAGGTCAACCGAAAAACGACTGTGTGTTTTGTTGAGGTTGTTTAAAGCACAAAGCGCCTACAGAGTAACTTACAGAATGAGCTCCACCATGACCACACCCAAAGTCTGTTCTCTCACCTCGGAAAACGTGTCGAGACATGGCCCCCGCTGGCAAAATTGCAGCCGCCCAAAAACCTTGGACAACCTTCACTCGGCGTAAAAACACCTCAGAGCGCAGCCAAGTCTCTCCGTCGGTCATCATTTCCAAATCTGCGAATGGCTTCTGCATGTAGAAATCCCTTATTTTTACCGTCTTCGGTTGGGATGGCGCAGCGAGCCAGCAGGGGGCGCCGTGGCTCGCATCCCTGTGACGACAGCAGCAGAGTCGAGCAAATCGGTCGGGCCCAGCTGGTTTGGGTTTACAGATGATTACCGTCCGCTTTCACCAGATGAACGGAGGGATGGGTAGGAGACCCCAAAGGACAACAGCCCCCCCCCCCCGTTGGAGGTGGCATTCTGGTTCGCCTTCAGTGATCTCCTTCGCAGTCCCATTTCCTGTCAGTTTGGGTTTCACACCCTGGGTGCCTTTCAAACACAACAGCCCTGTATCTATTGTTTATTAGAATGCCAGCTTTCGGTGCTGTGATCACACCGGTCCAGATCTTCGGTTCTGCCCTCTCTCTATTATACCCCCCCCCCACCCCCCCATTACTGCACTCCCACCGTCGGCCACACAGCAGCTGGGTCTTAACAGAAGCAGCAGAGACACACCCTCTCTTTCTGTTTAAAGAAGGGGCTTGTCTCTCCTGAAGGGCGTAGGTCCGACACTCAGCTGACACAGCAAACCACCAGCATCCGTGGGCTAATGGAGCCAGTACCTGGGATGCGGTGGCCCACACCATCTGCTAAAAGCTGGGTGTCAGTGAGCACCGGGGGGGGGGGGGGGGGGGGGGGGTCGGCGTGTTCTACAAGCCCCCGCTCTGCTTCGTCACATCTGACTTCCCCATAAGTGGGGGTCGCTGGCTTCCTGAGCGCACAACTCCCCCATCAGGGGGGCCATCCCAGAAGCCAGTGGGCTTACCACACCACGCAGTTGGGTTGCCCCGCCTGCCTGACTCAGAGGAACGGGCCAGGAATCCACCAAGTGCCCTTTCTGGATCTCCCTGCCAGCTTTGGGAATTTTAAAGTCTTCAAATTATATTTAAAACGCGCACGCCCTCCCCCACCTGCCAGAAAGTTAAGAATGGGAGCCAGGCGTGATGTGAAAGCAGCCCTCCGGAGATGAGGCAGGATGTGCGGAGGACGAGTATCAATACTCTCCATTATACTGCAATACTCAGACTGGGTCACAGCAGTGTAATTATCAGGGGCTACAGCAGGAGAGGTGTGATAAGAGGGTGGCCGGGCAGTAGTGCAGTAACGGGGGGGCACCACAAGACAAGCCACTTGCAGATGAGATTCAGCAGGGGGAGGGTCATCAGGCTCTTCCCCTCACATGTAATTAAAACATCCCATGCGAGGGAACTCGATTCGTCCTGCCACCCATCTGGAGGTTCTCACAGCGCTCGGGAGAAATGCTCACCACCACCACCCAACACCCACTGGCCTGCGGGCTGCACTTACTGCGGGGGATGCATGTAACATGCAGCCACATGTCCACATGACACCCCACTGGGCGGAGCTTCTCTTCTGGCTCACGGGGGGAGGGGCGCCACTCAGGACTCCTCCCCCCAGTGTCTTAATGCAGCCGTACACACGCATTTCTGGTGGTTGGGGGAGGGGGGTGGATCCAGGGATGCGTCAGAGACCAGCAGGTAAGAGAGGGTGTTAAAATGCAGTGGGGGGGGGGGGCTCTGATGGCCTGGAAATGGACCACTAAGGACACAAGGTGAGGCACTCCAGCTCTACCTTTAAAAACACACACACACACACACACACACACACACACACACACCTGTCCAATGAGGCAGGCACGCACGGCAACAGACACACGCACACACCCAGAAAATCCACAGCACAGCGCGACTTACACTGTGACCAGAATCTCCGCGAGAGTCTGCAGGGAAGCCTGTGAATGACAGTGTACAGCCGTCATCTTAGAAGGCGCTAAATAACCCACAGCGATCAATTCAGAGCGGAAAGCAGGATCCGTGCAACTGGCACTGTATACAGGAGGGCCTGGAAGGAGGCAGAAAGCTGATCCAGCGGCTGCACTGGGGGGGGAGGGGGGGCAGGTGGCAAAGATCAAAGCCGATCAAAAGCCAGGGTGTGTGACAGCCTCTCTGGGACACTAGCCCGCCTCCTACCAGACGGGGCATGTATTACACCCCCCAGAAATCAATCACGGGCTTAAGAAGTGGCAGGTGCGTTTCCGAAGCTGCTGCAGTGATGACGAGATGAAGTGCGTTTGATACCGAGACCCGTTACTGTCGGGATTAAGGGGCAGCGGAACTTCAGAGCCCCTAACATGGGGCTCACCAGGGTGCCTCTGACAATCGTTACCGACATCGTTACGTGACAATCGAAAAGGGAAGTGTGACGATGGACAGCGCCGCCAAGACCACAGGAAAGTGAACATGGCGGACAGCAGTTATTTTGGTCACTCTGGACCCCCTCCCCCTTCCCCACCAGTTCCATAACAGCACTCAAGTCACTAAAAAGGTCCTTAGTGTCCGCATACCTGCTCCCTAATCTCCCCCCCTTTCCAGCCATCTAGCCAGCCTTCCATCATCGTGCCCCCGACTTAAGGCCCCAGCTGGCAGCCCTGGGGAGGGATTGGTTTCAACGCCAGCCCTGGCACACTCACTGCGCCCCCTGCACACACACCACCACGCACGCCTCGCTCCAGGAATGCAGAGAAATGCCTCCATCACCTTAAAAGGTCATCCTCTCCCACTGGCTTTCGGTGGCGTTCGAGGGCTCGCGCGCAGAGTGCCAGGGCGTACCAGCCGTGCTGAAGAGGCGGGGCTTGCAGTCGGAGCTTCTCCACAGCACGGTGGTGGGCAGATACGCCGGTTCGGCTCAGAGACACACCCCCACGCAAATACAGCCCCCAGAAGTCTGAGGCCGCCAAGGAAAATCACGTTTAAATTCTGTTTATATTGGTGTAAAACTAAGATTTTATGGCTGTCGACGTTGTTAGCTAAGTCAATTCAAAACATCTCCTCAAGTCACCCCCGTGTTTGCAGCAACCATACAATAAACTCACATATTTATTAAACTCAACCAGCATTGCTCCATGTTTGCTTCATTAATATCTTAAGAATTTAACTGACTAATTAACCTAATTAGTGACATGAGTTGATGGTGAAATGCATGGAATGGCAACTGAAACGGTGTCAGCAGAGGCACCCAAGATGTCAGTAACTTTTTGGAAAACACAAGTAATTCTTATATTAGCCCACTGTGTATCGGTATATAAATGAACAAATGGAAAAGGCCTTTGGAGTCGTTTTTCGAGGAAGAACTCCAAGCTTCCGTAAATGACATGTATTAACTTGGAAATCCGTATTACATTGGCATTGACCTGCTGTGAGACCCAGCACCCAATTCCTGTCTCCGGCCTGGTGCATGTGTCCTGCATGCAGTCCAACACGCTCTCTGCAAGCAGGCGCTGAAAAGCCATGAGCTATGTGTCCGGCAAAGACAACATACAAAACGTTCATGCAGACGCTCTTTAAAATTCTGCAAAATTCAGCATTAATTTTAATTAAAGCCAGAGCACGTTACACTGACCATGAGGGATCAAACTCACTGCTGCGTGTTCATTTTAACAGTGCTTATAATATCAGGATGGGTCAGTTCCCCCAATAGCACCGATTAAAAAAAAAAAGGTACATATTTCATTGGTTACTGCAAGATAAGGCTACTTATACATCTGTATAAGATACTTATGGAATTAAAATAAAAGGACCAATGAGTGTTAAATTACTACAAGAAGTAGATTCTTGTGTAACACCTCAAGTACCATGGAAATTTAATTCAGGGCTCAATGAGCATGACAATGAGCAGTTAACTGAAAAAGAATAAATATTCTGCCTTCTTGCTCGCAATGACCTATCGCACTCAGCACGGTGATGTCATAGTGGCTTTAGAGGAGAGGAAACTTCTTGTTATAAGACTCAGGGCCACGACACAGGTGAGCGAGGAAGTCGTAACTCGCCTGGGTATTGCCGCTGTTTGAAGCTGTTGAAGGCTGTTAGATGGAACTCTGCAGCGAGGCCTGCTCCCAGACAAGGCCTGCTCCCAGACAAGGCCTGCTCCCAGGTATTCTGATGGCATCGCAGCAGCAGCCAGAGCTGACAGCACAGGGCCACCAATGCACAAGAGAGATTGATTGCTGCCACACTGCACCGACATTGACGTGGAGGCCGAGGTTCAGCACAAGGGGTTACGCTCTGCGTTTAGTCTAGGAAACGCAATGGAAGTTTAAACGAGCCCGTCTAATAGACACATCCCTCACTTCCGCAGCTAGTGGATGAGAGCCCCCCCCCTCACTCCGTAATCCATCTTTCTTTCACTTCTGCGCGACAGGAGCAGAGGTAGCCTAAGTGAGATGGGGGGGGCACAATGCAGACGCGGCAACTCGCTCGATGGGGCACTACATCAAGTTCACGGCTGCATTTGGAAACAGAAAAGGTGGATTCTGCCATCGTGCTGCAGAACGGGGGCATCTGGGCAGACGAGCCTCATTACAAGTGTCTAAGGGGGGGGGCATTTAATGGAAGGGACAAATCAGCCTGTGAGGAAATCTCCTGAACAGTGTCCTCAGTGCTACCGTCAGCTTCCAGACCGTCCCACCATGTAAACAGAGCTAGAGACACACTCCCCCCTCCTACAGGAGACAAGCTTGGCGGTCCCCATCCATACAGCAGGGCAACCTTCTCACATCCAACAACCCTGAGCTGTTCTTGCACGACCATGAGGGATCCATGGATTATTCTCACGATCCACTGACCTGACCCATAAATTCAGCCGCACCTCAGCGGGAGACATTAACCGCAGAAACATGTCTGGCGTTCCAGGACACGAGTAAGAATCGCACATCTATCCGTGCATCAAAGGCATGGGAACCCAAAGACGCCTTAGAAGACTCATTCATAAAAATATAGAACACTAAACCAGAACGGCAACCCTGACCAAGCACTTTCAGTCACTTTGGTGACGAGCAGCTATGCTGCTCAATGTGTGACAAGGACTTCCCCCTACCCTTCAATGAGGAACTCTAAGCTCCTTCAAGAAACAACTCAACCAACCTTCTGCACATGCTATGGAGAAATGTCTGGTATCTTCAAACCAGCTGCATAAAGTGCTCTGGGAATACTATATCCCAGTAATGCACTCCTGAACCTCCAGAACATTTACACCGCATGGTCCACGTCCAGGGCCATGTAGATCACTAGGTATCCCAGCCACCCCAACACAGGCCTCGTCTCTGTACTGTGGTTGGGCAAACACTCCCACTGCCTGAAGGTCAGCAGAGACAGGCTGAGGAAGAGCTTCTTTCCGCAGGCAATTTGGGTCCTTAATGAGGACAATGTTCAGCACCTGCACAGCCAGCATTCCAAGCTACTCGATTTACACATGCACTGCGTACATACATAAATGCTTATTTATTCTTAGACTCTTGCACAACCTGCCACTTCACTGCCAAATGCACACAACAAAAATGTATGATTATAGTTAATATCTATGTTTCTTCACACTTATATCTTTTAGACGTATGTCCCCCATTGACGGTCTGGAGCTACGCAATAACGCATTTCACAGCACACAGTACTGAGTATAACTGGGTGTGTGGGAAATTCAATTCTGAAACTTGAAAATGGCACGAGAAAATATCACCAAAAAAATAAACACACCATGGTGAAATACACAGATTAAAAACTGCTCACGGACACCAAAGAAATCCTAGTGTTTACACTGACTGCTCATTTAGCTACATACGCATATTAGTGCCAACAGCAATCAGCCATCCACCGATACGGGCTGCAATTTTGCAGGGTTTACTATAAGCATCTCTCGTGTGTGGAGGCTTACAAACAACAGGCATCATAATAAAATCACATCAAAAGCCAATATAATTTCAATTAAGTTCAGACATGAAATGCTCCGATAACCATGGGTCACTAAACTTCTTCCCCAATCATTATCAGGACCAGAAGTTGCCTTTTTTTTGGGGGGGGGGGGGGGGGGGGGGGGGGCTGAGATACAAAGCAAACTGAATCAGTGATCTGCATCACTGTACTGCACAACGGTGTGAGGACAACTCAACAGCGCCGTTAGAGACACTTTCATTTTCATATTCAGGAAAAGCGCCGATCACAGGTTTTAGGCTGCAAAGCAAAGGGCTTAAGGTTACTTTCCTTAAATGCACTCGGCAATTTCATAACAGAGAGATCAGGGAAGCAAAAACCATGCAGTGTGACGCAACAGCCAAGACCCCAGAAAGCACACAGAGATGCAAAGTATCCGGCAGCAGAAGTTACTTCCTACGAACCACTGCGGGCATTGGGCAGGCTGAACGGAACTGATTTCAGCCATTCCACTGGCAATCCACGCAATTAACCACGGGGAGATCGCTCTGCTGTACATACACATTCAAAGAGCTCTTCATCAAAAATGTCAAGGTCACAGCTACACATTCAATAGAGGTTTATCCTTTATTGTTAATCTGATCCAAGGAGATCAGCAGACAAATGGAGTGGGATAAGACAGTAACCATTTAACTCTACACACCAAATGAGCTCCCACTGGGAACAATATTTCACCATTAATAATTCACCGGAACCCCTTCCGAAGAGAAGCTTTCAATAAAAGTCAGGCACTATTTGCCTATCAAGATGCCTCTTCACAAGGCCTGAGGCACGTGGGGGGCACTGGGGGCCGGTGCTTCTCCGCATCGGTTCAGGGTTAGATGAGCGGACATCACAGCAGGCAAGTGTGGCTGCAGCTGAAGCTAGGAGGAGGACCCTGGGTCGGAGCATAGCTAGGGGGCAGGAGAATGGGCAGTGAAGGCTGCAGACATACCTATTTCCTAAGTAAGCTCAGAAAGATATTACTGATTAAGGGCTGGGTTAGTTAAAAACGGTCTGCTACATGTCATTTTAATGATATACCCTTGTAAATTGCATGCATGCTTGTACACTAGCAGTGCAACATAATGACAATTCATAGGCAATGAAATCAAAAGAAGCAAAATATGTATGTATTTATTTATCTCGGGGGCGACTTCCTATTATATACTTACACACAACAATGGAAATTACTACAAGTATAATAAAAGCACAGGGGACTTAATGCAAACTTAGGGATGCACGTCATTGTGCTGTCTACGGGATATAACATCACAGATGACAATAAAACACAGCGATCACACCGGCCACAGCAGACAGGGGCACCGGCACCTGCATACACAATGGCCAGACGCGTTAAATTTTAACCGCGCGGCCGGGTGCGCACCTCCGTGTTGATCGGGGGTTTCAAAAAAAAAAAAAAAAACACACACACAAAAGTGCAACGCAAGACAGCGACGACACTTTCCAGGAAACACGACGACTCACCCCGGACAACCAGATCGATCGTGAACCGGGGGAGCTTCGCATAAGCACGGGAATGAAGGGCTGCAGACAGGGAGCTGAAAGGCGGACGAGGTGCGAGCTCCTGTCGTAATGCCGAGCTGCAGCCCGCAGCATCGCCGCTCCATACCGCGTCCCCGCAACCAAATAACAAAGGAAGACATTTTGTCTCCCTTTCGCGGTAACACGGACGCATTTTAACAAGAATTGGTCTTTTTGCCTTTTACCCAAACGAAATCGGACTGAAACTATGTCACACACATGGTGTTCAGCAAAATGAATGCCTACGGGCTTCCTAACCGGGCTATACCGGACCGGTGCCTAATCCAACGGCCAGGCGACGCCAGTCTTCCGCGGCCGACGACCTCCCGGCCAGGTGCCGTGAGAAGACAGGGTTATGGCGGCCACTTTCCTGTGATGCGATCACCGCCACGACACGGGAAGGGTGAAGACATAACCGACCACGGGAGAGTCAGCAGGGGAGACCGAGCGCTCCGGGGCGACAGCTGTGCTCTTACCTCCGGCTCGGAACTGCCCGAGGTCGATCCGCTGATCCCGCTGTCGCTGTAGTCCGCGACGAAACACACCAGTCACGTCCAGATACTTCGAAAAATGGTGCACCAGTCTTATAAAGACAAAAACTTTTTCTTGCACATCTATATCAGATAGAGCTTTATATATTTACCGCCGCTCGCCCACAAGTTAGTGCGCTCACTTTCTATCAGCTATCTGTCACCGCCGTTTACCCTGACCAGCAAACTTTTGCTTTCCATAGCGAAGGTACCAGATAATACGGTTTAAGATGAGCAGCGTACGGCACCACGTCTAGCTTTGAACGTTAAAAAAAGAGATCGCAAATCCGGACTGGTCCGGCTGGTGCGCACTGGAGCTCCCCGGACGTGTAGGGCGCAGTCAGCACTGCGCTGCCGGAGCGGATCGGGGCTCCGCGCACTCCTCCACACTCCCCGCCCGGCTCGCCTAGCCTCTGAAGATACCGCCTTCTGTTGCACAATGCCCAACCATAATTTATTCATGAGACCATGGAGACGATGAGCTTTCTGCATTCTCACTTATTCATTTTCTCCAGTTCTTCTCATTGCAGACAAGAGTAATGGATAAAACACCCTGCATAGTTTATATTAGTTCGACGTCGTATTTAACAAATATGTATTTTCTTTGTCATTAAGAAGCCCCATCACCGCAATAGTAACACCCGCTTTGACTTCATTGGTTGTTTTAAGATTACTTAAATACTACCGGAAGTTTCTGAAAATCGGCAACAAAAGATGAATTTTCAGTTTCCAATAAAAATGGTTAACCATACAGGACATTTCTAAAAATCCTGTTATTTACGAATCACCGGTGAGACCGAACGAAGATAAGCTTCAAAAACACAAAAGTCAATACATGATTTACAAGTGCTCTTAGAGGACACTTTTACATTAAGATTGTTGATAATCTGACGCCCTAGCGGTGTATACAGTGGGCTGTCTTTCAGAAGTATTTCAGTTCATAACAGCACTGCAGCGAGCCGCTCATTTGGGACTGTTCGGACTGTCAATCACAGGTTCAATTTCCGACCTACTTGCTGCCCAAAGGCATTCGGTGATATTTGTTGTATTAGATCTACTAGAAAAATTTAAAAAAATTCTTGTTTACGTATTTTGGCAGGGAAATAACTAACGTGGGGACATTAAGGGAAAACCAAACTTTGTTTAATTGTTAAGTAATAATGTCTTTTGTTAAACAAATTTGGATAATTAAATTGTAATTCAGACTGCTGAGCAAACATATTTGGATAAAAATAAAAATTTAAACGCAGGATATTATTCCAGTCTTTACTAACTATTCCTGAAAAACTATTCCAATTTTTCATGATCTGATTTTTCCAGCAGAAAACATAAAGGGTCAAGACTAATTACTGCTCTCTAAAAACGACAGTGTCCCTAATAAACACAGTAAACCTGACTGATTTTCTTTAGCATACATACACACTGGACACTGGAATTTTTTTATAACACAACTGGTCATCCTTAAAAAGAATGGCATGCACTCATAAAATATATCAGTGTAATTTTAAAATATTTCATATCAATTTTTTGACAACTGAACCCATCTTGGAATAGGAATAGCATCTATTCATTTTCTCCTGTCCAGAGCAAGGCAGGGAATAACCCATCGCGGGGGACACACACCATTCACACATTGTAACATCCACTCCATACAATTAAATTTACTGAGTCAGACTAAAGTCTACTGGCATTTTCATTAAGTAAAAAGGTGAAATGCTAGTACTATATCTAATCTCTTTCTATGCAGTTTTTTTCTAGCAACATTTAATTGGAGCAGTTGCAATAAACATTTCACTGCAGGTTGGCACGGACCGTACCATGTATGATGATGCATGTGACAAATAAAATTTGAATTTAAAAACAGTTTGGAAAAACTGAATAGCAGCATGTTTAACCTTCAGCTTGCACATGGCCCAAGGCCACTAAGCAATGTTTTTAATAGATGTTAAAGGACAACATAAAGTTACAGGACATTGTAAAAAAACTGGTTATATGCTGAAATCACTAATGGAAAATATCCTGTTGAATGCAGTGTTTATATTTTTCTCGTAACACTGTTAAAGGAAGCTTTTGTTGTATGAAATGCTGAAAAATAATGATTACATGAATACAAGTAATATATTTACACACAAACGTCACATGTTCTTTAGTACACGCTAGAATTAAATTTAATTTTCATTAAATTGTTGTAATTTCCTGCAAGATAACTTCTTTTTACATTTCACTGAAGTAAAACCATTGACCAAAAGCTAAGAAATAGTAACAAGAGTTCATCCCTAGCTGTGCTCTCTTCCTGCAGACTGCCACATCTGAGTGAGTCATCAACCACATCTCAGCAGTCGGTTGAGATATCTTTGGTGTCAAAGAAAATGTAAAAAAAAAAATGTTACACTCAACATAAGACTTTCAACACTTCTTGCACCACGTGTGACACCTAATTGCAATTCTTAGATTATAAAGTAGCCATCTAAAGAGCTCGTGTCTGAAATAATTACGTATGACGAAACAAGAAAACAAGTTTCTTAGACATTGACTCAATAAAGAGACCAGCTAAAGTTTAAAAAACGGATTGGGTTGAACCATTTCGTAAAAGGGGGGTACGAAAAGGAGTGTGGCAAAAGACATACTCGAACGATGAGAGCTAAAGATACAACGTTTAAGAAATGTTATATAATTTCTTAATTCAATTTAGGGAGAAACAGGACAAACATACCAGCATCGTGGTTAAACTTACAGGGATAGAATGCCATTTTAAGCCCCCTTTTTACGTTGTTGTAAGTGGTCAGATCTGCCTGCAACCGCTGTAGCCAAACATGGGAATTCGCCAGCAGATAAACGGAATGCTGGTATACGGCTAGACTGAAGCTGCAGCAAGATGAACAATGGATCTGCATTTCCAATGAGCAGAGTCTTGGCAAAGCAGCAGTTCTCACTCCAGGTTCTCGAGGGCTTTATTCCAGCCCTGTTCTGCCCCTTGCATACTACTGAGAAAACGGTCAGCTGACCGCTTTGCTTAAAAAACAGTGCAGATTGCCATGAAGAGCATTAAACTATATTTGCACCTAGGTGTAATTAAAAAAAAAAAAAAAAATCCATTAAATTTCCCTTGGTATTCTCAGTATGGTGGTTAGACTGTACGTGACACATCATATTTGCAGAAAAAGGCGTAATTCCAAAGTGCGTAGATTTCATCGTTCCACTGCGGGGGGGGGGGGTGTAAATGTGTGCTTGGCAATGCGCCTCCATGCAAGTCAGACAGTTTTCTCGGTCACCCTTGTAATCTGCAGTTCCTTGTTGCCCTGGAAACAGATGCCCTGCTCGCATTCTTTGCCCTTCCCTCATTTTTCCCAGTCCATTGACACAGGAGCAGTGCTCCCCGCGCCTCCCATCCCCCGACCCCCTCTCTGCCGGCGGCCAAGCCTAACCTGCCGCACAGCCACTACTTCAAGCTGCTGCAATCATTAAACACTGTCATAGACTAGCACGACCAACCCCCCCCCCCCAAGACATACAGGCATGCACACACCGCACATTCTGTATCAGGGTCAAAAGCCTCTCCGATACTGAGCGATCTGGGCATGTCTGTTAACCGCTGCAGAGCTAACTGGCAGTTAACTATTGTGCAACCTGACTGGGAGCTAAATACGTTGTATACAGAACTACATAGAAGCACCCGCGGGAAGCGGGGTGTCGCGCACATGACACTGCATCTTCTTTTCATGCGAACAACAACTAAGGTACGGCGGCAGCGCCTCCTGCCCGCCGGCCTTCTCCCGGATAGCGAGGCCGGTGGGAGCGTTCGCAGGGATCCAGGCGTGCACCAGCGCAGGCACGGCAGCCAGAACTGCTCCCCTTTCCAACCTTTTTAAGTCAATAATTTATACATTTTTTCATTGTTAGCCAGCTCTCTCGACATTCCGATTCACTGACTTCTTCATTCTAGCCAGAACAGAGACATTCCTGGGAAGTCGCTGACCGGTGGTAACAGATTAGTACTTCAGGGCGGAACTGATTTGGGGTGGCTTCCTCCTGCCTGTGCCTCCACCCACCCCCAACAGATGCATACAATGTCGCCCTACTTTTGACCTGCCGTTCCCTGTCACTTCGCTGGGACCGCGCCAGCTGTGGGCGTGGCTTCACCTGAGCAGTGAGGCAGCCCCGCCCTAACCGACATACCTTAGCGTGACGGACTGCATGCTCTCTTTCGGGGATGAACGCGGCCAAGCTCCTGTGCACTGCTGTTTGAAGGTCAGCCGGATTTAGGCATGAACGGCGATGCCGCAAATGCCAAAACAGAGAGAGATAGATATAACGATAAATGAACAGAAGACACAATCGTAATCTGAAAACAACCAAATATTGTTCAAGAATCCGAATGAAGTACACCTGTAATTGGCGGTACACTGACTAAAGATGACTACCTTGAAGCTTTAATTTGTCCATTAATGGAGCAGCATTGTATAAACATATGCAACTGTCTTTACCGTAATGTATTCACAAAGAGAAGGGTGTAATTACAGACTGAAGTCAGTTCTGATGAGAGAGATTATCAAGGGCTTCAAGGAGTTAAGAAAATGATTCCACAGCAGAAACAGTCCCATTGTAAACAGAGAGGCAGGATCTGCAGTGGTGTCATGTGATGCAGGTGAGCCAGCTCTGGCCCACGCTGGCAGGAGAGTGCCACGGTAAAAGCGGCAGTGCGCACAGGGGTGTCATTGTGAGGGACCAGCTACAGCTCTGCACAGCACGCCCAGTGAAATGAAAGCGAGGCCGGAGTGCGGCTCATGTGATGTAGCATGAAGTGTAGGACATCGGCCAGTAAAGAGCCCTTCGGGGGAGCCATCTGACACACACACTGGGCCTGTCTAATTCAGAACAAGCTGTTGTTTCTCTTGCCTGGAGTGATCTCTGCCAATGGGGATGGGTCATGTGCCATCAAATGTAAGGAACTAAACAGAGACGCAGTCAGGCAGGGCAGGAAAAGGCGGTCATTAACATCACGTCTAATAAACACATGAATGATACTTAAGAAGATCATTATGTCTTCTGCAGACAAAACATGTCTCACACCAGGCTTCAGATGAAGCTGACCTACAGACTCATTTGTAGAATTTCTAAAGAATTAATATTCCATAAGAACAGCTAACAAATGTGTCATCCTGTAACAAATATAATATCGAAAAAGATAATATGTAACATCGAGCACCTCTGCTACTTACTCGTTTACTATATATATAATTTTAAATAAGTAATTTCATGGTACAGTGTCCCTTTCTCCCCTCCAACCCGCCTTATGCGAGTGTCCACTGCCTAAGGAAGTCTCCTCGAATACAACCATAATGCTGTTACCCATACGGAGCTTTGATCGATGGCAGAGAGGAGTGAAAACTGCTCGCACATTTCGACAAACAGCCCTCAAATCACTTTTATACAGAAAGAAGTTACACGAAGTTTCATCCTAAAATGCATTACCGACTTGTCAAATTCGTTCACATAGTTACAAATTCAACACGAGTGTGACTTTCACAAGCATTTATTAGAATAAGTACGTTTTAATTTTTTATAAATAATATACATATAAAACTAAGCATTCGATTTCTACATATGCCGAAAAGTACTAATTCGCGGAATGCCAGTATACCGATACGAACTATCCACACATATCGCAGGAACTCGGGATTGCAGTTTCACGCATCTTGCAGAGCTGTCCTCCAGGTATCTGAAAGACTTCAGGGGGAAAAACAGTAGTAGAACTGGCAATGATCTTATTTCGACAAAACATGGAAAAAGAGCATAAAATAAACACTCACGCCAAGAATAATTGGTTAAAATTAGGAATGTAAGCGCTTTAATTTTGTTTTGTAGGATTTACGCGGACAGTATCTGAGTGCATGGTCTTTGCTTGAGCATGCACGACATTCCAATGACGTAATTGCAGCAGATTGCAGCGAGGACAAAAAAAAAAATCACGACGATACAGGCAAAGGAGTAACCGGGACAAGTTATTAGGACACACTTCCATATGGCAAGGCATCCAATAATAAAATAATATTAGTAATATAAAACAACTGCCAAGGATTTTCATACATATAACTTAAATTTGAATGACTAATATGGGTGCACAGAAATTTAAAATATTGTATATATTTTTAAAATGTTGCCGACAACTATGTTTATGCTTTGGAATCCTCAATTAGGCGACAGGAAACGCCCAATTTATGCACAATGTTGTAATTGAGTGCTGCCTGAAAACGAACACCATGCAGGCGAATACTTCAGCTGTAAAACAAAATAAAACCGTGCTAAAATCAAATTATTTGATAACCATTTCGGTAAAACAAAGCAGACAAAAATATCATCGGGAGGAGCCATCGCGAATTTCACTACATAAACTGTCAATTTTGACACATGACTGCCACTTAGCGGCCAAAGCATACATTAGGTAAACTGTGTCCTGCCAACAAACTTGGACGTCTCCTCCTTTTAACGTGTTTAAACTTCATTTAAGCGTCGACTGCCAAAACTATATTCACCACAAGGTAAGAAATAGATCAAACCTGTATTTCTCGTCAGTAGTTTCACATGTTTCCGAATGTCGCGACTTCTATGTATTGGTATGTCTACTACAAAGCTTTCCAAAGTAGATTAGAAAAACTAGCGATTATTTAAACATGAGACCACATTTCCAGTACCAAATATTCGAGACAAACTAAATAATACGTAGTGTATTATCTGGACATTATTTCAGCCCATTAAAATACAATGGGATAACTGAAGCTTTGGAAATTGCCGCCTAAGCACTTCTGAGATGAAAGCAAAGCTGCCTCGTTCTCTTTCAGCAGCGTGTTGGGCTGATATACGAACGGTTAGGGTCACACCGCCAGCCCACATGACTACGGTTAGTTGAAATACGCGAGATACTCGCGATGTATTTCTCTCGGCAAATCTCCGAAAACGTCTCAGGTACATTATTTAACGTGGTATCCCAATAGCTTCAAAATCTTGATTGTTTAACTCCCCCCCTCCAGTATTAGATGTTCAGGCATTTGTCGCATGGTTATCGCTCCCTCATTCTTAGGTAGACTCAAATCGCAGCATCGAATAAGCATCAGAAAATAAGGAATAGCACAATTATGAGAAGACAATGTTTTATTGAACGAAGCAAAGTACAATGAAATAAAATTTTAATGGAAAATAAATAAGATGGTTTTGTCCCGTGAAGATCCAGAGTGTGTATTTTTGTAGTTCTTTGCCATGGAAATACCATTATACAGGAAAATTGATTCCCCTACTTACACAAATACCCTTAATTTAGGTAAAATTACAGTTTTTGGCACAGCGGGGTTAGTAAAAAGGGAGGGGAAGGGAGCGGAACCTTAATGCGCCAAAATCACTGCCGTGAGGGAGCAGACAGCAGGGGGCGCTGTGGAGTGCTGCTGAGCCCCTTACCCTTGGGAGTGACGCTCAGCTTCACTCCCAGTCAGCTCTTGCCCCATTGATGTCACCCCCATTCCCTGTATTCACAATGTACAACCTCTAGTGGACATATTTATATACAGCTACAAATGCAAATCATACAAGTTAGTTTTTTTTTTTAGCCATTCCATATCCTTGGTATTTCAGCCAGGGAGAAAATGTGCACAACAGCTGTTTTGAAACCAGATTTCAAATACAAAGGCATGTTTTTTGACAGCTCCTTGCCACTAGGCAAACCGGGACCATGAAAAACAAGAATGTCATCCAATTAAGGAAAGCCATAAACCTTGAAAAAAAAATAAAAATAAAGCAAAAACAAGTAAAACCTGGCATGGGGAAGCTGGTGGGCTGACAGTGTGATGTAGGAGTGCAGCAGCAGCAGCTGCTAGGCCTGCTTGAGAGCAGCCGGGCCCACGAGGTGACGCAGCTGGCAGGCCTGGGCTATAACACTGCAAGGCGGCGATCAGGAGGATCAAAGCTTTCAAGATGCCTGCCGTGCTGCCGCCGAAAGAACAGAACTCAATTTGTGCCGAGCTCCTACTTCCCACTAACAGACGACAGGGCAGCATAGATACAGCAGGAGGCCACTGGCCACGTGACCAGTCCACGCACTCCCGACACAGTTATTAGCTGAAACGATGGCTACGGCACCTGGTCTGAGCGATGAGAGCAAACGGAGAAGTGGTGAAAACTGCTGGAGGTGGCGCTAAGCATCCACGGAGAAGAGCATGGTCACTGTCAGAGTGCTTCTAAGGGAGACAGCGAGGTGGGCGGGGTGGGGTGGGGCGGGCATTGCCAGTATGAGCAGATGGGACGGATGTGGGGATGTTGAGGAGAAGGCTTCCCTGCAGCCAGGGACAGCGCAGGAAGGACAGGGGGGCTAGACCTGGCCCTTGAAGGCATCCAGGTTGAAGGCAGTGTCCAGGAAGCGAGTCAGCTCCAGCAGGTGGGCCTTCTTGTTCCCGGTGGCAGGCGCAGCTGCAGGGTCACGACCGGCATACCTGTGGTCATGGAGAGACACGCGCACGCGGCATGCAGACACAGGGGTGAAACACACAACACAGAGGCATTTAGGTGCAAGGCATACGGAGTACGGCGTGAATGAGCTGACAGCGCTACCGCAAGGCCTGAACACTGCCGGATAGAAGCTACTGTTAGGAAATGGGACAAAACTAAGTTGTAAAGTTTAGCTACAGGGCTCCACTCGACACTTACCAGACTGGCCGGGTGCGGTTGATGGTGGTGCGGATACGAGGCTTCACGTAATCGTAGTAGCCCTGGTTCTTGTGCTCTTCCTGGCACCACACTAGGTCTGCGTCCGGGTACTTCTCCGTCTCCGCTTTCACCAGGTCGAAGGGGAACGGGGACAGCTGCAGAGACGGGCCGCCGCGTCAGAACGGCGCACTGAAATGGACCTTGGGCTGCATATGGTTAAACCACGTCATTTGTGTCACAGGAGATCACCTGCTCGATGCGAGCAATGGCCACCGTGTCCTCCAGGTCACGGGCCTTGCGCTCCCTGGTGAGCTCGTAGTACACCTTCCCTGTGCAGAAGATGAGTCTCTTCACGTTTCCGGGCGTCTGAGTGGCGGGGCCCTCCTCCGGGATCAGGCGCAAGAAGTGAGTGCCTGCACAAAACGCCCACAGCGCCATGAAAATGACCTCAATCATAATGAATGGAACGGATGCCAATCCTGACTAAGGGCATCGGTGAGCAACACCTCCTCTCACCTGGTAACATGTCGTCAAAACTGGACTTAGCCTCAGGGTGACGCAGGAGAGACTTGGGAGTGAAAATGATGAGCTAGAGGAGACACAAACTGTCAAGGAGCGCAAGTAAAAGCACCCCGCCCCATCAAGGGTACCACTCCGTTTAAGGTTTGGGGTGTCGCCTGACCCCACATACTCACTGGTTTCCTGAACGGCTGCAGGATTTGCCTCCTCAGCACATGGAAGTAGCTGGCCGGGTTGGAGCAGTTCACCACTATCCAGTTGCAGTCGTACAGCTGGCGCACGGCAAAGTCCTCTGTGATTTTCTGTGGTAACAGGACAAGCAGCAAGCCATCACTTCCCAAAAGGCCTCTACATCTTGAGAGCCCCACCCGCTGTGCGAGAACCCTACCGGGAAGACATCCGGGTCATCATTGCACATCTGCAGGAACCTCTCCGGACGAGCAGAGGAGTGCTCCGGACCCTGGAGAGGGGGGGGGGGGGGGGGGGGGGGGGGAAGGATCATTGAGTTGCGGTTCCCATCAGCCAGAGCTAACGGAGCTGTCCCTCACATAGGCACTCAGGCAGTTTTAGGGAATAGAAATTATAATCGATGGGGCAGAACAGGTGACTGATGAAGCAGAGAAGGCGAAGGGGAGCAGGACAGAGAGACGGCACAGTGGATAAGGAACCCGGGTGTGAGTAGAACATGATGCTCTGTTAATCTGTCATTGCTGTCCTCCCCAGCAAGGTGACGGACTTCAGCAACTCTGTAAAATGGACACAGTGTTACCCCCAGAGATCCGGTTACGCTGGCAGCGGACGGAGAGGGAGGTGGAGGGTACAGGAGTACAGGAGCAGTCACTACGCACAAGGGGCAGGGGGAGGTCTGTAGGTTGTAAAGTGGTAATAAAATGGAACTGAAATTTCAACAGTGCCCCATTCACATAACTTTGAAGGGGTCGACGCCTCATACGCCGTACAACAGCAAGCCTTCACAGCACTAGGGAGACCCTGCTGTAATCCGCAGAGATCACAGTGGCTTAGAGGCCCTGAAGAGCGGTAATGAAGCGTGGCCTCACCATGCCCTCCATGCCGTGGGGCAGCAGCAGTACGATGCCGTTCTGACGAACCCACTTGGCCTGGCCGGGGCTGATGAACTGGTCTATGATGCACTGGGCCGTGTTGTGGAAGTCTCCGAACTGGGCCTCCCACAGGACCAGGGCGTTGGGACTGGCCATGGCGAAACCCAACTCAAAGCCTGGGGAGATGGGGGTACAAGGCAGGGGGTCAACCGCGAAGGAGGGCAAAGAGAGGGAGTGAGGAGAAGAGACCATAACGGGGGGGGGGGGGGGGCGGGAAGACTGACCCAGTACGCCGTACTCAGACAGGGAGCTGTTGCACACAGTGTAGGGGGCCTGGTTGGGGGACAGGTGGTTCATGGGTATGCAGGTCCTCTTGTCCACATTCTGATCATGCAGCACATGGTGACGGTGGCTGCCGGGGACAAAAAACACAAATATTCCATTAGGAAATCACCACGGATGGGACACATTTAGTAATTAGTATGGTTTTCGTTGGTGAACAATGACAAAGGGAGTCTGAGGTTGACTGACCCACCTGAAGGTACCCCTCTCCACATCCTGACCACTGAGGCGGACGTGGATGCCCTCCTTGAGCAGTGACCCAAAGGCCATGTACTCCCCGAGGGCCCAGTCCACCATGCGGTTCTTTATCATCTCCCCTCTGCTCTTAAGGATGCGGGTCAGCCCTGCGGCCATATACAGGGGTGTATGGTGAGTGAGCTGAAAACATGACCCTCCCACCACGAAAATAAATCCACCAGGTTATAGGCGGTTCTGCCCATATTAAGGGAGCACAAATATTCATTAAGTGACGAGTCAACCTGCGTGTGAACACCTGTCCTCAGGAAGCAATAAGGTTTTCAAAGTGTTGTAGTGTGTTTGTCTGCCTACCCCCATGGATGGTGAAATCCTCCACAGGCACAGAAGAGGCCACCTGCCCAATGTGGCAGAGCTCCTCCTCACTGAGCCCGGTGGATGGGCAGCTCATGCTTTTGGGCTGGCCATCCAGGGTGAAAAAACCTGCAGGACAGAAGAGGTGAGGGTCCACCCTCCACTTCCCGACCGCCGTCATAGGGAGACCCAAAGGGAGCCCAGGCCTGGCACTGCTCACCTTTCTAACAATCCCGAGTTCTACTCCTGGCAGTGAGACTGAACTCGATAGAGAGTCTGATCCGATTAAATGCTGTAACGTGTCATTAATGTGTACGGTGCCCATAGGTATGATAACCAGTCTGTCTCTTTAAGGCGCTTTATTTTTTTAGGTTAGAGAGAGAAATCTGAGTGCAACAAAAACCTTTCTACAGAAAAGTTTTTCACAATAAACACACATCTATGCCTACAGGAGACATCCTGCAGAAAGGAGAATGTCTAGCGCTCACAGGCATGGTGATGACCGTCCCACACTCACCGGGCCAGGGGGAGTCAAGCCAGTGCTTGATGTGGAGGATCTTCTCGTCTTTAGAGCGTGTGTACGCCTCCTCGCAAATCTTGTCATATTTGGCGATCTCCTCCTGCAGGAGAGCCAAGCGCAGAGGCGATGAGCCAGCGTGTACGTATGAGCGCAACACAGATTGAGATTGGTGCGGTGTGATAGCAAGCCCTCTCACCTCGTACTCCTGCCGGGTGACGGCACCATCCGCGATCAGTTTCTCCGCGTACTTCTGGAGGACGCCTTTTTGCTTCTTGATCTGCTTGTACATGAGGGGCTGCGTGAACATGGGCTCATCCATCTCGTTGTGGCCATTCCTGCGGTAGCACACCTGGGGACACAGTCGTCGTGGGTTCAGTATTCCTCCTCAAGCATCAAGCAAGCCATGGAAGCAGCTTGCTCATCGAACCCCACTGTCACACGAAGTCACCCATCTTTAGCAAATTCTCTCTACCTTTGAGTACATGCCCCTCAGGGCATGGGAACCAATCGGGCTTCAAGCTGTGGCGAGCAGAACCTACCAGATCCACGACCACGTCCTTGTGGAAGGTAGCCCTCCACTCGGCAGCCACATTGCACACATACATCACAGCCTCCGGGTCATCCGCGTTGACGTGGAAGATGGGGGCGTTGACCACCCGGGCCACATCGGTGGGGTAGGGGGAGGACCGGGCCATACGGGGGTCTGTCGTAAATCCGATCTGACAGGGAAAAAAGGAGAAGCTTATGCGCCAAAATCAACAAATATATGAAAAATGCCTGTCTGCATAGGCTTTCCAACAAGTCAGTTGGCCAATTTCCTGCTCTGGTCAGGCACTGTTGCTTTTCCACTCCCACCAAGGTCCAAGCCATAACTTGAACTGACATTATAAATTATGCGGGCCGCACCCCTGCTAACATGGCCTCGCCTGATCTGTTCATCTCACAATTTTACGGCAAACCACATTGTCTGTATTTGCAGCAAACTGCAGGCGTCGCTTAATTGTTTCCAGAGGACGGGTGATTCTGCTGACTTATGTTAAGTGTTCACTCTGGTCGTCCATTTCTAGTTTTTGGATCAACACTAAGCATCCCACATCTGAAATATTCCACAACATGGCATTTCTGTATATTTACAGTTGACCCATAAACATGCACTCAGACAAGTGCAGGTGTTATGCAGAACTTTTATTAAACAGACAAAAAACACAAAGAATCTGAAATCACAATGTCTGGTATAATATCCCACTCTGGGGCTGGTGGAGATCGCTCACAAGCAGCCTGTAAAATGAACCTGATAATATCACTGGGATCACTGCTGTGAAACGAACTGGCACATATTGGACACCATCGTAAAATATGCCACAAAGTGTAACGCTGCGCATGCGCAGATCTGCAAGGTGCAAAGAAATTTCACAAAGCAATCTGTAAACTACGCTGAGCCAAAGCTGGCACTTTGGAGCAGGAGGTAGTGCTATTGTTCGGCAACCGGAGGGTTTCAGGTTCGAGCCCTGCTTCCTCCTGACCCCATCAAAGTGTCCTTGAACCAGACACTGAACCCCAAATTGCTCCCGGTGTGCAGGTTGGCACCTTGCATGGCAGCCTCCGCCATCGGTGTGTGAATGTGTGAATGTGAGGCATGAAATGTGAAGTGCTTTGAGTACTCGTAAGAGTAGAAAAGCGCTATATAAATGCAGTCCATTTACCATTTCACTTCAGGATGTAATATGACAAATATATTCAACAACTTCAAAAGGAAGTATCTCACAACTTAAATATTTTAAATAAAGTTTAAGTCAGCATTTAATTACCATTTCGAAAACAGTGCAATATTATGTTTTAAATGGTGTTAACAGATAAATCCTTCGGCTCGTTTGAATCTGGATATTCTTGATGGTACTTTTTAAAACTGGGAACGGAAATTGCAATTCAGATCGTAGATCACAATTGTGTGTCATAAAGATCACGACATGGACTTTTTGGGAAGATCCCAATGTAGTGATACAATGTATAGTACTTTTGTACTATACAACAGCTGAACAATCAATACAACAGCTGAACAAATGGATGCATAATGCAAATTTATGCAACCTAAAGCTAATTCTGTTAGTGTTTGATGTAGACATAACAGATTATTACAGACATGCTAGCAAAAATTAGCACGTAGTAAGTCATGATGTACATGGCATTAACAGTAAAGTGTCGCTTCGGTTACATCACGGTTGCTCTGCAAACCCGACAACACCTCAACCGAGCAGAGCCATCTGTAGTGGAAAACCAAAGCGAGCTGGAACCGTGCTGTAACTAGTCTCTCTTCACGGTATGAGTAGGGTACGGCTTGGTTCCTGTATGCCAGTAGAAAAGCTGAATTGTGAAGTGGTAGACCACGCGAACAGAAATGGACCTGGTCACTCAGCATTGCCAACTGGAAGGCAGCATATTCCACCAGCAATGTTCCAGCATCCATTGGAAAACCTTCCCAGAAGAGTACAGGCAATTTTAACAAAGCAAGGCCCAACTCCATATCAATCCCCTTGGTTTTGGAATGGCGGTCAAGCTGGTGTCCACATACTATTGACCATACAGTGCATCTGGAAACATGCCCCGAGTGTCAGAGAGGCCGTGCTGACCTGGTTGTTGACAACGACATGCACCGTGCCGTGAGTGGTGTAGGATGGCAGGTCGCTCAGATGGAACGTCTCGTACACGATGCCCTGGCCAGCGAAGGCAGCGTCTCCGTGCAGCAGGATGGACATCACCTGGAAGACAGGCATGCATGTTGAGGGATCATATCCCACACACATATGGGAGACATGCGCAGACAGACGCCTACACAGGTATACGGACCATACAGGGAAGGCATGGCCAGTTCGTACCCTGTTACCCTCAGTATCCCCGCAGTAGAACTGCTCAGCTTTGGTCTTCCCTTGCACCACGGGGTCTGCAGCCTCCAGGTGGGAGGGGTTGGCCACAAGAGATAATGTGATGTTGCGATCCGTGACTCGGTTGATTCGTCGGTGGTACATCCCCAAGTGGTACTTTACATCACCAGACCCCTAAAGCAAGGCAGGGAGAGAAAGAGAGGCATGAATAAACATGTCCTGTATCAAAGGAGATACACCCTGACTAGGGAAGGGCTTTAGAGCCTTCTGCTGAACCCTAACCCAACACGGCATTAAGAGATGGTGAAATGGACACAAAACCATAGAGTAAAGAAACGGACCTCATCTGCTGCCTCCAGTTTGGAGTCGAACTGACAGAAGATCTGCTCCAGCTCCTTGCGGATCACGTTGGCCAAGACATTGAGGCGACCTCTAGCCCAGGTCAAAAGAATGAAGAAGCCAATCAGCCTCAGCAATTGATAAGCACTGACCAGCACCCTGTACCTAGGAGTCACTCGTCTTTAACCCCGAAGCAGGTGTATGAATTCCTAAACAGTCTCTGACATGGAGTGGGGCCGTTACTGGGGCCGTCCTCCTTACCTGTGGGGCATGCCCATGATGACATTCTCCACGCCGTTCTCACTGGATTTGTCGATAATGGTCTTGAGGGCGGGTATCAGAGACTCGCACCCCTCCAGGCCAAATCGCTTCTCAGACGACCACTTCCGCTGCAGGAACTCCTCAAACCTGCAGCACATCACACAGATGCACATGTCAGTAAGCACTTTTGTTCCCTTGAATCATGGAAAACTATTACATACAGCAAAAGCTCAGCGTGACGACCCCTTAGGGGACCCATTGCAAGGGCACTCTTTAGAGAGCAGAACAAAGGGGAGGTGAATGGATGAATGAATGTTACATTTATATAGCGCTTTTCAAGACACCCAAAGCACTTTACAGAAGCAATAGGGAGCCACTTTACCCACTACCACTGTGTAGCACCTACCGGGAAGATGCAACGGCAGCCATTGTGTGTCAGTACGCTCAGCGCACAGTAACTAAGGTGGTGAAGGGGCAGGAGAGAATTCACCAACTTGATATAGAGGATGATTAGGAGGTCAGATCTGATAGGGCCACATTGGGCAATTTTAGCCAGAACGTCAGGGTACCAAGGGATCTTTTATGACCTCGGGTTTTATGATTCAGCACCATTTTTACAGCGCAGTGTCCCCATCACTGCACTGGGGCATTGGGATCCACAGTGCCCACAGGATGGGCTAACCTGTTGGCCACACCAACACCTCTTCCAGCAGCAACCCAGCTTTCTTAGTTGGTCTCCCATCCAAGTACAGGCTAGGCCCAAACCTCATTAGCTTCAAGTGGATTACTTGGTCTGAACTTAGTCTGAACTGGCTGCTTACAACTGCTGAGGTCACCAACCTGGTAGAGCGGACCATGCGAGCCAACAGTGTTCTCTTCTCCTCCAACGTGAACTGCATCACCCCGGGCTTCTCAAACTTCTGTCTGATCCACTGACACTGGTCCAGGTCGTTGATGAACATGAACTCTACCCCAATGTGCTGGCAGTATGCCATCTGAAGAAATAGAAAACCCTTGGTGAAGATGCCCTTCTGCTTAGATGAAACACAATCATGGCTTCATACTTAAGGGTGAATGGTGATAGACGAACACGTCTTTTTTCCTAACTGTACTATAAGATTTTCCCAATGAAATGGGAAACTTCACAAAGACGTTATATTTTAAGGAGCATATTTTAATATCGTCAGAGGTTCCAGGAAAAGAGGACAGTGTTTGATGAGTCATGCATGTTTTTAAGCGCGGCAGATAGGGTGCAGCACCTCCAGCCGTCGGATGATCTCTCTCAGAGGGAGGGCACTCTCATTACCCCCGATGAAGGTAGTGGTAGGCAGGCGGAACACCTTATCCAGGTCGGACTCTTCCAGCCCATAGAACCCTGAGGTCAGCGGCGGTGTCATCACCGGATATGGGATACAAGGACAGGAAGGCGGGGGGGAAGGGAATGAGGGTAATGAGGTTGATGAGGAATTGTGGGAGAGTCACAAAACAAAACAAAGAGCACAGAGGAAACATAACACAAGCCATCAAGGCCACATCACGAGGCGAAAACAGAACGCAGAAGTTCACGAGTTCGCCGTGTGGAATGGGGCGGGGCAGTGCGGAGACGGAACAAGACAGAAGACAGACAAAGAGCAGCAGGGAAAAAAAAAAACCATACGAGGGTTGATGGAGACCCATTGTGAGACACGAACATGACGGACAGATGCGTAAGAATCAAATGGAGAGCAGATTGAGGGGGAGAGTGTGCCAGCGAAAAGAGCAATCAGAAATCAGGGGTTAGGAAAATGCGAGGAAAAATATGAATAAAGTGAGACTTATTAATATTATGATAATCACGTCTGAAGCTTAAAATGTTAATGAAAAGACTGGCATTTTCCCCAAGGCAAAACTAAGCTGGCAGATCCAAGGTAATTATTCTTTTCTGGGTGACTGAAAAAAATGAGGTTTTCATGTCAGGCTACAGACACACAATACAGTTGTTGTGAAAAGCCTGCAGTGTTGCTGTCCCAGCGTGCTCAGTCCTGGGGTCTTTACCAGTGACTCTTAACAATACCACTGCAAAGGGCCAGCATCCTCAAAGCATGGTGCTAGCAGGAATGAGGGGTGACATGGTGCCACATTCAGCTGCCCGTTGGTCTTCACACCTCAGCCAACACACAACTGTGAAGGCCTCACTCTGACCAGGCCACTGACCCCAACAGTCACTCTCCTACCCCCTGTGATGACAGCAGCCCCCCCCCCCCCCATCTGACCCTAAACACCAACTCTCCAGCATCCCCAGACAATCCAGGACCACAACTCACTGTCTGGCTGTTAGTCTGCAACAGGTGCATCCTTTTGCTTTTGACTGGTAGTGTGCAATTCCACATACTACAAAGATTTGATACAGTTAGTATTTTCATGTATCAATACAATTCATTAATTTACTTTTAGCTCTGCTTTAGGATCCTCAGCATGATGGAGAATGCAAAATTCAAGTATGCAATGTTGTATAGCATTTATGTTTACTAAACAAGGAAAAACATTATTACGACATACAGGTAATTCCATCCTAAGTAGTACTGATGGCTGAACGCAATTTAGCAAAAACTCTCCACATCAATACCTTTTGCCACTGCGTTTCGAACAGAACTCACACAGCCAATTCAGCAAGCAGGCAAAGCCAGCACACAGGCAGAACAGCACGTTCAGCACTGCAGGCCAGAGAGCCGAGCAGCTGCATATACAGGTTTCCAAAGACAACTCTGACCTTTAGATATTAGCAGCACTGGCTGGGTAAGACTCAGGTCTGGGGAAAAAATCCTTACAGAAGCCATCAAAAAGGCATCCATTTCAATGACCATGAAAACACCCAAAGTGCCAAACATTTTGATTAAATTTGAGGTCTTCTCCTATAAGTTCATAGAAAAGGAAACCTCCCTCAACATTTAGTGTTCTTTCACCCTTGAAGACGCAAAGTCCTTAGTTTAAAAGCAACTTTAATGAAGACATTCACAGGATGATAGACAACAGCAATATGAATGAACCCAGAACATAAACAGCCCCAAAATTCCCAATATTTGTTTGGCACGAAATAAATACTAGAGAACCCGATTTGTACGTCGTGATATTTTAAGCTTCCAGATTCAGTAGTAAAACTTCAAGCAGCTCTCTGTGTGAACACAGCTGGGATTAAATCTTTAGTGTGATCAGCTACGACCAGAGCACCACATGCCAGGAGACAGAGGGGAAGTTAGACAGGAAAGGGAACATGGGAAAGCAGGAGAACACAGGGTAGGTGGAGAGGAATGTGAAGCATGTAAATATCTCCAAGTACTGGAGCCAAAGCCAGAACAAGTGGGACAAAAAAAAAATGAGAATGTTTTGCCAAATGGAGGCAGTGAGAAAATCCTAACTGATCCTTGTCTCAACACGAAGGAAATAACCATTTATGCATGATGAGCAGATATCACAGGGGTGGTGGTCTTGGATTCTGGCATCTTCTTCGAAGATGAACAGCAGTGATGGCAGAAGAGGACAAATGCAGCCAGTCAACCAGTCAGACGAGCAGAAAGAGTGGCGCTGTCACAGTCAACCACTGCGATGTGCCCGAATTGTTTCAAGGCATGAAGATGGTCTCCAGAGGTGAGGGGGTAGGATACCTGCTCAACGCCAGCGCTCAGCTCGGAAGGGACAGGATCTCCTCAGACTACTCAGCAGAAGCAGACATGCGATGAGAGCAGTGCCTTCAGCAGCAGTGCAAGCCTCACCCTACGGCCTAAAGCGCCACCTTGGACATGGTGGGTTTTTCTGAAGCGGTCCATGTGAACCCAGGTGACTCGCACACAACCAGCTTGGCTGGGTTACACACAGCGCCACCACCTGGGCAGTCACCTAATTAACACATTGATTCCAATGCGTTAATTTTTACAGAGCAGTGGTGACTCCTCCCAGTGTAAGCGAACGCTGCTTCACCGCTGAATTCACACAGCATGTATGGGCTGCAGTCCCAGAAAGCAGGCAGAGGGACCCCATCCAAATGCATTCAAGACAGAGCACACTTCACTTATTACCACTTTCCCGGTGATTCGGACAAGTTTTAAAAAATGACTTAAACTCTGAAAAACAGAAAATGAAACAAGATTAATATGTGAATTGTATTTTGCTAACAGAGCCCATGAACCATTAAACAGTCTTGACAGCTGTAACGTATCTGAAGCATTCCCAAAAATGACAAGCTCCTGGCTGCTTCAAGAGATAATTCTTGACTAGACCATTAACAGAAGACAGACAACCAAGCACAAGGGAAACGCACCAACAAGCACCAACTAGGACATATTTACCCATTTGAAACAATCCGAATCACCTAAGAATGCACAGAAAGGCCAGGGCGAAAGACAATGGCTGCCCTCATGAATGCCTGATTGAGAATAAAGCAGATTAACTATTCTCTATATATGCTATGATACGTCAGTGACTAAATTTTCCCAGTGGGCATAACGATTTGTCTGAGAAGGTACTCTCTCCATGTCAAAACCAGAAGGCGGAAGATAGGGCCATCTATTAATCACCACAGCAAAGAATGCCTGGCCTGTAGTCTGCCACATCGCTCCGCAGTGAGCATGCATAAGTGAACTCCACACCCCCACGAGGACATCTATGCCTGCACGTGTGTGTGTGTGTGTGTGTGTGTGTGTGTGTAATGTGACCGTCAGGCTTCCGAGACTATGAGCTGGCTAATGGTCTTAATAATTCAACAGGACTCAGAAGTGAAGTGTGGATCATTTGGTCTGATGCATTTAAAACCGGCACCACGAACACCAAGTACTTTGTCTACTGACAAAGCTAGACCACAAACAAAACGTGGGAGTAGGCAGTGAAACAGGGAACGGGACCAGGAGGGCGGAGCTGACGGATGTGATTTGTGCGACCGTACCTCCGACTGTTAGAATACTGAGACGCTCCTTGAAAACGCTGAGGTCTGGGGAGAAAGGCAGCACGGGGAAGAGAGAGCCAGAACGGTTAGAGTGCCTTAACCATGGTAGGGGCTCGCTCACTCCAGCCATCTACCAGGGGCTACTCTTGAAGCTAGGGGGTGCCACACAGGCAAAGGTGCAGAGCACTACATCTCAGACATGCAACTCGCAGCTACAGCCTCTAATACGCTAATGGCACTCAGGCCGACCGGTGGGCCTAGTCTCAGCCACTGCATTGGGGACCTCCGCCTGGCAAGCTGGGTGCCATGGAAGCACTGGGAAGGCCAAAGGCAGCAGCGAGCTGACATACTGAGCTCTGCCACGTAAAGCTGAACACCATACAGGGTCTCACAACATGACAAATGACCCCTTCGCTGCAAAACTAGAACTACAACAGCAAAGCGTAAAGTGGGAGGGGGGGAACTACCTCAAGAACTAATCATGCAGCCTAGGGAATAAAAGCAGATCGACAGATGATTTCAGGCACTAGTCAAAGAGGAACTCTGCACGACCAGCATTAACAGCCAGATTCATCAAGGAGGTGAGGATGAGGCAACCGAGGTAACTGGAAGCTAATCCAAAATTATTCAATCCATTTGTACACAAGGCAGTATTTGGGGAAACATCAGCAACAGGAAAAGTTTGGATTCTTTAAAGTTTGTGTGTGGCCTTAAGGAGAATGTAGAACACTTTCTCTAAAAAAAAAAAAACCTTAGAAAAAAATAAGCTTGGGACAGAGTCTGCGAGTTTCAGACAGAACTACCCAATATAGCTGGACTGGCAGCCAGGAAAGATGGAGACCGTGAGAGACTGTTCCAGCGAGATCATCTTGCAGCCAAAGTTCCGGCTCTTAAATTAGAGTCACATACAGACAGTTCACAAATACGGCAGGCAGGAGCGGCTATACAACTCAACTGCAATTGAGTCAGAGCCATTTTTTTCAGGAGGCTTGAGATGGGATTCAAGCTCCAGTGCAGGGTCAACCACTGGCTAGTTTAACCCAGAGGGACGCAGTGGAGAGTGGATTAAACCCTTGGGTGATGACCATGCACAGTAATGACACCCACCATGAGGAAGGAAGCCCAAAGTCTCCTGTAACATCTTAGGAGCTTGAGGTCCTTGGTCACACCAGCATGCTGTACTTGCAAAGAATCCTCACGGTTCCTTGCCATTCTTTTCAAAAGTATGAGTTTTCAGCTGATATGTCATCGGACTGACTATTTCTTACAAGGTTATCCAATAATATGTGCAGTTTTTAATAATGCAGGGGATGTGGGACTTGGTTTGACACAACAGATACAATGAACTGGGCTGCATACTAATGGATAACGAAGGTCTTGAAATTCACTATACTGTGAAGAATTCCTTGCCTACTGGCCTGTCCTCACACTACACAATGACAAAACACACTGCAGGAGTCATGCATATAATCACTGGCTTGTTGGGTGTGCAGGAACAAACCCCTCCCATGATGCTGAATGTGACCCTCTTGCCATCTGATCAGTTTGATTAAGTGCAAGTGAACTTAATGCGTTAAAAGCTATTCTATGGCACTGAGGATTGCCTCATCCAAACCACTCACAGAGGACACCAAAGTCCATCTTAAGCATATCCCACAGTAGCACTATGCTGAAAACAGGACCTGCGAATATCTATAGTAACAGTAAGGATGTCCTGAAATGAAGTGAAGCTCGTTTTATACTCCATAAGTAATGACATTTGTCCCCATGAGTGGAATTTAACTTACATGCACTGTCACCGTTGTATACTGTTTCAAAACAGACACCTTGTAAGTGAGCGAGTAATGTGACAATCCATCAGACTGGCTGTATTGATGAGGATGTACAGGACATATGACCTATTAACTATGAACTATTATACCTTAGATGAGGTTTCACATGTACACTGACGACAGTAAGCAAATGCTCGTTTGTGAACCCTAATGTTCAATGATACCCTCCTCAGGAATGAGCAGTCATCCAAAAGTCTCCCCCATTCTGGAGACCAGCTGGGGATTGAGTAGGTCACCATGTCTGCAGTCATAGGCTTCACCCAGTAAAGGCCCACAGCCCAGCAGCCAGGAGCCATGGCTGTAGATCAATGGCCCAATGGAAACCAGTCATTCGAAAACATCTAGCTAACTTCTTTGCTACAGGAGGTTAACAAGGCATATTGGGGACCAGACCGCTTGCTTCAGAACACACCGTCCTTTATCTTGTACACCACCAGGAGGTCCTGTTACTATCTCCATCAATACAGTCGTGTTGTAAAGCAGGTGAGTAATTGCTGGAAAATAAGCAGGAAGCCTTAGCTGGATGCATGACAGCATTAGCGCAGACTACATCAGCCTAGGGAAGAGCCCCGATTCTCAGGTCCTCCTCTGAAAAGTGCGAGCTTGCACATTTGTGCAAGTCGCAGGGAATTGGAAATCAGCTGTGCGGGCAGTTAGCAGAACTGCAGCCAAAGCGAGGAGGAGGAGCCTGCCTTCCACTGCAAGGTCGAGCACTGGGGCTGGCAGGGTGCACTGCCCAAAAGGGCATGCAGTGCCAGGCACGCTGAGGACCACTATTGCCTGGGAGAACAGGGATGTTTCCAATGGGTAAATGCAGCAGAATGTGAGGCTTCTCCGACCCTGTAAGAGGCTGAGAGGCTCAGTGGGGAGCCCAAACAGCTCAGACGTGGCACAACCCACCCAGAAATGGTGCACGCAAGGGCAACTGGCTGGCACTACAGCCCATGGCCCTTTTCTACCGTCTGACAAAAGGCCTCAGATGAGATGATCAACTAGAAAGTGGTTCATTTACCCTAATCACTGCTCATTGCGAGCAGGGGGTCACGGCTCAATGTCCCAGATGATGTCTAGCAGATGTGGCGTTTCAGCCAGGTTGGCTTAAGGAGGAAAACCCCAGCTTAACCCCGGATGTCTGGGCTGTTTACCCATTGCAAAGTTCCCTGGTGGGAGCAGAAGGTCACAGAGAAAATAGTGCACACACAAAAAGGGGAATGGTGATAAAACAACAGCTGGGATCCAGAGTTCTCCTCCCCAGGGGGAGGTAGGGAGAGAGAGAGAGGAGAAGTGGCCGGCAGAGGTAGGTATGAAGATGCAATGTTCAAGAGGAAAAATGCAGCTGATCGGCTGAGCAGTTGCTAAGGCAACAGGGTCTGGATATTTCACTAACGCTTCCCCGCCCCGCCCTGCCTCTCAGGCGGCCCCCTCACCGAGTTTATCCGAAGATGTGATTATGTCAGCGGGGACGCAAGAATCCAGATCGGCGTCCATGATCCCGAGGGGGTCCAGCTGAGCAACATGGTGCCCGCGGATCTACAGGAGAGCACGCGTTGGAGAAACCGGGGGGAGAATGATAAACGGGGCAGGGGAGAAAGGAGATGGATGGGGTGTGAAAGGTGGGGGGGGGGTGGGTGGATGTTAAGGTGGGAGGGGAGGTTAGAAAAGCAGAGATATGAGGAGGAAAGAGGAGGAGGAAGGAGAGGGAAAAGCTACATTAAACACAAACAACATCATCAGTGCACTGCAGCCATTGGCCACATGGGGGCTGGGCTGTTCTCACCGACTTCCTGGAACCCAACAGTTACTGGGGCATCGTCAAAATTTACACAACTGATGCCCAGTGGGTCCAGATTGGCACTGCGATGCCCCACCACCTGAAAACAAGGCAAGATGGTGATGCGATGACAAGCACAAGTGCGCAGAGCTGGAAGGAAACATCCTGGGTTCAGAGGGAACAGCATGACTACATTGATTACAACTAGGCTATGTACATACAATAAAAAAATCAACTCATCAGGTATACTTACCGGGGGGGAAAACGTTTCTGTGCAAAAACACGTATTTTAGCATGCACATATATGGGTATGTGCAGATGAGGAACTAGATGAGGAACTACACAAACACTGCAGGGCGATGTTTACTTGTCCTTGGTACAAGAAGCTCTAGTAATAGATAACTAGGAAATGAACCCTACGACGTAAATATGACAGAGGCCACATCACAGATAATGATATCAAGGTGACATTGCAGAACAAAGTGGCGCTGAAGCTCTGGGCTGAGGCCCGGAGAGCGAACAGGCCTGACCTGGTAGGCGCGGATGAGGGACTGCACAGCCAGGTGGTCCTCCACCAGCTTCTCCACATTGGGCTGCGCGCTCACTAGTGTCTGCACATGCGGGAGCCCTGACAGGCTCAAGCCCAGCGGAGGGGGGCTCTGGTAGGCCATGCCAGGGGGAGCACCAGCGTTAGCATTGCGGAAGAAGATGTCCCAAGACTGCAAGAGAAAGACGGAGAGATTATGCCGAGGCAGAATGGGCCACAGACTTTCACAACATTTCCCCATTCAATGCAGAAGGTATGGAAGCTCTGGCAAGTGTGCCCTGCCAAACCTTTGCCGGTGTATGGGAGACCAAACGTGGAACATGGGCTGGTAAAGACTCAGCAAGCAGGCCACTAGGGCTGGGTGAAATTATCCGCATTTGACATTATCAGACAAGTAACCTGGTGCTGGTAGTGACTAACCAGCAATTATTGCTTTTGTCAGGGACATAGGCTTAAGCTACACACAAACCAAGGTAGAGGAAGAAATAATAATTTGGCTTTCAGCCTTCTAGTACAAGGTCTTGACTTTTTACTTTAAACATGGCTATTATTGTCCAGAGTTTCACAAACATTGCCTGTTGCAGTTACAGTGTGTTCGCCAGTCTTGGAAGTCTGACACTGTCACAACTTCTATTTTACAATCAGCATCCAGAATGCCAGCCTTTCAGGTACAACTTCCTGGTTTTAACCTCAAGCTTCCCAGCTTGTAGATGAACTTTTTGAAGTTTTGAAAGCTTTTTGAAAGCCTGTCTGTTGTGGTCCGTAGACTGTCCATGGTGATCTGCAAAAATATGCCATTTGTCCTGGAATTATGATGACTCACCCCTACCCTCCACTTGGCAGGTGGCGACCCACCATTTTCATGCATCCTTTAAACAAAAAAAAAAAAAAAAAAACAGTAACAGCTTACATATTACACTCACCAAGCTGCTAGCACTGTCTGTAGTTTCCTCTAACTTGGCTAATGTATTTTTAAGCCACCCTCATCCCTCCTGGGGTGTGCCACATGGAGACCCAAAAAAATAAACAATGAATAAATGAATGAATAAATAAATAATAATAATAGAAAAAGATATCCTGCCGGCCCTGCGGCCCGTGACACCCTTGCTATCTGAGGCTTCCTTCCTATTTGCTCTTTGGCCAGTGATGTCCCTCCTTTGCCGGTGACACCTCTGCTGTCTGGACCACACCACCACTCATCCTGCCATTGGAAGCAGCACCATCACCTCTCTGCCCATACCATAACTGAATTGGATCTTCCGCATTTACACCTGGGATTTGAACAATTCGGAACATATAAATCCGAACTTTGCTAATCTGACTTCCACTGCCGGCCCCTGAAGGATGGGCTCCCCCTCTTTAATCTGGTTCCTCCCAATGCTTCTTCCTACTAGGGAGTTTTTCCCTGCCACTGTCACCTCTGGCTTGCTCTCTGGGGGGCTCTGTGTAAGGATAATGCAAAGCATTTTGAGACAAAGCTGTGAAAATGTGTTCTGTAAATGAAATTTAATTGAATGTGGAAGAAGTGGGGGGGGCAGGTTGAAGATTTTATATTATTTTTCAGATATCGCCCCACCCTAGGGGCCAACGCATCCCATAGCGTATGAGAAGCAAACATGAAAAACAAGAGTGGAAAGAGAATTCTAGGATGCAGAGCAGCCTTTCAGCTTCACACACTTTATTTATGTGACTTTACACATCCCAAAGCTAAGGATACACACAAAACCACATAACAACCACGAGACTGCTTAAATCCTACTGAGAAATTCTAGCTGTTAATGACAATGCAGACAGCAGGGTACTGAAGCCATTTTTGTGGACTAAATATAGATGCATTACAGAATGGTGTACCTTGGATCTGCAGCACTCCCTAACGGGAACTGCAAACAACCCTTTAACCCTGCAGAGAACCGCCTTTGAATAAGCAGAAAGTACATGAGAACTATTATGATAAGATTACTGTACTTTCGCAATGAGCAGACTGTACCTTATCGAATACATAGCGTGACAAGCATTGTTAAATATTAAGAAACAGTACTGTGCGATGGTTTTAGGCACTGTGGGGAAAAAAATGCTGTTTAATGAGGATGCTTTCAAAAGTGTTATGAGTTATCTATTAATATAGTTTTTGCTTGAGTAGCGTTTTACTGGATGACTTGTACTTTTGAGTAACACTTCAGTGTGGAATCAGTACTTTCATTTAAGTATGAGTACTTTTTTCCGGCACAACTGATTAATTCTGACAAACTCCATTTGAAGAAACAGCCACAAACCTGCAAGGAACCACCACCATGCTTCAGCATTCCCTGCAGATCGTCGCACTCCTCTCCAGCCCCTTGGCACACAAACTACCTTCTGTTACAGACAAATATAAAATTTTTTGATTCCTCATTCCAAAGCACCTGCTGCCATTTTTCTGCACCTGGGTTCCTTTGTTTCCATGCATAGGCGAGTTGCTTGGCTTAAACATCAGAGGTACGGCCTTTTGGCTGCAAGTCTTCCATAAAAACCATTTCTGACCAGAGTTCTCCAGTCTGCAGAGGGGTGTACCATGGTACCGCTGCTTTCTGCTAGGTTTGATGGTGCCACTGGACCTTATCTGACAGTGAGGGGGATTTAGCATTATGTCTCCTTGGCTGACCACTGATTTTTTGGTTCTCAACACTGCTCATTTCTTTGTGCTTCTCCAGAAAATCTTGGACAGTATAACTGGAAACATGTGCCTGGCTTGATATTTATGCCTAACAGACCACACCACGTCTGGTTTCTGTGCCTTGCCATGGTATAAAGATTTTTTTCATTGAACAGTGTTCAGCTCCCTCACCTGGTTAGTAAACCATGCCTGTTCCCCACCCAATTTCTTTTCTCCTACACAGCTATTTCTTAGTAATTATGTTTCAACCTATACATCAGATGTTTCGTGCAATTGCTTAATCATGCACTGGACTATACACTTACAGAATCCATAACTGTGCACAAGGCAAAGAGTGGTCATATGAATTACCGATTGCATTTCATGTCGATTTCTGAAAGCATGTTCTCTTTACAGCAATTCTTTCCAAGAATGCCTAAAACGTTTGCATAGTTCTCTACAAAATGAAGTGTACACGTCAGACCCATATTATCAGTGAGGATTTTATGCTTAATAGACGCATTTAAAAATACCAGTGTGTCTTTTTAAGCTTTGATGGGGGGGGAGTTAACAGGTTCATTTTGGTCATGAATGTTAGATTTACCTAGAATGTAAATGACAATATCATGAAATATCTCCATATGTAGGGTCCATATAAAATCTAAACTATTTGTTAACCCTTATTGTGCAGCCCGATTCGTCCTCACATTCTGATCAGCGTGCAGTAGCTATGTTTGCCATCACAGCCAACGTTGAAGCTCTCGGCTTCCAGCTTCATGCTCTTATTGGAAATTTCCGTCTCCAGTCACTCCTGGGCTGCATGATACCATGAGGCTGCACTCCCACCCTGTGTCCTGCCAAAGGACAAAGTGGACTTTTGCCCATTCCCAGAAAAATACCACAAGTACGGTGTCACGTATGATTTCTGTCGGTGTGACCTACTTATACTGGGATTCACTGTTTTTAAACAGTTCGCCATCACTCTGATAGGAGGTACAGCTCCTATGGTACAAGGCGACAGGCTTGTACCATCAGGTCTGGAATGAGGGAGTTGGCTTCGCTGGGTATACATAAGCAAGTGGCAACAAAGGAACGAGATCCAACATTCAATTCTACCAAAGGAAATAGCATTTTTACCCTTCTCTACTCGCATCTACTAACTTGTAATGCTAGTTAGATATTTAGCGACAAAAAAAACCTCCCAGAAATTGAACGTGTCAGAACTACATTCACGTTGTGTAGTTGCTTACACGCATGACCCTAGAGAACAACAGCTAATAAAAACTACTCTATAAAATTTATGCAACTGCATCATAAACATAAACCACACCCCACAAAGCTGACAGGTTTCTGAAAGGTTGTAAATAAACCCAAGACAGAGAGCTTTAGCTTTCTAAAGTGCTATATTTCCACAAGATCTTCCAAGGGTGAAATATGAGAAGGTACAGCCATGATATTCCAGCACTGACACCAAGCTCCTGCAGCTCCTTGGATACATCACGTGGGCCGTCGTTCTGCTGGACTGTCCCACGCTTCACCCCAAATCATTAATCATTACTTCGTGGCATCCTACAAGTCTGCCTCGCCACCCAAAACCGCCACTCCAGGGAGGAATACGTTAGGATCTCACCGACTGAGCACATAACGAGGGGACATGGGGTCATAATTGGGTTGCCCGAAGCAGATTGTGTTTTGGAATGCAGGTTGGATGATGGTTGGTCAGGGTTTAATAGCGCCATGTGAATTCTCACACTGAACAGATTTTCAGTGTCAGTCCGTAACCAGGCCTTCATAAACTTTCACATTTTTTAATTCCAAATGCCAGCAAAGAGGTCCAGCTTGAAACTCACTTCACTCCATACTTACAGCTTAATCAGGCATGTCTCAGTAAGCAGGGCGGGACTCAGTAAGTCTATATTTTACACAGATTTATAAATCACATCCAGCTCTGATATTTTAACTGTTAAGGAGCTGGGTCACTGTTAACGGCTGACATGATACCAGAGCATTTTTGGATATTTATCAGTAAATAACTGAAGGAATAGTTTCATGAAATAGGTTTAACGAGAGGCTACAAATATAATAAAAATGTGAAGTTTTTATAGAAACTGTTGCAGGGCTGATGAAAAGCGCAAATTTACAACCTTACTGCTTGAATGTGCAGGTGTGGTAGCATGGCTTTATTTCTTCAAACAAACCAGGATATAACAGCTTTGATGGAGAAGCAGAAGGCCATTAGCTCACGGCATGTTGCCTTCTGCACTCAGCACCATGCCCGTATCTTTTTTTTTTTTTTTTTTGGGGGGGTGGGGGGTGTAAATAAATCTATTCACACATGGGACATTTGAGCAGTTTGTGGAAATGGTATGAGCTGGTGCCCCCCTCAGGCACACTGATGCCAGCGCTTCCCCTTGGCACTGCCCTTGATTGTGTCACCTGATGCCGTGCTGCAGTCTCACACTCCCGCAGGGGCACGTGGATGGCTGCGGGGTGTGCACACACGGTGCTGAGCCAGCCCAGGGACAGGAGCAGGCTGGTCCAGCCCACGGCAAGAACAGAACACAATGTTAAGGGGGGGCGGGGGACGACAGACCTAAGGACTGATAGGGGAATATAGTCTATTATACGCAGAGAGGGCATCTAAAGCGGAATTCAAACTAGGGACTGTTGAACTTGCTAATCTGTCCTGTAAACTGAAGGTAGAGAGCTGAAGGAATCCACAGTCAGACACACCCAGCATGTGTGTATAACAGGCATCTTTGACTTTAAGACACGTTGCATGAACAGGGCTATGGGTCACAGCACTCCACTGGCACTGCCCTAGCTGTCCTTGGCAGAAGCTTCCGCCCTGGATGCCGGAGCCACCATGGGCCCGCCTCTTTCCCGCACACAGACTGTGTGAACACCTACTTTCCTAACCAGCCTCCCGGGAGGCGAGCGTCACTAAACCCAAGAGGGTTTTCACGGTTCTTCTGAAATAAAATGCTTTGAAAGGAAAAGCTGGCCTTAAAACCAAACTACTTCTGCAGAGTTCAACTTTTTCCACTTATGGGGCAAACATGAATGAAGCCAAACCAGACGGATGCATTTTCTATGGGTCCCCTTGCAGTATGGAACTCGATGTGCGCCAAAAGGCAAAAGCACAGTAACACGACAGAAAAGATGCGGTTCCTCATGTTTACCCTCTACAAAGCATGAACACTCACTCAGCGTTTCAGTGCTTCTTGCAAGATACCTTTCTTTAAAACAGAGACCCTTGGGGCGACATGATCAAGACAAACAGAAAATGACTGAACTTAATAAATGCCCATTTGGCAGAATGAAACGCACATCTATGGGTACAGGGTGATTATTCTGCATATATCACCATCTGCATCTATAGCAAGACACACGGCGATTAATGTCGTGTCATTTGCAATCGACCAAAGTTAATTCACTCAAAGTTGTATCAATCCAAAGATGAAAAATGAAGGCTGTCACCAACTTCTTTTTTAATACACAAAAATGCCATATCTTCAAATGTGTATATTCAAGCAATCCTAGGAAGTGCTAAAAAGAAAGTTGTGTCACATACGTGCATTTGGGAAAACTGATTTCCAAATTCTATGACTGACATCGCTGAGAACCAATACAAATGGTATGGGGGGTGCCCAAGGACCCAATAAAATTCCGGGGAGGGCGGGGGGCAGACTAAGAGACACTAACTCTAGAAGAGAGCAAAACCATTAGCTGGTCTCTGACGCATTAGCTAACAAAAGTATACTAAGCAGCCTTTTCCCTGGGCACGGCTCCAAAGAAAATGAGTGTGTTCCTGGGATCGCTGTGGTTTGCTTTCCATACTGCTGTGGGTGGATCAAGTATCCCTGCCTGAAGCGCTTTTTCATTTAAAACACATTTCAAGTCACTTTCAAAGTTTTAAAATCCGGTTTCATCCTGCTGGTTTAACGCCTCCCTCAGATGTAAAAAACCAGATGAGTAGCAGGAAGCGTCTGAATGCTGACTCCCGTGACCTTGAGCCCTTTGTGATCCCGAAGGAGCAGGCACTGCACAAAGAGCCCGTCTGAGGCGTGCAGCATAGGTGGCCCTTCACACAGGCTAACGGCTAATATTAGCAAGACTGTCAGGCTTTGCGACACCAGAATTTGACACGACCGTCACCCTCGGGCTATTTATAGCACCCAGGGCTTCAGAAATGTGATCTTCACCAGAAGGTCCTGCCATGTGGTCACTGCAAACTGACAGCGAACTCCAAGCCGAGAGCCTGCAAGTTACGTACACAGCTTCACAGAGTTCAGGAGAGCGATTCTGTGAGGAGAAAGCGACTTAAGATGGCAGTCGTGGAAGTGGGCCGCAGTGCACTTTTAGGGGTCCTCAAGAGGCTTGCGAGCAAAAACTGGAACTGACATGAAGGAACGAGCAGTCGGAGGAAACACAAATCTAACCGCACCCCCAGACACACATCATTACACGCAGAAAGCAATGCAGCTGCGTATCATTGTGATCAATCTGAAGGCAAAACAATGATCTGCAACATATCAGTAGCAGCTTTTAAACTCGGTCCTTGAGCCTGGATCTCAGCACCTTACAAAGAGGCATTCTGAGGTAGGAGTGTCCTCTGTGGTCAGACCGACTGCCTGCATTGCTGCAGTTCGGCGTTCCCTCCTTCTGCAGAATGGGGTGGGGATAATCTTGACCGCAGCGCCCCCCCGTGGATGACGTGGGCAAAGCTGAGAGTGCCACACTGCCTCTGTGCATTAGGTGGGGATATCCGGGAGCACCGCAGCACCCCCTGGTGGATGAGGTGGGGATATCCGGGAGCACTACAGCGCCCCCTGGCAAATGGGGTGGAGATATCCAGGAGCACCGCAGCACCACTTTCCTCAGATTTGGCCTTACCTTATGTACACTCTTGGGGTTCTCCAGCCAGGCATAGTACATCTCCTCCACATAGTTGGAGCTAGTCCCATTGAGAAAAGGCTCTGCGGCCACAGGCGCCGTGTAGCACCTGACAGGCCGGAACGTCCTGGGAGTGGCCTGCTGCCTCTGCCATGGCTGGCTCTGAGCAGTTTGTGAGGCCGTGAGGGGCCGCAGCCGCGCAGCACAAGTCCTTAAGCGGTGCATCGCTGTCCGTTAGAACGCAGCTCTCCCCCGCTTCGCCAAAACTGCGACCGTGCACGTCTGAGCTTCTCAGCGCTCACAGCTGGACACCTGGACACCGGAAACGGACCGCTCCTCTGGCCTTCACGTGCAGCGTCCTCTTCCTGTCTCGACCTAGAGGAACAGAGAAGTGCGTGAGAGTCTGGAGCGTAAAAGGCGGGGCAGCGCTGTGAGCTGGTGAACGTGACGCGCTCATCCTGCTAAACCCACCTGACAAAGGGTCACTGCATTTGTAGCGGGAAAGGGGCTGGCTGGCAGCCACATTAAACAGAGTGAGAACAAACTAATGCAAATAAACCACAGAGCTGACCACAGAGTCACATGGGGGGACGGCAGGACCTTCACCAAGAAATTATGTCTGTCTTATAGCACAGGCCTGGTAACGCTTTGGGGGGGTGGGGGAGGGGGGTTTCACCCCACGAATAAAATGTTACTGCAAAACAACACCGGCTAAAATAGCTTAGAGCTTAACTTGTTTCTGGTAAGCCATCTTTAGTCCGACCACAATTAGTAAAAATTACAATACCACCATATGACAAAATCATCTGGAGAAACTTGTCAGACAACGAACAAAGCAGGGTGGAATACATATGCATGTTGAGACTTAGTCAGCACCTCGCCATCATGTGCCCTGGAGGAAGAACACTCTGGAAAAATTATGGTATTTTTTCCCCCAAACATCAATGGAATGTCAGTCCCTGTCAAGTCCTGTTCCAAATGTCCTAAAATGTCAGTCTCTGTACATTAACAAACACTAATGTCATCTACATTTTTTCCATTTCTCTACATGCTTATACAGTCTTAAGCTGTTCAAAAATTATTTAGAAGACATTGCAGAGAAAGTCCTCCAAAGAACACCCAGTCCTAAACCAGGGATTCCCAACAGTGCAGCAGTTTGGGTCGAGCAAAAAATTTATTGACTGGTAAAACCTGATCAGGGAATTGACTGACATGACAGATTTTATGCATTTAACTGTCACCATAAAATCTTGTGCCATGCCTTGGTGAAACAAAAGGTGTACTTGGCACATATTTTATATTACATACATGTACATGTGTGTGTGTGTGCGTGACCCAGTGAATTACTCACATTGACTGTCCAGGAAAAGTAGAAAACAACTCTACCCTTTCTACTTACCCAAGGGATTCACAGTTTATTACTCTAGACAAATCACACGATTCATAAAGATTTACATTTTTAAAACAATTGATACCTACTGGCCTTTTTAGCATATACCCATACTGACAGTGTTGTGTAACAGATTTTTAAAGCAAACACTGAAAATCCCTTTCCTCCATAATTTCAGGACTATAGACTTTACCTCCTGTCTGGGACCTGGAGAATTACCGAGGACGTTCCATTTTAATTCTTGAACAATTGTTTCTTTGTGTCTGTGCATAGAGGAATGTATGTTTACACAGAAAACTGGAAAAAGGAACTGTGGTTTTAACTACACTAAACCATCATATTTTAGACAATCTTAGATCAAACGAAGATAAAGTGAACTTCTTGTAGGAAAAATACAATGTGTACAAAGGGCGTGGCTCTGACGCAGGACTGGAGTGTTCAAAGTGTTCAAAATGATTCAGGGGCGGCGCACAAAACGGAAAGCACTGCTTGGGTCCAGTTTCATGAGTCAGCAGAACCAAATGGAGATCTAATGACCGCAAATAAGGTGTAATTTGACAGCACTTGCAGTGACAAAGGTCGCTTAAACTGGCATCTCATGCGAATCTGGTACCACAGTTAATGAAGTCTGAGGAAAATGAGATGGGACAAAGTATAAGAAAGGAGTGGAACTGTGTCTTCTACCACCTCTGATAGTATTAGAGGCAAATTTACCCTGAAGGGATAAATAAATAAATAATTCCAGCAGGCAGCATGGGCAGTGTGAGAGTCTGACCATCACCCTCAGTCAGTCTCTCCCGTTGCAGGTCCTGCAACACCCAACCACTTCATTTTAAGCCGGTCACACGCAAGCACTCAGCCAGCCTTCACTTCCCCAGTAGATAAGTCATGTGGCTAGAGGGCTCCTGGGTCAATCACTGCGGCTGGCCTGTCGCCACAGCCAGGGACTACCTTGAGGTGACCCTTATTATATATATAAGTTGCTTTTAAGCGAAAACATTTATTCATTAACACATATTCAGAAACATAACACACGTTACTGAATAGAAACATGACAGATCCAAGGTCTAACTAAAATTTTAAAGGTTTCTAAAACAAAAAAACTTTCTGTATAATGCAATTTCTAAGGACAAAGACAATGACAAAGTATCATTTTGTTAATGGACGCCAACCTAAAGCAGAGAGCAAACTGCTTGAAACAAAAGCGACTTATATTTTAAAAAAGCCCAATATTTAAAATAAGATTAATATTATGAACCTCAGATGCACATAGCGAAGTCTTCCTACTGGTGCCGCAGGGGAAAAACGAAACGAAGAGAGCCAAGTGTGACCGATCTTTATAATAGGTTGGGAACTGAGGCCTTGCATTGCATAAATGATTCAAACTAAGCCTTTTCCACTGAGATATGGTGAAGGCATAAAATGCAACCGGACGGTAAATCCAAAACAATCATGCGGTCCACGCGTGTGTGAAGTATGCGCCACCGCAGGACAATGTCGCAGAGCCATCCGGAAAATGAAGGGGTTATGCAAAGCATTTGGTTCGGTGTGAAGATAAACAGCAGAGGCAATGGCATAAAGCCGCACGATTTCGACTTCATTCATGGACCTCTAACTCCCAATGTAGTTATGTTTTGACCTTGTCTTGACCACATTCTAAAATCTCCTTCATGCCCCTAAGCCAAGCCAGGTCCCGCCTTTTTGTGTGACTGCGCCACGCTCATTGGCCGCCTACGTAAGATCCCGCCTGAATGTCGTCACTACGTGGCAACTGATTGGTCTCGGAGTCCGTCAAAGAATTTGTCCTTTTCCAAATGCTAACGTTTTCTAAACGAGCTAATTTGTAACTAGCCAAACGGGAAATCTTACAACCACTACTTTCTGTGTTAGGAGCAAGATTCGTTATGTTTATCATCGCAGCTTGCTATTTATGTCTTACCGTACAGGAATTACTTCCATGCGTACATAATTATATAACGATAAATGGCGTTACTGTTAGAGATTAAGAAAATTAGCTAGTTAAAACGCAGGAAAACCAAATAGTACCTTAATATGTGTTTTAAACACCCCAATACGCATTTTCACTCGTCATACTTAGCCACCTAGCTTGTGCCGAACGTAACATAATGTGCTGCTACCGCACTACTTCTGAAATGCCTACAGAAGCCGAAAATACTTACTTTGTTTTTGTCTTTTTCCAATTACTTACGACGCTGAATCACACAGTTCTTTCCAAATGATATATTTAAGACAAGTAGCTATATGTACAAAATTCTGCAGGACCGGCGTGCCCTCCGTGTCTCCTGACCAGAAACGTCGGCGTGAGCAGAAACTACAATCTCGGGCCTCATGCGTCATGACGTTCTGACGTTAGTGTCACGTGAAGATGACGCTGCCACCCGCGCTCTCTTCCTTTGCTATAGAATTCTTAAATTACGTTTCAAAATTCCTAAATCTAATCTCCGTTACAATAGAATTGTGTTATTTAGATTAAACATACCGCTGCACCCCCCTCTCATCACCCCAGTATCCAGTATACTTCTCGAATTTCAACAAGCACGACCTAATAATGGTAGATTATCAGCTCTATCTTATCCTACCGAAGACTGTCTACACGGCTGGGAGCTCTGTTGCTGCTTCAGGCTTCAGATATTACCACTACAACGTCCTCATGGATGGGCTTCTGATGTATCAGACTTAATGTATCAGATTTTTTTTTTATGGTGGTTGGCCTGTGGTTCTTCGTGTTAAGTTCTACCTGGCCATGTACCAAAGGAACATCAACACCATATGTTAATACGTCATAAAAATACTCTTGTGAAAAATAAAAACAGAAAACATGCTCTTCATATATGGATTAAGATCTCATATTTTGGTCTGGGGTGGCACAGTGGCTAGCACTGTCACCTAACAACTCTTGAGATCAGGGCTTGAGTCCCCCCCCCCAGGTCTGTGTTTTTGTAGTTTACATGTTCTTCCTGCGTCATCTTGATTCTCTCTGGTTGGTTCTTCCCCACATCCTAAGGTCAACTGGGGTTGCCACATAGCTACAAATGGTGTGTGGGTGTGTGTGTCCTGCGTTGGGTTGGTGTCCCATCTCGGGTTATTCCTAGGCTCTGGGTTAGGCTTCAGTCTTCCAAGACCCTGCATGGGACTCCTCATGCTTTGACAACTTTATGTCTTTTAGGATATATACCCTGGGTACCAACTTTGCACTGAATTTTGGCTGTAAGTGTTTAGAATGGAGTCAGACAATACTTTTCAAATAGTATCACAGTTGGATTGAGATCTGGCCCAGTGAAAGACTGTTGTTTGCAGCACATTCACCATCACAGGGTTAGGCTTAGGGTTAGGGAACATGCTCCTGAGGTTCAGGTTTTTACTCACACTGCGACAGGCTCACTGATTGTACTTCCCTATATTTTGCGCCATGAATTCTTTTATTTATTCTAACAAGATGCCCAATTCAAAAGCAACCGTACAGCATACTGTTACCACCACCAGGTTTCACTGGGTGCCATTTTTTAAGTTTTTTTATGCCAAGGTTATATTTGCGCTATACAAATCACTCTGACTAAAAAGCTGTATCTTGGTCTCATTTCACCACAAAATAATCTTCCATACTGCACCTAGGTCATACTTTTATTTGCTTGATTCCTTTTCCATGATGGTTTCTGCCATTCAATATGCATTGATATGCAGAGCTCTTGATAAAGTTGACTTAGGTAATGAATTCTGTGGCTCCTTCAGAGTGAGTCAGCACTGGCCTCCAATACCAGGATAATGTATAGTGCTTAGAGACAATGTAATGTTGTGAAAATCGGTTATACGAGTATATTTTAACTGAATGGAATTGAAATTCATTTTGTTCGGTAGGGAGTGATAAATTTTCCAGGGCAATCCAGGCTTGTAACTAATAAAGAAGGAGAAGGGAGTGGGCTATGCAGAAAATAGCCAGATTTTGGAAGAGGTAACAGGTTATGGGATGCAGGTTTAAGGAGCAAATGGCAATATAGCGGAACATTAGAGGACAAGAATGAAATGTTATGACAGCAACAGTGAGAAATCCATCCATTTTCTGTAACCACTGGTCCCAATCACGGTCACTGGAGCCTATTCTGAAATCTACAGGCACAAGACAAGGAACAACCCAGAATGAGGTGCCAACCCATCACAATTTTGGACTGTGGGGGGGGGGGGGGGAAACCAGAGTACCCAGAAAAACCCCTCAACAACCAATGGAAGAGTTGCAAACTCCATATACCAACCCATGGCAGAAATTCAAACCCTGGTCCCAGCAGAATGCTGTGACAGTGCTAACCACTGCACCACCATGCTGCCTAGTAAGAAATCTAGAAACAATATACTAAATGTAGGCCTAATTGTGTAATGTAAAAATGTAATCATTATTATGGTCAACAAACCAAATGTGATTTATGTGATATAATTATGTATGTAACAGCGCTATAAATAACTGTCCTATCTCATTAAAAGCAAGAGTAGATGAGGCTGAACCTGTCAGAAGGAAGAGTTCAACCTCAAACTTCAAGGTCCATAACAGAGACAGCAACAGCTGAGGAGGACAGAGACAAAGAGACTCAGGCAGGATGCACAGAAGATTCCTGCAAGCTGTGATTATGTCTCCTACACCCAGTCCAAAGACCATGATATATCATCATGTCATGCTGTAATCTCTTGACTGATGCATACCATGTCTTCATCCTGGCCTACAAGCTTCTAATGACCTTATCCATTACTCATGTAGACTGTGGGAGAAGCATCTCCACACTCAGGTTTGTTAAAAACTGACTTTAGAGGACTTTCACCCAGGAGCAGTTTTGGACAACGTCAACAAAGGTACTCTGACATCCTCAGAGACTGATAGGGTATATAACAGTTGCAGAGACAAGTGATTTGATTTTCTATTAGTTTCTCTGTGGGGTGGCATGGTGGTGCAGTGGTTAGCACTGTTGCCTCATACCTTTGGGACCCGGGTTCGAGTCTCCACCTGGGTCGCATGTGTGTGGAGTTTGCATGTCGTCGTGGGGTTTCCTCCGGGTACTCCAGTTTCCCCCCACAGTCCAAAGACATGTTGAGGCTAACTGGAGTTACTAAATTGCCCATAGGAGTGCATGTGTGAGTGACTGGTGTGTGAGTGTGCCCTGCTATGGGCTGGCCCCCCATCCTGGGTTGTTCCCTGCCTCGTGCCCATTGCTTCCAGGATAGGCTCCGGACCCCCCGCGACCCAGTAAGATAAGCAGTTTGGAAAATGGATGGATGGATGGTTTTTCTGTAGCTTCTCTGTTCACTAAGTTTTGAGGGACAACGTTCTCCAGCCAGGGTGTGGATGCTTTGACTCATTTGTCTCTGACAACGCCCCCTAGGACATCCAAACACCCAGATACCATTTTGTTCCCTTTTTATTCCTAGTTTATGCAGTTGATCCACGTTATCTCTAACTCCTTTGGAATACTCTTTGTGCCACGTTCCAGACACTATGGAATGGCTTTAACTTCCCATCTATTTTTTCTGAAGTAGCCTTTGGTAAGAGAGATGACTTACAATAAATGTGGCAGCTACTCAGAGTGATGTAATCTGACACCCCTACAGCTTAAGAACAAATCCAGACCAGATCTTTAAAGTTGCATGGATGTTATCTTATGAGATCCTCACTTTGTTACATGGGAAATAGATGTTCTATCTTTAAAAGGATACTTTGTCCAATAGGTTTCTGAGGTATGTTCTACCCTTGTCTACCTATGGTATTCATTGGATTTCCTTTTTGGGATCATAGGGATGCCATTACAGTATTATGCTACTAATCAACAGGATTTGATTATATGGGAGTAGGGGATGCTGGAGCATACCCTGGATGGGATGCCATAATTGGGGTATAGTTGACCTAGGTCATAAACAAGCATGCACAATGAGGAGGAAAATATACAACTACAGTCACTACTAAACGTTTAACCACAGCAACTATTTTATTAACATGAACAAGCTGAATGGTAATTGTGATATGAAGTGGAGTATGAATGTATGTTAATGTAAATATGGCCAATTTAAGAATGTTAGCATTGCAAACTACATTGACAGGAATGCATTCAATTAATTGTGATTGTGCAGTTTTATTAAATTCCTTCCTTTCCAATATTCTAATTCTTAATATTGTTAATTGCATATGTTAGTGCATATTGAAATTAATATTTTGTGGTTATGTGAAAATTTTAATATGAAATCTGTTTAACTTATATCATTAAAAGTCTCATATCCTAGTAGAAACCTGCGCTACATTTCATAGCTTTATTTTAGTGAACCATGATTTGAGAACATTGTGCATTGAGCCGTTTATACAGGAAATTTCTTGAGGCAGTTCCTGTTAAATGCTTTTTCCCAGGAGCACCGTTTATCATTGGGGATTTAAACCAGCAGCCCAATAATCAGCAAATTTCATTATCAAGTAGATCATGCTAAAAATACTAGCAATGTACTATTAGCATGCGGTAACAGGAAAAAAAGCCATAATCTTTGCATTGTCCCATTGGAAGGAGGAGCCAGCTCAAGCATTAAGCGGAAGGTGCATTACGAAACTAACTGGCCAGTCTGATTGATTGAAGGCAGGCAAAACTAGCACTTGCACAATATCGATTGTTACCAGGGATAAAAACTCAAAACATATAAAATGGCTTCTAGAACACATTAAATGCACATCTTTTTCCAATACTCTGTACAATTGGAAATGGTTAATACTTACTGATGAAACCATTCTGGCACGTAGTAAATACATGCGTCACATATTTCATAGAAGCTGTACTTGTGTTGGATACGCCCGTAGCTTCCAGGATAGGCTCCAGACCCCTCGTGACCCTCAATTGGACAGTCGGGTTCAGAAAATGGGTGCATGGATGTATTTGTGCTAAACCTTGGAGTTTCCAATGACAATAACAGAGCAGCCATAAATGATGAGAGGAGTGCCCGAGTTACTATGTGTACTAAAACAGTAACTGATATTTTCTTGCTCCACATAATGCTCATTATTTTCTACCTACATTTGGATGCAACTCATATTATTAGAATGTAAGAAAATGTGTCACTATGTCTTAATGGTTAAACGCTACGTGCAGCCTGAACAGCTGCAGGCAGCGAGCAGACATCATCTCCCGGACTGACACAGAAAGATAAAAGGCACGCAAATAATGTCTGTCCTTATCTTACCATTCACTGTCAGTATGATCCGTCTTCCTTTAAAACAGAGAGTGATACTTCCATGCATTCACCCTTGTCTAGACAGAGCTGGCCTTCCACTTATAAGTGCTGATAACAGATAACCCATTCCAAGAAGGTTACCTCAGAGGAGACTGAAGTTCATTTCTATCGACTGTCAATGTTTAAGAAGATAATTGAAAAATACTTGTGGTTCCCATTAGCAGTAATAATCTCTGGCCTGACTGCAGGCTGGACCAGGAGAGTGAACAGGGAGTGAGGAATGGTCCGGGGCTGTGTTTTAGTAATTTTTTATTGATAACATCATAATACATTTCCTTAAGTTAGAGAATACAGTGATCACATTGGACAACAGAGCAGTCATCAGAGGACTCAGTGAAATATAGGATATAATGCTCACTAGGAACCTTCAACTGACAGGAACAGAAACACGAAGGTTCAAGTTGAGAGAAAGACTATATACGATTAAAAAAGGGGAAAGTATGACAGAAACATCACAAAGGGTTAAGCTCAGGGCCGTCATGGCAGGTGGGGCTCACTGCGAAAAGGGCCACGGCACCCAAATCTATACACCTCATCTGGAGAACCACCTTTACTTATTGTCGGTAGCGCCGCACAAACGGTCTATTCTATCATCACAGTGCCTAAGCAGACACCGGTGTCACCAAAAAGCCGCTACTGCAACCACAAAGATTCATCTCAGAGACACTAAACCAGCCATAACCAAAGGAAAAACGTAGTAAAAGTTCCTTCATCGAGCTGCATGCTTTAATATTAGAAATAAAGTTTTATAATATCCCTTTAAGAGAACCCAAACAACAAAATCATACTGTTACTTCCATGCTTAAATACTGTGATTTTCATAAGCTAGAAAACAATATACTTAACCATAAACAGATTATTCAATAAAAAATGAGAAATTAAGTCTTAATCTTTCCAAGTGCTGATAATTTAGTTCAATATTATGAGAAACTGCTATCTGGTAGATTGCTTTTGCGGCCAACACTTAGGGGGTGTTCTTGCCAAATGTGATGCGCACAGATTGGAGGGGGCTGAAATCATAGCCATCCATTCTCTAATGTGTCTGTCTGTCTGTCTGTCTGCCTGCCTGCCTGTCTAACCCACGCGGTGCCACCCTGTCTGCCAGGACAACGATGAGGCCTGTACAAAAGCATGCTGTACAATTGTTATTACACCGTCATCGTTGCATTCTTCATCGTCATCACCACCATCAACATCATCGTCGTTGTCATTTTGAGAACAAAATAGTCTTATGCATTTACAAAGAAAATAGTTAAAGATTAAGTTTACCAGCATTCAGTAAAAAAAAAACAAACAAATCCAGCGTCCCACCGAATGTCATGCAGAGAAACGGCATCCAATTAAACAAGTTAACCGTAATTTTGTATTTAATAGTTTTTTTTTTCCATGATTAACACACTGAAAGCAACATAAAACAGGACAGTTAACATGCTGCGGTCACCCCGGTTTGGAAGGCGTCACATGTTCAAGTTGCTTTTTCTCTTTACTGAGTGAACACATCCAGATCAAGTGGGCGGGGCGGGTTTAAACCATGTGACATCACATCCCAGTGGAAAATGGGAGAGAGACTGGGAACAAAGGTCCGAACACAAAGCCCCTCCCTCATGTTCACATGCCGCTTCTTGAGTGGGGGCAGGTCTCCTGACACTGTCCCAGCCTCCTATCTGTATGCAGGCCACCAAAAAACAACCAAAAAAAAAAACAACAGAACAACAATCAGGCAGCTAGAGCAGGAGCAGACGACGACACGCTGGCTGTACAGTAAAACACAGAGGTAGAGCAGATGAGTTCAGCTAAATAAATAAGAGTATAACACTGGCAAAGGGCCAAGCAGCACTCTCTGCAGGCTCCAGCTCACAGCCCCCACTGTGCCATCCCCCCATGCTGATACACGCAGCCTAATTCATTGACAGCCTCCGTTCTGCTACATATATGTGCGAGGAGCGTGCAGAAGTGTGCGGAGGTGCTTCTGGGGGCCAGCAGTGGCACTGGCACGAGGAGCTGGGGGAGGACGGACGCAAGACATTGATCCAAAAGCAGGGTAAGCTCAGGGAGGGCCTTTTCCAGCCTGGTGCATGCTACACTGGGCGTGACCTCTGACCCTGAGCTTTACACACCCACTCTGCAGGCTTATTCCCAAGTACTCAGGGGGGCGCTGTAGTGCCTGAACGCTGGACAGCTGCCTGCACCAGCCGCCATCCTTTCGCCACGTCTGGCCCGGGAACAACAGCATTCACAACAAAAGAAGCGACGCCAACAGCGAGGACTCCGTGAACGTGACTCAGAGCGAGCGAGGGCAGATTTCACAGATATCTACAGAGACCCCCCTCCCTCCCGCATTAACTGAGACACTAGCCAGCGGAAAGGCTCCCTCTAATGCTAAGGCTCTTTAACTGCGACGCATGCAAGCCGCTGCAGGGCGCAAATCTGGCCCGGAGATGCTGCGTTTACACTCGCGGCGAGGGGATTAGCAGCCAGAGGAGCCCCGCCTCCAGATCATGTGACACGGGGGAAGGATGTACAGCAATTGGGCCAAGCGAGAGCCATCAGCAGATCGCCCACGGGGCTGCAGAGCCTCGGACCGGCTGCCTCACCCAAACACCGGGCCGCTGGAGGCTCTCCGCGGGGGACGTAAGCGTATACAAAACAGCCAAGAGGCAGCCTGTCTGTTTCAAAAGCACAATAGAAAACAGCCACTGTGATACTGAAAAAAATCATGCTTTCTCAAAAAGAGTGTGTGTGTGTGTGTGAGAGAGAGAGAGAGAGAGAGAGAGGTCACCGGGAAGTGTGGGAACCACTGGCATCAAGAGTGTGAACCGTACAAAGTACATGTGCAGCAACCAGAATGTTAATTGTAGTTATTGTAATAATAGCGATTATATTAACAATAATGATAATAAGGAGAGGATCCCCTTTAAAATGAGACGAGGGTGGCTGAGACTGTGCTGGTGCTGCAGGTGCTGTGCAGGAAGCCAGAGTCACGGGGGAGCATCGCGGAACTGCCCCCCCATCTAATGCTACCTGAAAATGCTACTGCCCTAGCGAGTGGCACCATGTAGGGGAGTGTGAGCTGCTGGCAGCAGGGCATGAGATGGGGGGCGGGGCGATGGGGGGCAGGGCGGGGCGGGGCGGGGCAGCCAGGTGGTGGTAGCTACAGGGATGTGTGCATGCGTGTGAGGACGGGTGCCCAGCGTGGGAGGCCTGGTCCCTCCTTGGCTGACGGTCTTCCTCGCTCCCTCCCCCCCAGTCGGGCACTCTCCTCCGGAGGGGCTACAGTATCGCTCCTGCAAGACAGACGGACGAGAGGGGAGCCGACCTCAGCGTAAACACTCTGCCCGTGAGCAGAGACACCTCCCCCCACACACACCCCCGTACCACACACACCCGACCCCGCACCTTCACTGGAGCGGTGCCGCCGGTGCCCCCGAGCAGTGGAAATGCACGTTCTGCCACTTGGTGTCGCGCCGGTGCCACACCCGCGTCTCCTCCGACTGGCTGCTGCGCGGGCGCCCCTGGCCGTCCACGAACTGCGTCAGGCGGATGTAAGCGATGCAGGCGGCGTCTTCGCCGATCAGGTGCACGTGTGGGTTCAGGATGGTTGTGTGGATGGGCTTGCTGTTCTTGGAGAGCACTGCGGGAGGCGAGGTGGCAGCATGGGTCAATCGCTCGCTTCACAGCATAACCCGCAACCGCGTTCCCCTCTGCTCCCGACCCAGCTGCACTTACGGTTCTCAAAGTAGAATCTGTGGAAGTCCATCCCCTCCACCAAGTTCCCCAGGGCTTCGGGTTCGAAGGAGGTCAATCCAGGGTCACAGATCTTCCTGTCATGAAGAGACACGAAGGACGTCGCATTCTGAGAGACGTCAACATGAAAAACTAGACATACAGAAGTTATTGGTTGGACAGGAAAGAACAAGATGGGATCAGGAGTGGAGTAAGCAAAGCCGGTGTGTATGTGCGTGGTTGCATCTCCCAGGCGGACCCGCAGGTGACTCACGCATATGCCTCAAAGTCCCCATTGTTGACAGCCTCGATCAGCTGCTCGGTGATCTTGATGATCTCCTGCTTGCGTGCTATGGGAGGAAGCAAATGGGGAATGGTGAGCTCCGCCAGCCGAGACACACGGGAGGTTCTGCTCAGACCCGTCTCTCCTGGTCTCCTCAAAGTACACTATGCTTGCTACACAGTCTGGCTTGTTATGCTGATACTGGGAACATGTACAGATGTGTGGCAGGATGGTGTGTAATGGAGCCTGCGAACCAGCAGCTGGTACTAAGGTTCCGGTCAGCCAGGCGCCCATGACCGGGACACACCGCCACAAGGCGCCATGCGTCTCCGGCAGCACCTCCAGGGGGGTCTGCCATCACGCAGACCCTCACTCTAATGGTCTCTCTACACCAGCCTGTTAATTAAAGCGGAATTCTGTGACTTGTCATTTCACCCAGATTTTGAATCAACCTGAAATAAGAACCAGCGGCCAACTGGCACCTAGACCTAACTCAGACTTGGCACCTGTGCCAGAGACGTCCCGGTCAGCGCTTGGGCAGACACACCCAGCAGGTTTCCACCGCACGCTAAGGCAATCGCCACTCCACCACCAGCTGTTATTAACAGAGTTATTTTTCATTTTCACCACCCAACGGTTCAACTTAACGGTTCAGCGTTAAGCCCTGTCCTCTAAAGCAGTCACACTCCTCACTCAGACCCAAACCTTGGCAAATAATAACAATAATAATTAAAAACAATCATTATTATGGCCACACATGCACAACTTTTACAAGAAAAACAGAAGATAGAAACCTACAGTAGAGACACCTGCATTAGAGAGCCAGCAAACACTGCAGAAGAGAGGCGAGCATAGCCCAGCATCTTCCTGGTGTATTGATCACGGTCGGCAGGCAGAGAGATGGCAGGGTCTGGACAACACGCTAGTGCTGCCGCCCCTACAGAGCGTGTGCGGGTGGGTGCGCGCCGGACCCCGGCGGGGACTTACCTGACACCGTGTCATTCATGGTGGCCGAGCGCACCATTCATTCCGTCTCACTCATGCTCCAGAGCAGACATGCAGCCACATACCTTCCCCTTCCTCTATTTCCTCCTCCACAGCCAATCCATTAACCTACTTAACGAGCCGCCTCGGCGTGGGGGGGGGGGGGGGGACCGTGCATTACATTCCCCATGAAAAAAAAAGTTGTACGCTTAATAGGTCATAGGAGATGAAATGGGAAAAAACTCCCCCCAACATTGCTACTCTTTCTCATGCAGCACTACTTCTCAGGGCATCCCCCCCCCACTACCCCACGGAGACTGCTGACCTCACCATGCTATTCCTGTCCTTCAGCTCAGATCAGATTTACCCCGCCCCCCGCCTGCTTAAGGGCTTGGCAGGGCCAGCAAACGGCAGAGGGGCCTGTAAGCTAATCCCTGTGCCAGACAGCAGCAATGCCAGTCTCCACATCTGTCCCCCCCGCTTCTTGTGATGGGTTCTCTGGTGCGGCAGGGATTTCCCGCCAGGGAATGTGACTGAACAATTAGTCGTGTGCAGAAAGGCCCCACTGCATGGTCATGTGCCCCGGTCTGAGCACAGCGTGCCTCTACATCAGGTATCAATGGCATATCAGTCCCTCCACTCTCCCGCTGCAGACCCCTGGGAATCAATCCACCCGTCCTAGATACACTTACGGATCAGGAATAAATCCAGCAAAGAGCTTGGTGGAATCAAAACCATTAGCGTAAAAGCACAGGGGCATTAGAGCGTCAATTCGGCTAATGACGACTCCGCCCAGTCCTGTACATGGGGCCGACCAGCCGGGAGACCTGGAAGCTCCCAGCCTCTGGGGAACAGCTGGCGCCCTGCACCTTACGCACTAGGAGACCATACTGCCCCGGATCCTTATCCTCCTCCTGTGAACATCCAACAGCGTTTCCCCTGTGCGGGCTAGGCAGGCCAGAATGGGGCTACAGAAAGCAGGGAAGGAGAGACCACTGTCCAGCTAACCTGAAAGGGTGGCCACCAGGAAACGCCTGCTGCGGGGGAGGGTTGGCAAAGACTGCAGACGTTTGGGGGCAGAAGGACACGGGATGAAGGAGTGAAAGAGTCAGAGAGAGATACATGTGCCATACAAACATCCCTACGGGGACAGAGCAGGGAGCCATGAAAGCAAAGTTAATGTGAGCGACCATCAAGGGAAGATGAGAGAGATCAAGCTGCCAGGGTATGTGTTAGGCATGGACCTCCCTGTGTGTGTGTGGGGGGAGGGGTGGCCCTCTATGTAGGCGTGAGGATGAGGGAGGGGGTATAAATAACAAGAGTCGAACACCAGTTCAATACCAGATATAGACTTCACACCTCTTCAGACGCCATTGATAATTAGTTTATGCACATTATACTGTCATAATGGGGTCCTGGTCTACGTGATGAGGATGGTTTCCTGTTTGAGATTCTGCAGGACCGTAACTGGGGAACCCTATCGTAAACCAGTGTGTCATTCTGTAGAGCTGCTGTAATACTCAGGGATGCCCCTCTGCCTATGCATCAGTGATACACTGGTCACTCAGGGTTACATCTACTAGGGCTGAAAGGCTCTCATTTCACTGATGGCCACAGGGTGGCAGAAGGGTCATAGGACTGTATGAAGATGACGACGTGCTGAGGGTTAGGGTTTCCACTGATGTGTGATGATCCCACTCCGTAAGCAGGACAGCAGGAATAGCTGATATGGATAAATTAGAAGGAAATCTTTCAAGTTATTTACCTGCACAGCCAAACTGCTGACGCTGCTTGCAGAGTCGAGGCAATTATCAAGAGCGAACTGTGGTATTTTCTAGACTTTTGTAGAGCATTAACCCTCTATGTGCTTCATCTGTACATATATTTACTGGGCATGATCCTCTGCATACGCCAGCAGGGTGAAGGGATGTTCCTGCACTTAGCATTGACAGCTACGCCCACACACAGCCGAGGCCAGGCTGAGCCCTGTGCTGATCCTGCTTCTGGCTGCACCCCATCACTGGAACAGACAAGGCTGCCATCTACAACACACACACCCACCTGCACAATGTATGACCTACCCTCCTGGACGCGCGCACACACACACACACACACACACACACACACACACACACACACACACACACAGCTGTCAGATGCTTTAAAGCACTTCCATGCTCCCCTGTTGGTGACCTTGTGTCCGGCTCCCAGCCATGGGGTGTGGGACGGAGCCGGCGTGTGCCGGCCACACTGTGACATGCATGCGCGTGCGACCCGCCGGCCGTCCCCTCCTGCCCTGCATCACCCACCTTTCATGTCTTCGTCTTCGATGGTGGTGTTGCTGCTGTCCGACGACTCCTGCAGATGGAGGATGAGGGGGAGACACAGGCGTTAACAGGGGCAGCGTCACCGCATTTTGCTGCGGACGGACAGACGGGGGAAGCCTGCCGGGGGGGGGGGGCTGGGGGACAGTACGCCCACACACAGGACCTCACCATGACGAATTACGACATCCCTCCTCCCTCGCTAACGCACCACTGGCACCAATGGCACGAAGACACCCCATAAGCACTAAAGCAGCACCGGGAAGGGAAGCCCTGATCAGCTTCTCTTCAGGGGAAATTGGGCCTGGGATACGCTGCCTCTGCACCAGGGCTTCCATTCCCCTCACAGACACGGCACCACACAGAGACAGGCGGAGAAGAGGCGGCGGGTGGCCAGGCGGGAAGTGGCCCTGCAGCGGGGAGACACTCTGCCCTGTAGTTCCAACAAATTCCACCATGTGGCAGTAATGAGCTGAGCATCACACTGCACTACATTTGACCTCTGTTCTTCACTCACATTTCCATATTACATTTTTTTCCCCCTTTCTGCTTGCAACGGCTTGTGGATGCCATAAAATCTGTCAAGATTTGTTACTAGTTTCAAACATTTTTTATTTCGCTGATGTCAATAGATGTCTTTTCTATATTTGGACCAGATTTTATCCATAGGCCGAATCATCGTCAGTGTTTACTCCATGTATATATGTATATTTACCCAGGATGGGCTGATCCCAGGAGACCTGGTGAGTAACAGGCTGCCAGGCAGCAGTCACTATAGCCCTGCTCAAGGCAGTCAGACCTTCGGTGTCACGCCAGTGTCCTGAGCTCAGGACAGAAGAAGGTCACGCTGAGACAGTCAGTGCAGACCCTCGCCTCCCTGCGAAACGGGAGCGAGCTCCCTGGGACACTGCGGGACACTGCACTGAAGCTGGCGTCTCTGACAGCACATTCAGCCGGGGCATACCGGCCGGCCCTCTTCCCCAACCCCTCCACCAATCACAGACGAGCCTTGCCTGTCAGCAGGTGGGCACTCCTACCTTGTTCGCAGCTGATCGGGGTTGGGTGGGGGGGGGGGGGGGGGGGAGATGGGCAGATGGGTGGAGAAACAAAAAGACTCCACTGCAAGGTAACATCCTTTTTGCACAGAGTGTGATAAGCAGGGCCGGGGTGACGGTGAGGTCACCGCAGGGGCATGAGGGGGGGCCGAGAGCAGAGGGGGAGGGGGCCTTAAGGAGACAGAGGGAGCCCTCTGTTAAATAAACCTGCCCATGGAACCACTATACGGCCAAAAATACAGTAGAAATGGGTGTGTGTGGCAGTGCAGATGCTCTCCTGCGGTGAGTCAGGGCCTATAAGAGGCTCCGCGGGCTCATCATGGCCATGATGAGGAACCTTTCAGCAGCATTCGGTGCCGCTCATCGGCCGCTGTCAGCGGATGAAAACGGCATAGTTGTCCTCAGACGAAGTGGGTCAGTCTGCTCTCTGTTCCACAAGCCTAGTCTCCTTTACTCAGCCGGATTAACCAGTGATTTCCTTTGGTTCGTCTGTGGGCCTGATATCACATTTTCGTGAATGGACAGGATGAGAGACTTGAGAATGACCTGGAGGGTCCAGGATTACATGACCGCCCCGTGACGTTCCGACCTGGACTGGTCTTCCCAGAATGGCCAGAGAGAGTTCCTGATCCGCGGCGGGGAGGCCGCTGGCCATGGCTGTGCCACCACATGTACACTTACACAGAGGCACACGCGTAGCCACGGAAAAAAGCACCGGAACTGAGAGTCGGCAGAAGCAAGCTCTGAGCAGCGCGGACAGGCACGCATCTGTGCCGCCCAACGGGCTCTCCAGACGCGGGGGGGTGGGGGAACAGACGGGACTGCGGGGGGAGGGGGGGTGTACCTTGGTCCCATCCACTGGCTTATGGATAACAGTGGTCTGAGCTTCCTAGAGAGGGCGAGATGCAGGCGGAGTGAGGATGAGAAAGAACAGTGAAAGAGAGAGAGAGAGAGAGACAGAGAGACAGGTCACAGGTGGAAGCTGAGGGAGGGGCAGCAGGAGACGCAGGTGTCACTTTGTGGGGGAAAAAAAAACCGACAGACACAATTAGGAGCAGATAGCCAGACTGAAGTTGAGGAACCAGAGCCAGGCTCAGATATGCGGGGAGGCCTGTAGCCTCGGGCCCCTGACCCAGAACCAACCATGGACCACACCCAGCTAGACCTGCAGGTGCCCGATACAGCTCATAAGCAGGGAGCACCGCCTTCTGCCGAGCGTCGTGAGGATCTCCCAAGCAAGGGCCAGTCTGCAGCTGAACCCCAACGGCTGTCTGACGCTCCATCTACGTGCGGGACAAGGTGACCTGCCAGGATCCTTAAAGCTGAGCTAATTATCACTCATTCTGGAAGAAAATATGTCACTCCACTGCCTTCAAGGGACTGGAAATAATTACTGAACAACAGTGTTGAACTAATAGACTTTAATCTGACTGAAGCACCACATAAATGCTGTTATTGAGTAACCCACTAAATAAGTGCATTTTATTGATGCAATTAGACAGTGTGAACAACATCCAGTGTAGCCATGCCTCTTCCCAGAGCTCCTTTCCTAAGCCACTAAGTGCTCGATCGATTTTATTTAGCCATGTCCAAAACTTTGTATGCCAGGAATGCTACTTTAAAACGTAGGACCTGCCAGAAATACCGGTCAAATCTCAGTGCCTGTTCACCATTTTTGACCCTTTCTCAGCTTACAAAGCTGATGCGACCATCAGGCTGCGCTCAGAAACATCTCAGCAGGTTCCCTTTGTGTGATCTACTCTCATCTTAGCTTCCATGTGATCCTGCGGCATCACCTAACCGGTGGATACATCTCTCCTTATGCAAGGCACTCGCTCCACACTGACATCTCCAGCTGCAAGTAACATTTCTTCACAATTCTGGGTATGCGCAATTATTCTGTTTTGCGAGCCACGGACAATTAGAGGTCGATCGCCTGCAGAATGCCCCTGAAAATGACGCCCGGCTGGCTCTCGTTTGATTAAACTATAGAGGGGTGGTAAAAGCCGACCAGTCGGGCTGAGGGGGAGACCGGCAGGTGACAGGGAGAAGGACACAGCTGGTTACTAGGAGTGCAGGAGGGTTGTTTTAAGTCTCCCTCCCTTTTTTGTATTCCCAAGCTTGCATTAAAGCCGCGTTTTTCGATCTGGTCCTCGGGGATCCCCAGAGGGTCCACGTTTTTGATCCCTCCCAGCTCCCTACCAGACAGTCCACAACGTGAACTGTGTGGGGGTCCCCAAGGACCGGTTTGAGAAACACTGCTTTAAAGACCAACCCTTAAGAGACATATACGTGGATGAGTCTTTGAACTGGTGCCTGTCCCACCTGTGGTGAGCACCCAGCCCCACAAACTACACAACTCACACATGTAGTCACTCGGGCTGTCATTCAGCTGCACTCGTGTATAAAGAAAGAATCTCCTATTCCACTTACAAATCTACAAGTGTGACAAGAAGTCCTACGGGAGGCACAGCGCGGGTCTCTAGGCGCAGGCTGTTCCACCTACAACAGTAAGGAGATACCCTTGGTTGAGCCTCGGGCACTCCGATATCAGCAGGACCGACGGCTGACTGTCCAGAGTAGTGTTTCCCAACACGAGCCACAGGGACCCCCAGACAGTCGACGTTTTTACTCCCGCCCCGCTCCCGAGAACTGGGAAGGAGCAAAAATGTGGACTGTCTGGCAGAGAGCTGGGATGGAGCAAAAACGTGGACTGTCCAAGGGTCCCCGAGGGCCGGGTTGGGAAACACTGGTCTGGAGGGCTCAAGCCAGAAGCAGAGTGGGGACAAGCAGGCACAGGTGCGAGCTAGGAGAGCATTTGGGGTACAGAGCTTGCATAAACAATAGTTCAGGTAGTACGAGGACAGACACCAATCATGGTTGAAGCCTGTATCAACCAAAATACACAAAGTGCAAGGAAATGCTGAGACAAAGCAGAGAACTGAAAGATTGTACTAGGATCCCAGACCAATAAATCCAGGGTGAAAGCCCACCAGAACCGGTATATGCCTCCTCCAAATAACCTATGGCACAAGGCCATGGTGAGCCTGGAGCCCATCCCAGGAGGCACAGGGTACGAGGCAGGGGACACCCTGGATGGGATGCCAGTCCGTCACAAGGCACGTGCACACATGTATACGCACGCACACTCAGAACAGCGGATGGGATTTGAACCCACAACCCTGGAGGTGTGAAGCTACAGTGTCAACCACTGTGCCACCTTCCTCATCGTAAACTGATAAACAAATTTACATAAGTTATTCAGCATCTGGGAAACACCTCATGACCATTGCAGCATTTTAGTGACAGATTACCACTAATCACTACATTACATCACTAATGTATTCTGTCAGTGATGGCTTGCCCGGGGAGAGGGAGTGACTGCTTAATGAGGCTAACCTGCCTCTGGTGACGTTATCAGCGAATATTATGTGGCTCTTATAGAAATCCTAATTTATTATCTACATCTATCTTGTCTGCAAAAGGCTGTGGCAGCACAGAGCAATCCCCTAATTTATCTCCGCTCCCTCAGGAACTAACCCTCTCCACTGACCGGGTTTATTTGGAATTTCAGTGACTTCATAACCATGGCAACCATTACCATCGGTAACAACAGATAAAACCTAAACACTTGAGACACAGCCAAGGGCTTTGGTTCAGCACAGTGAAAAGGGTCTACAGTGACAGGCCGGTTATTCAACTGGACAGAGATAAATCCTTTAGTGAAATTAAGGATTAATTTAATTTTTGACATTGCCCCTTTCTCCCACGTAAGACCTAATATTAAACATTCCTAATTCATAGTGGAAAGTTCTCCAATAAAACATACAACCTTTTGTAAGTGATCAATTCTGCCCAAATAAAACAACGTAAACCATATCAGAAAACAACCGCACTAGGATTCAACCCAGTACTTACCAACCATCCTTAGTCTACAAAAACACACATCACAGTCCGGTACACAGACTTCCAGCAATCCTGCCACTTAAACAAATTCATTTTATTGACAAGCATTCCCTATATGGCACAAGCCACAGTAAATGGGGTGACAGCGGGGAGGAGCTGTTAGGTGGAGCTGGCTGTCATTCCAGATTAGCTGCAAGTACACAGTGTGGATATCAGACAGACAGACCCAAGAAGGGGCTTTGGGAACACAGGACTTGGGACAGACCCAGGCCCCGGAGGTGTGATGCCAAGTATAAAGAGTCCCACCCAAACACCTCCCCCACCCCCCCCCCCCCCCCACCAGCTGAGGACCTCCAGGGTGTGAGTCCTGCCTCTGAGGCACAGAGAGACACACAGAGACAGAGACAGGACCAGCATCACTTATAGGCAAGAACGAGGCAGAAGAAAAGGACGGCAGGGTGAGCGCACGCACACACGCACACACACACACATAGTCACACGGCGCAGCTCTCTGCACCTGCATGCTGGTAAGACCAGTCAAGTCTTCCTCTCCTAAAATAACTTCCTTATAATCACAAGATGGAGCGCAGAGAGCCAGTGATGATGAAGGCCAGATTAGCCATCCACAGTGAACATAAACTAACTGGCTCACTAGTCATCCAACATGCATTTATTCCTATGTACGAATGGTGCACTCACCTCACTGGTGAAGGATGTGCATGTTACAGGCTGTCTGAATGGGAATGTCTGCGAACACTGATGATGCTACTCACTCGTTTCCCATAAACCCCTAGTAAGTAACACTACCAAGCCAGGCAGTAGGACACTGGCCAGAAGCAAGTGCACTTCCACAATATCCTGGTGGGATCCCGGTCTATGTGGTCAGCATCATCTAACAGCAGACGACATTGCCAAGATGAGTGAGGACCTCAATGAGCTTGTGTCTTAGGTGAAGCATGCATACCCTATGTGAGTCCTCAGTGGCATGGCGGTGATGGGTGTTAGTGATGAAGAAGCACACTGAAAAGGTGGGGCCTCACACGGCACATGCATGCCTGGGCACGCAAAGAGCACGGGGATTGGGGGAGGGGTCACACGGAAGGGGGGGCATGACAGGTAGAGGTATAGAAGGATAAATACCAGAGCGGGAGAAGGGACGTTTCCTTTGGGGCTGGTGACCGTGCTGTTTTTCGTGCTGTTTGACTGCGGCTGCGTGGGAAACACAACACGGAGGTGCGGAGGTGAGACACCATTAGGGTAGGAGGAGGATCACAGTCGTGCACGAGTGCAGGTCACCGTGCGACACGTGGGTCAGGGGTCACCCAGGAACAGAGAATCAGAGAAAGGACACTCCAGGGTGCAGGAATTCGGGCTTAAAAACCACAAAGAAGAGAGGGGGCGAGTGCTGTGGAAGCTGGTGAAGCCCTGGGCCCTAACAAGCATTCATTCTGCTCACTCTGGCCAATAGGATAGCAGATAATCAGATGTGGGAGGGGCCATGGTTCTGACTGCCTCATCAGCCTGACAGAACACTTATTTTTAAAAACCTTTGTGCAGATGACTGATACAGAGCACACAACAGAAACAGATGTGGCACCACAAACAAAACGAGAGCATCGAGGCAGCTGTTTTCTTGCAGATGACAGAGCCTAAGCCAGTGCTGAGCACCTAAAGCCGGATTCAGGGAGGCGTTGTCCAGCCACACGACAGGTGTTGTGGTGGTTGCCTAGCAACCTACCCCACCGAGGAGCTTCATGCACCTCACAACACACACACAGACACGAGCTGCCACATTCCTCCGCAGAGCTGTTGGAGGAAGGGAGGGGATGATGGCGCAGGGGTCCACTGATCTCCTTAAGCAACACAAGGTTGGCTGACTGCATGGGTCGCTGGGGCCCGGGGACATTCCTAATGAGTACGCTGATCGTACAGTCGCAAAACAGGATCTCTGCAATCCTGAGCACTGTCCCCTCTGAGTACATCATCCTTTAAGTAGAACACTACCACCAGTCCGTCCGCGGGATTCTGCCACCGAAGCTCCTCAGCAAGAAGGGAAAGGCTGAAGGAGGTCAAAAAACCAGAGACACGCCACCCTGAATACATGTGAGTTTAGGGGTAACAGTTAGGGGTGGCTGACATGCAGACGGGCGAGCAGGGCAATTTCCAAGTTTAGAGCTAAAGACCAAACCTGGACGAAAGCAGGGCTCTTCACATCTGGCCCTCGATTTCAAATCCAGGCCTTGTTTTCAGTCCTGCCTGGTAGTCAGTTTAATAGCTACGGATTCTGATTGGCCACAGAGACACGGGTGAAGGAAGGCTGGAAAACCAGGAGTGCACCGTGCTAACCGTGAAGACACAGCGCAGAGTGAATGCTAAAAAAAAACATTCAACATCCCTTGTAATGTTACTGACATTGTTCTAACTAAGCAGAACATACATGCAAGGTAGAAGTACAGAGGCGATCAGGGCAGAGAGATTAGCTGCCATGATATAAAGAAAAATAAAAGAGATGCATGTGTGGAACTGGAAGAGCACGCCTGCTGTATACTGCGGGTTACAGGTGGATTTTTGTTCCTGCAGAGGGAGACAGAATTCCAGTGGAATGTTACAAGGAAGGTGGTGACATCACTCAATGCCGAGTACCTCCTCTTCCCTTTCACAGAACATGAGGACTCGTCCTCGAAGCACTAAAGGCATCAGGCTTGAAAGTACAGTATAGGGTGTGCAGTGTCTCACAAGCAGAGGCCCAAACACTTCACCGCAGAATGGGACGTCACAGGTAGGCTGGAGGAACACTTTCGCAGCGTAGTGTGTGCTTAAATAAGCAATACTGGGGATTCAATCATCTGGGTCTCTGGCAAAACGACAGCTCCTTTCTCCTTGTACTTGAACTTTATTTTTGGTCTTCTGCCATAATACAGGCCCCACATCAGAAGAGACTGATCTCCTCAATGACTGAACATAGCTCTGCTGGGTGTGGGGTGGAGGTCACTGTGATCACATTACGCAGAGGTGGGGAATCACGCAGGCAGCCTGCTCGGTCACATCACCTCGAACGGACGGCTTGGGCCCACGTGCTGAGAGGAACGAGAAGCTCTGAAGCAGCATTATTCCTCACCATGTAAGGCCTCTTCTCACCGCCCTTTCAGCACAGCTAAGAGGTGGAAGCTGCACGTCAAACTGGCATTTATAGTAAATGAAAACGACTCACTCAAATAATTCTGAATGAAACATAATGAAAAGCTTGATTCTGAGCCGATGGTGAGAAACAGGTCAGTGACCCCGTCCACACCAGAGGGACGAAGATGGTGCACCAGGCCGCCCCTGTCACTTCAACGAAACGACGTGTGGATTGATTTTGTAAGACCGCACTTCTGGTTATGGGCTCTTTGAGCCACCGTAATAAACACACACTGGTTATACAGTGACACCCCCACCCGTCAGGAAGGGAACAGGATGGTCTCAGTGAGATGTCACGATGCAGATCTGTCAGAATGCAGGTACGCTGCGAGCCTGTTGCTAGGCGATGGGGACGGCACGGTGGAAGTGTCTATTTCTGGCACTGAGTTTGCAGGGTTGAGAGGCACAGCTAAATCTGGAACAGGAGTCACATCCCTGGCAGCACCTCAGGCTCCCTCACTCTCTCTCCTTCTCTCTCTCTCTCTCTCTCCCTCTTTCTCTCACACACACACACACACACACACACACACACACAGCTGGAGACGGGACGGCTGAGGCCGCGGAACGCAGTGTGGCGAGGAGGGGAGAATACAGAGTTCAGGATGAGCATGGAAGATAGAGAGGACAGGCATCCAGGTGAGCATGTGCTCCTGTGGCACTGTCATTGTCACCTGATGACACAGGCCAATCAGACACAGGGAGTCTTTCTGAGAGTCCTGTTTAACAGGATGAAATCCTAACGAAAATCACGCCACTCGCCAAAATCCGAACTTGATGAGGAAAGATCCTTGTGTGTGGTGGAATTTTACATAAGCTGGCACCGGCGACTTAGACATGCCAACCGGAGAGAATCCTCTTTGGGATTTCACCATGTGGGGGCGCACCTCCAGGCAGACGCAGAGAGGCGAAGGGCCCTTCCTTTCAGCTCCTTCAGCTCCCTCAAGATGGCCGCCCCAACCAGAAGCTGATGTCATCCCTACGGCTGGGAGCTTCGAGCTGCTACATGTGTAGAGTTTCTCAAATGCAGCCTACATTCTGGCTCCGAGCTCTTGGCAAGTGGCCCAAGGGCCTAAAATGTAAGATGAGGGCCTGCAATTCACGGATGGGGGCGAAATCTGCTTATGAGGGGGCTGGGAAGGATCTTGCTTCTTCGACTAGGGAACCTCGATTGCCTGGCGGCTCGTGGACAAACCAAGGAACAACCATAGGGGCCGTTGCTGAGGAAGGGGCATTCACCTCCAAAATGGCTGCTTTCAGGGACTCCTCCATCTTGAAGGGTTCGATTTAAATCCAAACTACAGCCTATAAGCTCACACGCTGCAAAGATATCTGACATAGCAGATAGCTCATTGTTCCAGGGGATGCTGGACTGGGTTATTTCCATAAAAGTGATCATGCCAAAGGTACAAAAATGTGAGTCAGCGTAGTAGACTGTACCCAGCAGTGCAGAGGGAATGCACACACGCAGCAGGCAGATCTACGGACAGCCCTCCCAGCAGGCATGGGGCCTGGCTGTACCAGCATGAGTGTAACTGTGCACCTCCCTCTCTCGCACACGCACTCAACAAATACATAGGGTCTGTCAACGGAAGGCAAAAGCAGCCGTGTCATACGTAATGTCACGTGCTCACACCGTCACAGGCGTGGAAATCAACACACAGAAATGGCAGAAGAGCTACAAAACACAGCTATCATGAGGGAAATGGGGGGGCACTTGGTGAGCCTCACCTTGATGTCTGCTTTCTTGTTCAGCAAACTCTTGGCTGCTATAAAAGGGGAAAAAGAGGGAGAGAGATACTGAGTGTGGACAGCGGATACTGCGGTGCCCATAAAATACGAAGCATTAATCTGCAATCTGAATACTCAGCTACCGAGAGAAGCAGCCGGGGGTGGGGTTATTACAGCGGCAAGTGGCCCCCTCCCCCGAGAACGTGATGGCGACAGCAGCCCCCCCCCCCCCCCCGTTAGAGGACAGCACCGCCAGTTAGGGCAAACGAATTTCCGACAGCAGGGCGATCACATGCTGTAAAATGCATTCGCTGCAACCGATGACTGGTGTGAGTGGAGGGGAGCATGTTGGAGAACATGGCAGAAGACAGTGTCATCGAGACAGTATCGAATGACGGAGGCAATTTTAACCACACATTACAGACTAAACCCAGGTTGCGGTAAGAGAGGTAGCAGTGTGCACAGAGCAGGGCCAAGCATAGACACACACACACATACACACACAAAGCCATCTACATCTCCTTACATCACCCACAGACAGTACTCACTTCCACATTCCCTCGTGCACAGACTATATCCGTTGCTAAAGAAGACTGCACACACACTCCCACACTCCCTCATGCACACAGACACTACACTCATTCTCTAACACACACCTGGTCTTGCACAACCATACAAGCAAAAACTATCCGGCACACTTTCAAGCAAACAAAACAACCCTTCATACTATCTCGAAGCTCGTTACAGGGACACTAACATGCACCCACACACGCTTAACAAGGGCTAAAACACGTGCAAACATCAAGAGATATGGGCACACGAGACCAGGATCCCTGGGCACTGGGAAAACGAGGGGACCGACCCAAAGGGCATCACCCACTGCCACGAAGTCTCCTGGCACGGGGCAGTCTGATTGGCTGAACATGTGCGGGGTTGGGGGCTGGACACAAGACAGACAGACTATAGGACCTCGCTCCCATGGAGCCCCGCACCACGCTGCAGGATATTGGAGCGGCCGTGCAGGATGTCCAGCTCTTAACAGATTCCAATTCTCTAACTTCTTATGCAATGCATAAAATACACGTTGGCGATGGCGTGCACTTAGCGATTCACAAAAAATGAAAACAAACAAATGAATTGTCATGCCGACATGACTAGACCCCAGGATCCCCAGATAATCCGCTGACCTTGTTTCACACACATAAACATTCACTCTCACGATTAATGCACCCCAAGGAACGGAGGCGGTTTTTCTTTGCTGGCACTAGTCAAGGCGCTATGATTATCCAAGTGCCCAAGAGAGGGCGCTGTTTGTCTGCAGCACAGCCCCTGACAGTGAGTCCTTACCTTGGCACACATTACAGAAGCAAGAGGGAAGACAGAAAACGGGGGGAAAAAAAAAGATTAAGAGGAATGTGTGAGAAAAGAACACGGGCGTTCAAATCCAGCTTATTTTAAAGACACGAATCGGTCACCATCAGACGCTGGCCCTGAGAGATGCTGCAGCATGATGACTGCGGCTGATGGTACGAGCTGGAGCGGCGCCTCCAGCGCAAGTCCACAGTCCTTCCCGCTAGCCGACATTACAGCCACTCAAACAAACTACATGCAGCATATTCACACAGGCTCCCCAAGCGACGCAGGGGCCACTGCAGGTGGATGGTGCAATCATCACCCGACAGAGAGCATCAGCACAGGCACGCGATTGGTTCAGATGTTCAGCGTTTCCACCTGCGTGGCACAAATAGTACTGCTCTACCATATAAGAGTGTAAGCTTTTATTAAACAAAATAAATTAAGATCAGAAAATAAGAAACTGTCAGATTTTCTGCATATTTGCATGTATTTGGTATCAGATATTCCACCAAACCTGGATGAAAAAGGGAACCGGGGCTTATAAAGGCACTTCTGTACAGCCCACATAATTTATGAAACCACCCCCATACAGCAGCCACACGGACAGCAAGCAGATGCCTCCCGCAGTTATCGATCGCTCTCCCGCAGAGCGCGGGCGGATCTCCAGCCCTCTCCTCTATACACAACTGTTTCATCTCAAACATTCTGGGTATGAACTGCTTCCCCCAACATCTCAGTGGGGTTCAGCTTTCGCTAGATCAGTCTGAACTGTTAATTTTGCTGATCTCCGGCGATTTTGATGCAGACATGTTACAGAGCGTCGTCTTGGAGTACGACCCAGGTGCAGTTCTCATAAAAACACGATCTGACATTCTCATGTATGTTCTTTTAATGAAGGGAAATGGTCCAGGTTCCTCAAATCTCACCATCAGAGCCATCTGCCGATGTAGCTCATGTGGTGAGAGATCCAGTGGTTTTCACCAGACTTAACCGGCCAATCAGCCAAGAAGTACCACTTTTTATGGGTCCATCCATAAAACAGTGTTGGTTTCTGCATTGACACCACTGATTTCCATCAGAGGTCCTACTGATGGAAGATTAGCAGCCTTTGCAGATGCCTGACTGTTGTTCCAAAGTTTTTGGACAATTTTACACTGGTTCTCACAGGATGGCCAGTCTTGAAAAGACTGAGTTTGAAAATGTACTATCTCTAATCAGACTTTATGGCTTCAGTTGTGGTTTTACTGCAACCCCAGAACTACATACCTGCCTTTCAAACTCTATCTTTTTCTAAAGTCACTGGGGATTCAGAGCACAATGTGAATTTGACCATGCAAATATACTGAAAATCAGACGGGAAGCAAATTCATTTCCACAATACTGCATCTAACGGAGACATTTCTGCATCCTCTTGGTCACACAGAAACCCAAGACGATGAAGATGGCAACAGTGCAGGTGGGGCGACACCAGCGTAGGCTTCCACTGTCAGTGCTCTCGGCGTGAGCAAACCTTACCCAAGTGACGGGGCTAATGACAGCGCCTACAAAGGGCAATGCCACAGGGGGGGAGAGAAAGCCTGGGCGCCGGTCAGGGTCTGGGGATGCAAAGTGACACTTTGGAGTAAACAGCTGGCTGGGAGTGCGGCAATGTGGGGACAGCTTAGTGAACCATCCAGGCCTCGTTGATGTCACTCGACCCATCAAAGTGGCCCCCTGCCCGGCAATCCCGTCACCTTCCCGGACGTGAACGTCAGGCCACTCTGTGTTGTCGGATCACAGTGTCACAGCGCGAACTCGGGTGTTACCGCAGCAAACAGGGCGACTGACCTGATGGAGGGACTCGCCCGACACAAAGCTCTTGACATGCAGCACACCTGAGCCCCCCCCCCCCCCCACAGCACACCGCATGCAGCAGCCCTGGCCGCCGCCACGGCCCCAAGCGACAACCAGCAGCACCGCAGAGGGGCGCTCCACACCCATGGAGGGAGATGCACAGGAGGATAGAGACCAGCCTCAAGAACAGGCAGCCCAAGCCAGTGCTCGGGGAAGCAGAGGAAGAGGAGAGCCATAGGGCGCCAGAGAGGAGGACAGCGAGAGCGGGGGTTTGGCGGGGGGCGGCAGGCGGACGCACACAGGTTATTTTCATCTAAGCGGAGTTGGGCAGACAGTATAACATGGAGGGGGACCAGAGGGCCCGATCATGCGGACCCCGGGGCCGTGCTGTGAGGAGAACAGGACAGAGCTGTTAGTCAGAGGAGCCGCGGGGAAGGAGGTGCAGCTCCACAGGGTCATGAGATCCAGGCTCTCCTCCCGGCCGCAGAGCTACGAGGGAAAGAAGGGGGGTGTGTGGTGCGCTCCATGCCTCATGCTCCATGCGGAGGAAAGGTGGGGCGGGGGCGCGAGTGGGGGAGGGGCTACCTTGCTCCACCAGCCCCGCGGTCGTGCCGGCTGCGGCGGCCGCGGTGATGGTGGCGGGAGCCGTGGTCTGCCGGCCCACTGAGTGTCCAAAACGAATGACAGAAAACGTGAAAGAGAAAAACAAAAAGAGAGAGAGAGAATAACCAAGCATTAGTTAGGAGGGGGTGGGGGACCAGGCTGGGGCGGGAGGATTTTTACTGGTAAGAGAGGAAGATGCCCAAAGTGAGTCTCTCAGCTGCTGCAGAAACAGAAGCGGCCGGTTTAAGTGGAACGCCCCCCCCCATACCCCTAACCCTTAAAGGTAGGGCCATGCCTGACATTGCAGCACAGTACGAGGGCCGGGCCGCCCCCCCCTACACCGAGAGAGAGGATGGCAGAGACCGCCGTCGCAGGAAGGCAGGGCAAGGCACGCAGACAGTAGCTAATTAAGAAGAGAGATGAGAAGGATGATGCGATGGGGGGGAGATGGGTTAGGGCGGGGCTCTCCTGATGTGCCCCGCTACTGCTGCACACCAGCCAATAAGAGATTCTCCCACCTGTGACATCATCACCAAGGTCCTTCTTTCTGACACACACACACACACACACACACACACACACACACACCTCATGAAGGCGTCTATCACCAGCCCGGCTGCTGCGCTTCGAGGAGGAAGGTCATTAAATTCCTGGTGATCGTCTGTCTCGGGGACCCGGAGCCATGCCACAAGGCCCCTCCGACGTGGCGACTGTCCCCGCCTCTGCCCAGTCATCCCCGGATGCCAAGTTAGGGGGTCACCCCCTGGCAATAGTGATGCCACCCCCTCCCCCCCCCCCCCGACAATGCCCCCTGTAGAGCCACTCCTGCTGTCTCCTGAGCTTCTTCGACTTACCAGAGAAGTTTCGCGAAACCAGCATGGTGGTGAGGATGGCTCCCTGTGGGCAGAAAAGTGGCAGATGTCACCCTTGCAAATGGCGGAGTGATTGTTCAGAGACGCCGCTGTCCCAGCCTGCCGCCTGCCAGCAGTCTTATCGGTGCCCCCGGCTGACCTTGAGAGGTCATGGTGTAGCACAAGAGCGGATCAGCGAGCTCCGACTAACCTTGAGCTTCCTCCTGGCATTGAATTTCTTAAGGCACTCCACGGTCTCTTGTCTGTGCATCATAGAAGCCACTGTAGAGCGTTGCTGTAAGACAGGGAGAGAGACATATACGTGTGTGTGTGAGAGCCCCGGGGGCACAAGTACATGTCCATGTGAGTGAGTGGCCCTTCTGCATCTGCAGGACACTCACGCAGACCCAGGGGTGCTTCAGAGCCTCCTGGGCAGTGATCCTCTTGGCTGGGTTGATGGTCAGCATCTGGTTGATCAGGTTCTTCGCCTCAGGAGTGACCGTGTCCCACTCTGGAGAGGGGAACTGTGGGGAAGGGACGAGACACGGGGTCAACGTCAAATGCCGAGGCATGCCTATCAGGACAGACCCGAAACGTGCGGACAGAAGGATGCCTCGGAGTCTATGACGACTAACGGGTGATGGTTGCGGAAATAGTCTATAACATAAAGGGAAGATGCAAAAAGAAGGGAAGAAGATGGAAGAGGAGAGGATGACCGCCCGCCCAGGCCACACTCACGTCATAAGCTCCCGCTTTGATCTGCTGGTACAACTTGTGCTGGTCCTCATCCCAGAATGGAGGATACCCCACCAGCAGGATGTACAGGATCACACCTGGGCACACGGACAGATGGGAATGGACACGGTGCGATCATCTACTACGTCATTACACCTAGGGCCTGTTCCCAGACCCCGGGCTCCAGATGGGACTAGATAAAAGCCTGTCACGTGACCCGCGACTGACGGCAAACGGCCACGGGGGAGAAGGTGCGGCGGAGGAGGCGGCTCATGGGGGGGCCAGCGCTTCGTGTAGTTAGCGCGGGGTGCGGTTAATGCTCGGCACGGCCGGCGCTCCGTGGCCCTGAACTAGCAAGCGGGGGAGAGCGGCAATGTGGCAGGTGTCAGTGTGCGCGTGTGTGAGCGTGGTGCACCCGAGTGTGAACGCGGGCAAGCACGTTTCCCCACCACCCCTCACCACATGCCCAGATGTCCACAGGCTTGCCGTACGCCTCCTTCCTCAGCACCTCAGGGGACAGGTACCCCGGCGTTCCAGCGAAGCCTGCCACAAAGGACACACATACAGGTATCCCATCATGCACCAGGAGCCGACTGAAAAACCTTGTTAAGATTACATCACAACTTAAAGCATATGTATAAAAAAATACCCTTAAGATGCCTAAAACTGTTTTATACTGGCAGTTTGAGTCCTAGAGACTTGCAGTTCATTTTGTAGAAGTAAATTCCACTCCAGCCATGAAAGATCATAAGGATAAGTGACCTCCAACTGGCAATAACCTGGAGAAAAATAACGTGCTGGAAATGACACCAGCTTGGAAATCCACCCCAGGAAAACCAGTTGCTCCCCTACTGGTTGGCAGGTCTCTATAGTGAGGGGAAGGAAGTGGAGGGGGTTGTGGCAGCCACCTACCAAACCAGGCCTGCTGGTCCCCCTGCACCTCGATGGCCAGACCGAAGTCGGCCAGCTTCACGGCAGCATTCTTGCACTTGCTTGCCAGAAGCAGGTTTTCTGGCTGAGGAAGAGAAGTGGGGGGGGGGCATCAGATGTCAGGCACCCCATAGCCAAGCTGGGCATGTGAAGGCACACGGTGCCACCCACACACACACCCACACACACCGCCCTCCGAGTACATCGGCCACATGGAAGGCTTGCCCTATAGTCCAATACTGAGGCTCCGCACATGATCTTCGCTGAGCCAGACAACATGAGCCGTCTCCGTTCTGTAAAGCCTGAGGCTCCTCGCTCTCCCATCGCACTCTGCTGTCACACCTGCCGCCAACTGACCAGCACTGCCCACGGAGCGGAGCACATAGATCTGACAGAACGTGTGCTGGTCTCCATCCCTGTGGAGCCGGTATGGCTGCCACCTGCAGGGCGAATGACCTATCAGCAGAAGGCCGGTGCGACCCGGCAGGAAATGGGCTTACAGAAATGATTCAGCGCCTCATGGCATTTCCACAGGCTGCAGATCGACGCTGCTCGACTCGTGCTGTGAAATCGTGCCGGGAAGATGCTCCGTGCTTCTCTCACGGAGACGGCAGCACAGAGGTTAGCGGAGTCCATCTTGTTCCGCCCTGTCTGCCAGGCCCGATGATTCGCGCAGGCCTTGCAGCCTGTGAACACCCCCAGCTGCCATCCCAGCTCCGTCCGTTCTCAGCATATCCATCTTCAGCGCATGGTTCCCCGAAAGGCATGACGGTCCCAGGGCACCGCCGGGTGCCATCGTGCTTGTGTGCTCCAGTCGTGCCCCACTGCGAGTCCGTGACTTTGGAGCAGAGATAGAGAGCCACAGGTTCGACGTGTCTTTCAGACGCTCCACGTCAATACATCTCAGGGTCACAAAGGCTGCATAACAGACACAGGAGGTGTCCAAAGATGCTACGCTCGCAGTCTCTTTCCTGAACCTCCTTGAAGTTTAACCAGCTAGAATCACACCCTCTGTCCCAGCTGTGGTGGGGTTGATGTGGACCACCTCACATGAGATTCCTCTGGGACATTCAGCACTCTGCTTGCTTGGGCAATACAGTCCATTGACGTGAGCTTGCCTTAAAACAATTGAATGACCTGGTTCATAAGTGTTTTTAAGGACAGCAATGAGGAAACTGGTTCTGATACCAGCCCCTCCACAGAACCAGATCCGCCACAGGTGCGAAGGTGACCGACTTCTCATGTCGCTCAGTGACACGGCCATCCTGCAGGCTGATTAATTTCTTCAGACCTCGAATGCCACTTTTTAGCTTTGGCCATTGTGGAATAATGGCCATAAACAGAAGCCTTGGCTTGATATTCGAACAGAAGACATCTGTTAATTGCGAAGTGTACCTCTGAGCTAGGACCCCCCCTGACAGGCCTCTCCGTACTTTAAGGGGTGGAGGTGGCAGTCAGCTGCTAATTCAGCAGAAAGGGAAACCGGAGGTGAAGCCCACAGTGATGGTATGGCATTGGGCCTGAACAGCAGAAACCAGCAGCACATCAAGCCGGCTCCCCTGCTCTAGGTCTGCTCCAGGCCTCTCTCTAGCACCCTTCTCTGGGTGGCCTTTTGCACAGTGATTGTGGGTCACGCGACACCGCAAGGATGCCATTCTTCAACTATAATCTTGCAGTCATTTCAGAAGCATCCCCAAGATGTTCATGTTAACTCATGTCCTTCATGGAGGGGCAAAGTTCTGGGTGACAGACCGCAGTATGGAACACTCCGAAACACCGCACACTCCATGCAGACCAGGGGTCTGAGGTCCTGCCGTGAGGACCAGGCTTTTGGAGACACTGGTCAGCCACATTGCTCAAAAAAAGCGCACATTTACACACACGTATTCACACAGAGATTTGCTGTCCTCCATCAGAGCATCACGCTTCAAATTACGTCTTTACACAAGAGAGTCCGACCAGACCGCAAGGCTGAGACCAAACGGTGGAGCACTGACGCATGCAGAACGAAGACATGTAGTCACACGGTGCATGCATGGCACAAGGCAACACAGCAGCCCACAAGCTTGTCGCATTGCTGCGACCAAGGCTCACTTTACCAAACAATAATATAACGATTACACACACACACACACACACACACACACACACACACACACACACACACACACACACACACACACACACACACACACACACACAGAGCTCCAAGGACAGTGATATTACCAGGCCTGCCACTCACCTTCAGGTCTCGGTGCACCACGCCCATTTGATGGCAGTGAAGCACCGCCTCCAGGATCTGCTGGATGCAATGACTGCATGCAAACACCAGGGGGCGTGTTAGTCAGAGCAGCGCTACAGTCTCGTGCACAGGCCAGAGAGGGGTGAGAGGGGCGGCTGAACACAAACTCCTGCATCTCCCCAAGTAAGTCCATTCAGACAGACAGACACACGCACCTACAAGTCACAAATACCAGCGACAGAGATCTGTGTGCCAGCACCTCAAAACTGTAGCTCCCTATAGCACCTTAACAAGGGAACGATTACTTTTGCATGACTGTAGTGAGCTGCCAAAAGGGCGGTGCTAGAGAGACCTCATGTATTCTGTTGCACAAGTGCAATCGCAGAAATGCACCCGGGGGAAACACAAGCAAGACAGGGACTTCACAAGGACTTCAGTGTCACACTGTGAGCAGTAAAAGGGTGAGGCGAGTGTAGTGAGACAGAACATACAGTCTGTAAAAATAACACGCTCCTGTTTGGGACTCCCCATACCACCAGGGTCGTTACAGCCAATCAGATTGAAGGAGGAAGTGGAAGGAGTGTGCAAGCATGTTGTGGACGGAGATGTGCAGGTAGGGAGTATCCGCTCCTTCCACAACAGGGTACAAAAGGGCTCCAAACCCAACCCCCCCTATGACAAACCTCATCGATATCATGCCAGTGGACACCCGAGCGGCCAACTCTGGGCCGGCACGCCTACGCTGACCCATCCCCCAGCTGAGCGCTGTACCGTGAAACGGGGCCAGTTTGGAGAGGCAGGGCTATGTGCCCATCAAAGGAGGGGCTTAGCATTGGGAGGGCGGGGGCAACAGGAGTGTCACATCCAATCAGCATCATTTCATGGATCAGTACTGCTTCAAACAGGGAAACATCACAGCAGTGCCATGATTGTGATGTTCAATTGGTCAGAGACACACCGACGACGATGTATATGGACTCAGAAAGGTGGGCGGGGAGGAGGGCAGGGGCTGTGGGCAAGCATGTTATGGAACGAGGAAAGACAAAGGCTTGCCCTTGTTGGCGTGGCGACAGATATAAGTGAAGGATTTGTAGCTGGCCAGTAAGGGTGTCAAGTCACCGGCATAAAACAGCGTAACCCGAAACGACTAAGCTGCCTGAGTGAGGGAGTCACAGCTAACGATAATGACATCAGGAATATAGACACACAGCTGCATGTGCAGCACAGCAAAGCTCCCAACCAGGATCAAACTCTTGCTAGGGGGAGGACGTAAAAACTACCGGCAGCCCATAATATTTACCCGTGTGAATCACAGACATTTCCCTCAGAGAGACGGAGATGAAGACAAACGGTGGGGGGTCTGCTTTATACACACACAGCATGTTTGTGCTCTGTGAGAAACTGATAGAAGTACATCACAATCCAGGCAGGATTCTGCAGGGCAGGGGCGGCCAGACTGGGCTGGACAGGGCCGGGATGGGCTTTGCCAGACTGGACTGGGCGGAGCCAGACTGGACTGGGCGGGGCAAGACTACATTGGGATGGGCAGGGCCAGACTGTGGTGGGTGGGGCTGAGAAGGGCTGGGAAAGACTGGGCTAGGCGTGGCCAGGATGAGATGGGCCAGATTGGGTTGGGTGGAGCCGAGATGGGCTGTGCCAGAATGGGCTGGGCGGTGATAGGATAGGCTGTGCCAGGATAGGCTGGGCCATACTGGACTGGGCAGGGCCAGAATGGATAGAGAGTAGTTATGTCTTTATTTAACCATCGCCATTAGAACAGGTGTGATGGTGGCCCTGTGACCATGTGGTTAAACCTGTGAATAACATCTCTGCACGTGACGCCTGCGTGACGAATCTGTGGGGAGGGCCGCTACTAAACCCCCCTTGTGGCAGAACCTGTGAAGCGGGTGGGCAGGCAGGCGGACATACCACCTCCTCGTGCCTGTTGGGACAGCCCTGTCAACATCCCCCCCCCCCACGACAGCACAGCTCAACGCGGGTCTCCCAGGGACTGCAGTCACTCATCCCCACATCCCCACTGTACATAAACATTCAGCTACATGTATGCAAAGTGCCGGCTATGATTAATCGTCTCCCAGGGGGCCGAGGGTGAAAAGGGGGGAGATTCTTACAGCCTCTTAAAGGGAAACACTGCACAAGGCCTGAAGAATCACCGTCAGAAAGGCAGGGCTGACAAAAACAAGGAGGATTAGATCAGCTAGCTGCCATTATGCAGAAATATGCAGGTGTGTGTATTTAAATATAACAGCCAAAGGCAGAGCAAAGGATAAGTGCTGTTATCTGCTACCAGGGTAACAGGCGAGCTGGAAGGGGGGGGCGCAGGGGGGTCAGTAATACATTACAGGGGGGCGGTCAGTCCAGCAGGGGCTGCTCGAGGTGCCACAGACAGACGACACTACAGACAAATGCAGAGACAGGCACTGACAGGCAGACGGACAGGCTGGGACGAGCACGAACGGACAGGGTGGACACAGGCGGGGGGGCGGGGGCCAGGCCGAGAGCATTCACACTACACATACTGACCTTCAGGTCTCTGTGAACTATGTCATGTTGGTGAATGTAACTGACACTGTCTAGAATCTGATGGATACAGTGACTGTGAAGACAAAACGGAGAGTTTGGGGTGGTGAGAGAGCGGGACGGGGGCGGCAGGGGGCGGGTAGTGAGGAGGGACAAGAAACGGCGGAGGGCGGCGGGAAGCCGTGGGAGGCAAATGATGGGTCAAGTAGTAGACAGGAAGGCGGAAGATGGGAGGGATGGGAGAGGAACAAAATTGGGCATTAAAGCCATGGGGCATTAAAGTGGGGCTTATGGGAAAGATGGGAGGGGGTGAGAGATGGGAAGAGTGAACAGTATGAGAAGACAAAGGCGTTAACATAATGAGACCCTGACATCAACCCACCCACGACGGGACAGAACAGTCAGCCGCAATTCCTCAGGCAGAGTAGGGAGGGGACAGAGAGAAAGAGGGAGAGAGAGAGAGAAAGGGAGGCGGAGGGGAGTGAACAGAGGGAGGTAGGAGGTTGAGGGGGGGAGGTGTTGTTGACGATCAGCTTTCTCCGTAAATTGCAGCGCCCGTCTGTCCAAACCGCTGCATTGTATCTCAGCCGCCCAGGGCCTCGCTACAGGCGATGGCTGGGCTGCCTGGGGGCTCAGAGCAGTCAGCACCACCCTGGCCAGGACCCACAGACGCGGGGATCGGCCTGGAGCTTCAGAAGCCGTGAAGCCAGGAAGCCCGTGACTAAGTGCCGCTGTATGCCCCTCCCCCAGCGCTGTGGAGGTGCAAAAGCAGGCTTCTGTGGGGGGCCTGGCCACAGAACCTGCCCACTTTCTGCTGCAGCTTGTTTCGGGGCAGGGCGGCACACTGGGGGTGGCAGTGACCCCCAGCACCCCTCCACGCCAGGCATAGAACAGGCCGTCCTACTGATCATCTAGGCTAATTAAAGCCCCACTTTAGCTGGGGGTCTCCCTAGGTCCCCCAGGCGAGCCTGTCCTGAATGTGGAGTGCCTGGGGAGGGGTGTGCCTGGGGAGGGGCCCGGGCGGTTCAGGTGTGTGTGCGTGTGTGTGTGTGTTTACAGAGTGAGGGGTTTACCGAGCAATAGAAATAAATAACAAAAAGCCAGGAAAGTTGTTAAAGAAAATGACACAGTGACACAGAGGGCCAGAAAAGGAGAGAGAAGGAGGTGGGAAGGAGGGAGTGGAAAGGAAGGGGAAAAAAGAGGGTAGGGAGGAGAGGAGAACAGAGGAGAGGAGGGGAGAGGTGAGAAAGGGGGAGGATGAGAGGAAAATAGGGGAGGAGGGGAGTTGAGGGGAGAGAGGAGAGCAAAGGAGGGGGAAGAGAAGGAGGGAGAGGAGAGGAAAGGAGGGAAGGGGAGAGAGCCGGCAGCATGTGGCTGGAGGAAGGTGTGAGAGCACAGCACCATCACACATCTGATCTGGATTTACAGACAACGGGCTGGCAAAGAGACCAGCACATGGGAGGGTGTCAGTGATGCTCTCTGGGTTTGTTCTTCTTCGGGTCGTTACTGACAGCACTGGCTAGACAAGAAGTGAGGACAGGGGCTGACAAGGAAAAAAGAGAGGGGGGAGAGAGAGAGAAGGAGAGGAGGAGGTAGGGAGAGCAGAGAGGCGTTGCTTGGGGGTGGGGGGGACCTCTCATACCTGGCATCCGCCTCGCTGTAGTACTCTCTGGCCACAATGTCCTCAAACAGCTCCCCTCCTGTCACCCTGCAGACACATCACAGAGCTGGCTAGTGAGTGATCCTCCTGCACCGCAGTGTCCAGCCAGATGGTGGCGTAGTGCTTAAGGAAGCAGACTCAAACTCTGAAGTATCTGGCCCGTTTGTCAGGAAAGGCTCTGCTGTGCAAAGGTACCGCAGATGAACTGATCAAGAAAAACACCAAGCTGAAGCAGGGTAAAAGAAAAAGGAAGCAGAGGGTCAGCGCCGAAATGTGTCAGCAAACAGGCTGAGTGTGCATTACAAACCAGCTCGCGTCGGCGATGTGTGTGTCGCTCCTCCCCGTGTGCATGAGCACAGGCGTGTGTGCATGCACACACCCACATGGGATAAAGCCCGTCCAACCAAGGAGGGCGGGGAAAGCCCCCTTGCAGGATTCCCGTTCAGCGGATGGTCTTGTTGCCATGGAAGCGAACATACCCATAAAGCCCAGAGGAAATAAAAAGAGGAGGAAGGTGGATGAAAAAGATTAAGGGGTAGAGGAGCAAGGCAGTGCAGCGGTATAAAGGAAAATGAGAAGAGGTGGACGGCCAGCAGAAGCAAAGGAGAGGGAAGGTGAGCGTTACGCGGCCAGGGACTGGAACACACACTGCGCACTACTTACAGGTCAAAGATGAGGTAGTGGAAGCCTTCTTCTGATATGCTGTCATGGAGACGAACTGGAGGAGGGAAGGGGAGATGGTGTCACTCATGGGCACGCTTTGAGGGGCAGAGTGTCCGGCCTAGAGGACCGCGGTGAGCATAGGCTCTTTGGGCCTAACGGTGGAACCTCCCTCCCTGATCTCAGCTGATCTGGCTGCCCCACTCCTGTTAGCTGTATTCCCCTGCTGGAGTCGAGCGCCCCACTGACACTCACCGATGTTGGGATGCTTCAGCAGCCGGCAAATACGAGCCTCACGCTCCAGCTTCTGGTGATCTGTGGAAAAAACGGAAGCATGATGCCGTCCTGTGAGCCTCAGAAATGCAGCCTGCCTGGTCATACACACCTGTGATGTTTCACATTGGAAGCTGTTCAGGGCAGTAATATAATTAGGGACTAAAGCGGGCTGATCAGCAGAGGCGGAGCCTCAGGGGCTCAACTTTCTTTGCCAGAATGTGCAGATAAGCAAAGATATTCGTGCAAACATGTTAATCCTAACAGACAGACAGGCTGAAGCACTGAGGTAGAGGCCGCACTGGGGCCGACTCCGACATGCCAGCTCCTTCACAGGGACTGGCAGCACTGGGCTAGGATTCAGCAGCCACACCAGCAGCTGGTAAGCTGTGCTTCACTCTGATGGTCACATGATCAGAGAAACTGATAGCACTATGCTTCCAGTACGGCAGCTTTCTCTGTGAAAAAACATTTCGGGGAGCATGACATGCTTATGACCATCCGGAGGCATTGTGGAATAATGTACTGTAAAATGCCCTTACATGTGGTTACAGAAAAGTAATAACAGGTTTAATGCATTATTAATGGTGTGTATTTATTTATATTACCAAAACAATAAAAAGGACCTTACAGGCAACAAAATAAACTGATGATGCAACTGTATATTATTATGGGTATCAGGAATCACAATCATGACTTCAGCATGAACTGCTTAGAGCAGTGTTTCCCAATCCAGTCCTCTGGGACTCACAGACAGTCAACATTACCGGGAGCTGGGAGGGAGCAAAAATGTGGACTGTCTGGCAGGGAGCTGGGAGGGAGCAAAAATGTGGACTGTCTGGCAGGGAGCTGGGAGGGAGCAAAAATGTGGACTGTCTGGCAGGGAGCTGGGAGGGAGCAAAAATGTGGACTGTCTGGCAGGGAGCTGGGAGGGAGCAAAATCACCGATGAGACCCCGAAGACTGATGAAATATTGCCTTAGAGTATAAAGGTTTGTCGTTAGGGTTGCAAAAACGTTTATATATGATACAGTTTGTATAAATGACCCAAAATTTCCAGTTAATTCCTATTAATTCCCATATATTGCCATTAAGTTTCCAATGTGGAATATTTCCAAAGTTCCCCAGCTTAACTTCCCATGGAATGTAAAGTTTCCAGAAATTTTCTGCCCCTTTGCAACCCAGCTATGAGGTCGGCATATATAGTTATGATGTCAGCACACACTGTTTAAAAGTATCACGGTTCACAGTTATGACATTGCTTTGCATATCATGGCTCCTACTCCTCGCACGGCTGCAGTTTTGTTAAGAGTCACTGTTGCCTGAAGGGAAGTTGTGTCACATATAATTAATAATTTAAAATGAAAAAGATCACAGAAACTTTGAATGACAAACAGGCAAGGACCCTGATTGTCGACGCCCAGGGGCACATGCTGCGGTCGAGCTTCAAGGTTGGGATGTTACGTGCATCTGGCAATGAGGCCCTAAGATGGCACGCTTATAAACACAGTACCCGGAGGCAGCCTCACTGCTGTCTGTCCTACCAGTGTGGCTGTGAAAGGCAGCCAGGGTGCACTGTGCACCAACCGCCACATTTCTGCATGCGGAGACTCACTTATGACAAATGCAGGCCCAAGAGCGTCTCGCCGTCCCCACGGCACCCCACTTAACGCCTTGCCCTGTACCGAAAGCTCCCCCATTTCTCCACCCTCACATCTCAGGCAGCTCCTGAGCTCATAAACGGCAGAGCGCCAAACTGAGCATTGGCAGCTGGGCCTCGATAATTATCACCGACAGCCCCCGTCGGTTAGGGAAGCAGATGAGCACCGGAGCCACCACTTCTGCCCGAGTCCTGGCCTTGTGTAAGGAGCCCCTGCCCAGCCCAATTCGGCAAACAAATAGTTTTAGTAAACAAGTGTGACACATACTTCATCTCGACAGCCATCTTAAGAAAGGAGCGCACGAACCAGAGGCCTCGCCCACATCGCTCTGCAAGCCCTGGACGCCAAGCCTTTCCTCTAATCTGGGATGGCTAATTCAGAGAAGCCGCTAATCTCGTTAAACCAGTCTTGCGTGGTGCGATAACCACTTAACGGCTCCTTATTACAGTAGAATGGCAGCCCGCAAGCTCACAGCTAATCTTCATCCCGTCGACATTTCTCAAGATCACACAAGCCACTTCCCCCAGAATCACAGACATGGGACCAAAAAAAACAAAAAAACCGATTGCATAATGAGACGTCCTCCTGTCGTTTCGGCGGGCACTTGCCTGCCGTGCTTACCTCTTGCGGAGAGCTTTTTCGTGTTGATTATTTTGGCAGCGTATTCTTGGCCCACGCACAGCTTGACACATCGGCGCACGACTGAAAACGCCCCCCTGGGAGAAGCGGGAAGAAGGGAGGGCACAGTTAGCAGGGGAGTCCAGCAAAATCTATCCAGCTCTTTCCAAGGCCCGTGGTCCTCAGACCAGCTGAAAACAGAAAGAGGGGTTACGCTCACCCAAAGAGTAGCACTGTGCGTTTTGCAGATACTGCTGACGCGACAAAAACACCGTAGAGGTAAAAATGAGCCCCATCTTACAGGGCCGAGAGGCACACGGGGCCTGCTTTCGGATTTCTGTGTTGTTTGGGTCACTGCCCTCTTGTTCTCCTGATACTAGTGTGTTCTCCGGCAGAAGGTTACCCCCAGCAAGTGTACACAGAGAGTCCAACCCTACAGGCAGCCCAGCGTTAATTCCCAGCTCAATTCAAACAGCATGCGGGTCACAGCACCCCAGACAACGACGAGGCCCGCCTCAAATTTCAAGTGCAATCCACAGCAGCCCAGAACCAAGGAACAAGAAGCACGTTCCGAGCAGTTTTGTTTAGGTTGAAATATTATGTCATGACATTTTTCTGCTAAGCCCGCGCATTGGCAGAACCCCACGGGACGATGGCAAAAAGACTTCGGTGTCCTTCCAAAGCACGTTAACCTTGACCTACATTTGTGAAGCGTAAAGCTTGGCTTTGTCTGTCTAACTGGCTCCCTTTTTGCTAAATCAGCTAATTCTCGAATGTATGGGACAAGCTACAAGCCTGTAAATGTACAGATGCAAACAGGCACACATATACACAGGCGTGACCTCACACACACACATATGGACACACTGGAAGTTATTTCTGTGGTGTCTACAATTTTCAGAACTTTCTTCCTAATTCACTCCCTCTATTTATTTTATTACTCGTCGCTAAGTGTTAAGGCACCATTCATTTTCTAAACTCTAAATCATTGAAGTGCTATATAGCAATATTACTCTAAAAAATAAAATTAGAATGTATGGAGACACATTTATTTCCTTGTTTGCCAGATAAGTCTTTTTCTGTTTATAGTCTTAAGGACTGAGGGTTGCCAGTTCTTAATGTCAGCTGTCCTGACAGAAATCCCCATGAGTGTGGAGAGAACATCAGGCCACGAACCATGTGAACACCATGAAATTGAACATCTTCGGCGTTGTCACAGACATTATCAGCAGTGCAAAGCCCGACGTGTCAACCGAGTCAAGACGAGTGACCTGAAATGAAAGACTGCACACGCATTGTACTATAAATATCGCTGACATTTTTATCTCTAAGCACCCCACTGAAATGTCAATTGCAGACAATGTTGGATCATTGAAAAGGTCCTCACCGGCTCTCCGTGACAAAGCGGAGGTGCTGCCAGTTAGCACATGTGAGCGATGCCTCCTGATGGCAAGGGTGGCCCTCCGGAGCCCAAAACGGAGAGGCACACCCCCGGATGCTGTCTGGTAACACTCTGCCAAAGCAGACCATGCCTGTCTATAGAGCATGTGCTGGCCCACAACTGGACAGTGCAAACAGGGCCTGTGTAGAAGTCGAGAGTGTGCGGCATCTTAACTTTAGACCAAAGTCCCGCAAAGGGCTGCTCATTTTCCTTTAGCAGCACCCACTGCGAGGCGCACATGCAGCACCCATGCACCGCTGAGGTGTTAAGCTACACCAATGACATCATGGTTCCATCAGGTGCAGAATGTACCATCTATTAAAGACAGGGGAGCTGTGGCTTGGTTCACTCAGAGGAACTGCCGTGATGCAGTAAGGGTGTCAGTAATGCCAGTTAGGCAACACGGGTAGCCGCCTCAAGCACCATCTTCTGAAGAGGCACTGACATACATTACCGTTTAAAAGTTCAGAGTCACTTAGAAATTTCCTTGCTTTTGAGGAAAAGCAAGTTTTTGTCCATTAAAATAACATCAGATCGATCAGAAATACCGTATAGACACTGTGAATGTTGGAAATGACTATCATAGCTGAAACTGACGTTTTTTAATGGGATATCTACATAGGCATACAGAGGCCTATTATCAGCAACAATTAGTCCTGTGTGCCAGTGGAATGTTGTGTTCAGTAATGCAAGTTTATCATTTTAAAAGGTTAATTGATCATTAGAAAACCCTATTGCAATTATGTTAGCACAGATAAAATGATGATTAAAAACGCAAGAAAATGGGCCTTCTTTTGGCTAGCTGAATATCTGGATCATCAGCAATTGGGAGTTCGATAACAAACAAAAAATTGTCAGAAAGAAAGAATTTGCTTCTAAAATGAGAAATGAAGGTTATTCCATGCAAGAAACTGCCAGGAAATTGAAGATCTTGTACAATACTGTGCAGTGCTGCCTTCACAGAGCAGTGCAAGCTGGCTCTAACCATAATAGAAAGAGGTGAGGGAGGACCCTGAGTGAGAGGATAAATATATTAGAGTGTGCAGATGAGAAACAGACGCCTCATAGGCAGAGGTGGAGAATTCAGGTCCAGAGCACAAAATCCAGATTTAACCAAGCAGTTGAGTACTCTGACTATGAGTCTTTATATTCAACTGGTTGGTTGAAACAAAATCTTGGTCTGGATTTGTACCCTCTGGACCTAAAATCTCTACCTCTGCTCATAGGCTGTCAACTAGCAATCGTTAAATAGTACCCAGCAAAGACCAGTCTCAACATCAACAGTGAAGAGGCAACTCCAGGATGCTGGCTTTTTAGGCAGAATTGCAAAAAGATTGGGAAAAAACTGCTATGAATAGACAAATCTGTTTGAGGTGTTGGGATCACAAAGAAGAATGTTTGTGAGACACAGATTAAATGAAAAGATGCTGGAGGAGTGCTTGGCGCCATCTATCAAGCATGGTGGAGGCAATGTGCTTTGGTGATGCCCGCCAACCCCCATGGAGCATGTAGAGTACCATGTATACTAATTCCAAGAATACCTTAATATAGAAGAGAAGGGAATCACATTCGCCATGGCGGCCCCCAAACCCTGGTCCCCCCACCAAGAATGCAGCATCCCCAGCTCCATCACCAATAGAACAAGACCTCTGACTTCCAGGCAAAGCCAGGTCACCAGCCTTACATCAGGTCTTTCAATGACTGCGCATCAACTCGCATCCCATCTGTAAGGCTGGCCCTTATACGCCTGCGTCCCACTCGTCACCAGATCTTAGGATCTCTACACTACACTACAGAAATAACTGAAACAAGTTTTTTCTCCCAACAAGGGAACTGGTAATTGTACAAATCAAGCAGCACAAACTGTGCTGTGGAACACACACACACACACACAAAACACAGACTGCACCAGATCCTCCAAACAACTAAGCAATAATAGCAACATTCAGCTACTACAGGCACTGAGGAGGCATTACTGCATTACTCACCAGCAAACACTGAAAGTGGTCTCTGTGTTCATATCAATCACTTCTATTCCACTCATTAGATAATTAAGTGGATGATTTAATAAAGTGAATGACAAGCACCAGGAACCCTGAAGTAACTACTGTCTTCATTTTTTGTAATGAAAGAGGTTTGAGATCCAAGTGGAGAGCAAATGGTTTTAATGATTCGCACTAAGGAATGACGAGCAAGCACTAGAGAGAGTCTCAAAACAGAGGCTTGGTTCACAAACCAATCCTGAGGATTGCAAATACCAAGGCCAAATCGCAATCAACAAATAAGATTATTTATTTAAAAGAAGTGTAGAAACCAGGGACAAGCAACCAGAAACCCAGCAAGCCACAAACTGAGCAGGCAGCATGCTCGGTAACACACAAAGGGCCACTTCAGGCAGGCTTCATAGATTTCCCTTAGGTTAATCAAGCAATGAGAACTCTGCGTGCCTGCGGTACTGGTGAGGTGGGGCATAGTCTGGTTGGGTGTGGCTGCAGGCCTTACATGTTCATCACAGCGTTTACCTACTTTATGATTTTCTCTCCTGGATGACAATCAGTTTCCAGTTTTGGCTTTAATAATTAAAGTGAAGGGTCATCCAATGTCTGTTTTTCCTCCGTAAGTGAAACCAATTTACAGTAATTTAACTGATGCTTATCCAAAGCCACATTACATTGAAAATGTGCTGTATCATTATCAGAAGGATTTTTGTTACTGGTGATATATTTCTGTAAATGTCCATACATGCATCCATTAATGCACTCAGCCTGGAGTACGGAGTGCGTCGCAGGAGGCACAGGTCACGTGTCAGGAGACAACCCCCGAATTTAACAGCATTTAAATGAAATGCAAATGTGTCAAGTGGATTGCGCAACGATATGGATGTTGTCAGGAATACGAAGGTCTGCGGCGCTTCTGCGTGCGAGCGCACACGGACGGTAAACCAGGGAGAGCAGCATTATCCCAGGGTATCTCCGGCAGCAGCGTTAACGTTTCAATCTGCCTGAAGACGGAGAAGCGGGCTCACACCGCATAGCGTACAGCAATCGGTGAGCCCACCCCCGCCAAACGGCCCGGAGTGGGCGGGCAGGCGGATCGCTGTAGCGGCCCCCCGCCCTCACTCGCTCACGCACGCACGCTGCCAGCCCCGCAATCCTAGCGCGCGTCGTCAGCGCGGTGTTTCATAACGGGCACCTGAGCAGGGCCAAATATTTAGTGAAAATCCTGAATTGATAAGAAGTCATTACATGCCGAGGAGATAAACAGTCAAGCGACGCTGTTTAATACCGGCTGTCGGTTATCTGGCGTAATGACCAACAGGATCGCTTCTCCATCCGACGGTACGGGGGTCGTTTTAAAAGTGACCTAAACCCACCCCGGAGCGGAGGCGGCGTCCATCGTATTAGAGACTCCCCGACTGAAACCGCCCCCCTGGGTCTGGTACCTCGCAGCTGCGGCGGAGCCGGAGGAGCCGGGAGGCATTGAGGCTCACAGTCCCTCCCGCCGATTAGGTCAGCTGCATCCCGCCCGCCCAGCAACGCGCTTCCCCTGGTTGCTGTCATTATCACCGACAGCCGAGCGTCTACGCCGCCGCTCGCCAGCCACACAGCCCCGTCACCACACGGGGTGCCCAGCGAATAACCCACAGCCTTACTTTCCGAGCTCCTCGTACAGCTGGTACTCGTCCGTAAACCGCGTACAGGTCGTGGTAGCCATGTCTTATCCCGCTGCCGAGTGACACCGCCTCCGAAACGCTTTCCTTATCGGTCGGCGACTGTCGCGCCCGTAGTGTCCTGCCCAGGAGATTCGCCGCTGGCCGGTAGCAGTTGGCCGCCGGGTCCGCAGAGCCGAGCTTCGCTGGCGAGCTGAGCCGAGTGCTGCGCGCCTCCCCGCCGCGTCTATCTGTAGTACGACGTTTGCTCACCCTGCGCTCGGGCTGCAGCCAGCCGGACGCCCCCCCGTGAAACTAAAGCCCGCCACTGCCACCGCATGACCGCTCGCCGCAACTGCACACGCCACTCTGAACATTAACTCATGAGATATATACGCACTAACAAATCATTTAGCTAAATATAATTATTGGTGCTATAACGATCAAATAGAGACTGAAATTCTAGAAAAAAAAACATATTTGATTATTATTGAGTATGGAGGCTGGATAAGTCCTCAGGGTCGTCAAGCAACCTATTCAGTTGAAGTTATGTTAATTTAAAATACAGCTTTAAATTTGAGTGCAGAGATAACTCTGAGATGTTTATTGGAAATCTAAACCAGATATTCACAAACCTCCCCCATGGTATCCAGTCATTCTGATATTTGTCTAGTTTTGCAACCCCACTTTCTGATTAAAGTAGTCAACTAACTGCAATACAGTCAACTGCATTTTCAGTCAGATGTACTGCAGATGAAAAACATGTAATCCACATGTTGGCTGGACGTTCTGAGGGAGAGGTTTGGAAACCGCCATCATATATGCAGCTGTTCATTTTATTTCTAATTCTAAAAAATTACATAAATTATCACTATTTCAACAGTGGGGGATTCAAAGAGGGCCAAAATTAGTATATACCACAATTAAAAATTCAGTTTATTGTATGCTATAAATACAAAATATACCAACGGAGTACTCTGCCAAGGATTATATAACACACTTTGTGGCATTGCTCACTATAGCCTGCATTTCATAACAGTTCTAGATTTTACACATTTCAGATTCCTGCGGCAGGCGCAGTCATGACGACACACTGAGCAGGACAAAAGTAAAAGTCTTACTGGGCAGTAATGGCAACCACATCAGCTAACTCAATTGGGATAGATGGGTCAATGATTCAAGGAAAGGGAACAGATAGAAATTCAGAAAATCTACTCTGCTCATTCAGCATAGTAGTGGAGGTATTCGCTCAGCTTGTAACAGAGGCAGATTGAGCTGCAGTACAACTCCCAGGCGTGCCATTCATTTCCAGTCACTCTCCGGATCCAATGATATCCTGCATGTATATATATTTCTTCAAGAAAACAGGTGACGCAATGCCTCAATAACAAGAAGAGAAATAAAACGTAACAATTCACAAAAACAATAGCGTAAAACCATGCAGGCATGTAGCCATATAGTAAAATAACGCTTTTGAATCCCCCCCCCACCTCAAAAAAAAAATTTGCTTTTGGTACCAATCAGGAACATAGCCAGGTAGTAAAATTACAATGTTGAACACCCCGCTAAATTTTTGTCATGTCCCCGGTCTTGTAATGGTTATGTATTATAACAATGATGTGAAACCAAAAAAGTGCAGTGGCTCAAAAAATGTCTGACAAAGTATTGTGCTAAACAGCACCACCCTTAGCTTGATTAAAGGAACTTCTGTGAAGGAAAACATTTTCTGCTTCAATGAGCTTATAGATTTTAGTGTTTTTCATATCACCTTCTGTTTTGTAGTTGATTGGAATATGATGCTTTTTTAAACCCACCCAGTGAAGCAGTGTCACTCCTAGATGTTGAGTTTTTGCTTGTTCTTGAGCCAAAGATGACTGACACAAGTCAGTCATTCAGAATGTGAGGTCAGTCACCTGCCAAACTAAACTCACCCATCCACCAATATTCTTGCTCAGTTTGTGAACAAGGCATTGATCTTACTCCAAGTAAGAGTCAAGAATTCTGTTTTTTCTTAATTATTTGTAAATACTGATTTTGTTGATTGTAGCTAATCCTGTGTATATACTGTAAATAATACATTTTTTGTTCTGATTTTTTATTTTGCAAAAGAAACACGTCAGTGCAGTCATGCAATGAAGTCTTTTGGGAAATGTGAGGATTACAGTTGCCACTCGTACTGTATATTACGGGATTGTCCCATACTAAAAATAAAATGCTATGTTCCTTTCTTAATCAATACGGAATGTGATTTGTTATATGCTCTTGAATCGCACTAGGGACCCTCCCCCTACTAATTATATGATTGTAGACCTGGAGGGATGGGATGGGGGGGGGGGGGGGGGGGTTGGCCTCCATTATTTCTTCAGACTGAAAGTGGGAACCGCAGTGAGGAATGACAGATGTATCACTCACCACAGCGACACACAGTGAGGAAAAACTGTGAGATTTCATTCTTGGGTCGAGAGCAGTTGGCATTTAGGGGACACAATGAGAGTGAAAACCCTGACAATAAATGTTGAAAAATCCATTGTTTCATTTCTCTAGTGCAGTGGTCGTCAACCAATGGATCACAACTTCCAAAACCAAGGAAGACCCCCCCCTCCCCTATTGACAAAATACACCGAGGGGGACCCCCTACGCAAAATATACCATCACGAGTCATTAGCTAGAGTATTTCCTTTGTAAAAGTATAGCTCTCACTGTAAAAAATGGTATGAGACCATGGCCCATTTGCTTAGGCCCTAGTGTCCTCCACCCCCTTACTGGTACTAGATCATGTCTTGCTTGTTATAATAATATAAACATTTACATCAACAGATAAATCACCAGGCATTACAATTGATTCTCTAAATGAAAAAAACAGGTCAGAAGAATCCTTATTTTAGTGTCTACCTCCACATCCCAAATGTAATTAAATGGGGGGGGCAGTCTAGAGTTTGCTTTAGAGAAGATTTTGTTCAGAAGTCACCACTGTAAATGACACACTGTGAATTACTTTTTCCACGGCTGCCAACCTCAAGTGTTGGCTGCAAGCTAAACCTGGGGCTGAATGTGTATGCTTACAGTGAATGAAAGACTGAGTTGGACGTGAGACGATGAAATTGACTTGGATAGGCTACAGAATGTGAGCGTGGTACCTGTCGTGACTGAAATACACCATCTATACTGGTGTAGTACATAGCCTACATGTGCAGTGACTTCCCTTATATTGCAATTGGACTTTAGGGATTAAAAATTTTCACGGTTTAAAACGATTTTAACCAAGGTTCATTAGCATTTGAATTCTTTAGCTATGTGATGAGATGTTAGGCTTACATTTTTAACAAACATGAGTAGCTAAGGTACAATGTTGAGAGACTTAGACTATAATTCGATAACAAATATTATTTCTCGCATGACTTATTTATACTTAGATTACTGCTTAGCACTATTTAGCCTAAATACTGTAATAGATCTATTTCATGCAAACAGGAAGTGCCACTGAACGAGCTGGTGAACGAATCAGAAGGAATTGTTTAGGTGAATGAAATCAAACGAACTGTGTCCCAAAAGAGTCATTTTAGCTATTACTAATATGCACCTTCACATTGACATGGGATCATCCTCCTTTGAAGAACTAAATGCTGTATTCCATTTTTTTTAACCAGTACTGGAGGTGATTTGTCCTCTATTTTCAGTTTGATACCAATGAGCCCCAAAATTGACTGTGGTTAAGTTAGCCTCATATTTGATATTCAGTTTCCCAGCTGTAATACTTTTTTAACAAAAGCAAGCTAGGCAGGTTTTACTCAAAGACTTTTGGTTTGCCTGTACTATAGTGCAAAACTTATAATTGCGGACTGGGTAGGGGGAATGGCCTCCTTGATTTCTTCAGATTGACAGTGGCAACCCTAGTGAGGACTGATCCTAGTGAGGACAAAGATGTGTGTTCAGCATCTAGCCAACAGAACTACAAAAGCAGCTACAGGGAGTTGATAGATGTGCTTTGTGACTGCAAAGATGTTCTGGCTTTTGTTGGTGTGTTGTGTACCACGTGAAAGTGTGGACCAACTTCTCAGAGGACTCTAGGGTGACATGGGGGTTTTTTAGCGACTCGCTTGGCAACAAAACAACCTGTCTTGAAAATTGTCGCTGAAAATGAGATTAACAGACACGTTGCTTTAACTTAAATTATCATATTATGTTACATCCTTATATGTAACTAATGGAAATTCTGTCTTCATGTGGCCCCTAGTTCTCGGAGGCTCAAAACGGTTGCCTACCTTGCTTAATGGTGAAGTCCGCGTTTGTGCACCTGTAACATAAACCAAAAACATTGTAAAGCTGTGTAGCCGACTCACATTTCACTGAAGTCACTCTATCAGTTTCACTTGTTTTTATATAATGATGGTATTTCAGAGAAAAGTTCAAAACTTAAACATTTTTTGTCAGCATCAGCTCACCAGGTTAACCGTCGCTCAGTTGAAGATGTGATAAGAGTCTAAACACTGGACTGAAATTGAATAATAGATACTTTATTGATCCCTGTGGGGAAATTGTCTTTATGCCTCCCCCAACTTGCACTATTTGTAGAGTAAGCTGGCTGTGAAGGACAGCCACCTGTAGCAGCTAAGCAGCTGGGGGGTTAAGGGCCTTGTTCAAGGTTGGGTTTGAACTAGTGACCTTTTGATTACAGCTGTACAGCTTTAGCCCACTAGACCACATGTGCCGTTGGGAAACATTGTACATTACAATGTAATGTACAATTTAATTTTACTATAATATTTATTGTAAAGGTTAATATATGATTAGGTTTTAAATTAAAACAGAAATTAATTTTTTTTGTCAGCAGCTTCAACTGCCAGGAATATCTGTGTGACAAACAATTAAATTAATATGAGGACGAATAAAATAAAGCAATTATCCGTTGACTATTTTTACGAAGCGCAGAATCCGACGATTTCATACGATGGGTTTAAGGATCATCGGCGAACATTGGTGCGGGAACTGGATTTGTGCGAGCAGGAGCATCCCCTGCAGCTATTGGTTGCTTAAAGCCACGCCCATTTAATTTCTTCCAATGAGATCGCACAACAATAAAGATCCGTCCACTTCAAGATGGCGATGTCCTTCGGAACGCGAAGCGTTGTCCTGGCTGTATGAGTTTTCTTTTGTTATAAACAATAATTTAGTGCATTATCTTGATTATTTCGGAATACATTTAAATTATAAAATATGTATATTTTGCGTCTATTTGACATGTTTTGAACTTAGATTGTTGTTGCTGAACGTAATGTACGAATATTTAATGTTTTTCGTGCGGGGTTTATGAATTAGTTAAATGTATTAGCTGGAAAGCTGCATCAACTAAATTTGCTGCTGTTGTTTTTCTGCAGAACTCTTTAGCTCGGATTAGCAGTGCGATCTTCAATACCCATGGGTTACGAGCCATCCATGCAACCGATACATGCTACAAGGTGCCTAAATGCCCGTTTTCTTTTCGCTTCTTAGCGATTTGTTAGCACTATCTGTGTGAATGGTGCAGTTCTTTTAATCTTATGTATTCAGAAGTATATTATGCGTTGTGGGTTTTGTCAAGACAATGGCCTTACTCTCCTGACTATTTTTATATTTTCGTAGTATGGGGTGGAAAAACATAGATACAAGGTCCGCGTAACACGAAAACCTTGCCAGTTATATAATCGTGTCTTTAATCTGCTGCTTCTGTGTCAAACTGGCGCTGAACAGCAATATACTCATTTTACCGGCGTTTCATTTGTCTGGCCACTGACTAGTGTTTTATTCAGGGTCAGTCTTCGCATCTGTGTATTTCACCGTGTTGTTCGATTTGCAGCACCATGCAGCCAGGATTCGTGTTGGTAAAGGGGACAAGCCAGTGACATACGAACAGGCCCTTCACCCTCATCACATAGCTCATCGCAAGGGCTGGCTGTCTCAGCACACCAGTAAGTGAGAGACATCATGCTGTTTGAGGAAACACATGACATAGTTTAAGCATAAAATGACTCAAAAGACCACATCATTTGTATAATGCAGGATCATTGTATAATGATCTTAATCAGCACAGGCTACAGAAAAAGGGGGAATTTGTGAGCCCTGGTCTTTGCCTTTCGGTCTCCCAAAGCTGACTTTTCCCTTTCCGAATGTTCAGGTAACTTGGAGGGAGAGACCGGCGCGGCTGAGAGGACAGTGGAGGACGTCTTTATAAGGCGCTTCATCTTTGGCACATTTCATGGCCTCCTGGCTGACGAATTGGTCCTCAAGCGCAGAGGCAATGTCATGGTGGTCTGTGCACTTCTGCTCCAGAAAGTGAGCCCTCAGAAGATCTACTTCCTTATAGGCTATACTGAGACCCTGCTGTCCTACTTCTACAAGTGCCCTGTCAAGCTGGAGGTACAGACGGTGAAGGATAGAGTGGTGTACAAGTACCTGTGAGGGCCAGGCTGGGTCTCCAACCTGTGGAGATCACCTCCTGGTGACCTGGAGTGCCCTGGATGTGTGACTATGCTGAATAAAGAGAAGGTGCTTTGGTGACAAACTACCACTGGACTCTCCTATGGGACACGTGCACAGATAATTGTAAATTATCTTCTGAGTGATCTAATAGTCTGAGCCCCCTGCAGACTCTCAAAGTGTTGAAATTCCACAATAAATATCTTGTCCAACTGATGCTGATCAGAAGGTGTGTGCTAACGGGGTCCCTGGAATCATTTTAATACACAGCTGTGGAAAAAATTGAGACCACAGCACAATTTGTTTTATTTATTTCTCAAATTATGGGTGTGTGTCTGTGAATAATATTTTATTTTGTAAACTGCAGCCTGGTTTTCCAGTCCTGCTTCTAGGAGCCTGTTATGAACTGTCCTAGCAGTGCACTTCCCACCTGCACTTAATGTTTCCCATTCCTTTGGAAGGTCACTTGATGCCATCCTCCAATTCATGAGAAACTGTTGGATAAGTTAAGTCATCTCTGGCATTAGAATGTCGCTTCAGCACTCTAACTGGCTGGTTTCTGGTCGTTCCCAGTGTCTCCTGTTTTACCTTCTTTTTGCGTTCTGCTATCAGAAATGTTCAACCTGGAAGCATCCTGCTGCTCAGTGCGTCATTCTGCCAGCAGAACCGTGATTAAACCAGGATTTCAAAATGCAGATTTGTTTAAAGAGTGGTCTCAATTTTTCCACGGCTGTATAAAATATGTGTTTGATATAAGGAGGCGCTACACCATGTAAGGGACATCCGAATGGTTGGTTTATTCCGTTGTGGACATGCAGCACAGGTGGTAAGATGATGGAACCAAGGAATCATTCTGATTTCCCATGTAGAACACAGTAGTATTTTGTAGGTGGAAATGACATCAACATTTAGTTACAAAGGACTTGTATGTTAGAAAAATAATTGGTAAAAATGCAAATATTTAATTATTGCTTTGTTCTTGCATGACTGTCCTACCTTCCACATACTGAGATTTGACAACACTGTACTGTTCCAGTGTTTCTTGTTAAATTAGACAGATTTGAAAATGAGCACTTCTTAAACCAAATATATGGGGGGTATATTTAAAGTAAGGATAAAATGCAGGGTTGTTCAACACTGGAGAGAGCTGTGTTTTCACAGCAGCAGGCGCATTGAGTTAACGTGCAGGTGGTACAGGAAGTCTGGGTAGGAAGCCCCACCGTTTGGACTCTTGTCCTCCACTAGTAAGGGCTGGATAACCTCCTCACTGACTTCTCCCTGTTTGGCCACCACCAGCTGAAGAGACACACACTCGGTGAGTTGCCAGTGGCCACCCAGATGGTCCTGGTGGGCCTCGTGTTCAGTGCTTGAGTGCGATTGGCCGTGTGACACCTCACATGGTCAGGACACTAACCTTGAGCGAATGAGGTGCGTGTGACCGCAGTGTCTGGACGAGGCTCCTCACGCTTATGGAGAGGGGCGTGTCCAGCACAGGTAGACAAGCCTAGAGGATGTACAAACAAAAACATGCTAATGCGGGTAGGAATGTGCCTCATCTTTCCTCATGATTAGAGGGACAAGCGTCATTACTATTAGTTTTAATCATTCTCGTGCAACATTAGGGTCTGGGATAAACATCAGTCCATCTAGTAGCTGATATTCTAATCTGGAACAGTAGTCAGACAAGATGGAATGACTGCACCTCCGCCCAACCCCTATTCCACCACCCTGCTGGCCTGTCCTCACCTCACCAGGGGGCAGCAGGGAGAAGGAGGTGATGTTGAAGAGCTGTCTTAAGGCCCCGGGGCTCACACAGCGGCCCACCCACAGCAGCAGCACCAGGGGCCCGTGGGCCAGGTAGAGTCCCGCCGGGTCCAGGCTGCTGGCACTGCAGCGCACGGGCTCGGCCGGTGCGAGATTGGCACAGTCCTCAGCAGGGACTGGCTACAGATAGAAGAAATGGGTCACATCGACGCAGAGTGAAGACCTCGGGTCTGGGGACGGCGCTCACCAGTTGGAGCAGCAGTGGATAAAAGTGCAGGGCCGTACTCCTGGCGTCCATGCTGACCAGACGGCTGCGCAGCTGCAGACGCTGGGGGATGGAGCTGCGCAGCCCGGGAAGCAGCACCTCACTCTTGCGCAGGCTGTTCAGGTAGACTGGGAAGGCCTTCAGGAACTGAGGCAGCACCAGCTGAACACAAGAGGGCGCCAGAGGAAGTGTAGCATGTGCTATATCATGTCTTCGTCGGTCCCCCCTGCCATCTGTACCTGACCATGTGTGACCACACTGGAGCAGCAGTGCTTCCGGTAGCAGGCCAACGCTCGGGTCACTTCCACCTGCAGTTCCTCACGTAGCTCCTGTGGGGGGCGCTCCAGAGCTCTGGCAAACACTGCGACACACACACAAAAAGATGCATCGAGGGATGCTGTCAAACGTGGTGCCGAGTAAATTTCTGGAGTTTTCGATCATGGATATTTAGCCAATGCACAGCGAAACCATGAACCCAGGTATGTGTGGGCGGGGCGTCCTTACTCTTCTTGCAGTAGAATGTTAGTAGCGTCTGAGCCTGGCAGTTACGGAAGGTGTCCAGCAGGTTGTTCGAGCAATTCACACTCATACTGTGGATCTGCGTCCTCCTCTCCCCCTTGGCGTTAGTGTATGACAGAGCAGCCTAGATGCAGCATGACAGCGCGAAGAAAAGGTCACCTGCACCACACAGGCATGTCTCAGTGGGGATTCCTGCAGACGTCGGCCTTCGCTGATACCTGTATGACCACGCCCCTCCCGTCATCCAGCGGGCCGTCGTGACTGAATTCCAGAGCTAAAGCCGTGCTCCAGTCGAGGGCAGCCATGGAGATGTGGGCGGGATCAGGGCCCGGTATGAATGCGCCGTAACAGCCAGACACACGCAGGCCTGCGGAACGGCATGCATATTTAAAGAATAATGCTTTTTTAAGGGTGGCTTAAAAAGCATGAATGGTGTATAATGTTTGCACTGAACCTTTGCTGACAAAAACTCTGAGCTGAGCTTTGTAGGCCGTATTGGTCTCCACACACCTCCTCAGGTCACGATTTAGCTGCTCCCTGTCTACCTCTGACTGAAAAGATGAATTAACAGAGGAAAAATGTAGGAGGGACTTCAATTTGATTGACACTCAATGCCACCAATTATAATCATGCCATTGGCACTGCCGCACCTGAAGGCCGTTATAAGGGAAGAATCCTCCCCCTGTGAAATGCGTGGTATGTCCTGGCCATGCACCGCCCACATCCTGCTGCAAGAACAGGAAGAGGTGCACGGAGCAGCCTTGACTGACACACTCCTTAGCCAATGAAATGCAAGCATCCGGCGGCTGGAACACGGACTGAAACGCAAAGAGAAAAATGACGGTCGGCATGGATGTCTTGCTGTGTTTTTCGGTCCATTGATAAACATGGATGGGATTCACGCGCCTTGGGTTTCGCAGAGCGTAAGAATCCCGAGGGCCCACGTGTGAGTGCCTCTTCGCTTGGCGGTGCCGCATGGAAGACCAGCAGCTTGCCGGGACACCCCAGTGCCTTAGGGGACACGCACATACGGGGACGTGTGAGGTGGGGGGGGTAATCCGCAAGTGTCTCCAGTCTGTGAGCATGGGGATGTGCGTTACCTGGAAGATCCGAAGTGCTGCACGGATTGGCAGCTCCTGGGACCCGGGGTTGTCCTCTGCTTCCATGGCGAGGCGGGGGACCTGCTGCAGAACGCTAAACACCCCCATGCATCATGAGCCTATAACAGCCTGCTTCCATTGGCCCAGCCGCTCTCCATAACAACTTATCCAATACAGGGTCACAGTACCATGTTCTGCTTCTTATACAATAATAAAGTTACAAGTCACTGAATGGTCCTATGAAATTTGTCTTTTTCCCCATTGAAAGTCCAATTTACTTCTTTAAGAAGTAAATTTATTCTACTTTGTTTTTATAAGCAGCTGACCCAAAAACATGAGCCTTTAAGAGGACAAAAATCTTTTAGTTTTCAGAGTGTGACATGTTGAGCTCTGTCTCAATTGCATGTATCCACTTTAGCCTCCTTAAAGGCTATTTTTTTCAGTTCACTGAAAAAAATCTTTAAAAACTTAGTTCTGGGCTCTTTACCTTGTTGACGGTGCATCTCATCACACCTCAGCTTTTAGGCGGGTTTGCACCCGTGGATACGAGTCAAACAAAAAAATTTTATTTGTGTGATTTGCAGGCGGCTCAGTTTTTAAGCATATGAATTCAGGCATGTAAAATCGAAGCATACAAAACAGGTCAGGAAGTGGGTTGGGCATCATTTTCTCTATATTAATATTAGCGTTCAGGTCTTGGTCAGGTTAAATAAAAGTATTGGGCGAGTTTGGGTCACTCATGAACGGACCCCTGCATCACTGGTTTCCTCACCACAGCGGAGATACAAAAGGCTGATAGGGCCAATTAGAGGGCTGGGAACTGGCCCAAGTTCTCACGGTGGAAATGACCCTTATGGTAACTAGCCAACATCTGACCAGATTTGGATGGAAATCACAGGACCCCACAAATACATACATAACTCCAAAAATCCAAAGCATCACAAAACGCAATTTCTGAGAAAATTACAAAAATAAACATAAAATAACGTGATGAGATACCTATCTTGAAACAGCCATCAGTGAACAACTTAATGTTTTAAATGGATTTAAGACTGTCAGCGAGGAAAATATGTCAGTGTAAACAAGATATAAACTAATCTAATTTTATATACACATTTAACAACAATTTTTGTTAAATAACTATACAGATATCAACAATTAATTGTTAAAATTAGCATTATAATATCATGCATGCAAACAACCATAAGAAATACTGGTGAATGTCAAATAGTACAAATATAAATAGTGATTAAATAGATGACATCATAAAGCATCTTTACATTTAGATGTCAAACACTATCATTAGACAGAGAAGAGTGGGAATATTCCAACTATAGTAAAAACTCACAATCATCAAAAAGTGGACATACACAGTTTTCATCAGACAGCAACGATATGAACAAATCTGCAAATAAATATGCAATAATGATGCTCTACTTTGAGCCCAACAGACGACCCTCACCTGTCAAGGCTGTCCCTGCAGTCTTTTAGTGGTACAAGAAGCCCCGACCACATGGGCAGCTCCAGCTCCTCCGTATCCATGACAACCATCATATGAGGGCGAGACAGGGCGGGGCTTAAGTCATAGAGGTGGACCTTCCTGCCGTAGGTCACCAGGCCCACTCTTAGGTCTGACTGGTCCCCAGCTTCACCCCTTTATGAAATAAACACGTAAGACAGCCACGTATGTTGCATATGACTGTTTGCAGCCACAGATTAGGTATAAATTATCACCCTGTACCAGATAAGTGGCTGCTGAATCATGTGAATGTCTAACTTGTATATTACTTGTTAGTTGTATATAATATTATTTTTGAAAACATTCATTAATGTCAATTAAAATGTATGGATGTATAGTGTGCATGCGTGTGTGCAGGTGTCACCTGGTGAGGAAGCCCAGGAACGTGCGCAGCTGCTGGCAGACAAGCTCCAGCTGTCCTCCTTGGACTGCAGCAGATGACACGTCCACGGCCAGCAGGAGCCCTGGGGGTTGACCCTGCGGACATGCCACGGGCATGGTGAGCACAACGCCGCACCCTTGTCTGCACACGCACACACATTCTCTGGCAGAGCCCAGACCTTCTGCATCTCCAGGACCTCGTATGATCCCCAGCTTAGTTCAGGATTCTCCTCACTGTCCACTCGCTTCCCCTGGCAGCTGGTGGGCTGGTAAGACTGCCACGGAACTGGGGTGGGAGGGAGCAGACAGAGAGGCCACCAGAGTGGAGATCTTCAGCAGCAGTACTGTGCAAACCGAATCTGAGCGTAGGCACCATTTCAAAACCACACACAACACAAAAAAAAAAAAAAAAAACACACACACATACGCAGTTAACACTGCATTCAAACATATCCAGCTAACCTCGCTTTGTGCCACTGAGATGTGAGTCTTGAATGTCACTACATGACAACTCGATGATGTGCAGAGTTATCGTAGAAGACAGGAATGATGAGGGACGGGATTAAGAGATGCAATCTCACGGGGGAAGCCAGATTACCATGACCGCAAGTTTACTCCAAGTTTAACATGCTATTCATAGTCCATGTAGGCATGTTATTGGCTGACTGAGTAATTCACTTATATGTTACATTTTTACAAGATACTGGATAGGCACGTGCCAACCAAAATCGATTGGCACAACCCCACTACACTTCAGGACTGCAGAGCCCTGGGAAAAGCAGTCAGGTGAGGGACGTTTCTACGGTATCTGTACCTTCATTAAGGTTTCCACAGAAGGGGCAGTAAAACCTCTGTCCACAGTCTTGCCAGGCCATGAAAGGGCACATATGAGCACCGCAGTCACCACAGTCTGGTATGTGCCCCTTGTCCATAGCGGCGACACAAACCGGCAGAGGACACTGAGGAGAGAAAAAGTCCCAGGAAAAGGCAAGTGACCCATCTGAAAACAACAAAATACTGATTCTGTCTATCAATCCAACTCCTTATCTAGGACAAGGTCATGGGGAGCCCAATGCCTGCCCCAAGAAACATGTTCATGGGGGTTTTACTTGCACAAAAAAATGTTCTGAGGGCAGAAGTAACAATGATTGGTTATCTCTCTGAACCAATCAAATTGCAGAGGAGGTGAGTCCAATCAACTAGAGGAGGAGGGACCAACCAGCCAGTCTTGGCCCCGCCTCCTCTTGTTGCTTGGATTCACCTCCTCTACAATTTGATTAGTTAGCTCTCTGAAGCAATCATTGTTCCTTCTGCCCTCGAAACATTTTTGTACAGGTAAAACTCCCATGACCAAGGAATACAGGGAGCCCTAGGATTGGATGATGTTCATATTGTAAGTTTACGCATTGAAACTGACCTCAGTTTCCTTCAGTCTGGCCAGTGGGGCCACTATGGCACCCAGGGGCAAGTAACTCTGCTGGGCAGCTGCAGCCTGGCTGGGGAATGCATAGGAGGTGCAGCGGATGAAGTGAGGGCTGGCACTCCCTGAGGGAGGAGGAGCAGGAGAGGGAGGTGTCAGAAATGGATGCCGGACAAGAGCTGTTGCCAGATTTCATCACCGTGTGACCTCAGTGGAGGCCAGGGTGTCCCCGAGAGCCATGCGTGCGATGTCACCAGCCACACCTCTGTCCTCCGTCAAGCAGTCAGTGGTGGCCAGTGGGGGAAGGGGGCCGGTGGGCTCAGACACAAACACCTTCCCCTCCCACTCGGCCTTGTCATCCTGCATAATCTGTACCTGGAGGTGGGAAGAGGGAACGTCTAAGGAACAGAGAAATTAGGAGGCCCGCAGATGTTTAACACAGGCCATTAGTAAGGCATGTAAAGAGAGATGGAAGACTTACGGCACTGGGCAGGAGCTTGGGGTCCAGGCCATAGCGGGACTCGCAGCTGGGGCTGGACACACTGTGGTCCTGAGATGTGAAATACTATAAAAATGCGACCCTTCCACCCCTGCTTATGGACGCTCTACTCTCTGTTGCCCGCTTGCTACCACTACTGAACATAGAAATAGAACGGGGGATAGCACTGTTACCTCACACCTCTAGGATTTCGGTGGAGTTTGCATTTTCTTACCATGTATAAAGACATGCATTTAGAAGTACTGGCCTTTATAAGTTGCTGGTACTGTGTGTTTTTCGTTCTACCCTCGGAAAATTTCTGTGTAAGTAAAACTCCCATGAGCCTATGCTGCCATGATACCATAGATGGGCGTCTCACCAGGTGTGGGCTGCCTCCTGCTGGTAAAATAGTGTAGTTTGAGGAGTCAAGGTGAAGCCCATTAAACAAACCTGAGAAGAAAGTAAACAGTAACAATGAATAAGAAATATACCAAATTACACAAAAACGTCATTCAATATTTATCACCTGTTTCCAAAGATAATATAATGAGTTTTTCGTATTTTATCTCTTAGCAAGTGGGTCACAGTTGGTAATTAATATTACAGTGAATTCCCAGTCGTTGTTTCACCAATACCTAATACAAAGTTTACTGCAGTAGTATGTCACTGGAAAAATATCTGTGGGTGACCTTGTCTTTCAATTCACATGACAATATAGGCATGTTAAAAGCTGAATATATTGGTTGACAGCATAATTATAAACTGTACTCTAAATAAACAATAGAAATAAAAACAGCAGAGTCTCCGGCAGATTTTGAGTAAATTTGTGAAAAGTTACAGTTCTTTATTTAAGGTATACATAGTGGAATTTCTGTATGGCAACATTAGGAGCTAATTTTAAACCCTGCACTGTGAGCAGTGAGACAGCCTGAGAGGTACCATTGATGCAGGGCGGTGAGGGAGTCCAAGCAGGCTGCCGCTGGCTCAGCAAAGAGGGCAGTGCAGTCTGCCCTGTCCCACAGAAAGGTGGAGGGGCTTCAGAAGCAGCACCGAATGGGCCATTGTGAGGAGACTGGTACTGAGCGTGAAACTCAGCTGGGGGGCTGCTGGGAAATGCCCCTGGTGTACTGGTTATGGGGGCACTCTCGGGCCACCCCGCATAACCCTGCCAGGGATAGCCATTGTCATATACGTGAGTGACGGCTGGGACGTCCATTCTCACACACAAACCACAGTGGCGCTTAGTGTTTCCGCATATTTCTGCAGAGGCAAACACAAAAACATCATTTTGACAATGTCTTTAACTACTGCATAACTAATATTAAATAAAACAAATTAGGAACAAATGACAATTCCGCAAAAATACATATTTCAATTAGCATGTGTGTACACTCAATGACACTCAGATGTGTCAATCATTTACTGCTTGCATTACAGACTAATATTTGAAAGAAGTAAAATGTTCAATTTACGCATTTAATATTACACAGGACTACAGCGAACTTATCCCGATACATCTTTTATCGAAATCTTAATATTTCATTTCTGAAGGGCGTCTCTGCAATAATAAAATATTGCCGAAGGGGAAAACATTGCCATAAGCATAACGTTACCCCTTAGTGCGAGGGTTTAGGTCCGAGGATACCGCGGACCTCCGGCTTCCCCACACGGCTCGTCTTTTCCCAGCTGAGATGATGATCCTCCCCACGTCCCGGTTATCTCATGGAAATATCCCCTGACTGCAACGCCATGTCCCCGTGTGATCATTAAATGTCGCCGTGTGTTGGTTGGTCTGAGGACTGCGCATGTGTTGACCAAGAAGGAAGATTTGCGTTAATTTTCGTCCTCCATGCCCGCAGCAGATATAATACCCTTATAATGTAGTCTCTCGCAGGAAGCCGCTACGCCTTCCCCACGGCGAGTCTGCCAACGTCACACACCAAGCAGTAAACCAGGTGATTTAGTTAATTAGCATTTCTAAAATGAAATCTATATGATTTATTTTATATATCACTGGTATGAAACGTATAGTTTTACCTATTGTATCCTAATGAAAACCGTCCCGTGAAAAACGGTCCCATTTGCAAAGTGTATACTACGGATATTTTTTATTGTCGCACAAACACGGTCACTACCAAAGGAGTGTGCAAAGAAGAAAAATGAAGACTGTCATCGACTTGTATTATGCGCACAAAATAAAACGGCACAATTAAAGTTATGGTAATTTTAGCTATGTTTTTATCCAGAAAATGTATAATTTGACTAAAAATCAGACACGGACTCAATTTGTTTTATTTTTTACAGTGAATCCTACAGTCTCTCTCTGCTAGGCGCTACAGGACAATGGCCAGTTTCAAAACGGCTGTATTCTGCGGTACCCGTGTCGGCCACTCCAAAGACTGATTAGCTCCATATCCAAGACACTCGGTATCACGTAGTGTTTTTCCCCATGTTTTAACTATAACGGAACAGCTTTTGCCTAGCCATTTGTTAGTGCATTAAGCCAGCCATACTTACACAGCTAGCAAGCCTACATACTTGAAAACTATCAAAATCAAACTTCTCATTCACGTGTGTCTGGGGAAACTGTCTTCCGCATTTTATGATTGATACACTCGCGGCAAATTAAAATTGGGGAGACAGCCGAGATCGACCAATCAGATTGGAGAGGGGCAGGTGCCCCCCCGTGTCCCCGCATTCGGCACGATCCCTCACTGCATATAACTTCGTCACCAATTTTGCTAACATGGCAGAAAAATTAGAAATACACTGGTTAACAGGAAAGGCAACATGGTTTATAATTTAGTTACCGGTTGCGTACGTATTTTTCATTTTGGTTGTTTTACTCATTTTTATATAGCACTTTGGTAAACATTGAGTGTTTTTTAAAAATGTGCTTTTAAATAAATTTTACTTACCAAAAAATATACAGAAAAAATATCGTAATATGCAGGCATCTTACACAAACCGTGCATAATTTTAGCAATGATAAAATGTCCAAGAAACAACATTAAAGACCGTGAATAATTTAATGCAAACACACTTTACTACACAGAGCTGTGTAGAGGTATTTTTAAAAGAAAGACATATCAACACATTGTGGAAGGTATTATTTAGTGACGAGGGGGGCAACAAGACCCCTCTTTTCTAGCTACATCTCACCAGAACCAGATCACTGATCACAGCTGTTTCCCATTAGCAAGTCAATTAAAGACCTATTGTCATAGTTTACTCTGAATCATCACACATTTTCACACTGATTGCAGTCACACCATCATCAAAGCTTTACATTTTGCCAAGACATCTAACTTTGTTAATTGTGTGAAGTATCCCTACTGTCATTGAGTTGTAATTGTGTCGGTACAGGGTTACAGTAGGGAAGAATAGGGCAGGGGACATGCAGGATGGGAAGCTAATCACACAGATTCACACACCATGGACAGTTTACAGGCATCAGTGCGTGTAACCACGTATTTTTGGTCTGCAGCAAGAATCCAGTCCAAAGTGAATCCATCCAAAGTGAAGCCATCCTGAAGTCATTAAATGTACCGGTGAAATACTGTATTGTCTGTATTGAATAGCTATATCTGGCCATTAGGTGGCGATAACATTCTTATATTGAACCTATTGAGCTTCATGCAAAAATGTTTATCGAAATGATTGCTCCTGTGAAAAAGATTAAAGTGTTACATCAAACCTTCTGTTGTTTTAGGTCAGAGACTTTTCAGTGATGCATTTAATTTGTGTATATTTCTTGAAATGCTCCGTAAACTTGTACAGATCAATGCCTTCTCTTCTATATATATATATATATATATATATATATATATATATATATATATATATATATATATATATATACAGTGAGAGAGAGAGAGGTGCAGTAATTTACATTACTGTGAGCTCTTAAGTGATACGAATATGAATTGATCTCCAAAAGGCATTAACTTGAAGATGAAACATTCTTTTCAACATTTTAAGCACAATTACTATACTATTTATATTTGTGCAAATCTAGAGTGAATAATGAAAAGGAGCATCATGCAAAAGTTTGGGCACCGTGAGAAGTTTGAGCTCTCAGATAACTTTTATCAAAGTCTCAGACCTTAATTAGCTCATTAGGGCTATAGCTTGTTCACAGTCATCGTTTGCAAAGTCCAGGTGATGCAAAGTTTTATAAATATACCGACTGCTCCAACCTTGTCCCAACAATCAGCAGCTATGGACTCTTCTAAGTAGCTCTTTATTGTACTCAGGGCAATAAAATAATTGATGCCTACAAAGCAGGTGAAGACTATAAAAACATGGCAGAGCATTTTCCGGTAGCACTTCCCTCACTTCACAGAGTAAAGCAGAGCTGGACGGTTCAGTGTGTCCTCTGATGGGTTGGTGCCCCATCCTGGGTTGTTCCCTGCCTTGTGCCTGAAGCCTCCAGGATAGACTCTGGACCCTTTCTAATCCTGAATAGGATAAGTGGTTACAGAAAATGGATGGATGGATGGATGGATAGATGGTTGAATGGATGGACATACAGATGGACATTTCACGTGCAGAAAGTACAAACCCAGACCCAAGAGTTTGTTTGGACCAACCAGTTGAGCATAAAGAGTCACAGTCACAGAGGACTTAACTGGTTGTTGGAGCAAAATCTTGGTTTGGATTTTTACCTTCTCGGCCAGAAATGTCCACCTCTGGTAATAAAAATGGGCAGTTAAGAGAAATGGTGGAGGTCAAGTAGAGGTCTGGAAGATGAAGAAAACTTTCAAAGAGAATTGCTTGTAGGATTGCTAGGATTGTAGGGTGACTGCAAAAGACCCTCAGGAAGATTTAGCAGACACTGTGGTGGTGCACTGTTGTACTGTTACTTGTTCTAGTTAATGTGCGCAATGACTTTTTCCATTTATTTATCGTTAAAGCCGTTTTTTTTTTGTTTTCTGTGATGAAAATATAAACAAATACTGCTTTTTCTAATGGCTAAATTCCACATGCATCATTTTAAACTGAATAAATCCAAACAACCTCTTTTTTGTGTTCCAGAAATAATTAATTTAATACTTAGACACATTCAATAAATATTTATATATAATAACTATCTTGTGCACACATATGTGAACAATATGTCACAATTATACATGCAGACACAGCTCATGACATTTTACTTCAGTCTTGGAATGTCTTGCAAAGACATTCTTATTTCAGAGTTAGACTCTTATTCGATATCCAGTTTTCTGACTGTAATATTTTTAAGTAAAAGCAAGCTAGGCAGTTTGTAATTGCAGATTTATGATGTCCAGTGGTCAGACAGTGATGCTCACCGATCCGTTTTGTGATTCAGGCCCTTTAACTATTTGTGTTTAGCTTTGATAATAGCTATGAAAATAGGTTATTTCAACTGTAATGAGATATTGGATAAGTGAGCATTTTGAGTTCATGGCGGCAGATTTCATTACAGGTGAATTTTAATACATTTTTGAATGTTCACATATGCACTGCACATTCACTTTGTGTCCATTCGTAGCACATATGGTGTAATTAATGTACCACAATAACCCCAAAACAACACAAGATAGAGGCATCTGGTGTTATTTGAATAGTGGACTGTGTGGGACAATGTACACCCATTGAATTCTTGGGTTACCAATCTCTATATACATTTACTAATTATTATATCCATATAATGTACAATAGGGCAATACATAAATGGCGTAATGGCTCACATTCAGTATTCAGCCATTTTCCATAGTGGAGGACAAGGGTTTTAGTCAGTTCACGCACCCCTGGGTCTAAAAGTAGCGGCCCGTGAAATGTTTATAATTCATTATTAAATCTGGCACATCGATCGATCTTTCATTTTCCACAGAATAAAAAAGGTGATTCTGCTAAGCTGTGACAGAAAATTTGGTGAGTTTCACCATTTATTTTGAATAAAAAGAAAATATGCAGTTCAGTTTTCCTTATTGCGATGCACTTATTCCTTATTCTGATGTGAACTTACAGTTGAAAACTGTATTCGAATCTGTCTTGAGTGAATTTTAACACAGGTAGCTTTTTGTCAAGATCAATAGATTGGAATGTATAGTACTTTTTACTGAAGTACTTTAAAAAACAGGCATTTGTAACTTGAGTAATATTTTACTAGATGAACTAGTAATATTTTAGTGTGGTGTCTGTACTGTTACTTAAGTATGAAGATTGAATACTTGTTCCACAACTGGGGGGAGAAACCTGAAGGAAACTCCATAATGACACGGGGAGAACAGGCAAAGCCCAGACATGTAGCGCTGGGGCAAAGAATCTAATTCTGGTCTCTGGAGGTGTGAATTTTCATCAATCAGCCTTAACCCATCTGACATAAAGAACACAATCCTAAGGCAAGGGCAACCTTGAAAATGACCTCGACCGAAAAAGCCACAGCTCATCCACGAAGAAGCCACAGCTCATCCAGATGTTTTTACCTGAGGAGATTAACACAGGCTGCTCATCTCAAGCATCAAAGCACCTGGAGGATAGGTATCTCAACACATTTGTATGAATCATTTCATCATGGCAGGCTGATGCACAATAGATTTGGAGTATGATGGTCTTTCTTACCATTACATGATACGTACTGCAGAAACAAGTCTATTCTTCCCAGGGCACCCCACAGTATAACCCAGAGAGACCTTATACCTGTAGCAGAGATGGGATGGATCAGACAGATCTGATCCTACATGCAGACAATGAAGGGCTGTAGACCTGCCGGAGGGCAGTTTTCTAATGTCTAATTAATTGACTGCTCTGGTTAATTAATTATCTATGTTGCTGTCATTGATTTGGACTGTTTCTTACTCTATTCTGCCCATGGCCATTTTAACGTTTTTCAGCCTCCTGTCTCTTTCCTCTCCCTAAACCAAATCATCTTCTCAGCCCTTGCCGGGTTCTCCTGTTCTGTATCCTCTTCTTCTTTTCTTTCTTTTCCCGAGCTTGTTCCATCCATCCCATGCTCCCTCTCCTTGTGCCTTTTTGAAACAATGCGTGAACCAGTGAGAGAACCAATGGAGAACGATGGATGGACTGATGGATGGATTTACACCACCTATGCTATTTCTAGAAGAGTGATTACAGTGTTTCTGAGAGACTGGTGCCAGTTTAATCCTGCGCCCGTGACCTGCTGGTCGACGCCATAGTGCCTGAGTGCAGCTTCCCCATGCTCACCTACCATTCTTTGGTCTTCACTCATGGTTCTGCCTTCAGTCCAAAGTGAAGCAGACTTCAGAAATCCTTGTGATTATATATCTAGAGCCAAACATAACAGAGGTCAGCTAATCCCAGACATGGCCCGAGGTCATCGCCCCAGGCTGCCAGCTTTCTCCACCGCTGCCAGAAGTCTGGCCCGGACAGGAGCTCAAAGCTGTCTTCTAACAAGAAGGAACAGCGCACTGATGAATATTTCATCTGCTCCGTACCGTGCCCTTGGCCTCCGTACTGTAATATTGATAGAGTCCGCGACCCAGCAGCGGCACTCCCAGCCCAGTCCATTAACATCATCATGCCCCCCCCCCCAAAACCCACCTTACCCCTGCCTGCTTCCTCTGCGACGCTGACTACTGTCTGGCCACCATTTTATTACCATACTTAACCTCCCATATGATGCACAGACCTACTGAGTGTTTTTATTTAGTGAAGGCTTTTATTTATGGCCCCAATAATGTGAAGACTAATAACAGAGAGGCAGTGTGAGCCTGGGAGGCTTTTCTGTCATCTTAGCATATCACATCATGTGGTTCTGGCCAAATCTGACCTCCATCCCTGCCAGTAGTAGTACCAGACCTTTGGAATTGGTTAACATTAGCAAATTCCATTAAGAATAAGGCATTTTGCTGACCCTTCAGCTACATGATGACACCTCCCCCTCCCCACACACATGGCTTTATACCTTACTGTTACACCCCATGTTTGCCGCCTTACTGCGTTCATAGCGATCCCCTAGAGGGCCCTGTCTATACTCTATAGTGCAGGCTGCATGGACTGAAAATGCAGAGGCAGGGAGCATGAAATTGTGTGGTAAAGACCTGGGATTTGCACGGACCAAGGTGTTCAAACAAATTTAGCGAAGGACTGTATGAGAGGATAGCATGAAAAATAGTAACTCAATTACATCACTTCGGGTTGAAGCTGCCTGCTTAGGAACAAGGTAATAAGAATGTCTGCAGAGGTCTCCTCCTAGTTTGTAGCTGTGATACTGATTGACTTTTGGTGAGATGAGGAGGTACAGATCTATCAGGGGAAGGGCGGGGAGGAGAAGCAGGTAGGGGCCGCGGGGAAAGCCTGCTCATGGTCACGGCAGGTCACGTCTCATTTTTTGAGGTACAGCTGAATTATTAAACAGCCCTTGCAGTTGCAGTGGGAGCTTCACAACGAGGCCGTCTCCGGGACAGGAACTTCCGCTGCTCCAGGAGGGTGGAGTGAAGAAGAGCAGACATGTCTTACAGTATATGGCCATTCATTATTTTGTTTTATCAAAAATGTTTTAACCCTGTAAAGCCTGAATTATTAAGTTATAGCCAGAAAATTCTAATTTTCAAATACTGAACTGTTTATTGGATGCTTTTAACAATACAAAAACAAATTTCAAACATGACCTGGATATATCATTTTTTTTGTATCATATTTGATACATCAGGAATTTCTGGTTATGTACTGATCATATTTTGTCAACCAACAAGATATATTTTCTGTGCCTTTAGAAAACACTTGGCACACTTAACCATGTTTTACATGTTTACTTTTCATGTAAGGCCAAAAAGTAATTTCTGTCTTTGTTTAGACAAAGGTTGACTTTGCATTTTGCACAGTAGACATGTGAGAAGTGACTTCCAGGGCAGTGCCTGCATCTCTGCCTTGTTTCCCACGTTGGCAAATGGTCAACGCCATCCTTTCTCACATCAAGAGGCACAGCAGAGTCTCCTGAATCATTTAATCAGTAATAAACTGATTAAAATACATGCAAGGAGTCCGTTCTGACCTTTCTACAGAGACGTCCTCAACATATCCATCAAACTCAACATTTGGAGGTTCAAATGGTACTTTTCTCCACCTGTACTCTTTCTGTGTCACTTTGCCCTTTGCTGACTGCTCTGTCATGCTTTGTTTTGACTGAACTGGTGTCTGATTCTGCTACACTTTCATCTCTCATATCTTCATCACTACTATCTGATCCCTTTTCATTAGACACTCCCTTAGGACTCCTTTCTTCACTACTGTCATCGTCTTCCTCCCCTAACTGCTCCAGGTCACTTGAATTTCCATCAATTAGTATATTCAAGACATCTTCTACACTGTACGTTTTTGCCATCTAAATGTGTAAATCAAAATAATACACACAATACATTGTTACATTTACAAACTATATACTGACTATTTGGGCAGCATGGTTGTGCAGTGGTTAGCACTGTTGTCTAGGTTCTCTGGGACCCGGGTTCGAGTCTCCGCCTGGGTTACATGTGTGCGGAGTTTGCACGTCTTCCTCATGTTGTCTTGGGGATTCCTCTGATTTCTCTCCATAGTCCAAAAACATCCTGAGGCTAATTGGGGTTACTAAATTGCCCATAGTTGTGCATGTATAATTGAATGGTGTGTGAGTGAATGGTGTGTGAGTCTGCCCTGCAATGGGCGGGCCCCCCTCCTGGGCTGTTCCCTGCCTTGTGCCCATTGCTTTCGGGTTAGGCTCTGGACTCCCTGACGGATAAGCGGTTTGGGAAATGGATGGATGGATGTTGACTATTCACAATTAGCATAAATGTCAATTTTTCAAAATGAATACTAGAAGAAATAATCAAGCTTAAATCGAGCAATATATTAATTGTTGTTTGGTGTATAAACAGTACAAATTTAATCAAGAAATTGACTAAAACAACACCCAATGCACTGACAAATATAATACATTTACATACCTGTAGACGTGATTTCATCACGTTTTTCTATAAAATATTTCATGATATATTAAGTTATTTCGAATTAGTTCACATTAATAAAGGCTCATTTTGAAATATAATTAATTTTCGCTACATTGCGATTACTGTAACTGCTCCAAAAATAGGACTTCTTACCCCGTGAAAATCCAGCCGGCTACAACTTGTGTGCAGCCGTCTTTGATTCTTAAAAAAAAGACGTTTTCCACCTGCAGTACTTAGGTCATCCACTAGAGGCAGAATACAGGTATAGTATTATATACAACGGGTTTTTGAGGAAAGGTAATCCTATTACTGACGTAGAGGTCTTAGAAATATTGGTATCAAATATGACACATGTGGCGTTATAGGATTAAGCGAAGTGGAGTCACAATGAACATAATGCGAACAAAGGTCCGGGAAAGCTAAGAGATTTGAAGAATATAAGATCAGGTGTTAACAGGTATCAGGCTACCTGACAGCTGCTGCCTTAGACTGCACTGCTTGCCCCTGAGGTGAGCCCTGTACCTTTGTGTCATCAGCCCAGGGATGTTTTCAGTCCATGTAAGAGCCCCTCGAAGCGAAGAAAGGAGCCCTTGGCATCAGCATAAGATGCCTCGATTGGCACTGTGCACTCAGCCCCCTGCCCATCATTTGCCAAATGCCAAAAGATCTATCTATCTATCTATCTATCTATCTATCTATCTATCTATCTATCTATCTATCTATCTATCTATCTATCTATCTATCCATCCATCCATCCATCCATCCATCCATCCATCCATCCATCCATCGGGTCCCAAGTGGAATCATGCTGATACTGAGGATGGCATCACACACTGCCTTGTCCCCAAACATTGTCCACATTTAACTCCCACACGCATGGTGGCCTGAGCAGCAGGAGGGACTGGCCCGTCGCACAATTCCCTTGAAGATTAGCACACAAAGCTCTGCGTTTCAGCCATACAGTCGCCTCCACTTAGCCTACAGAGGGAAAGCAGAGCCTAATCTGCTTGTCCGGGGCAGACAGCCTGACGCGTGTGAGGCGGCCCAGACCCGAGGGCTGCGGTTGTGACGCTGCTGCTTTGAGTGTCTCTTTGGACGCCTCTCCGCCTCTCCCCCCCTTACCCCCCGTCATTGTGTTGGATGCTTCCCTAGCAGGCCAGCTGTCTATGCACATGCATGGCTGCACGCTAAAGTCTCCTCATTTGTACGAGTGTCGCATTTTAGCATGGCATGTTCTGGGTATAATTAACACATCCTTTGTCTGAAAAACTGCCTGCCCGGTCACTGCACTCTCTGCCCTAGCATGAGGAGGAGCTGATGGATATGTGACGGTTATACGAAGCCTGTTAGTGTTGGTGTGGCTACCCCACTGCCCTTTGCCCTCTCTTCCCACTTGTGTTTAAGTCCACAATGGGATTGGGCTTTAGTGGTCCACAGGACATCCCTGACAGTGGCCCAGTGTCCGAGCAGACTCCATGCACACCTTCCCTGTCCAGATAGCATTTGGCCCCCACAAGGTGTTAGTTTGGAACAAATGGCACAGCTGTGATTAGCCTCAGTCTGCGACGTCTCCATCCCCACCTGCTCTTCACCTCTTACTCAGTTTTGCTTCATACACTTGGGTGTAGCTCCCACATCTGAGTATAGTAAGGTCTCTGGTCAGTTACTTTGATCTGATCCAGAAACAAGGGACTAGTGGAACTAACTAATGAAAGGTCACATGGTTACACAATTACACATGCAGGTAACGTATCGTCGCTGTCCTATGAAAAGTGCTCATGTCCACTGGTTTTTAGAGTTTTTACTATAGATGCAATTCACTCCTCCTTCTGTCTGCTAATAGCGATGGACATCTAACTGACCAATGAAAAGATGCTTCATGAAGTCAACAATTTAACTAGCATTTATGTTTGTGCTAGTTAACATTTGTATTCATGATGGTCATTTGAATGGATTACTTTATATTGCTAATTTTGACAACTAAACATTGATAGCTAGCTGGCTATCTAACATCATTGTTAACCGTGAATATAAAGCAAGATTAGTTTGCATCTTGTTGACACTAACATGTGTGACCCTCCAGCACAAAACTGTACACTTGGGTCAAAAATTAGAAATTAGGATTATGGTATCAAATGAAAGAGCACAAAAAATCCTCAAAAAAAATCTAAAAATACGGCCATAGTCCGTACAGTTTTGTGCTGGAGGGTCACATATTTGTCTTGCTGTCAAGAATCCATGTAAGTTAATTTAAAAGATCAAACCCGTCACTAATGGCTGTGTCAAAATAGGTTTCTATTTGTGGCGCTCAAGGTGTCTCATTACATTGTTATAGGTTTGTTTTGTAAAACAGTTTTTCATTAGAGAGCAATGACATATTTATATCCTTGTCCATAATGACTGTTCTGTGAGTCAAGGACTACCATTCAAATTCCTCATAGCAAGGGGTCCATCAGACCCTTCCCTCCGTATATATCTGAAGAATCAAGATCCACTGTTGCCTATTGACCACAATACAGTCACATAATCTCACTGACGTTGATGGCAACGCTACCAAATTTGAGCTCCTTGTAGAAAAGCACAGCTGATTGTATCAGGCCATGTGACGCGAACCTGGCTTTGTGTCTAAATGGCAGAATGGGCGCCAGGTTTCTCAGTGGCACAGCAAACCCAGATCATTTTTGCCAGTAAATGACCTCAGTTTTTTACAGTGTCATTCCTGCTCTTTGTGGTGTGTTGTGGTTTGTTAATTATTCATTTGCTTCTAATACAAACAAAACTCGGCTGGCACAATAGGCAACACTGTTCACATGATCTCCATGTGTTGGGCAAGTTTCCTCCTGCAGTCCAACCCATGCAGTTAGGCTAACTGGCGTCTCTAAATTTCCCATAGAATGCAAATGTCTCCTGTGTTAGACTAGCATCCGATTTAGGCCGTACCCCAGCCTTGCGCTCTATGTTGTGTTCCTGACCAGGATAAGTAGTTAGAAGATGGATAAACCAAGCTTAAAATATTACCTACTATTATTTAGTATGAACGTCAGTCAGTTATGCATCCCTTGTTGCTTGAAAAGCCCTGAGCTGCTGAGCCAGGACTGAACAATTTAATGTGTAATAACATGCTCAAAACAGTAGGGGTCCCCTGACGATAGAGTAATTATCACAGACTGAACTAACAAGCGTAGAAGCAGTGAGACTTTAAAAATAACGCGTTCATCTACCTGAGCATCAGCTGGCTGTTCTGCTTTAATGAAGCTGCGGTGAGGTTGGGCTTCCTGCCTTGGTAAATAATGAAGGTGAGCTACCAGATCTCATGGAAATGAGCTGCACGCTGTTGGATGTGAAGGCGCAGAGAGGGCTGCACTCAGGCATGGCTCAGTACTCTGCAAATCTCATTACGTGGAACATCGTGCTGTTTTTTGCTAATTTCTGCTTTTGGAGCAAATTAAACATCTAAGGTTGACAAATCGCACCCGTGTTTAACATGTCTCAGATTAAATGTAAAGACTTGTGAAGAAAGGCTCTCAGTGCTATCATATATCATTTATGAATATCTTCTCTACTCTGATTATACCATCTTCTCTGATGGAGCTCCTGTTTCAGGAGTAAAAATGTCTACAACATTCAGAATGACTTGGAAACGGGTTTCATAATCTGCAGTGCCTCTCCTCTCACTCATCTGTATCTTTACAGGTGACCGGTGTGTTAAGTGTAGCCGCTGCCCATCGGACAGTGCTGGGCTTGGCCACCGCCTGATGCTGGGATTCACTCGACCATCCTCCCCAAAGCACTTCCACACTGGTGACTTTCAGCCATGATTGGTAGTGTCAACTCATGATGAGTCGACTTGCTACTGATCTTAACAAAGTTCTTACCAATTTCTGTAATGACTGCAAATTCAAGAATCTGGATGTTAATATATCTGGATTTGAGTATTATGTCTTTACGTAACTATTGATTCTAAAATGTCAATATTAATATACTTTTTTTGAGTGGATGGATAGGAACCTTTATAAAATCCAACAAATCTTGCAGTGAAAACTGTCCACAAAAAAGAGAAATTATAAAAATTTCTTCACACCTTAATCTCTCTGACAAGTCGAAATCATGACCAAACTAAGGAAAAGGGTAATGTTTTCATTATTTAGCAAACTTACAGTACCAGGTTCCACTCTCACATTAAGCAGGGTTATCTTCCTTCCTACCTTTTGAAATTCATGTGTCTGTAAAATAAAATATGAAACTTTTCAAAAGAAAAGAGAGAATAACATAAGGTAGAAGCTTCAAGTGGGGAATGAAGTTAGCTAGCTTCTTAGCATGCTGCTCAGTGTGGTTAGCTAGCCTCAGTGCAATGCTGAGCGGGGAGGTGAGGTTAGCCAGCCTCTTAGCACAGCTTTGAGCAGGGAGGTGAGGTTTGCTAGCTTCCTAGCACAGTGCTGAGCAGGGAGGTGAGGTTAGCCAGCCTCTTAGCACAGCTTTGAGCAGGGAGGTGAGGTTTGCTAGCTTCCTAGCACAGTGCTGAGCAGGGAGGTGAGGTTAGCTAGCCTCTTAGCACAGTACTGATCAGGAAGGTGAGGTTAGCTAGCCTCTTAGCACAGTACTGAGCAGGAAGGTGAGGTTAACTAGCCTTTTAGCACAGTGCTGACTAACAGAGACAGCATGAACGCTGGCAGTTAGGAGTGCGTGGGGGTGCTCCAGTGATCCAAAATTTCTGAAGTGAATATATTTATAAATATGTTTCTTGGCCTCTCCCTGCAGACTGGAGCTTAGATATAGTTGAGGGCAGCTGAACGACAGGCCGATTGGGAAGCAGTACATTTTCACAGTCCTGTACATTAATCCTGCTGCAGATCACTGCCTGTCACCGTCCTTCTTATTTTTTCTTGGTCAACCAAAGAATGTTGTCCAGTACATGTTAAATGAATGAAAAAAATAATTGTTAAAAGCAAACGCAAAAACCGCCTGTGTAACTTTGAACGGAGAGACAGGGGTGAACTCAGAGACGAGGCTGGGATGGGAGTGGAGATAAGAACGGCGTTTAGAAATTAATGGCACAGTGGGACTAAGCGAGAGAGTGAAAAGGCAGGGAAGTGAATAGAGGTCAGGAAGAGAAGGAATTGGGAATGAAAGCGAAGCAAATGGAAAGAGGGAGAGAGGGGTAAAAGGCGGGTTAGGGAGAATTTCCCCCAGGAGAAGATATGTTTACGCTCCCTCTCCCCCTACCTCACTCACTCGCTCTCTCGCTTTGCCTGCTCAGCAGCACAGTCTGAGGTTCTCTCTCCCTCTCTCAGTCTCTCTCTCAGTCTCTCTCTCAGTCTCTCTCTCAATTTCTTTTTCTCTCTCTCTTACAGTCCCTCTCTCTCTTTATCTCCCCCTCAGTGAGCTGCAGCCAGGTCCACGCGTTGCCTTCCCTTACGAGTCACAAGTCCCCCAACAGGGCCGGCAGCTGGACACTCAGACAGGGGAAAAAGGAAGAGCTGGAACAAGAGACAAAAAGAGGGATCCCTGAAAAAGTGTCAGCGAAACAAAAGACCCCGACTTGGTGGACCGGGACTGAGAGAGGTGCAGAGGAGCCACACAGACACAGGTAAGCCACCCCTGCGCCTCACAGACTCTGGTCTGGGCCGCCCTCGCTGCTTGTGTAGCAGAAAATGCAGGAGTCACAGTCCTTGGACATGAAGATGTTGAAAACGGGCACCATCTCCGAGGACCACTGAGGGAGGGGGGGAGAGATTTGAGATTCTACTCCTTTATTCCCAAACTGTCAGCTGAAAGGCGAAGTTTAAAAGTTATTTATATGATATTTGAGTGTTGAAGAGTTAATGGATGTTTCCGTGGTGACAGACAGGAGTTTAATGTGAACTCAAGATAACAAAGGCTGCATTCATCTGAGTAAGTGATGCTTAAAGTCTTGCGTTATTAAAATATCATATATCGCGGCGAATGAGCTAATCAAAGGCTAGTACCTCTAAGAATTTCTAAACTAAAAAACTTAAATTCACACACAATTACTTTAGATTTCTGTCCTCATATACAGCCAGGTGTGAGCGCTTAATGACATTCTGCTAAGAGAAACTCTTGAGACCTCGGTGATGAAAACATACTTTGAGTAATCAGAGTCTCTCTGGCCTGCTCTCTGAGAATCACGCGGCAGTCTGTCAGGGAAAGCCCACGGAGAACAGCCAGACTGCGGCGCTAACGAGGCCCACTGGTGGGACAAGTGCGCTGAGAGGAAGCTCACTGTCACCAGACAAAGGGGGAAAACGGGGGATTAAAGCCTTCCAGTGCAAAATAAACCCGCCCGGTTAGAGATTAGCCTCTCCTCCCAAATTCACAGGTCTCATTCAGAGCTCACTGAATTATCATATGGAAGAAAAATTAATCTTTTATGATTTTTTTGCAATTAAGTTATATCCAAGAGTTTAATCTCTTTCTCCATTTCACGCTATATGTATGACCACTGAGCTGAATAATTCACATTAGGAAAGTATGAACCTGGAAGCCATATTCATTTAAGACTGGCGTTACATTGATGAGACCACAGCAGCAATAAGGCATATGTTGTTGAATTTCCCTCATTTGAAATGCAAGACTGCTAGCAGTAATGCAAGCAATGCCTTCACAAATTCATCTCGTGCAGTGACTGAATTGATTTCACTGATCATACACGACTGCAGTGCCATCAGACAGGTTCCGAGACTGTTTATGCGTGATATGGAGAAAAAGTGTGTAACTCTCCAAGAAGAAATTAGCAGGAGGCAGGCTGCAGCGTCTTTACAAGACAGGCCTAAGAACCAAAAGGCTAATGAGAAGTAGGATATCTATTTCAGATGTGTGCCGTATCCCTAGATAAAGCAGCCGCTACTGGCAGCCACTACAAATGCAGGCTGACCTGGATGTGGAAGCATTTAGCCTATTTTCAGGAAAAAAAATTTGTCAATTTCACGATTGAGTCAGTGGACGAAGATGAGTTGTTTGATCCCTCTGGCTTCAAACCAGCATGGTGTCGGTTCCGTCCGGAGAAATTTAGCCCAAAACTTGCAAGCAAGCTTCAGCTCTTGGCTTCCGCGTACATATGAGGCTGACTTTGCTCATCACAAGGCTCACGCACGACTTCCATGCTTCCTGCAGGAGGCAAAACTCTTTACTTTAGGACTGAGGAAATGGTGTGCCTTGAAGACCCTCCCCCTGGCAATACTCTCAATTGATCCACATTCTCCAGGTAGCAAAATGATGCAACTGGGGGGCAGGGGCAATGAAGACCCCAGTACCACCCACTTAATAGGGTTTCCAACACCTCCGGGTATCAGTCCATTACAGGTCCTTAAGCATATTACATGGCATTAAGAGGGAGACAGGATGTGTCAGCATTACTTGTGATTACTTATGGCTGCTTCTGGAGAGGACTGGGGGGGGGGGGGGGGCGGGGGGGCTCAGTCTGGCTGGGAGATTGACCATCAACACGGATGACAAGATGATGCAGGGTTACAGCCCTGCTCACCAACACAGCAAGCCCTGAACAGTCAAAATGTGATACTGTTAAAATGCATTCATTTTCAAAATTTCGTAGCGCTACACTCCCACAGATTAGATTGATTTTCCGGTTAAGCTTTTCCTACAACTTGCTACTTTAGCTGGTTGTCTACTTTGTTCTGGGCTGCTACACCAGTACACATCCAATGACGGCCTCTAAACCATGAGCCAGCTTAATTCTCTCATCCATGCATTTATCATATAACCCCTATTAACCTGATGCAACAGTGCCCCAGATATTACTGGACTGCAATGTTTACTTGATATGCACAGGGGTATTGGAACCATGGGGAAGGGGGGGACATGTACCCCCCTTAATTTAATTTGGCTTCATAGGTGTGTGTAAATGGTGTGTGTTTGCCCTGTTATGAGCTGACATCCCATCTTGGCTTGTTCTCTGCCTTGTGCCTGTAGGTTCTGGGATAGGCTCCAGACCCCCCCGTGACCCTGAATAGGACAAGCAGTACAGAAATAGATAAATAACTACATTTTGAACACCCAGTAATAGTAATTGCATTGGATACGCAGTTAATCAATGTTATTCTTTAATAAAAAAAATATGAATATACCCATGTCTGTTATGCAAATACTGAAACAATAATATACATACTGAATAATAAATAGTTAATACAATGTTAATAAATTGTGAAAACACTTCCAATTTTTAAAGACTACAGAACTTCATTCTAGTTACTGCAGTTACGTATTTTATTGTCCAGTGTATGATATTTGTAGACATTCCTTGATTTCTTTATAAACATTACTGCCAATATCATGTAGTCATTTTTAAAGTGTAATCCCAGAAATGCTAGGTGTTTCCACAATTTTCCCACAATAATTAATTAATCAGTGTTTAACACTGATATATTTCCAGTTGTTGGATTAATTTCATTACATTTCACTAAACATATGATTGAATGATTTCCTTGAATCTATGATACATCACCAGCATGTCATGCATCAGGAAAAATGATAGAAGCCTCATGTAAATGCTCTGATTATGCTGAACAAAAGGTTGCTTCTGGTCATTCTTGACCACTGATGTAAGAGGGAACATTGAAGAGTCTACTGTGGGTCTTATGTAGTTACCCCAGGAATATGTTATTCAGTCAAACTGCCCATTATGGTGTGACTTTACTCATGGACTCAGAGCCTATTATATCTGCCCATCCTCACTGTATCTCACTGTATCACCCCAATTCTGTGAGCCAACCACGAGCCCTTTTAAAGGGATACAGTACATTGCAGTTGAAGACTGACAGCTTCATGATACATCTCCTCTGTCCACCTGCAGGGCTTTCTGCCATCCACATGACAGCCATCAGGGTAGGTTTCTTATCCATACTGAAGAGGGGGACAGTTGACTGATGCATTACTATTTAATGTTTGGTCACTGGGAGGGGAGACCATCTTCATTATTAACCCCACTAATGTGCAGTGCCAATCGAGATCACCTTCCCGTGTAATATGACAGATCATGATTGGGTGGGTTTAATTTTACATGCTCACAAAAATGGGACTGCTGAATAGGGTGTAGAAAATGAGACTGGAGTGTAGAGGAATGTGCTCTATCACCCCCTCCCCCCCATAGCAATTCACTGCTATTGGTTTAAGACTTAGCCAAGACCATGGATTTGGGTATGGACAGTAGGGGCATGTCCCTACCAATAATTTGGGAGGACCATATGTGTTTGGGGGAGATGGGGGGTTAGGGATGGTTTGGACCACATTGATGTGGTCGTGTATGATCAGAGATGACTTTAATGTAAAAAATACCTGGTACGGCTATGCTGGGAGCTGGAAGGGAGCAAAAATATGGACCACTGGAGGACTGGGTTGAAAAACACTGACCTATAGGATGCCAGAGCTGCACGAAATAGGTAGTTTCTTTAAAGGTTGTTTTAGGTACACAGGGTTACCACTATACACCATCGCCATTATTACTGCAATGTAGCCTTGGGGTTTGCTGTGGACATGTTTCAACGTGATGCCATACCAGTGTAGACAATCCCAGACTGCACTGAACACAAGACTGAGGTACATCCTGGAGGGATGCCAGTTCCAGGCATGAGCCGCTATTGTTTTTCTAACCCAAGGCTGCTATAGCAAGTGGCATACCCAGCATGACTGGCAGCCTAACAACAATCTGTTCCTCCCCAAACCCTGGGAGATATGGTATGTTCCTCTTCACCATGTTCTCATACATCTTCAGTACTCATCTGAACTCCTCCCCTTAATCCAACCATAAATATCTTAAGTTTCTCCATTTATCTGTTTATTCGCTTCACAAATGTTCATGTTAAATAAAACAAAGAACAGGGGATGCGATGCTGGAGGTGCTGCTGATTACGAAAGACTGAACCACAGGTGCCGGGCATCACTGAGACGTCTCACACATGGCTACTGTGACTACAAGGCAGGGGACCCAAATCTAATTGTCAGGGACATGCAGCATTATTGACGGGCCCGCAGTCCTTTCATCTGGCTTCTGGGTGGTAGGCTGGCACGAGCGTGACCACAGATCATCAGTGCCCGACACACACTGACAATAGGCAGATGTTGTACGGTAACACTGGTCAGCGGGAGTGGAGCCTGGAAGATATGAGCACTGGTGGCTGACTTTCGGTGATAGTGGGCCAGAGGCTGTAAGGTTTACATTTTGCAGAATCGTGTTAGGATCCATCCCCAGGAAACACTCAAGTCCTATGAAGTAATCTTGAACACTCAACATATTCAGATCAAAGGCTAGTACCTCTAAATAGATTAAACTTTTCCCAGGCAGTACAGGGCATATGGCAAGGGGTAGATGATGGGGTGCCAGGATAATTCATCGACAATTAAAACTGTTAGTTATAAGCTTTGCTAAACCTATGATGTAAAATCTGCTCCAGTACCCAGTGCAACAAAGACAAACAAAGCACCTGCGGCAGAAGTTATCCTGTTCACTGGGTCTCCAACATGCAGAGACTGTTCAGATATTTAATACTTTTCAGTACAATAAAACTGAACATGTTGGGTCAGAATCACTGACTAGGAATGTGGACCAGGAGCATATCCAGAAGGTAACATCAGGGTGAAAAGTCAGATTGGCAGGAGATGCACCACTTATCACAGTTTATTATAGCAGACATTCTCACTGGGTGTTTTATATGCATAGGATGTATAGATACTGTAATGCATAATACCAAGAAGTGAAAAAATAACATACACAGTGTCACAAAGTGGGGGTTACGGAGCGGGGAAGTGGGAGCAGACTTACTGTAAATACGTAACAACAATTTACACAACTAGAAACAGCTGGAAACACGGGGATTCCACACGAGGTAGAGAGGGGGCGTGGCACACAGGAGGATCGAAATGATCGGGGCGTGGCACACAGGAGGATCGAAACGATCAGCGCGTGGCACACAGGAGGATCGAAATGATCGGGGCGTGACACACAGGAGGATTGAAATGATCGGGGCGTGACACACAGGAGGATTGAAACGATCGGACGTGACACACAGGAGGATTGAAACGATCGGGGCGTGGCACACAGGAGGATCGAAACGATCAGCGCGTGGCACACAGGAGGATCGAAATGATCGGGCCGTGACACACAGGGTTTTCCAGTGGTAACACTGCTGCTACCAGCTTTCTCAGTTGGTCGCACCAGCATATGACTTGGTCGCACCCTACTTTTTTGGTGCAGCATGGTAAATAATCAGTGACCTTGCATGCTGTCACTCAGACAGCTGAGTGAAGCTGGTTAGTGAGATGTACGGCATACCCAAGCTAAGACCTTTAATGTGCACTTACATTAATGAATATTACGTATTACTAATATTTATATATTATATGATTTTATGTGACCAGAATCATTTTCGTTATTGTTTTGGCTTACGCATCGTTTGAGTTTCTCCAAAAATATTCCATTTAATTGGGCACGCCAACTCGCGAATGTGAAGGAGGTAAATTGCTGTTCTCGTCAAATATTTGAACCTGAACATTAGCTTTAATAACATGACTCTCATCGTCACTTGTGTCTGCCTCGGGACCTCTCTGACTCTCCGTCTCCACCTGCATCCTCTTCTTTGTATTTAGATTTTTTTTTAATTATCAGCCATAGACCGCCTCCTTTTTCAACACCACGGTTTTGCACGTTTTATCATCGGTGCACATATATGTACATTCTCCCCGATGCAGGTAAGGAGAGACCAATTCAGCAAAAAAGACACACTAAACCAGGGAAGAAGAAAAAAAATCACCCACAATTCAAGTACAAAACAGTGCAGGAGCAAAACATCCTAGTGATTATTATACACCATGGTTATTCAAATCTGGACCTCTAGTCCAAATCCAGGCCTTGTTTTCAGTTCTCCCTAGTAGTTAGTTTAATAATTACTGATTCTGATTGGCCAGAGGCTTCACACCTGGCTCACAGGTAAAGGAAGGCTGTGGTTTGAATAATAGGGTTATACACTGACACAGGTGCAACCAAGTGAAATTTAAAATCTTGTATTCTCAATAAAAGGTCGCAGTTTAGAGCCCGATACAGCCTGCACACCATAACTATTCAAGCCCGCGCAATTTTGGCTGGTTCAGCAAAAATCTCCAGCCCAGTCTGCTTAAAATCCACCCAACGGAAGCTGACATTGGCCAAAAATTTTGAAATCCCAATATACTGTATCTCAAAGAAATAAACCAGCATTTTGCATGCTGATCACATTGAAATATTCAATTCAAAACTTAAAACCACAGTTAAAGACAATGCATTCACATAGACGGACACACTCTCTTTTGCCAGGGTTCCCATTGGCTCCGCCAGTGCAGGGAATACTTCAGTCCAGCAATGCAGATTTGTGTTGTTCTTAAGACGATGCTGTAACCACTTGTAATTTTGACAATGAATACTACATCAATATAATCAGGTACTACTTAGATTATTTTGTATCCATAATACACCACGATATTTTTTTACACTGTTAGTGAAGATGTCGTTTTTACCTATTTTGTACACACACAAAGCTTGCCTCATATTACCAACTAAGTGATCAATGAATTGTCCTCATTAGTAATTAAGATGCACACCACTGCTTCAGCCAGTGGCGAATATGCCGGATAGACAGTTTTGTGAATCTGCTGTGTTAATTGCAAATTTGCTGTGCTACTCTTACTGCAGAAGATGCCAGCGTATAGGTGTTATGACACTGCAGTCCAGTGCCTTACTCAGCGTGTTGCTGTGGGCTGTATTTGCACACTTACAGTTCTGGACTGGGCTCATCTTCTCTGGTTATGTCAGGCGGCAGGGCAGCCATTCTGGTGTGACAGTGCTGACTGCTATCCAGCTGTCCATTTCGTGTTCCATCGTTCAATCATGTCAGTCCGTGATTTTGCTATTATTATTATTTAAATAATTCCCAAAGTGTGCATCTTTTGCTATTGCTGTAATTTAATTGCAACACTATAATCGCTAATGTATATCAGAGTCATTAGCATGCAGTCTGCAATGCATATTGACTGCAAGGAGGCTATTTAAACTATTAAACTAGATTGATTGGGCTAGCTTCAGTGCAGGATCTTGATCCTCAAATATGGCTTTGCTGATTAATAACAATACTATTCCAGAAATGTAGAATAAGGGAGAAAACGAGATACAGGAGTCAGTGGGTGAGCAGTTTGGGCTGAAATGGCTTGTCGCAGGTGCACTGGGAAGGCCTCTGTCCCCTGAGCTCGGTCAGCTCATGTCCAGTACACACTGCAGCACTTGCCAAGGTAATGGAGAGGAAGTCGGCCAGACTCTGCAGGCTGACCCTGGGACAGACCGACTCCTTTCAGACCAGGGCTGTGAGAGATGTCTAATCAGATGGAGAGAGAAAAAAAGAAAGGAATCAGAGAAAAAGGCCCTTTAATCAGAGCCCTGCCGTCACTGAGAAAAGCACGGGCCACGGGGGTCTGTGCAGCCGCTTGATACGATTGAAATCTTCCACGGCCTGCCACCTCCTGGGCAATGGAGCATGATGTATGGGGTCTTCACAGGGAGCTGGGGGGAGATGGCTGATGTCTAGGAGCTCAGCCAGTCAGCCAGCTACAAAGGCTGTAAACATGTACTGAAGGTCACTGTCTATAGGATGTCCAGAGCACAGCTTATAAAACTTGGAGGATGACATTCATCTTTGATGGGAGTTTGAGACAATGGATATCGTGGTTTGATGTCCTAGACGTCTCAGTTTGATGTGCTGGATGTCTGCTTTTATACAATGGTTATCCTGGTTTTAAACACTAGATGTTACAGGTGTACAGCAGAAGTGCAGTGCTTGCTGGATATTTGGGCTGATGAGCGTATCCAGCAACAGCTGGATGCCCGACACAAAAGCTCTGAGACATTTGGTAAAATACGAGTCTGCCTTCTTATATGATGTGCAGTATGATTAAATGAAAATCGTTACTTTGCATACTCAATAAATCTCTAAGAAAGTTGCGTGTCACCATACCCAGAAGTTGCAAAATAAGCACATTACTCATGAACTCCATTGTGATATGTTTTCTTCAATACAAAAAGTTGCATGATGATGATGAAAGCATGCTCGGGCCTGGAACTTTAAACGCAACGTGAATGCAGACCAGTGGGGGAGGGGGGAGAATCGTCCTCAGGCACAGTTCAAGGCAACCAGGCCAATGTAAGTATGTCCTAAAAGCAGAGGTGGCAAGTTCAGGTCCAGAAAGTACAAATCCAGTCCAAGGTTTTGCTTCAATCAACCAGTTGAGTGCTCTGTGACTGTGACACTTTATTCTAATTTATCGATTTATCGAGTATGCAACGCAGCGGTTCTGCAGAAACATCGTATCCTATTTTCAAAATCCATAGAATAAAACAATTATATACATTTTCCTTTTATTACCTTTTGATATGTATCCAAACCATGTATTAACCAATTACATCCATACTCATTCAAATTAGCTCATTATTTGCTATTAGTCTTCCCTGAGTCCATGTGTATCAGTGGATATGACTATTAAGCATTAACTTAACACCTGTTATACCTTATATCCCAACTTACTCTCTGCTGTGAACTGATTTCTAATTTTCTTTCTCTGAAACCTCACTAATACTAAGTGGCTGTTTAAAAGCTTCAAGACACCATGAGAAATTCGTAGTACAAACGTTCCCCTGAAGGATACATTCTAGAGTACGCTAAGGCCCACACCGCCGTGACAGATATGCATGCGATTGGAGGACGTGCTGTTAAATGCATAAGGGACACGGGTTAATGCATGGCGCTGCACTGCAGGGTCGCCGCAGAGGTGGGTGCGCAGGTGTGCAGGGCCGAGGAGCTGTTCATTAGCAGTGCTGGAAGTGGTGTGCAGCTCACCAGGGACCAGGGCACCGGGATCCGATGGGGGAGCGTGATGTCGGGCCTATTGGAGGTCTCTGCTCGATCTGACTCATTCAGAGACCCGTGAGTGTAGAAACCCCCAATGGAGAGGGCGATGCTCTCATTCGAATAACTGAGGCTGAAAAATCACCCACTTGTTATTTAAGTTAAAGCAAATTACATTGACATTGATGATGTGGGTCTGTAAACAATGATTTGCTCCTGCCTTACAGTGAAAGGCATGCGCGCACACACACACACACACACACACACACACACACACACGCATGTCCACTAGAGCCTCAACAAAACACTGAACCTGAATAAATACAACGATACTTAGGAACTTTAAGGGTGTTTTGAAACCACTGAAGACCAAGCAATGAATCTACAGCTGACCGCCCAGCTTCCTGATGGCTGGTGCCGAAATCATTCATGCAACGTCCACAGCAGGAAATGCCGACCATCAGCTGAATATTATGTCGCTGTGGAAACATAAAAGATAAGAGCACACAGATTTGGAAACAAATGAAAGGACACGTTAAAGCAGCATAATGGAGAGCTGATGGTGTGTGTAATGGTGATGATGATGATGATGATGATGGTGACGGCGTCGCTTCTCGCACAGATGCAGACAAACACAGAGCAGGAGACACAGAAGGCAGAGGAGCTGCCATGTCTCCCACAGGGGTAATTATGGTGGGCAAAAAGGAAAAAGGGAAACTGGTGAGGGAGGTTTTTTTGTCCGAGATGAGCAGATTGATAAATGCTGCCACGCTGAAGACCCTTTGGACAAAAAAGGCAAAAAATAAAAATTAATACAAATAAAAACATATTTTGGCAAATGTTCTTGTTAATTTCCCAGCTATAGAGTGCAATACATTATTTAATTTTTGTTTCCATAGTCAGGGTCAGGTTAGGTTCAGGTTTCTTTATTTGTACCAGCAAGGTAAATTTAATCAAACATTTCACAGAGAAATATGACAGTGGGTAGAGGTCCTGCTTTTAGCGGGAGACACAGGAAGCAAACTGGAGGCGTTTCCTAGGTGCTGCGCTGCGTGCAGGTTTGCTGTCCCAGTGAGGCCATTAGGTGTCTCTCGGGGAGTTCTGACCCTCCCCCACCCTCCAAGATGCAGAGCCAGGCGGTTGTTTTGCTGAGACAATGGAGAGAAGAAGAAAAAAAATCACCGATTGTAACTGAGATGGCCTGACAAAAACACTTTATATAGCATTTTAAATATTTCATTTAAGACTATGGCTATATTCATAAATAGAACATAACAGTAAAATATTAGGAATTACAAAGATTTTTGAGTCAATTGCAATGATTGCAATGAATTGCTCTATCAGGCCATGTAGAAGAACGAAGAGGTAAATGTAGGCTTTTAAATACTGTTAAATGATTTGCATCTATGTATAACTATCCGTTGTGATGAGGAGGTGTCCAGGACCATAGTTAGCATGGAGAGAAAATGGGGGACAACCAGGCAGCTGAACCTGGTGGAGGTGCTGGGCTAGATGTCGGATCTGGTTCCACTGATATAGCATAATGAAGTTGCATTAAGAATGAAATATAACTGACAGATATACCTCTGAGACTATGTGGCGGATAGAGTTATCCTTTACTGTCTTTCCATCTGCTTTAATTATGAGGCTGAATTCATGAACTGTGTCCATCCTCCTAGGATTCCAAAATAAAGTATTTATAATCAAACCCTTTGGTCTAATTTTACCGCTCCCACATGGCACGGTTGCCTGCAGATCGGTTTTAAGATTAATGTTTCGGTGCTTTAGTACCAACAGAGAGTATGGGCACTCGTATGGGCGTTAAACACTGTCTGAAAGAGAGAGTCGCCCCCCCCCCATTGCAGCATGTCCGACAGGGTGCTTCTTTGCAAAGAAATGATTTGCTGCTCTTTCAGGACTAAAAGAACATGAAGATGTTTATAACATGATTCATTTGGAAGCATTATGAGTAGTAAGTACTCATGATCTCTAGAAAGTATTCATGATCCTCTGTGAGTATATGTAATACTTGCTCATATAAGTACAATGATGCCCTTCTAAATCCTGCCAGGTTCAGTATTTGGGTGATGATCCGGGCCTGATCGGCAGATCCCCCCCGACTGCTGAGCGCCGCCCGGCTGAGGGGGAGGGGTCATGGTGTGGAACCTGCTTCTGGCCCTCCTGCTGCTGCTCCTCCTACAGGCCCGGCTTGCTGTGTGCCTCCGCGGGATGCGTGGGCTGGCATCCCCGCCGGGCAATGCCACACAGCGGCTTCCCGGCGCCATCATCATCGGCGTGAGAAAGGGCGGCACGAGGGCACTGCTGGAGATGCTCAACCTGCACCCGGATGTGGAGGTAGCTAAGGCTGAGGTGCACTTCTTCAATGTGGATGAGCATTACCACCGTGGGCTGGCTTGGTACCGTGCCCAGATGCCGGTGACCCTGCCGGGCCAGCTGACGGTGGAGAAAACTCCTGGGTACTTTGCGAGCCCTCAGGCCCCAGCGAGGGTGCGAGCCATGGACCGGGCCGTGCGGCTGTTGCTCATCGTTCGTGACCCGGCGCAGCGGCTGGTGTCCGATTACACGCAGGTCCTGCACAACCGCAGGGAGCGCCACAAGCCTTACCCTGCTCTGGAAGAACTGCTGCTGCTGGACGGCGCTGTGAACCCTGCTTACAAGGCCCTGCAGCGCAGTCTCTATCACCTGCACCTCAGTCGCTGGATGGCCCACTTTCCCAGGGCCCAGATCCACGTGGTGGATGGTGACGCCCTCATCCGGAACCCCTTCCCTGAGCTGCAGCGGGTGGAGCACTTCCTGGAGTTGCCGCCGCGCATCAGTGCCTCCAACTTCTACTTCAACGCCACCAAGGGCTTCTACTGCCTGTTCTCCGCTGGCCGCGACAAGTGCCTGGACGAGTCCAAGGGGAGGCCACACGCCCCGCTCAGCCGGCCAGCTCTGCGCATGCTCTGCCACTTCTTGAAGGAGCCCAACCGTCGCTTCTTCAGCATGGTGGGCCGCACCTTCGCCTGGTGCTGAGGCTCCACCCACTGCCCCTCCCATACCCCCACCCACCCCAACCGAACGGTTTCCTCCAGTGCTGGGATGAAGAACAAGGAACGAGGTGTCCGACAGAGAGCGTGACTCTTCTTAACCTACCCCAATTTCTCTCTGCTGTGTACAGAGCAGTTACGGGAAGAAGGGAGAGCAGGGCTGTCAGATGGGTTTCTGCCTGGGTGCATTAAAAATAACTTGCTGGGAATATAAGGACCAATCAGCTTTAGTGACACTGGGGTGTTATAACTGTGACTCAGACCAATAAAAACAGAGTGGAAATGTAGAGGAGCAGTTAAGGGGAAATGAACAGCTACGGATTCTGTCATGTTTGTATACCGAGAACACTTAGCATGATCATTTATTCCCAGGTGATGTGCACATTTTTCTGTAAATTTTAACTGATCCCTATGCAGTCACCTCTCCCAAATTAAGTGAAATGTAGAAAGGCAGAATTTCTACACGCAACTGGGACATTTATGTAAACCATTTAAAGTAACGTAGAATTATATAGTATTACATGAAAAGTGTAAGGGATGTATTCTTCACTCAGTACAGAGCGGACACAGTGGCTGGCAAAACAATAATATAGAAAGTATTGTTAAGCACACCCAGAAATGCAAGCGTCGCAGACAGAATTCTCTAGGCGGTTTGAAAACTTACCTTCAGAGAAAATATGTATATTTTACACCTCACTGTGCCCCACAGTTTGAACATTTTTTCATCGTGCACGCATGATTCCTAGAGAGCCTGCAGAGGCCTGCAGAGATACACAGATACACTTGTAAAGTATTTAAGTGGCTATAATAAAGAATTCACAAGCAGCGGCCCCTCACGCACACTGACGTCCTCATACTGGACAGAATTTCTAACGATTTTATAGACATCCCAGCTAATTGAATATTCATGCATCCACAAAGCCTGGGTATCAGATCCTGGCTACGGATTTTACGGTGCTCATGTGTGCACTTCTAAGCATCTGTATTCCATTTACGATTTGTTGTCTTTTTTATGTTCAACATATAAATATTTCATTGAGAGTATCTTTATTTTTAATTTTCTTCTAAGACAGATATTGCAATGATTTGAATGGTAATTTCACAACTTTTGGCACTGCATTGTTTTCTTGTATATTGTATATTCTCAATACAAACAGGACACCATTAAAGTGCTTTCTAAGTCGAGTCTGCGGTGAAGCTAATTCAATGATCAGTCCTTCCTAAAGTACATGAGCAGCCACTAACAGTAATTCTAACTTCAAACCCTCTGCTGGGATCCTTTTCCTCAGCACGGATTCTCCCAAGCAGATGTGACAGACACTTCAGTTCCACCCATTTTTTAGGTTTTGCCTTCTTGACTATTACCAAATGTCCCTGAACATGTGAAGAACCCCCTCCCAATCAGTAATTCCTCATCCCCTCCAGTCGACCTCCTAAACAGTGCATGTGTGACACAAACTGAGTGAAACAGAGCAGAACCTTGGACTTACTATGGTTTCCAGGGACGTGGAACACTAGGCAGAGCCGCACCAACAGCGGAGACATCCAGCCTTTGGGCCGGGGCCACATATACCCCCATTCTTCTGCTTTGCCGTACCCCTAATTCGACGCGCAAGACCTCCGGCTCATCTTGAGCCTCCAATTGGCTGGAATCAACACTCTTCATCGGACAGAAGACACACATAGAGGAGATGAGGTGCACCAGGGACGTTTTTCACGCAGCCAACTCAACGAGCCTGAGAGAACGTTCGGCATTGTGCTGGCTGTTTACATCATCCCACCTCCGCTCATTTTGCACATTGATTCCCATGATGGTGTCCCCCACTGGGTGATCAACAGCCTCGCTCAAATGACCGGGATCCCTTCCAGATCTGAGAATGTCGGCGTTTTCCCCCCTGAGCATCCACACATGCAACAGCTTGTCATGTCATCACAGGAGGTGTCTTCCTACTGAGTGTGATTACTTACCTTTTTATCCTTCACGAGCTGCCATTGGTAGAATGGCCTGTTTCTGTTAGCAACATGTTGTCAATGACATGATGATTGTCTTTTCTTCTGTGATGGCTGTGGCCTTTTGTCTCTCTGACTAAGCTGTCCAGGCAGCTGAGCCCTACAAACAGTGGCCTGAAGGAGCCACCCTCAGCAGAATTCTGAGCCAGGGGCTAATCCTTTCACTCGGTATGTAGTAATGATTGTAGCGATGTGGGTTCAATCCCGGATTCCCTGCGATGATACATACATAAACAAGAGGGTACTGAGCACCTGTCTGGAATTGGCCAGTCAAAACTCTCCACATTCAAGCACCCAATCAAAACTCTCATCCTGAAAAGGGGGCGCAATTAAACACAAAAAAATGGAGTCGCGTGCAGCCTAAGACCCAATCAAAGAAATGAATGCAGGAGATGGAATAGTCAATAGTGCCAGATTCTGGACATGCTGACATCAGACGTAGGATGTTTAGGTAAAACTACTTAATTTAGAGGATGGTTATTATCTCACTCTGATGTCGGTAGATGCAAAATCCCTCCTCCCCCCCACCCCCCCTCCCACAGGTTGTCGGGTTGGTAATATCTTCAGAATCATTTGAGTGAAGCAGGACATTAAACCACAGGGTGAAGGCCCAGATCTGAAGAATGATGATCTGCTCTTGGAAGATTTCATTTTTCATGTGTCCCCCAGTGTTACTCCCATGTCAATATTTTCTGTACCGTTTGCAATCACACAAACTCAGAACAGAGCTGTTATGAAAATGAAACCATAGTTAAGGGAAAAGCTTTGGTGTAACAGAATGAAAAAAGCAGACTGTGAGAAAAGGCGAAGAACTTATTTAACATAATGATATGTCGCTAATTAATCCATAGTGGTTAGACATGGTAAATGTTGGCAGCTTGCTGCAGGATTTCTGGTCAGTTGCCCACAGTTCATTATATTTTTGTGTAACACAGACAGGGGCACCGCTAGCAATTTTGGGCCCTATGACAAAATATGAGGTTGGGCCCCCCTACCACACCCATTCAGATCTCTGGGGGCCCCTAAAGGGCGTGGGCCCTTAGAATTGTCCCAACTTTCCCCCCCTTAGCGGCGCCCCTGAACACAGATATGGGAAGGTGGTTCAGGAACTGACCTGACTCATTTCCTACCAACATACCAAGACCCACTGAAGAAATTTCACCATTTTGACTGAATACTAACCATCCTGATGCATAGCTGAACTACATTTAAAAAGCCAATTTGGTAAGAGCATAAGAAAACATTGAATTGTGTACTGACTAAGTGCTTTATAAGAGCTTTCAGTGAAAAGTGTCTCAAGCCTGAACATATTTCCTGTAGCTCAAAAACAAGACAATTTCCAAAGTTCCACAGCGTGACTAAACTTTAAAAACTATAAATACCACAGCCACGTCATGCACAATATATGAAATGCATTCGTTTTTAATATTTGTTAATTAATCAGCAATTAATTGATTAATTGGATGCTTAATGATTACAGCAATTAAGGTTAATTAAGTATTCCATAGGCTAACAGCCATTGGCCTTGAAACAGCACAATATGTGTCTAGATTGTCTACATTTAAACTGTACTTTTAAACTTGTAAACAGATGATCCACATCTAACCTGCAGAATGCGGTGTTGGGGAAAATATTTTCAAGAACCTATAGTCGATTCATTTCTAACAAAACAAAAAAAAATCTCCCGCAAATATTAGGAAACCTTTCCAGAAAAATGGTTTTGTTACTCTTCTTCTACGGAGAAATTCTAACACAGAATTTCTAATATTTTCTTATATTTGCTTTATATGCATTCTCTGGATAATCAATGTATTTTACACGTTTCATAGAGCAGCAATAAACCCAGACCAATCTGAACTTTCACATTAAAAACACAATCGCGCCCTCTATAGTCAAAATGGTGCATATCCAGTAAACTAGCGTATTATGGCAAAGGGACTGAAGTAGCAACCAACATAAAACGCTTTTGTCTGTATTAAATTTTGCTTGCTACCCGCCCATTAAAAGATGGGCACCTATTGGATAATATAAAAAAATGAGCCCAAGTTCTTATGATTTCCCACGTATTTTCTGGTATTCGATCCTGAAATCTATTTATGGAGTTGCTGGTGTTTGGATCCATACAGATTTTTTGGCAGGGGTTTGCAAGAGAAACAGATGTTTAGATATTATTGTAAAAACTGACAGGACATTGCAGCTTTAACAAAATAAATTATAAAATGCTAAGCAAAAAGGGAAAACCGAACTGAAATTGGTTACTTGTACATGATGAACAATTTCCGTCGGACTTCAAGAGGCCATATGAGTTCCTATGTTCTGTGAAACCGCTCCGATATACAACGGACCTTGCTGGTTGCAGGCATCTAGCGTGACTCTCACCCTCATGCAAGAAATCTTACGATAAATCTATATAATTCCATTAAACCTAAAATTTACGAAATCAAAAGGGGTGCGGCAGTTTGTAAAACCTAAAGACCAAAGTAATGAAACTGTCATATGCATTTAAATGTAATTGAAAATCTCACTCCAGCTAGTTGACCGAAATTAACAACCCTGTGGTAAATTTCACCAAGCTGGGGAAAACCTCCATTTTAAAGTTTTCAACAGTTTATCTAGTAAACGGCACGGGGTAAAAAACTCATTTAAAATAAAAACCTTAACGTAGAAATCGGGGCGTCAGTCCTTAACGGAACACTCAGTCACACTCTGAAAAAAACTTACTGATTAACCCACAGAGCAGCAGCACTAACGCAAACCAACAACATACAACTCAATGGTTAAATCACTGCGTAGGTTACTGCACACCAAATCAGCGATTTCTTTGGCTTGGTGCCCCAAGGGTGACACCAGTTACGACTGAGCTTACAGGGACTATATCCAACCTCGACATCAAAGCCAAGGAAAGAGGTAAAGAGGAATGTCACGTGCATCTAATCTAGGCGATGCAGCTGTTTTTAGGCACAGATTTTCAACAGTATTCGACATTGAAATATTTCGTATAATTAGCATCTTATCTGAAGAACAAATCAAACTGGAACAGAAAAACATATGGGGTTACCCATATTTAAATGGATCGCTCTTCCAATGAAAGAATGGCTTAATTTGCAAATGAGGATCTTCCCTCTGGTGAATATGCAATTTGATTTTGAATTATACTTGTTTTAACAAGTCAGACTAAACTAAATCTTTGGCAAGATTGAAATCTATCAGAGAAAACACAGGGCAAAAAGCAGGGGTCACACTGGATGGGAGACCAGGCCACTGCAAGACGTTCACACACTGTGCAATTCAGAGATGAATGTTCATGTAACATGTTTTGGGAGGAAATCGGAGCATTTGAACGAAGCCTACATAATGGAAGAACATGCTTAGTCCACAAACACAGAGCAGGGACAGGTCACATGACATCACCTACAGAACCACAGCACAACCAAGTTTTCACTTATCTTCCTAAAACTTGCAAACCTATCGGAAAACTTAAGTACTCAGGTTCCCATGTACAGTGTGTCAAAAGTTTTGACACGCCAAGCTGCCTATGAAGGCAAGCACCCGTGTCACATCACATGACTTGGCCACCTGACCTAAATACAGTAGAAATGGTTTTGGAGGAATTTGTCCAGCGTAAAGGAAATGCAGCCAATGAGTGCTTAATATATTACAGGACGTCCTTCAGGACAGCTGGAAAAACATCCCAGGATGCCACCTTGTGAAACTGGTGTAGCCAATAGGGTTTGCAAATCCCTGGAGAAACTCAGGTTAAGGACCTGGCTCAAAGGCCCAGTGATGGGCGAGTGGTACTATAGTCACCCCATACCATAGCAGCAGAAAAGCACCTCTCACAGTCTGCTGAGCAGCATTCACCTCCAGATTCAGTGCAAGCCGTATGCATCTATAGCCACTGCAAACCTTAATTTTGAAAAACATGTTCAACATAAAAATACTTACCTGAAACACCCACTTTGTGACGATAAGGAAAATCTATGCCTGACAGTACAGAAATAAATGTGAAGCATATTAAATCATCACCCCACACTGGACAAGATGAGAAATCAAGTTCTTGAATTTCTTCACCTACAGTATACAGCACATGATCAAAGGATGCAAGTATACAATGCTGAGTAATGCCCAGTAAAGATACGGAATCCTAAAACTTCCTGGATGTCAAACCTTAGAAAAATGCTGAGTGAATGGATCTATATGCTAGTAACTCATGGCTCCTACTCTTAATGGCTTGTGAAGGACACTCAGAAATACCCTAATCAGCAGCCACACGAGATAAAAGGGACAAAAATAATAACGGTACTCAGAACACTGAAAACAGCTGAAGATGAAGAATCGCAGTGAATGAACTTGAATTGTTATTGTAGTATTGCAGTGCTTTACATCATGTCTTGGCATTAAACACAACAGCCGACAGTTCATATGAATTCTATAGACATTCAAAAAATACACCAAAAATAGGCACAGTACTGCAAGACCAATGGAAAAAGTTATTTTTTTCTTTTAAAGGTTAACATTTCCATCTTAGTATAAAACACTTTACAACCCTCACCAATCAAAATCAGTCACAAGAAATTCAACCCCCCCAAACTGTCAATCTAAAAACAAATGATTCGCTTTAGTATTTGCGTAGATTTTGAAATATTACAATGCCAAATCTTAACACTTTAAACTACAACAAATAAAAATGAAAAACAAAAGAATAAACAAAGGTAGCCTGAGCTGGGTGGCATCTCCATCTGCACAGTTTCAGTGGAGGACACACAACCCAGGTAGCCACATCTCTTATGCAGTCTTCTGCTGGCCCTTCTTCCCAATCAGAGACTTATGGATGTGAGGAATGACACCTGCAGGGAGAGAGAGAGACACACAAAAACACTCATCAACCCACAGCAGAGCTAAAGGGCTTAGCATACATCCAACTTACCAAAGAATTAAAACTGCAACCAATTATTTTTCATTCATCTGTATCCATTTGCAAATTGCATTTAAACACATGCCATCCTCTGATGACTGAACCCCAGTGGACTTACCTCCTCCTGCGATAGTGGCCTTGATGAGTGAGTCCAACTCCTCGTCCCCACGAATGGCCAACTGTAGGTGACGGGGGGTGATACGTTTCACCTTGAGATCTTTTGAAGCATTTCCTGCCAACTCTAACACCTGCAACACAAAAACAGCAATGTGAGTGACCAGCTACTCCCCTGAAGAATGCAAACGTCTCACTGTGATGTTACCGTGTGACTCAATGCTTTCGCATTTCAATGAACTGAAAAAATGCATCTAAAAATTAACCTCCTCACTAAAATGATTACAAAACTGCAAAAAAACGGCTATTACGTCAGATGAGTTCCACTGCAAGCATGGAGGTAGGTTCACAAAGTCCAACCACTGTTTCCACTCTAAAGCATCAATTCATTGTTCCGGTTTCACTTTTCCTGCAAACCTAGTCATTAACCCGCCAAAAAGAATCAATCATTCATGTGTTACTTCCAAAGTATTTATAATTATATTCATACACATTACATGCTGTATGCCTAACTTGAATAGCACCACTGTCTGGGACAAGTTTTTCCAGTCCAGTAAATTTGCCAAGCACTATGTGAAATATTAAATGTTCACATCAGGTTTTTTCTCAATTCCGTTTACTTTTTGTCACAGTATATAACAAAAGGTTGCATATTAGAACAGTGAAAACTGAGTCAAATGAAAATTTGACAGATTGTGGCAAAGAGACACCAGTAACAACTGCAGTCCATTTAATTAAAATATATAACTGAAGATTCATCAGCAGAGTGATCTTTGAAATACCTGCAATATTAAATGTCAACACCATGGATTATAGATATCAGCCTCTGAAGCAACCGGAGACAAAGTCAAGAAATGCCCTAGCAAAGCAGCACATCTCACGAGTGGGTAACGTTCTGTGTCATTGTAATTCAATTGAGGGCTATCGCACAAAATGCAATACAGGGAATACAAATCCATTTCCAATAAAGTGGGGACCCTGTGTAAAATATAAAAAACAGAAAGAAATGATTTACAAATCATATAAACTCATATGTAATTGAAAAAAAGAAGACATCAAAAACAAAATTTCTCAATAAATTTGATGCCAGCTACGTTACAAAAAAAGGTGGGACAGGACGATTCTGATCAGCATCACATTGCCTCTTCCTTTAACACAGTAAACATTTTGAAAACTGAGACCAGCTACTGAAGTTTGGAAAGCAAAATGTTGACCCATTCTTGCCTGATATAGGATTTCAACAGCTTAACAGTTCAGGGTCTCTTGTCATATATATATATTTTTTTGTGTTACAATACATCAAATGTTTTTAACGGGTGACAGGTCTGGACCGCAGGCAAGCCAGTCTAGCACCCAGTCTCTTCTCCGATGGAGCCGTGCTGCCGTAATGCACGTAGTATCGCATTTCCTCGCTGATATATACAAAGACTTCCCCGAAAAAGATGTTGTCTGGAGGCAGCATGTGTTGCTCCAACACCCACATATATATCATTCAGCATTAATGGTGCCTTCCCAGACGTGCAAGCTATCCAAGCCATGGGCACTAATGCACCCCATACCATCATGGATGCCGGCTTTTGTACTGGTAACAAGCTGAATGTTCACTCTCCCGTTAAGCCCAGAGCACACCGTGTCCATGACCTCCAAAAAGAATTTGAAATGCTGATTTGTCAGAGCATAGGACAGTTCACCATTTTGCCTATCCTTCTTAAATGAACTTGGGCCCAGAGAAGTTGTGTTTCTGGGCCCATGTTTAGACGTGGTTTCTTTATGATTTATACTGCATTTGTGGATGCAGCAATGAACTGTGTTCACAGACAGTGGTTTTTGGAAGGGTTCATGGGCCCATGCAGTGATTTTCACTATAGAATCCTGTCTGCTTTTGATGCAGGGCTGCTTGATGACCTGAAGATCACGGCTATCCAATATTGGTTTTTGGCCTAGACCCTCACGTAGAGAAATTTCTCTAGATTCTCTGAATCAGATATTACATAGATGAAATTCCCAAATTCATCGTAATATTATATTGAACATTTGTCTTCAACTGTTGCACTATTTGTCCACGCTGTTTTTCCACAGAGGGGAGAATCTCCCCCCATCTTCACTGTACAGAGACTCTGCCTGTCTGGGAGTCTCTTTTTATACCCAATCATCTTACTGGCCTGCTGCCAATTAACAATTAATTGTGTGATATTCAATCCCGTGTTTTGTTGTAGCGTCACATTACTTTTCCAGTCTTTTCTTGTCCCGTCCCAACTTTTTACGTATGTTGCGGGCACAAATTCAAATTCAGCATTTCTGTCATAAAACAATTTCAGTTGATGTGCTGTCTGTATTTTATTTTCAATTAAAAACGGGCTTATCTTATTTTCAAATGATCGCATTCTGTTTTTATTTACATTTTAGACAGCATCCCAACTTTCTTGGAAACAGGGATGTATCTTAACGAGATGGAAAGGCTGGTATTCAGCCCACCTCAGCTGTAAGATACTCAAGGATGGCGGCACTATAGACGGCCGCTGTTGCCCCGACTCTCCCATGGCTTGTGGTACGGGTCTTCAAGTGTCTGTGGATACGGCCCACTGGGAACTACAGGAAGAACGAACAGTAATTCAGTGGCAGCACACATGTAGCTGACAGATGGATGTCTACTTGCTCATACTGTTAGGCAGCTAAGGCCGCTGAGCTTACCTGCAGTCCAGCCCTCTGTGAGCGAGACACTGCTTTGGCCTTGGCCTTCCCACTGTCTTTTCCAGCCTTTCCTCCAGCCTGAGAGGGAGATGACAAGTCAGACTGACGGAAAAGCCCAACGCTATGGTCCATGAACCCACCGCACATGACATTTAGATGGTTGCAGATGGATTTGGACTACTTGCATGAATCTCTTGCAGGACTTTGTGCGTTCCACAAAAAATTGGGTTTCTACCAGCACAAGTGTCAAATTTATATTAATACACAACCACCCGATAACATAAAACTTCACTACAGAATTTATCCAATCCATGTAGATTGATCAAATATTTTCAGAGCTCTAGACTAACTCTTTGCATTGGTTGCACTGGTGTGCCTAACCTTTTCCATTTAGGTGCACTACCACAAAATTTAAGGTGCACCCAATTTTTTTGAGGCAAAGACTGGCCCCTTCTCTGCCTTGGCTCTGACCTTGATGTTCTTCCATGAGTGTGAGTTTCAGGGGGGAAAAAAACCACACACACATATGCAGGGAAAGAATAGAAAAAAACAGACCTGCAAAACGTTAGGTGCACCAGTGTGAGTAAGGAAATACTTTAGTCACACTGGACAGATTTTTGGTTGCACTTATAACCAAACCGGTCACACTCTGGAACCCTGATTTTGCCTTGAAACAAACAAACAAAAACAAAAAACCATTATTAGTTTTGCAAAAAAGGAAACCACACTTAAATTAACTGCTCAGTTTTTCCATTCTAGCGTAAGTGTCACAAAAAAAAAATCACTGCTATGACAAAAAGTTTTAAAAATGCTTTAAATAGATGGAGGGCAGCATAATGACTTTCCATCAACCAGAGCATAACTAGACGGTGGCATTTCAAACATCTCATTTAGCCTTTATTAAGCAGTTAAAGTAAAGAGGACACGGTCAAATTGATTTTAACACGCAAGCAGTGCACCCTAGCTTCCAGAAGCTACACTAAAGCGGCAATTACACGCTCAACTAATGTGCAGATGCCAAACAAACTCATTCTGTGCTTTACAGCAGGGGATTAGCCTTAGATTAAAAAAGGAACTATCCTATGATCGGTCAGTATTGTCCATAATAAACTGTGCAAAGAGAGAAAGTGCGAGTACCCAAAACTAAGTGCAGATAGCGTCATTCTGACAATTTAACTCACTGATAGTGCACAGGAATAATCAGACCACCTGCCATCGCACTACAGGAGTATTGAATCGTAGCCACATTTCACTTTGATCTTAAATGTATTATTTGCATTTAATCTTCAGAATACCATATCGCACATCAAGAAATACCCTTATCGTTAGCTAACACTTTACCCAAGTACTTTGCATCGGAAAACGGTTGTCAACGACACATTCAAAATCCTTTAGTATAATGCGATTACCAAAGCCCGACTTGATACTGGGAATTATCTGAACGGAACTGAATTTCTTACAAAAAACACAAAATATCCACTTTACGTGCATTTTACGCCAAACTAGCTTTTCCCCCCTCTTAACTGCATTTTAAACGTTGAATGTACTAGTTTACAGTGATGAACCATCCAACCGCGTAGCCAAGTTACCCGCAGATCACGGCGCTGTTTTCCCGCCAACAGAGATCTTTTTCAAATACACACAGGTATAAAGACCCAAATGAACAGACTCCAAAATATGGACATTATACAGTGGCTGCGAGTACAATACAGCAAATCAATGCACTGCAATTCATACACAAAAAAATACAGTGCACGCCAATCCAAGGAGTTTAATTAACGGGTTACGGAGACAAATCACTCCCAACGTCAACCACTCAACTCTAGATGATGAAGCTCATTTAACAAATATTAAGCAAATGAGGTGTAGTTAACTAACAGTTCTACTAAAAGAAACCAACCAATTTAATTAATGGAATTACCGTATTACCACCAAAAAGCAGCCCTATTTGATTAGTTCGCAGAAAAAAAGCCCCGTCCTTTAACCATGAGCACTTATAGGAGTGCAGAAGTTGATCAAAGAGGACTGGATTACTAATCACTTGAATGCTAGAGAAGTTGACCATAGCAATATTAGTAAGCAATCATTTAAAAAAATCACAAAATTGAAAAATTAATTAGCGCCGGCTTACGGAATTAGCTTCTTATAACATTCCAAGCTAGCAAAGTAAAACTTCAAAATCAGCATATGGGGAAATCACTGTTACATAAAGAAATGCAATCGATCGAGCGGGTAAAGTAAAATACTACCATTGTAAACCCTTCTCTGATTTTTCTACTTCGGAATCCAGATCTCAGCAAGAAATTTTCCGTTCGCGACGAAGAGAAACAATAAACCTCCTCTCAAGTCTGTTAGGGAGCAACATCTGAACCAGGCAGGATGACCAATAGCATCACGCGGTGCTGGTTTGAATAATTACTCCAGCCAATCGTATCTCCGTTTGTTTAAATGGCTCCCATCCCCCCACTTCAGCTTCAACTAGCGTTTTTTGCGCACGGATCTAAAACGAGGGAGGGATTGCAAAGACGCCGGAATAAATGCACGCAATTAATAATAGGTAACTGATTATGGTACATCCTATAATAACACTTAAACGGCACAACAAGCCGCTTAAAACCATGTGATAAAATATGACATTACACTTCAACGTCCAAAAAAGTCATATAAAACAGACATACTTTTTTATTTTGCCCTCTTGGGGAGAATAATTGGATGGATGGATGGATGTTTCGTTACAATTACATTCAACTTCGCTCCCTATAATACCAAAAGATAAACACACACTCCTTAGAAGCAAACTTACGGGACATGGATTTTGCTGATTATGAGAGTATCTAAACTTATAAAACTCCAGAAAGGTATTCCAAATGACAACAAAACGGTGACCAATAATAAAACACGTGATGACGGCATTGCATACGTCAGCACGGCGAAGCGTGCCAATAGGCCAGGGGAAATTACCACAATTAACACGTTATTTTACGTCCTGTCATGTCGAATGGATGCGCAGGTTTGCGTTACTGGCAACTGTGCTGTACCCATGAACTGGCGCAGTTAGTAGGTTCTCCGGTAACTGACAAGCCCAAGGCCAATGGAGCCGTACTGGGCGGGACTCCATCGTGCCCGCTAAGTGGGTGTGCGCTGGGACAGGGGGGAGGGAAAGCACGCAAGAGAGAGGAGCTGGCTGCTGGAGGCGAAGATGGCGGATGGAGACAGCGGGAGCGAGCGCGGCGGCGGAGGAGGGGGAGGCGGCGGCAGCAGCTTTCAGCACTTCCAGCGTGAGCAAGAGACCCAGGAGCTCGCCTCCAAGCGGCTTGACATCCAGAACAAGCGCTTCTATCTGGACGTGAAGCAGAACTCTAAGGGTCGGTTCATCAAAATAGCCGAGGTAGGAGCCGGCGGCTCCAAAAGTCGCCTGACCCTCTCAATGTCCGTGGCGGCTGAGTTCCGCGACTACTTGGGGGATTTCATAGAGCACTACGCCCAGTTGGGGCCCAGCAGCCCTGAGCAGATCGCGCAGTCCTCCGGGGGCGAGGACGGCGGGCCTCGGCGGGCCCTAAAAAGTGAGTTCTTGGTTCGCGAAAACAGAAAATACTACCTCGATCTGAAGGAGAACCAGCGAGGAAGGTTTCTTCGGATCCGACAGACAGTTAACCGTGGGCCGGGGTTCGGAGTAGCCGGAGGCCCTGGGGTCGGCATGCAGTCCGGCCAGACCATCGCCCTTCCCGCACAGGGACTCATCGAGTTCCGTGACGCTCTCGCCAAGCTCATCGATGACTACGGAGGGGATGATGAAGAGCTGGCCGGCGGCGGAGGGGCAGGCGGCTACGGCGAGCTCCCTGAGGGCACCTCAATCATGGTGGACTCCAAGCGGTTCTTCTTCGACGTCGGTTCCAACAAGTACGGCGTGTTCCTGCGGGTGAGCGAGGTGAAGCCCAGCTACAGGAACTCGATTACCGTCCCCTTCAAAGCGTGGAGCAAGTTCGGGGGCGCCTTCTGCCGTTACGCGGAGGAGATGAAAGAAATCCAGGAGAGGCAGAGGGATAAGATGTACGAGCGGAGGGGAGACGAGTCTGAGGGCGACGACGTGGACGACGACTGACCGAGACCCACTTATGGGTCCGGACAAGGGGCACGGAAAATACAGAAATAAGGGGGGAAAGTGCATGACGACCCGAACATTCATACTAATATCGTGGAGTAAATAAAGTACACATGACTGAGAGTGTCGTAAAAATATTGTCTACAGAAAAAAGTTTAGGTGGATAGCTAGTTAACTGGCTGACCTGTTAAACTTTCGTCGGTGAGACTTGTAATCGCTTAAGATGTTTTTAATGGTCGCATCTAAAATAGCATTTCTCCCTTTGGAACCAGCAATCGGTTTTACAAACTATATAGCTAACGCAGCAGCTTATTATACTTTGTTTCTATTAAAATATATATTTATACATTTTAAGACATTTTCCTGGACCCAAACAATTAGGTAGAAAAGTACTATAAATTATATAAAATGTGACTTATATTTGGCAGATTAGGGAGAGAGCATTAGTTAAAAATCAGCATCCATTACTATTTGTATCAAACACATGAATGTATCGTAACTCCACAGTAGTGAACAGTGGCTCGATTGGATTCGTTTGTAATGCAATGAACCTGCAGAACAGCCCAGTAGTGACTGTAGGTCCCAAACTCAAAGCTCGATGATTTGGCGGTTTAAGTGATACATGTCAATAGTACATAAAGCACACCACTATGTCAAACAGATAGGAGAGGTGCAAGGACTCGGTTCATGTCACTTTCATGCTGGTGGGGCTGCGGTCTGAGTCTGATTCCTAAGTAAATGATGCAGTGAGGCATTGGGGTTAGACTATCTGGGTGAGCCTGAGTCTGACTCAAGTTTAGGATGTGGTATGCCATTGGGTTTATGTCCCAGTGTGTTCAGAAGACACGCAGAAGATCAGTGCCGAGACAGATAGAGCACGCCGGTCCTGCAGTGACTGGGCCATGGATAACTCTTTGCACTTTCATTTCGCGTGGAATTTTTAAGAACCTGTTCCGACTGAGGAGTTTTTTTTTTTTTTTTTATCACCTTTTCAACTGCTATTAGAATCAACAGCCAATTCTGGACATTGCTTTACACCAGTAATCAAGCTACTTTAAAGGACATATTAATTGGGTTCATGGAACAATTTTGTCATACAATGTGTTTTGGACAAAAAGCATGGATGGGTGATTTTAAAAAGTATAAATGGGAAACGATAATACTTTAAAGGAAAAAAAACTGAATTAACCAACATAGAATTATTTTTAAATAAGTACATGGAAAATATATATGAATATGGGATTCTTAATGCTAAAGGAAAAAAAAACATTTATTTAAACAAAGCTGGGATGGAGAAGATTTGACCTGGAGGATTTTTTTCTCTTGAATTTATTTCATTTCCGGGAAAATATGGATGAGTGTAGCTGCACTGTTATTAAAGAAACAAACAAAAACATGACTCATACATGCATACATACATTACTTTACATTCTTTAGTACCATATTACACCTTCCCTTATCGTACATTTACATCCAATCTCTAATTACTAAACTCGTCCAATCCTGAAGTGAGTCGCTTGCTGTTTATTTCAAGTTATTTTTGTTCATTTAGGGCAACAGTGTAAACATCCAGATTTGTGTCCAGTGGTCCTTTTAATATTTTAAATTGTGCATGTTTGTTCCAGTTTGGAGCTGCCTTGTGTTAATTTATTGCATATTCTGAATGATGTATGTTGGTATTGATTGACTCTGCAACATTTTCTCTTTACTTTGTAAAGAGAAAAGTATGTTTTGAAAATAAGCAACAAAAAAAAAATCATTGTCTGGCAACAATTTGGAGTTCTTGGCACCTTGGATACACCATCAATGGCAGTTATTAGAGAATAGCTCTCATTTAATGATCTCAAAGTCCCTAATAATCTGCAGCAGTCCCTTTGTACCAGCAAATGGAAGTGTTTAGTGTTGTCTCCCACGTGTTGTCGCACTTTAAAACATGGTTTACTGTGCTGTTGACAGTCCATTTACCATGGCGTGGACATCTGCATTATATTTTAGTTTTACTCTTTTCTCCCCAGCTACGGATTTGTCAAACATTATGGGAGCAATAGTGTTTTTTTTTCTTTTTTAACTACAGCTAATGTTTATATATACACGTGTATATATAATTTATATATGCACACGTATGTACTGATTACATCTTTATTCCTGTACTTTGTTACGTGAAATGGCAGCTGTTTCATGTGTGTCCTGCTGTAATAATCTACCGATTTCCTTTCAATAAAAAAAATCAGGAAAAGACTTAACACCTTGAGACCAATGAGGACAAGAGCGTTTGTTAGTGGAATTATGCCCAAGGAGGATGATAGGCTACTGCCATTTTGGATCAAAGGCCTGCATATAAGGAAGGAATGATGTGGCTTGGCGTTGTCCTCAGTAGTATGTTGCTGTACATGATAACACAAAGGTGGTCTGGGGGGTGCTATTTATGAAGACACTGTTAGACATTGAGCCTTACATGACATCTTAGGCACATGAGATGGGTGAAAGGGAGTTAAAATTAGTACATGCTTATTAACTGTTATCTTACACTGAGATATTTAGTGCTGATTCGGGGAACACCATTGAATAGCTGCTGCAGACAGAACTGGACTGTCAGGCTAGTGTTTTGGGCATTTGACATAACGTGTTATTACTTAGTGATTTGGGCTAGTATTTTTACATGACACTGTGTAGAGAGATGACAGTGAGGTATTTTGTTTTTAAAACCCATCACCACAGATACTGCTTTCAAATTTTATGTTTGTGAAAAATGGCCAGCTGGTGGAACGTTTAGTTTTTTTCCTCCTTTTAGCTATTAACCATCTTTCAGTCTTGTCTATGAAACCAGAAATTTAAATAAAGTCAAAAAAAAGTTTTCCCTTTCATTTCAGCAGATTTGATATATAATGTGTTCACCGCATTAATTTCTCAGATAAAAATGTTACGGCAAATGTCCATGTGCTGTTTTTGGTACAGATTTTCCTGGTCTCAAATCACTCAGTGCTGCTTTGCATTGATTAGCAACAGAATGTGAGGTAGTTTAACATAATTCGCAGAGAGAAAAGCCGGATGTTACCATTCAGTGGGGAGAGACTCAAGTCTGCAACAGGTGCTAACTGAGAGAATGGCATCCCAAGCAGCTGCTAACAGTACTCAGCCTTTCTACCCTCAGCTGCCATCTGAACCAGAAAACTGCTGATTATTTATAGAGGAGGAACACAGTTGAGAAGTACAGGGTCCAAGCCTAACAATTGCTAACCAACAATTGACTTGTGAGAATCAAAGGAATATATTTGTCAGTTTAACAATGGAGGGGCATGTTATCCAGTGCTCTAGCTACTCTACAACATGCTGACTGCATTTACCTAAAGACAGCATTTGTGTGCTTTTTGTTTTTGCCACTGGGGTTCTCTGGTTGGGGAGCGTCAGTATTTTTTTGATGAAAATGGCTGATTATGTGGCCCCGTTGAATGAATACACATTTGTCCCAAAATGAGACTTGTTATGCAAAAGTGTGGACCATGTGTACTTCTGATAGAACATGTTTTAGGTTGTAATGCTGACAGCTGGATCAAAGAACGACTTTCCTCAGCTGTGCCTCCCAGTCAATGTGGAAATGACTTTTAGGCCAAAGTGACCATAGTTTACAAGACAAGTCCCTCTGACTAACTGGCTGAGATGTACGGTAAAGGCCAAATCTGACCTCCAGAACATCAGGTCCAGCTTCCCTTTCTTTAAAGCTGTGTGTTGGAAATGCTGTTTCTGTTGAGGAGATCATGAACAAAGATCAGGACACATCTACTGATATTTCACATATTAGCGAAATATTTTTGTTTAATGTTGGAGTACTGAGGACATTTAGAACCAGGTTTAAAATAGCAATAGCAAACAATTTGTATCACATTTAAATCTTACAATGAATGTTTAAAATAATCTACAGCTATACTATTTCAATATGCTACAATACAAAGAAAATCAATAATGTGAAACTTATGTACTAGAATGCAATTGGATTACAGCTCACAGATAAGTGTAATGGGTAGGTCCACATAGGTTACATATAGCCCTCTAAGTTGAGCCTTTTAACCTCAGGGTTCAGCATTAATGTGCTTTGAATCAAAGTAGTATATTGTTATTGATTTGATTAGGGGTAGTAATGAATGAATAAAACTGCTATTCAACCCATAGAAATCAAGCTTGCCATGTTTATAGTGTGCCACTACAGTAGGTGTAACTCATCAGCAATCTGTGTCCTGAACAGAGGCCAGTAGAATCACTGGCAGTGAAGGCACCAAAACACCATTTGAATTGAAACCTGTTTAGCTCACAATGCAGGACAATTACCCAGAATGGTAATTTGGCATATTAAATCAAACAGCATACCTGTCATACTTTAATAAGCAAAACTAAAACTAGACTTATCTTTTTTCGATTGGATATTACTAGAGTATAGTTTAAAAATGCAACGTATGTTTGTATCGAAAAAATCAACTAATGAAAAGTGCAGTGCCTCCATGCCTTGTGTTTGCATTTCGGTAGTTATACGACAGTCCTTCACTATACTACCGGAACATACTGTATACATTTTTAATATTCCTATTTATAGCTATATTAGTGTCTGATTTCTCTGTCATCAGTCATCCAAGCATAATGATGTGTCCTGCCACAACTTTACAGGTAATATAAAATCATGCCATATAGATGTTATTTATATTTATAAGATCTCGTGAAAATTTGATTAAGAGGAATAAGAAAGCTATATGCAGTATTTTACATCAATACTACCACTTGTACAACAAACCCAGGTTTATTTAATAGCTGTGACCCTTTGAGGACAATTAATTTCCATTTCTCTGTAAACTGTCGGAGCTCTTGGGATGATGTTCACATGATTTGTAGGTTGATATGGTTTCTATGGAGATATGCTACATATGGTTTCTATGGAGACATGTGGTGTAGCGTGGGATCAGGAGACAGGTATAAATTGGTGCATTTTAAGTCTACTGAAGAAGACATTACTGTCTCAACAAAAATATGAAAGATGCAAATTTGCCTCCTCTTCTAATGTGCAGCCTTCTTCTGAAGTCAGTTTGTGAATCACCTCCTGTGTCCACCCCCTGTCTGAGCTCCAGTGCTCAGACAGATGATAGCTCACTGGCCCCTCTCGCTGGCGAGTACAAGATTGCGGAAGGTGGGATAGAGGGACACCTCAAGGGCATGTAACACCACACCGGGCTCCCTGCCAGCTATGCCAGTGGAGTATTTTGCACACTTTTGTCAGTCCCCATGATTCAGGATTAGATTCAAACCTCTCTGTAGGCCAATGTTGTGGGCCAGACTGCCATAGAGAGCCTGGGAATCGCAAGATTAGCAGATAGAGAGGCAAAAAGCCAGGGGCATTAGCCTGGTGAGTAACCCCCCCACCCCCCACACACACACATTTTACCCACTGTCATTCATTATGCAGCAACAGATTGTAACCACAAGCTTCCCATTATTCCTGATAGACTCACATAAAGACGGTGGTTATCTATGGACGAAGCAGAGGTCTTCAGCACTGACCAGGATGCATCAGAATCCTTGACTGATCTTTGGCAGCAGACAGACACATGCGTCACATTCTTGTCTTTTAATCAAGAGTAGCATTTCTGTCACCATCTAGTATTTCCTGTGACCATCACAGGTTTTTTATTATGAAAATTTACAATATGTAGCAAAAATGACAAAAGGATAATCACAAAATAAAGGAACAGAACGTTTTTCCCATATTCGCGGGAACGGATTAAATATTTTGCATATTCAAAATTGTGAGAAGAAATGAGCTGCTGTGGATATGACGAGTTTATAAAGTTCTGGCACAATGACGATAAACTTTTAGTATAGGCAGTTTTTAAATGACTACTTAAAGTAGGTAAAGTATGCATATAAAATAACTTTTAACTAAATTTTTTGTTTGATGTAATTGTTCTTTTTTAGTGTTGTCATACTCTCCAATATGTTCAAAGAAAGATAAATTTCATGACATTCAATAATTGTGCTTAAGAAAAGTTTGGCAATGCAGGTAAATTTGTACGCGTGAGAACACACTGATCCGTCGTTTGGTCCTTCTCTCTGCACACACTCCTCTCCCCTCTCGTTGCGCGTACTTGTGTGCCTATCTGTGAAATGGATCCGCAGCCAGTAAAAGAAAGAAGCTCAGCTTCCCCGGTACGTAACGTAATATATTCGACGCCAGCCTTGGCTGCAAGTTTGCCTATGCACTATTACGGTAGCAGTACTCTCTGGGTGTATGACAAACAGAGGATGGGGAGCAGCGAGCAAAGAGACGGAAACTGTGCAGGGAAGCGATCCCGCGCTCCCAGGAAGTCGCCGCAATCGCTGCCGGGCTCCTGGGCTCGCGCACTATATTTAGACCATGTTGCCATGTGCACGGAAGCGTGAGCGTACGCTCGCGCGGGTAGCGGGAATGGTGTGTGCATGCAGACCACACTCCAAGAGACACCGATATCCGCTGAAAAAGTGTCGCTAAAACCCTCACGTCTGTCATTTTTTAAAATGTTTTAGATTGATCAATATTTTTTAATGCTTAATATATACATTTAATTTAATGTTAAAAATGATTCCATTTGTTTTGTGTCATGTCGGGGCATAATAAAGACGTTTCACACTGCGGCTTAGGAGCAACACGGGGATATTTTGTAGAACGGTCTGACCCAACGGGAAACAAAAGGGACAAAAAGTCAAAACAAAAGCAGGTAAAGGAAATAATAGTAGTAATGACACTTTATTGAAATTCTCTTTTCGCCTACCACATCTTGCTCTCCTTGACACATGTAGGTGAGATTAAGCTTGGCAGTGAAAGGCAGCCACCTGCAGCAGCACCCATGGAGCTGGGGGTTAAGGGCCTTGCTTAAGGTCCCACAGACATGGCTACCCTGCTGAAGCCAGGCTTGAACCAGCAATCTTCTAATCACTGCCACAAATGCGTAGCCCACCCAGGCACACAGTGAGGATTACCAAGTGCTGGAATTACATGCCAGGAAAAGAACAGGGACAGCAATCAACAAACATCTACAGCACATACAAACTCCACAATGACTAACTGAGGAACAGGGCAAAGGCAAGCACATGTAGTAAATACACTGGTAACAAGGGTTAAGCAAGACAAGTGTGAACCATTACAATGATCCAAACACTAGAGACTAACAACAAGGAACAGGTAAAGGTCATTAGCAATCACTACGGACTCAAACGCTAGAAATGAGATGGCCAGTGACACCTGCTGGCCAAAGAGGGAAACAACAGACAGGGCATGGACTTACCCTGACATTTTATCTTTCTATCAACCCATCTTTGCCCATCCTAATTCCAGTAGTGGCGTGCCCTGCCAACAACATATCTTCATTTATGCAATCTCAGCCTATACATAGTGTGTGTATATACACTGAACAAAAATATAAACGCAACACTTTTGTTTTTGCTCCCATTTTTCATGAGATGGACTTAAAGATCTACAATTCATTCCAGATACACAATATTACCATTTCTCTCAAACATTTCTCACAAATCAGTCTAAATGTGTGATAGTGAGCACTTCTGCTTTGCTGAGATAATCCATCCCACCTCACAGGTGTGCCACATCAAGATGCTGATCTGACATCATGGGTAGTGCACAGGTGTACCTTATACTGCCCACAATAAAAGGCCACCCTGGAATGTGCAGTTTTGTCTCACAGCAAAATGCCACAGATGCCACAAGCATTGAGGGAGCGTGCAATTGGCATGCGGACAGCAGGAATGTCAACCAGATCTGTTGCTCGTGCATTGAATGTTCATTTCTCAACCATAAGCCGTCTCCAAAGGCGTTTCAGAGAATATGGCAGTACATCCAACCGGCCTCACAACCGCAGACCACGTGTAACCACACCAGCCCAGGACCTCCACATCCAGCAGGTTCACCTCCAAGATCGTCTGAGACCAGCCACTCAGACAGATAATGCACGGCCCCATGTTGCAAGGATCTGTACACAGTTCTTGGAAGCTGAAAATGTCCCAGTTCTTGCATGGCCAGCATACTCACCGGACATGTCACCCGTTGAGCATGTTTGGGATGTGCTTGACCGGCGTATACGACAGCGTGTACCAGTTCCCACTAATATCCAACAACTTCGCACAGCCATTGAAGAGGAGTGGACCAACATTCCACAGGCCACAATTGACAATCTGATAAACTCTATGCGAAGAAGATGTGTTGCATTGCATGAGGCAAATGGTGGTCACACCAGATACTGACCGGTTCTGAGTCCCCAGACCCCCAATAAAGCAAAAAACTGCACATTCCAGGGTGGCCTTTTATTGTGGGCAGTATAAGGTACACCTGTGCACTACCCATGATGTCAGATCAGCATCTTGATGTGGCACACCTGTGAGGTGGGATGGATTATCTCAGCAAAGCAGAAGTGCTCACTATCACACATTTAGACTGATTTGTGAGAAATGTTTGAGAGAAATGGTAATATTGTGTATCTGGAATGAATTGTAGGTCTTTAAGTCCATCTCATGAAAAATGGGAGCAGAAACAAGAGTGTTGCGTTTATATTTTTGTTCAGTATATATATATATATATATATATATATATATATATATATACACACACACACACACACACAATTTATTCACAGTACCGACTTATGTATTTCCAAAAAATTATCCAGTTTTACTCTTGAACACAAAAACAATGCTTTTTTTTTCAAACACATCACTCCCATTATGGGAGAAAACAAATTTGAAAATTGAGTACATATATATTGAACCAGTTGTCATAAACTGAGAAGTATAAGATGGGAGGTCGATGTTCTAGGCGGGGGAAAAGTCAGGTGATGGAATCATTTTGTCCCTGTGCCTAATTATCAATAATATAAAGCAATATGTTTGCTCTTGGGCTCCCAGCCAAGCCTTGCTGCCAAACCACAGTTATTATTATTCCCAAGAGTCAGTGGCAGTCTTGTTTGCCTGCGTGTTTCCCCTGTACGGAAACTGAAATATCTGTCTTTTGTTTTTATTCTGACCTACATTTTTGCACAACCTGTACCAAAATATCCATGTTGCCCTTCCTGCCCAACATCATCATCCCAACCAGAGTAAGTCTTTAAAAATGAATTTTTAGTAATGCATGTAAACAGAAACAAGACTGTGAGACTCCCTCAGGTTAGGATGGGGCACAGAACCATGTGACAAGGAATGACAGAAAGTTTGCTAGAGAGCTTAACTAGAGAAGCTAGCCAGAGTAGAAAAATTTGAAACAAATCGTTGATAGTAATCGGCCAACACCTATCTTTTTGCAGAGGTGGCCATCAATGACTGTTGGATGCCTTGACATGCTGCAGCCAGTCATTACTGTACCCTTTACTGCGGTCTTTCAGATGGTCTGTATTATGGTAAACATGAAGACGAAGCTTGTAATGCAATTGCTGAAGCGTAACCGGTGACTCACACAAACCAAACAGAGGTATGTAAAATTGGCACAACCCAAATGGAAATAAGAAGAATCTGTTTTCTTAGAAGATAAGAGAATCTGACAGTAGCTCTTGGTAAAATGTAATACTGGATAAACTCAAGCTATACCCAAGCGATCTGGAAATGAACTGATATGCATTGAAGTAGATGCTAACACAATGGGGCTATTCTGGTCTCTGAGAGTGTGGTCTCTGTGGTGCCCTGTGGGGTCTGTGTGGCTGGAATTGGAGGGGGGGGGGTTACACGTCCAGGGGCCCTTGCTATGGAATAAGTTTCGCATCACAGGGGAACAAAAACAGTTGGTTCAGAGATACTCCCTCTGAAGCGCTTTACTTACATTTTCTGATCCACTTAGTAGCAGATGCAGTAACTTCCCCTTTATGACCTGCAACATCTCTTCAGCCATGTCTTAATTGCAGTATCTTCATTTACTGCGCCTTGTGCTCCAAAAAAAATAAATAAATACAAAACAGACACAAAACCACACCCTTATCCAATGGAGCAATGAGATCCCATCCCAGTATGAATGCAAGGAGACACAATGATGCTGTGTCAATGCCTACAAGACTGACGACTTGCCAGTCAGGATCTCACGCTTAACCATGTCTGTATGATTGCCTGGGTAATGAAATTAAGCCATTAAGCTTTTGTGTTTTTGTCCCCCCAAGGGTCCAATCATTAGTTTATGATGGGCAGACTTCCTGTCCTTATCTTGATGCCTTTCTGAACCAGCAATGCCATGGTTTGTTATACGTCATTGTAAAAGTAAAGATATGTAATTTCCCAGGCTGGAAACCATGTACGCCCCAGACAATGGTGCATGCATGGTAATACCTAGATCAGTGTCATGCTGAGAGTGTCATCCTATGATTATTTAAAATTCCATGCAGAACAAGGAGAGCATTGACTAGCTGATGTTACCCCCCATCCTATAATGAGGGATATCTATGCCCTAGCAGTATGCATACATCCCCATGAACCAGAAGTCGTTCAACAACGGCCCTCCTATAATTTTTTATCTTTTTTATCTGGGAAAGTCTTTTCCCGGAATATTAGAAAATGAAAGACTCAGGCTGTCTGATGCCAAAGCCCTGTGTAAATAAGCAAGACTTATTGGATTGAATATATATAAATATATTTGTACACAGCCTGGAATTCTACAGATTTGTCCATATCTCCATACCCTACCTAGATCACGCATGTTTTTCAAGCTTTGGAGAATGAGCGATGCCTCAAACTACAAGCCCTTATTGATGTCTGAGCAGCTCAGTAGCTGAGCATGACCAGAGTGTGAGTGGAAGTGGCCGAGAACTTGAGAACTAACGGTCCTGCCTTGTGGTTCTTGCTGGAGCTCCACAGGTTTCTAAGGGGGGCAACTTTAGGGCTGAGGTGAGTTTTCCTTATGCATGAATGAGGTGTGGACTGTGAAGCATTATGGAAGGCTTTCATGTGTGATAAGGGAGAAGATGGAGATGAAGGGTCATGATGGGGGGCAATGGAGAAAGAGTTTTGGAGGCTGCCTCATGTCAGGGCAGATGGCCAGACAGGTGGTCCTCAGCGCACTGGAGACGAGGGTGACGGCACCAGGGATAACATGATGTCTCCTTCAGGAAACGAAAGACAGGCTGTTACAGGGCCACCTGCTCCATCATGTCCTTCACAATATGTCAGTAGCCATCACTGCACTTGGGAGGTGCACATGAGGGACATCAGTGGAGAGCCACATGCAGAGTGTGACATGCATGGGCAGAGTCTCCTGCTGCAGCGGGCAAGCAAGCAAGGCCTGTGGATGCTTCCCTGCACCAGTGATGGTAAGGTGTTCCGGGACTCTGATTCATGTGGGGTAGGGGATAGGTAATGCAGGGAATTCAGGAGTCTTGGGCTGTGACCATAACTATGGATGGGATTACTAGGGGGTGGAAATAAAACCGAAATAAAACCAAATGGACACATTTTATATGGAAAAGGGGGCCGGTGGTACAAATAAAAACAAATCATCTGACCCTCTCTCCTGAGATGGCTAATGTGGCCCCCTGCCTTCTCACAGGGATTAACAACAGCAGACGCAGCAGCAGAAATAATATTAATTCATCTAATAATAATAATAACAACAACAACAATAATAATAATAATAATAATAATAAATCTTGACAATTTTAAGTTTTCCTTGAACCATTCCTAAAAATCCCACAAGGGGGTGCTTTCAGCTCATTCCAAAGGTTTGCATGTGACACAATAACAGCTTGCAATTCTCACGTTTGCCACCCAGGTTCCCATGAGTCTCAATGGTACCCTGGGGGGAGTAGGCTGTTCACAGGAAGTAGTCAAGCTGTTATGGAAAGGAACTGTAAAAACAACCCCACCTGTATTATATTTTGCCATTTCATATGCTATTTACAAGTTTATTAAAAAGTGGTTTGTGTTTTTATAATTAATCCACCACAAAATGCATGATAATCTTTGCTGTGATTGACAAGTAACTACTTTTTATTTTGGCTAAATATCTGGTTAATTGGCAAGTAAATACTTTGTGTTTTGGCTAAATGTCTGTTGTAAACAATATAAAACATAAATTAGTACACCCTCCATGAAAGCTAATGAATTCAGTTATCTCTCTTAACAAACTATAGTCTGTTTTTCAATATGTAATATTGATCAGCAGATTTCTGCCTGTTGAACCATGAAACTCAAACAGGTGTAACTGGTTCATCCTCACCAGAGCATTTAGGCCATTTAATAACATCCAGACATAATGCTCACAATGATACCACTTGAGAGAGAATTGTCTGGAGGCTTAAAACTTTTCTTGCACAAAAAGGACAAGTACTGAAGAGGATTTGCAAATATCTGGTATTTAACCAAAACACAGTAGCAAAAGTAAATGAAAAGGTAGGGGCTCAACTGAAAAACAATATTGAGATGAAATAATTTACCATATCGCCAATCCCCACAAGATCCTACAAGAGAGAACACTACCTTCTCCCTGTGCCTTGGGTTGTTCAGCACTTTTTATGTTAAAAAGTGACAATGTCCCTGAACATTCACTGCTGCAATCCAGAGCAGGTATAAAATGCTGGAGTAGGCAAGTATGTCATCTGACCTCAACACCATTAAGCACCTTCAGGGAAATTTGAAGAGGGAAGCTGCACAGCGTTAGCCCTCAAAAAACAAGGGACCTGAGGAGGTCATTCTCCAAGAATGGCACAGGACAGATGTAACTGTAGGCCATGAACTGGTAATATCATTGCCAGGAATGGCTGGTGCAATGCTAGAACGTAATGATGGACACACTAAGTATTAGAAGATTGCTTATTTGTAGAATTTAATCAAGGGTGTACTCATCTTTTCAATGACAGAATTAAGATATGTTATACTATTTACCTTAAATTCAATTCACTTCCTTAATGTCATTGTACACATCAGCACATGACTGAGTGATGCAAACAAAAACACAAGGCATACAAGATATATAACAACATTCACAGGACAGCCAAAAAAAGGGTGCAAAAATACAAATGTGGTAGATAGTATGTGGGGAGCAGTGCATGGGGTTATATGTGACAGTCATTTAATGCCTGGTTATGTCACAGCTGGGCATAATGGACAACGGTCCACTGTGCAGCTTACAGACAAGGAGAGTTTATTACCAACTTGACTCAAAAGAACAATTAACAAAAGGGACCATGGTGGGTCTAAACTAAGGCAAGTAGGCACTCTAAGAACTTAACAAGGCTGAACTAAACACAAGAAAACACAGAGGGAACACATGGACTTGAAATGACTTAGTGGGGAACATCCAACAGAAGTATGTTCAGGTACCATAGATATTAGCAGGTAACACATGCACTGACCAACAGAGAATCGTGGCATGGAAAGGCACATATATATAGAGAGAACAAGATCTAAACAAGGAATAAATCATCATTAACAATTATTCAAACCCAGAGACTAGGAGCTACGAGGAACACAGGAGATGCAAGGATTACATGACTTAACTACAGAAGTGGACAGAGGCAGGGATAATCAGGAATCAGCCATCTAGAATACAGATAACAGAATGGTGACACCTGCTGGCCAAACTGGGAAACGACGACCAGAACTGGACAAGGCAAGGGACCAATCCTGACAGCTTAGAAGGTCATTTATGCTGCATACTACAGTATATGCGGTTTAATTGCTTCACTAGACCTTTGCCAAAGATGTAGTAACAGTGAACCGCTGTATTAGATTTTCTGTAGGATCAGAGTCAAACCTCTCAGAGCAATACTAGGTCAATCGTGTTTACTGTCAGTTTTGCCATAAATTTGAAAATGCTCACTGGTCTGAGGTATCTTGGATTATAAATAGGTCTTGCACTGATGTGTGCACTGTGTTAGAAGATGGTGAACCAGTTCACATCCTGTAGCTGCCTGGGAGAGCAAAGCCCTTAGCCCCATCTTCTCCAAGGAACCTGTCTGATCCTCACTCGTATGTCACTTTGAGTTGGAAAAAAAAAAATCTGCTTAGTAATAGATGTAATGTAAACGTTTATGTGGCCGTCACCCAACATTCATCCCAGTGTATACAGATGTTCGTACACTGCTGTGTCTCCAGCTGTATGTTATGACATTTGCTCCTGCTTTAGAAAAATCTTGGAGTGGTACTTTAAGTCCCAAAATGGAGCTGTATGTGGCGAGCTTGTTTGATCGAGCAAATAAATCAGCACTCACTGAACTCAGTCCACTAAGTATTGATTTGGAATGACGCACAAATAGCAACAGATTATTTTATTCACTGGAGGTAACAAGCTTTTAATACTGTCTCTCTTAGTCATCTTCTCAAGCAAATGATAGGCAAACCATCAGATAACAAGGTACCTATAACATTAATTGAACTGCACTGGTTCCCAGAATAGATATCATATGTGGAAAGATGACCAAGGGGTCTGATATTTCACTGACACCTATCATTCCAAGCAGTGAGATTAATTAGCATGAATGAGATATAAAAGCGTATCACTCCTAAATTCTCAATAGTACCAATGCAAGGGGTTGGACAGGGTGTCTACAGTCAAGCCTTTCTCCCCTGCATGGGAACAATAATGCCTAGCAGGACTCTCCTTTGCAGTAATTGATGCTATTCCACAAAGCCATACCCCGTGAACTCTGTGCAATCATAAATGGATGACTTCAGCTCAGTGGTGAACCTCGCAGGACAATGCTTTATTGATCTCTTGGGTTATTCCTGCTATTTTCGTTGTCTGCTCTTGATAGTGGTTCAGATTTATTTGGCAGTGATTTCAACATCTTGTTATTGACAGAACAGTGCTTGGGTGACACTTGATGAATTTCTTTTCGCTGCAGGAGACAGAGGCCTGCTGTGAGGGGAAATGCATGGCAATCACTATCGGCCCAGTCTGATGCATCAGTGACAAATGTGTTTCTCTATCATGCCACTAAACCAAGCTGATGGAATCGGCCTTTTTCTCCACTTGAACCAGGGAGAGGTAGATGCCAGCGTTATATAGGGAGTATGGCACCTCTAGGTAGGCTGGGCCACAGAAGCCAGATAACCATTGTTTAATTTGGATGCTTAGACCGATGGCCAAGTCTCTTAAAATTGATGACTAAATTGTTTAAGAAAAACAAAAATACATAAATATTTAGCCATTAATTAAAAATAAAACAACTTTATATTTAACTTTTTATTTTGTCGTTATTGCGTCAGACTATAAAAACCAGACAAAGCTAGGATTCAGTCTGATTTGTTATCATCCAATATACCCCCCTTAGAAAAATGAATACTGTTATGACGCTGTATAATAATACTTCACTATATTATATGAAGTATATATGAAGTATGATATAGGCAGTCTCAGTTCCCAGCTCCAGTATTCAATATCCCATTTACATATTTTTTTTGTAGCCTTACTTGTTCTCTCTGGACCTCAGTCCATTCTGGTATGTTTGTGCATGTTGGCTATAGGGGGCTCTGTTCCTGAGCCGTGCAGGTTTCTTGCTGCAGCCCAAAGACAGGCAGTTAGGCGAACTGACATCCCTAAATTGCTCATAGGCTTGTGTGTGGATGCCCCTTCTCCCTCCCTGATATTACAGCTGGCCATGTATCATTTTCCTCAATGCTGTATTGGAGAAGATTAATCTTTTTCTTTATTTGTCTTCAATTTAACACTTGACAGCAGAGGTAATGGAAAACATATTTGATTAATGGGAAATCAAGACAATGATTTATATTGCCGAAGAGCATGTTGGGGCTGTACAGAATATAGAGTATCTAAATGAATGCAACACGTACATGAATTACCTCTTAGGATTTCGTTTCTTTTTACCTTCATGTGTCTGTAACCCACTTGGCGGTGTTACTTGGGAAGGCAAAGGTCACTGATCCTTTAATCACCATGGAGATATCCTAGCACTAATCTGGAGTATGTGGCGCTTGATTGCGCCTGGGGATTGGGGAATCCGCTGAAGTTGCTTTAGGGTTGCGGCGGGGCTCCCGACCGTCGCTTCCTTTTCTGTCCTCATTCATTACTTCGGCTCGCTGTTGTAGGGCGTCACGCCGTCGCCGAGAACCATGTCCGAATGCGTGCGGCTCTGTCAAGCCTTTTGCCGGATGGGCTTTTACACGGTAAGAGCTCACATCCTTCTTTTACAATAGTCGGCAGCAAAATGCGTTCGCATAAGCTGTTCTTGGCATTTTCAGCACGGAGGAGCTCCTGCTTCGTGAATGAACTGAGTAAAGCTTTTTCCCGTCTGTACTAATGTTTACATCGTATTAAGGTGGAACCGTGGCGAAAGAAGCTAGCAAGGTATTGGTCAGATTTTCAGGAACTGTACAGATATATCCAGAAAACATTAAACGACGCTGTAATATCTTGGAAAAAAATCTTGAAATCGCTTGTCACTGAAATGCTTACTTCTTTTAATGAAGGTCTGTGTTGAAGTATTTTTTCCCCATGAATGTGAAGTAAACTGAAAAGATTTTCCACTTAAAACAACTTGGTTATATATATTTGAAATTATTACAGTATATGTATATATATATGTTCTTCCTCCGACCTGAAGATAATAATACAGAAACATGGCTGAAAGTTTGGGCTGTATCGGGTTTCTGTTGATGGTAACGTGGAAGCTGCCGACAGGTGTGTGTGTGTGTGTGTGTGTGTGTGTGTGTGGCTGCGGTCAAGGTATGATGTCTGTGTTTTGGCCTATAGAAAGAAGATCACTGAAAAGCTATTTTTAGCTATTTGGCCACCATGATAATAACCAGTTTCGGACTTTTAAATAGTGCTGCGGAATTTCTCATTCGCCTGAGTTGTGCAAACTGTTTTACAGTTATTTTCTGTGTAAAGTACCCTGAATGTAATGGCTACCTGAAGTAGAAAGTAAGGCTTTTAATAGTCAGGTAGCTAAATAAATCAAGTGTTCCGGTAAAAATTCCAGTGCAGTTGCCTGTAATGCTTCATAAATAAAATCATAGACAAAGCATCAAAACTATTAAGGTAGCTAATTAAACAAATAGTTCCAGAAATCTGTTCTGAAATCATATGAATAAAAGTTATCAGTGTATGTATGTGTATGTACATCTGGTACTGGTAATGCAGAGATCACAGCCAGCATCCACAGCCATTTTTTTTTTGCATTTCTTGTATTGGTTCTGCAAATTAAATACCATCAAACAGTAACTGTACAGAGAAAATGACTCAGCGCTGGGGTGTGGGTGGAAATGAGGATGACTTTCTGTGGAAACAAAGGCATAATGAAAGAGAGCATCCTCTGTTCCCTTAAAAGCAGACATTCCTGTGATTGGCGGCTGCTTTTCCTGCTTCTCACACTGATCAGCATGTTTGGTACAATAGAGCATCATGTAATATTACATACATCATGATGTGTCTAACTGGCATTCTTCAGCACCGCGCAATAGAACCCACAGCGTCAAAATGATAACAGAATGTAAACGATCCATCTGAATAATGAATGAAAATGATAATGGAAAATGGCCAATTGCATAAATATTTAGTAGCAGTACTTTTGGTAGAGATTATAACTCTTTTAATGTTTCATGTTTCTTCCAGAATCACACCTCTCGATGCTGCAATTTTTGTCTGTTCTGTTCTTAAACACAAGCTTTCACGAATTTAGGCTGAAGTGTTAGAGAACAGTCATTTTCACCTGCTGTCATATATATCTCCAAAACCCAGTTTGGATTCTAAATGGAAATTCCCAGTCGGATGCATTATAAAATGTGAAATGCAACAGACTAGGGAGATCTACTACGTACACTATAACACGTGCATCTCTTTAAACAGCACTTATGACTTATTCTCTTATCAGATTCTTATCTTGTGCAGCTATATAATGTCAACAATTATATAGTCATTCAACTAGTACTGCAATGTATAATGTAACATATGCAGTTACTTTGAATAATAAAATTGACTAAACAGCAAAATAAAAAAAATGCATTACTGTGTTTCAACTGCTTCATGTTTGCAGTGTTTTCTACGACAAAATTAAGGCTCGAATAAATGTCTGTCTGCATGCTCTGTGGCTTAGTGGAGACCCACTGCAGTAACGTATTAAATTTCAGCTTATTAAACGGGCTGTTTCGTGGTGAATCACCCAGGATGCAAAAATAATATGCTTATCCTGTAATTTAGCTGCAGTGAAATTGAAATGGGCATAAGGTATTTTTCCTGGGATAAAGATGCTTATCCAAGGTTCAGGTTTGTGTATATGTGTGTTCATATCACGAATGCAATAGAAAAGTACCAGAACACCATTTGCTTTACTCTTTGATAATAAGCCCTAGACTGTCCACAATTCCCCTCTTTGGTAGATAATGTGGCATCAGACAAAGTGAAGCAGAAGCTGGCCTAGGTGGTGTGACCTTGTTACAGAGGAGGAAACTCTGTGGTTGTGTCCCTGTTTTGTAAATTAGTGAGTGTGTGTTTAGCTTTGTAAATGTTGCTTATACCACACTACTACTTTCTAATTGTTGTAAATAAGGATCAATCACATTCATCAGACACAATTAATTCTTTTTGAAAGTCATCGGTATGTTGTGGTGCAATGGAGCATTGTAAGAAACTCAGGAGGAAACCAAATCACATTTTATCGAAATATGATTCAGGATCTATTCATCTTCCTGTCAAGTACAGGAGGCTCCACACACAGACAGCACATGAACCCCCACCTCTGTAGGTGTGAGGCGATAAAAAGCACGTGAACCCGTATTTAAAATATGAGTTTGAGCTGCAACCCCCCCAGCTGCCATAATATATTGAAGGGGATGGGGGGACACCTCTTGTTTTGCAAAACCTACTGAGAAGGACCATCTTTAATGTAATGAGAATTTAAAATTTCATAAAACAATGAGTATTTATGGCAAAATGGTTGTAATGTTACGTAGCCCTCTTTTTTCCCCATTGCATAGTACACCTATGCAAAGCATTAAATGTACAATAATATGATTCACAAATATAAATGTATAATCAAAACAAATGGTCAAATTGCACCAGAGGTTGATGTAAGAAACCCACGACACTCCTGAAGCCTCTGTAATCTGTGAGGCACAGCAACCAGCCTTAAATCATGGTCAGGACACAGATGAATCCATTGACTGCTGCCAGTGCTCTGAGTCACCAGAGTGGCCTGCAGTAAGGTCAAGAGCTGCTGGTTTAAAGAAACAGTCAACCCTCCTACGTACCACTAAGTCTTTTGGCTAGGACAGTATTTGACTTGTGTCAAAAAGGATAATAAGGTTTTTATGTATGTGCTTTAGCCAGGGATTGACATAACTGGTACACATTCGGCATATTAAGTCATATGTGTGGCACTGCCTGCTTATTTTATGTGCATTTGCTTTGCTAGGACAAGAAATTAGCATGAGAAATCTGCTCTGTAAGCTGACATTTCCCCCGTCTTGCACGAATACGAAGGTTGACAGAACGTGGTGTGGTGCTTGTGGACATGATCGTTTGCGTATTTGGTTTGTAAATGTAATGGGGATGTCGTGTGAACATCCAGATGTATACATGTATGTGAACCATGCAGTATCTGGGGTCTCCTTCCACTTTAGCGCATCCTTTAATTGCGCCATAAAACATGGAAAGCAATGGGGAAAATACATTATTTTCTGATTCTTGTATTTTTGTTTGCATTAAATGTAGAGTAAGGAAGTACAATTAAAAACTAAACTAAAAATAAATAAATAAATAAATTCAAGATGGCATGGTGCACGGATGCAGCGGCTCCGAGTTCTCCTCTATCTGTCAGTAAAACATCTATCTATCTAATTATTTTCTTATTCTTTTGTCAATTTATTCTTTTGGTAACACCGGTATTATGCTCTTAGTTTGTGGTTAATTAATACATAATTAAGTGTTAGTTACAAACTGATGTAGTTTGTTCATCATTAATGAATTGTCGCACATCATTTATATCACGTAAGTACTATGTTTAATGCTATATCTGTTAATTCTGTAAACCTTTATGAACTACTGAAAGAACCACTGTAGGAACTCCTGAAGGAAGTACTACTGTAGGAAGTACTGTAAAAACAAATAAGTAATTTACATGTTATTCATTATCTTATGTTTGTTCATTGTTAATGAATTGTGACACATCAGTTATCCCAAGCAGTTAGTATATATTTTAGTATATCTGTTAATTCTACTGAAGGAGCTACTGAAGGAACTACTAAGGAACTACTGAAGGAACGAGTAACGAATGACACAAATGAAATACTGATGTCATGTTTGTTCATCGTTAATGAATGATGTCATCTTTCATCTGAAGGAGCGACTATGTTTGTTCATGATTTGTTCATGTTTTGTACTTCATTAGTAAATGACCTACTACATATTTGTATCCCCACAAATAAAGCATTACCATTCTTTTTTATGGCACTCCTATGACCCCTATATATTACTCTGCTGACCTGGCAAAGGCAATTCAGCAACACCGCCTGAGTGGTTTTAAACAGGAATGGAAGCTGGTTGTGAAAATTAGTCTGTGCTGGGGAGAGACTCTACTGCCATCTAGTGTCAACTGGGTATAACTCGCATGATCTCTGCATATTAATGGCCCTTCATCCATCCATCCACCCATCCATTTATCCACCCATCCATTCATCCATTCTATGGCATAGGAAAGACTTTTACATGGGCGGGGGGGGGGGGGGGGGGGGGGGGCACAACACGATAATATCAAGTCAAGTGAAACAGCTTTTTATTGTCATTTTGCCCATATCGTGCAGTTGATAAAGTACACAGTGAAATGGTACAATGTTCCTCTAGGACCATGGTGCTACATAAAATAACACAGGACTACAAAGCTACAGATAATGACGTAAAGTGCCTGTTTGTGCAAACGTGTATAGACATTTCAGGACAGTGGCACTAACGATGATAGTGCAACGCCGATCACTGTTCTGATATTTACAGGTGAAAAATGTAGCAGGTTGTGCAGAGACATGACAATATACATATAAAAACATGCATAAACATGAGAGTGGAAGAACTGAAAAGTAAAAATATATGAACAAAATGTAAGGAATAAATATAAATGTAAGATAATCAGTCTAATCTCTGAGGGAGTCTGGTGGCTTGAGGGGTGAAACTGTTGCACAGTTTGGCTGTGAAGGTCTGAATGCTTCAGTACTTTTTTTCCAGATGGCAGGAGGGAAAAGAGTTTGTTTGAGGGGTGCGTGGGGTCAGCTACGATGCTGATGGCTTTGTGGATGCAGCGAATGGTGTAAATCTCTGCGATGGAGGGAAGAGAGACTCCAATGATCTTTTTAGCTGTCCTCTCTGATGTAAGGTCCTGTGATCTGTGATGGTGTAATTCCCAAACCAGACAGTAATGCAGCTGCTCAGAGCGCTCTCAGTAATCCTTCTGTAGAACGTTGTGAGGATGGATGCTGGGAGATGGGCTTTCCTCAGCCTTTGAATGAAGTAGAGATGCTGCTGGGCTTTAATGGCTATCGAGCTGGTGTTGAGGAACCAGGTGAGGTTCTCCACTAGGTGAACACCAAGGAATTTGGTACTCTTGATACTCCACTCTTGGTACTCGACGAATTTGGTACTCCAAGGATGAGCCGTTGATTCTGAAGCCAACCACCATCTCTTTTGTTTATGCTCTGCACCGGTCTGTTAGCCGCTGCAGCTCCTCTTGGCATGCTGACTCATTCTTGCTCTACACCGTCGTGTTATTGGCAAACTTGATGATGCGATTTGAGCTGTGTATTCTTGCACAGTCCTGAGTCAGATGAGTGAACAACTGTGAACTGAGCACGCAGCCCAGTGGTGCCCCAATGCTCTCTGTCGTGGTGATGGAGATACTCCTCCCAATGTGGACTGACTGAGGTCTCTCACACAGGAAGTCTAGGATCCAGTTGCAGAGGGAGGTATCTGGACCTAGCAGGCTCAGCTATCCAATCAGGTGCTGAAGTGAATGTGTCCTCCTTGTCCAGGTGGGTGAGGGCCAGATGGGGAGTGGTGGCTATGGCGGTATCTATTGAGTGGTTTTGGCGATATGCGAATTGCAGGGGGTCCACTGAAAGGAGAAGCAGGGTCTTGTTGTGTCTCATGACAAGCCTGTCAAAGCACTTCATGATGATGGGTGTAAGTGCAATGGAGCGAGAATCATTGAGGCAGGACATTGAAAACTTCTTTGGCAGGGGGGTGATGGTGGTCAGGAAGCACGTTGGACCAAAGGTGTTGCTCAGGAAGATGTTATAGATGTCAGTGAGAACATCTGTCAGCTGGGCTGCAGATCTGTGCTCTCTGCCAGGAATATTGTCTGGTCAGGCAGCCCTTCGTGGGCTGATTCTGCGTAAAGTTTTTTCTCACGTCAGCTGAGGTCAGACACAGCATCTGGTCATTATAAGTACAGTAGGGGTGGTTTTCCGTGTCACAGTGTTGTTTTGTGGTGCAAACCATTAACTAATTAAAACATGTACTTATTTAGGCAGTTTTGATCCTTTTTGGGCTGTATAGAATATGTGCTTAGTCATCTTAAAAAAAATCAGCGACGGCTCCACATTCTATAAAGATATTCCATATAATTATGGCTTGCAAATGGTAAGGAGCACACGCTGATTACGGCATGTTGCCGCACCACCTCAGGGATACGAACCTGAGTGCAGCCGTGTGGTGGGTGATACCTCAGCACCACACCAGTCTGAATGGACCAATATGAGTTGAAGTGCCAATCATGCCAGCAACCTCCAAATTTCCCTGTAAGTTGGAGGACCCTCCTTATAGGGCTGGACGTAGATTAACATTGTACCCAGGACAAAGAAATTGCAGATTAAGGACCTTGCTCAAGGGCCTAACAGAGTAAGACCACTTGTGGGATTTATGGGATTCAAACCAGCAACCTTCCAATTGCTGGGACAAATCCCTAGCCTCAGAGCCACCAATCTGCCCGCACCCTTTTGCAAATGGACTACATAAAAATCCTCAATAGTCTCCCAATCTGGACACCAGGGGTGTCAGAAGCTTTTTGAATGGGGGGGGACATTATAAATATTTTAACTAATATTTTATGTTAAATGTGGGGAGGTCCAAATGAATAATTATGAAATGTGAGGGCGACGTGGCGGCCACGCCCATACCGGACACCCATATCAGCTTGGGGGAGCTGAAAGTGATCACATCCTTGAATGTAGTCTTTCTCAAAACAGTCCTCGTTTTTCCGTTTTTGCGAAAATGTGTACTGTGGGCCAGGGAGCTGGGAGGGAGCAAAGGTGTGGACTTTTTGGGGGTCCCTGAAGACCAGGCTGAAAAATACTACTGTAATGGGACTGCTGTTGGTCAGATGTCCCAATGAGCTGTGGACTTCGCTGAGTGATACACTCAGAGCGTAGCTTTATTCACTCACTTGCACTCATAGCTGCATTAACACCAAGGCAACAGCAGGTGTCACCGTAGGACAAAGAGAAGGTTGACAGAAACCCAAACATCTAACCCACCCCACTGCATGCTGCTTAATTTTACATTTCCTAGGTCTCCCAGTCAGACTGACATAGTGGGGATTAATCACATTCATCCATCTTCTATATCCACTTGTCTTGCTCAGGGATGTATGGGTCCAGAGCCTATCCCGGAAGCAATGGGTGCAGGGCAGGGAATACCTAGCTCTAATTCATCTTAGCATATTTTTGGACGCTGAGTGTGGGAAATGGGGGAGGGGGGGATTGGAGTACCCAGAGGAAACCCCAGAGGGAACCCCAGAGGGAGAACAGTAGTGTGATTCACTGAGAATGGATTCCACACACACACAGCATAGGTGGGATTTGACCATATGTTTGTGGTGTGAGACAGTTGTGTGATTCACTTAGAATGGATTCCACACACACAGAGCATAGGTGGGATTTGACCTTGTGTGATTCACTGAGCCACCCCTCAGAAGATGAATCAGAATACTTTTACATTGGTGAAAGTTAGGGCTCATCCAGAATTTGAACCCAGGACCTCTCACACCTTAAACAAGAACAGAACCCCTGCACCAGCACACCATATTCCTAAGCCTGAACTGGCCATCTATGTCACCTAATGCAATAGAATCCATCTGCAGCCTGCAAGACTACAAGATATGCCCAGTACAAGTAAGGCCTACTACAAGACATGCCCACTTGATAGTAAAATCATGCTACAAATCACGCATACATATTACATCATTTTCTAGACCTACATGAAATGAAACAGGAAAGTTTAACGTCAGCTGCACTCACAATCAATAAATGAATGGAGGACAGTCGTATTGATAAAGGTGTTCGGTCTACACCTGTACACTTATCCAGTAAATCAAAATGAACATTAACAATTATTTCGGTTAGACAGGCTAATGGATAAGCTACATAAATAAAACAGCTTTTTTTAGCTGAGTTGAGGTAGCCTAGTTATTACCATTTCCACAGAAGGCTGATTAAAAACAGATGTGCAATATTTTATTGCTGTATTATTTAAAAAACAGCCTCTGCTACATGTTATGCCCCTAGACGTACCACTTAATCCATTTTTGTTACATTTTAAACTCTGCTGCTACATAAATGCCCTCTGATATTATACTTATATAAGTCGTTATACTGTATTTTCACACGTATCATACTGTATTTGCACACAGATATATTGTAATCCTACCGTATTTGCACAAACAATTTTATTTTGCACTTTGCTTCTGCACCAGAAAGCTGTCAGCGTTCGCTTCACTTAAAATGCTTCTCAGTTCATTTGCACTCTTCTTGTCTCGCACTGTTTTCAGTAGCTCTTACTTACACTGTGTGTAAAATTCAATATGTATGTGATCTGTGGATTCTGAGCTTCGCCATGTCGTTTTTCCGTGTACTTCTATGTGTAAAGATGACAATAAAGTTCACTTTGACTTTTCGACTTTGACTAGATGTGCCACCTGTCTTACAATTCACAGACAGATCCTTCTCGCCTAATGGGTTGAAGGAGGTGTATTTTTCTAGTCTCTTATTGCTTATATTTTGTGTCTTAAAAATAACAAAATATATATTTAGTTAAGTTTAAAATGTTTTTATTTGTGAAGGAAGAGCTTGGCCAACTTCCTCACGCCCTACAAGTACTCCTTCATATCACCAGCAGATGGCGATGCTGCCTCACACGTCGTACGCATTCATCGCCCGTGTCAAATGCCTGCATTGTTTCACTTCACTCCTAATCCATTGACATCTGCGTTTCCTGTTTTGAAGGACACAGATGAAGTCACCGGGCTGATTACACACTTGTGCGTTCTGCCTTTGAGCCGGCTTTGACATTTTTTAATAATCCGACTCCAAGTCAGATCTCATTGCTTGTCATGCAATTTCAGTGTGCTGTAGGGCTGTTTACTAGATCTGATATCTTTAGGTGATGTGATTCAGTGTTTGAAAAAGAGCACTTATGGGCCTCACTTAAGATGGGTGGGCTGTTTTTAATTTTCCATTACAGAGTATTTGGAAGTGTTTTAAAGTAATAAAATAACAAGCGAAATGCCTTCAAAATCAAATGTTGTGTGTAAACAGTACAGAGCCGAGAGACTCCATGTGAACAATAGAGAACCTTCCAAACTGTAATGGGCACGTGGCCTATTGGGTACGTAAAAATGGAAAGGATGCTGAGCTAGGAAGGTCATGCAGGGCGGAGAAGAATCTCATGAGCCGTGGTGAAGGAGGACTGTGCAGACAGACCGTGGGTCACAGCGAACCACAGACAATGCTATTAGTGGGTCCCTGTGGCAGTTGTTTATTATGCATTATTGTGCATTAATTCACTACTGTTGTGTGGATGGGTTTTGGCCTGCCGACCGATATGATTTTTTCAGGACTACACCTGACATAGACACTCTTAAAACCACTGCAGGACAGAGGTCGTAGAGCATTAAATTACAGAGCAATACTGGTTTGGAAGAACATCCGTCCCAGAGATAAAATACTTTTAGCTTCAGCAAAAGGAATTCTGGAATCCGTAACATAAAGAGATAATGCTTTAAACCCGCAGCAAAGATTTTGTGGACTTGGTGATGTATATGAAGCCTATGAATTTTTCTTTATTGTTAATGTGTTTTGTTGTGTTAATGTTAATGTGTCTAGTTGTGCATGTGAACGTGGTTGATAATGTAGGTGCTGAATCCTTCAGATTTGTGGAGCCTCCTGTTGGATAAATGGCTCTATGATACGTTTGTCGTAAAATAATTTTAGACCTCAAGCCAAATGGGGATTGTGACAGGCCGGTGCATGGTATAGAACACACTTGTGTTTCTGCTGATGTTCAGAAATGGATTAAGTGGTGCTTTATTGATGTGCACATGTATAAGACTGGCAGGATTTTTAGTAGCTATAACTTCCTGTCCATTATTCCATCCATCCTACACCCACTCAGAATTGTGTCCCAATAGTGAAATCCCTATATTGGAAAATGGGGAAGAGTGGAGGCTGGAACTGGTTTGGGGCTAAGATCCAGCCAGCCTGGCTAGTTTTTCATTGACTGGCTGCTTGCGTTGATGCCCTTCTCCTTCATGCTGATGTGCAGGTGTCTTTGGAGAGAAGTGCAGCCCTCTACTTTAGATCTGTTGCTGTGGGTGTTGAGTCATAAATTAAACAACTTACTGGACACAGCTGTAACTTATGACTGCATGTAAGATTGTGTCTGATAAGAAGATTGCTATCGGGACACTAAACGATTGAGTGTCGTTCCTGAAACAATGTTTCTCCCATTTGTAACACTTTACGGCTCTCATAGCTAGAAAAAGATCAAATGCATTTCGAAGTGTATTTTAATACTATTTTAACATATTTTGACACCATTTTAAGAGCTTGGTCATCCCATGGGCGTTCGGTGGCCATTGTTTTATTTTCTGTCGGACTCCTACGTTTTTGGCGGTTGGCCTCCTCTCTCCTTGCTCCCCCGGCTTTGGGAACTGTGCCGGAGGTCCTCTGTTGCTCTCGTTGGGTTCGTTCCAGGACAGGGTCAGACAGACAAGATCTTCCAAGCAATGAAACGTGTGCGTGCGTCTAGCGCCACATCCTGCTGGAGATGCACGGACACCATCTGCCTCTTAACTCCTCGCACCATCTGTATCCGTGCCGCAGATGCATCCCCTCCAAACTGTCCACGGCACATCTGCAGATTGAAAGGGGTCACCACATCATGTTGAGGAGGTGACAGAGAGCCTGGAGGCCCTCACATGAGGAGCGACAGTGGATTCTCATAGTCTCGGCTTCCTGGTGACCACGTGAAAAGATCCCTGAATGTTTTATCTTTCTCACCCTACTATGACTAGCGACCTGACAAATACTAATTATGAACCACTGAACGTACATACTCTTATACTTGTCATGCAGGTTTATTGCATAGTGTTGTAAGGGGTAGAAGTGTGGCCACCAGCATTTATTGTGGCAGTTGGGTTTGAAACTGTGGCTTATTTTCTTAAGCCTGTGGGTGAAATGCAATAGACAAATCAAATTTAGACTCTAATGTAATTAGGGATGCAACGCATTGAGAGCATGTAAGCTGCAAGAGGGCTTCCTGTTTGGAGTCAGCCCTAGTTCAGGACAAATTCTTCTGCGGTTTCGTGGAAAGACGGAGGGTTTAATCTGTCGCCATCACGCCGAGGCGCGTTGAGCTGTGTTGTAGCATTTCTCACATGTTACTTTTACCGGTCAGTGACTGCATCATACTCTTATATATTCCACCAATATTACCTGGCTCCTCGCTCCTAAATTGTTATTTTAAAAGTCTGAATTTCATCCCATTTTATGTTTATAAGATTTAATAGATATGGGATATTTTTCTAGACTGTCAGCATCGTTTGTTTCCTCTGAGTTTTTCTTTTGTAAAGACTGCTCTCCTCTCTTCAGCAGTTCAGTGCTTTGCGACATATTACAGGGAACCACGTAAACGGAGCGAGAAGAGAAATGACTTACATGAGGGGCTTATTGTTATGAAAAAGCCTGAAAGAGAGACTTGGTAGAGCTGAGCTGCAAGTGGTGGATGCAAAGATAGTACCAGCATTTCCCATATCGCAGCTGCACAGAGTAACGATTCATTATGTCACAGCCCCATAAATGCAGCAGGCAATGTCATACCACAACAATCTGTCAGGGTTAATAAAGTGACAGGAGCTCATATTTAATGCCTTGAATGCATTCAAACAACCATTTCTAATTTCACCAGTCCCCATATGAAAATATGTGTTTTTTTGTAAGGGAATCTTAAAAAAAAGCAGTCAAAATGTACACTTCTTTATGTTTCAGGCCAACCGTGACGACAGCTCATGTCCAGAGCTGTGGTGGTTTTGTGATTAATGGTGATGGTGATTTAATGATTTTGTACTGATTTCACAGGGCATGGTTATGTGTCCATATGAGATGTTTGGTTTTTTTTAAGATAGGAACATTGTTTAAAGCTTCTACAGGCTGTTTTTCTGGCATTTCAGATGGAAATGTTTATAAGGGAAAAAAACACTAAATCTGTTACATATCAACATATTTTATGTATCACATATATTAATATAACTTATTTTTGTCAACAGTGTGCATCTTTGTGCGATGGGTGAGAGTCACTCATTCTTGCTGTTGTCCTTCTGCATTTGATTGCAATGTGTTTACCTTCAAACGTTTTCCCACACTTGTGGGAAGGGGGCCCAGAGATTTGGTTTTATAAAAAATTGGAGCCATCGCCATTAAATGGAGGTTGCGTGAAAACGTGCGCTAAGTGGTCGAGCATTGCCAGCCCCCCACGTCCCAGGACGGGCGCCCCCACCCCAGGCCCCTCACATTTGTATTAGTCAGGGGCTTCAAAAGGGGGCCCCCCAGGCTTTGATCCTCTGTCTCAGAGCGGAAAGCATCTTTCTGCTATATTGTGTTGAGGAAACCAAAGGTTTTGCCGCCTTATGCTAATATGTCCAAGCTAATCACCCTTCCCAATTACAAGATTTATATTCCTAAATGCCGGACTATTGCTCCGGCGTCCCACCCCCTGGGGAAGCAGGATGGCCTCTGTGTCCATGGATTCAACAGGCCTTGATCCTGGATGGCAGGACGAAGGGAGAAAAACATGAAAACACTTCTGTAGGTGGGCCCTTCTCAGACGCACCCGCCAAGACTCTCATAATGAGCTTTTCAAATGAAAGGATGTTTTGGGAAGTTTGCAAGCGTCTTCCCGCGCTGAATAGCACATGGAGCTGCTGTCCCCTCACATCTCGCTCGAAGATGGTACAGTAGCTCCTGCAGGCTTTGCCGTTCTCTCCGGAGTTATCCGAAGAGAGGGCGTTGGCCAACAGAAACACCGGGGGGGTTCCCTGGCGGGGGGTGCCCATCATGCTGTTTCCTCACGTCACGGTTCGGGAGAGTGGGGAATGCGTGTATTCCGGTCACCGTATGAGGGACGTGTAAGACGTAATAAAAAGTCCGGCGGAGACGAGGTGCCCGAGGAATTAGGGCCGGGATTCCAGGGAGGGGGTTGGTGTCGGGGGAGTGGGGGGGGGGCGTGTGAATAAAAGCAGCCAGTAGCGGCGTGTCGGCCAGCGGCCCTGCCGGTGCCCTCAGATCCGCCCGGCTCTCCTCGCATGAACCCTCCGGGAGTGGAGCACCGCCTTTGTTTGGCTTCTCTCGAGCTCCACTTCATTTCAGGACTAATTAGACCCATTAGTGGGGGGTGCATCCGGCCCCGTCTGCGATTCGTGTCTGAAGTGGCCTCAATGGGACCATTCTGTCCTTGTTGTTTGGGTGCTATATTCCCGGTTAAAAAGGGGCCGGTTCTGAAACAGCATTGTCCCCCACCCCCTCCCCGGCTGTGCTTGCACATACTTCACGCGTGCGTCCGGAGCGGCGGTACGTGCCGGGGTAGAAAAAAAAGAGGGGGGGGGGGCCTTTAAAAGTTAGCGTGATGCGAGGAGGGGGGGCCGGGATCCTGCGCGCCACAATGGCGATGGAAATCGGCCACTTTAATCCGTGTGTGAACGGCGGCAGGTGCCCCTGATTGTCACATCCAGATGGTGCCACTGTGAACAAACTGTCCCGCCGCAGGATCTCTCAATAGGCCGTCTAGACTGGCCTCGGCCCAGACAGATACAGCCTCCCATCAAATTAGCGTTTGTCACATTTATGGTAATGGTTCGCAACAGCCTTCTCATCGGTAACGAGATTTACAAGCACGGGGTGGCCCGGGTGAGCGCCTCCCACCTTCCCGCTGCGCCGTAACCTGGCACTGAGCAAAAAAAAAAACCCACAACTGGGGGGTCCGAGCACCTTCACGGCGACGAGTTTCCCCCCCCTGCTCAGCCTGAAGCATTCAGCAAAGGAGGGCGCAGCGGGACCGGATTCGAACGGACCCTCCTTACATTTCGGGCTGTCCCTCTCCCGTGTATGTGAATTAGGAAGGTGCTTTCATACCACGGTAACCTGATCTGCTTCACCACTCGGTGGGAATCGTCTTCGGACAGACGTCCCATCCCTTCTCGGCCCCAATGTTTTTCCAGGGCTTCTCTGCGTCTTTGATCTTGCCTCCCAGACGTAGGGTCACGGCTACTGTGTTCTGCAAAGGGCAGCAGCTTGTTACTGAGCATAAAGAGGGAGGGGCCTTTATTAAATGACAAATCTGTCTGGGCTGATCTGCTTGTTCCACGCATTAACTGGAATGAGCCCCCCCCTCCCAGCCCCCATCCAGGAGTACAGGAGGTATCTGCTTTTTCTGTTGTGTGTTCCGGCTTGTTTCCTATCGCCCAGATGCTGTTTGGTGCACTGCCTGTACTCAGCAACTCGGTACAGCACCGTGTCCCCAGAGATCGACTTTCAACTTTCGATTTCCACACTGACGTGAGAAGTTTAAGCCATGAAGCGAATGTATTGCTGGGTCCAACAGTCTGAAGTAGGGAATGGTCTTTGGCAGTTAGCCATTCCATTGTTTTCTAGGCACCAGCATGTAAAGTGCGGTTCAGCCACACGGAGCCAGTTTGCTGCACGTCATTTATAGTTTTGCAGGACGTAAATTTGTAACAGGAAATGCACATAAATGAAATAGTTGTGGTTCTGTTGTGTGAGTGTAATTATAGAGAATTAACGTGAATTGCTGATTTTATTAGTGTCATTATTGAGCTGTAGTATTTGTATTTACCATCTTACCATTCTTGGCTGTAGAAGAGCTTTGGTACGCCGGCAAATCAACAACTGATTGCGGCGTCCCTCAGTATTTCACTTGGTACAATCGTATGGCTCAGATTTCTTCAAAATTTATATGAATGATATCTATCCTCCTCTACAACGTTTTTAAGGCTAAATCAAATGTTCAAATTTACTATTGACCACAGTAGCCTATAAATGTTTCTGAAATTGCCTCTAAAGACAACAGTGAAGTGGGTGAATCATAAAAGCAGTTGCGCGCACCCTAGCTGGACGTGACGATCACAGTTTAATTGGAATTTTAAGGACGTTAGACTTAACCAGAAGCTGGCTGCCTTAGCTGACATTAATTAGTGGTGACCCACAGTAGTAATGGTCGTGATTTTCTCTGTGATTCTCTTCTGCTTCAGTGCCCCCCCGCCTTTTTCCCCGCAGGCCCTGCAAGTCGTACTGCTTACACCCCCCCCCCCCCAAGCAGAACTCACTGGTGTTGTGGTTTGACTCACCACCTTTTTCGTGCTAGAAGCGTGAGCCTCATCCCCTGTTGAAATTGTCCTGGAGGCTGAACATCGTTTAGACCTCAGGATTTGGGACGTGCGGGATGAAGGCCGTGGTGTGGAATCGACGCACTGTGGGGGATGCAGAGACTTTACAATCGACCGGAGCACGTTTGTTTGCAAGTTGCACTTTAAGAGCCTCGGCCCACATGTAAGGCAGGGCATGGCTTAGCGTGGCCTTACTGCACTGCAAGTACATATGCAGCACAGGGTTGTCAGGGGCTTGGTGCCAATCCTGGGAAGCATGGGGCACAAGGCAGGAGCTCCCTACCAGGATTGAGTGCTCAGTGCTGTTTGGAGAACAAAGGTTGTGTACTGTAGTAACTAAGTGTTCTTAGTAAGCCATCATGTGCAGATAAATCTGGCTTCTTGCAGGCGGACGTTGTGTTTCCAGTGTGGCCAGAGCGTCATGTGCTTGGCGATGCTGTTTACCTGCCTGGTGGCCGGCGACACGCCTCCCTTCTTCCATGTCACTCTTTTTCTTAAGAAGACAGTGGCGCATTAAAGGTATGTGCTTGGTCACATGATGAACATTGGGAGAACCTCAGGAATATGACGTAACCGAAGGAATGCAGAGACCTGCGGAGATCCCCGATGGGAAGCGGGGCAGCTGGTGGAGTGTCAGGAAGGTGACGTTCCCGCTCCATCCGGAACACGTCTCCCCCATCTGGGCAGGAGCGAGTGCGTATTTCGTTATGTCAAGCTCCGCCGCGCTAAGCCTCGGCTCGTACCCCCGTATGCCCCCACCTCCCCCACGAATCACTTCAAAGTGACTGAAGGAAAACAGCATCAACAAATGAAAGGGAAAAAGATGAATGAGTCCTCACCCTCCGCCAGAGCGGTGCTGCAGCCGCCCACGTCTGTGTTATGGCTGCTGCCGGTGTGCGTTACACACATCCCAGCCAGCGGCCCTGCTCCAGCTGGAGACGCATTTAAAGGTCAGAGGTCACGACCGGGCTCCTCAAACGAGGGCGGGTGGCTGTCTGAGTGGACTGGCTGGGAACTCTGGGTACGGTCACCCAACTGCATCTGCTCGCTATTTCCCACCCTAGATTCACGGTGATGTACATCACCCAAACCTCTGAGGCTCTCTGATAAGTGTAACCGGCAAAATCAGGGGGAAAAGCATGTCTAAGTTAACCACTGTATCTGACGCTTTATTAAGGCCTTTGTAATTGTTTTAAAATACATATTTGTAACTAATTGTCTGAATTTGAAGCAAAAAAAAGCAACAGAGCTGGGGTTTCTGATTACTGATGACTGCTTTTGTATATGTGAAAGTGATTTTCCTTTTTTTCTAGTTGTTTTTTTTTGTATAGCAGATGTTCTGGTTTGTTGCCGGTTCCCAAACTATTTAGTTTATTCACATTAGTGTTTAATGAAAATATTATTTTAAACTTGCTGGCTTTCGTAGAAAGAGTCTTAAACTTGTGTTAAGACGTATTGAAGTTCTGAACTTCTCGCTGGTGAAAACAAACCTCCGTAAAAATACACACAGATTATCTCTTTCCATCGCGTCCATGGTAATCAGGCATTTGTCAATTCATCTGGGGCTTTTCTGAACACAGTGTTATTGCTGCATTTTATGGTCTAAAAGTAACAGCAGCACATTAATAAATCCATCCAGTGTAAAGTCGTCTGTTTTGGCAAATTGCACCGAGTGTGTGTGGCTGCGTACGGCTGCATGTGGCTGCGTATGGCTGCGTGTGGCTGCGTGTGGCTGTGTATGGCTGCGTGTGGCTGCATGTGGCTGTGTGTGGCTGTGTACGGCTGCGTGTGGCAGCGTATGGCTGCATATGGCTGCGTACGGCTGCGTGTGGCTGCGTACGGCTGCATGTGGCTGCGTGTGGCTGTGTATGGCTGCGTGCGGCTGCATGTGGCTGCGTGCGGCTGCGTGTGGCTGCATACGGCTGTGTATGGCTGCGTGTGGCTGTGTGTGGCTGTGTACGGCTGCGTGTGGCTGCGTATGGCTGCATATGGCTGCGTACCTCGAGGTTTACACTGGATTCGACCACGATTGAGTGGCGGCAAAACTTGCCTTTGAGCCACAGGTCATTAGCGGTGATTGCCTCCGCAGGCCCATGTGAATGTGACGCCATGGTCACCACCACAGGCTCGGAGCACTTCCTGCCTTATTTATGGGACGCATGCTCTCAGCGCAAACACGTCACGGGCAGAGAGCTGCATTGTTAATTGGACGGCAAAGCTCTGCCTGCTGGCTGGCACCCTCGAGTCCGCACCAGCACCTAGCTGGAAACAGAAGCCCAAATAAAAGGGGCCTGAAGCTCGGGCAGACGACGGTGGAGTTAATGACCCATGGGCAGCGAGCAGACAGGAAGCCCCGCGTGACGCGGAGGAGGAGAAGGGCCCCGTTTCTCCTCGACGCGACGTTTTACGTTGCCTGTGTTCGCGTGTAACCTCGCGTCATGGCGGGGTAGATTCGGCGCAGCTGTGTCGCACGCCTGCTGAGCCTGGGTAAAGCTCAGATCGGGAGCCAGCGCTGGCCCGCGGCCAGGGGTCCTCATTACATCAGCGTTTCATGCCCTTTTTTTAAAGTGAGAAATACCAAAGGGTCAGGCGAGAGATTCAGAGCATGTTTTCCGAAAAACGCTCAATCTAGAATATAGCTTGGCACGTGAGATGGCTGTTTTATAGTTCTGGTTAAGTGTTTTATATACACAATCCAAAGTATTTGGAATGAAGCGCTTTTTTTTTTTTTTTTGCAGGCAGTGAAGTTATTCTTGAAGGAGTGAAAAACGTTATTTTAGAGAAAAAAAAACAGATGCTCTACATTCTGCTGCCCAGGTTTTCAAGATAAGGACTCGGTGTAAAAACATTTCAAAGGTTAAGGAAAGTGTCATCTCGTGGTGGACATGCCTTACAGCCTCCCCTAGTGATCGTCTTCATCTGAGGAGCTCCATGGCTCTTGAAAGCTTCAGGCTGTGGGCTTTGCCTTTGGTAATATTTATTTTTCCCCTTGGAGCCCTTTGACCAAGCATCCTCGTCAATCACCTTGTCAGCGGGCTGAGCGAGCCTGTCTGGTCCCACAGGGGACCTGGTGTGTCCGGGGCCATGGGGTTAAAGGTCAGACACGTCTTAAGCAACTGCTGCTGCAGTCTGTGCTCCCACTGCACTGTAAGTGATGGGAAGGCTGATCGTTCACGGGACCCACGGCCCCTCTGCTTCTGGGACCATAGAGAAGGCCGTGCCTACTGGCTGCATGAGCCGCACATGTTCAGGGTCCCTCAGTCTGGGACACATGGTCGAGTCATGTGCTGCTGTCCAACCACACAGTCGAGGGACCTTAGGTGTGATCCTGAATGCTTTATTGTGTGTGGTTCTCTGGGTCTTGGATAAGAAACTACCAGGTGTTTATGAGCGAACGTAGAGAAGAAAGCTGAAGAGTATCACATGGTGACTCTGAAACCTTTAATAGGCCTCAGAATCCTTACGGATTGCATCTCAATGACAATAAGCTTCCTGTTGATCCAGGTTCCTCTTTTACATTCGTTATGTCCTCGTTTCATGATATCTAAGAGTGCATCTCCTTGATGTTTCATTCTAGTTTGAGCATTGCAGCTCAGGGTGAGGACTTGCATGTTGAAGAGGAACCAGTTTCTATATTTGAATACCTGTTTGAATTACTGTGGAAAAACACAAAACCCTAGACCTGTGTAGAGGGCCCCCGTCATGGAGGTAGCGTCAGCCATGCAGCAGGACCTGCCGGGACCTACCAGATGTATCCTGATATTGGGTTCTTCTAATAATACATATACGCAGTGGGCAGAAGATTCATCCGTAACTTCAAAGAGACACGTTCAGTATATTTAAATATTTCGCCGCGGTTTCGCCGCAGAGCAGGATATAGCAGCAAAGTGTCCTTTGCGTGAACCAGACAGAGGCGCCGTCGCTGGATGTGCGTGGCTGTCCGAAAGGAAAGATCACACAGAAGGACGGGGGACCTGGATCACAGCGTGGGGCCCGTCTCACCAATAAAAAGGAGCCCGTTTTAGTTCTGCATACTCACCTCTTAAGCATCTCACTGGCGGTTCACACCACCTTTTAGCCTTAATGTCTCACAGCAGGCCTGCGGTCACAGACACTGATTCATGGGCTGACAGGGCCGCATCCATACCTGCGGCAAGTGTGCAGGCCGACGGCACCGACCAGCAGTGCACTGCACTTTAAGCGAAGATAACTTTAATACTCCATTCTGAGAAAATACGTTTCTCTGTTGTTTTGCCCCCGTTGCCTGTGAATTTTCTGTATTAGGTGTTTATTGAACTGTCGTCTGTGTCTTTTTTCTTGAGCTATTAGTTAAGTTAAAAACAAGCTTGATGGGCCGAATGGCCTCCTCTCGTTTGTACATTTCTTATGTTATGTTCTTTTAAACAATTCATGGTATCTCATTTATATCCTTAAAAATGACCAAATATGCCTGGTGTTATTGCTGATTCTCTTCTGTTTGTCCTGCCAGTGTTTCCGTATCCTCTGCTGCAGAGCTCCACCGCCGCCCAGACCTGAGTATGATGTTGTGTGTATAGGACTGACAGGTGCTGGGAAGACATCGCTCCTCTCCTGCCTGTGCAACGAAGGCTCTGACGCCATTGTACCCACCACTGGTGAGGCCTTTTTTATACCTGTATAATCATGCAGAGCCCCATGGATTCGCTCCAGCAATCAACTCTCATTCAAAAACAGCTGCATCACTTTTTAAAGTGTCCAAGTAAATTTTTAATTTTTTTTAATGAGAATATAAAATTGAGATCAGTTGTTAAAAAGCCTGCTTTTCCCTGCATTCTCTGTATGAAGTTTCCTATCCATGCATGTGAAGAAAGTCACACAACCTTCTGTTATATTTGGTCATATGAACGAGCTGATGTTGTGCATAGTGTCATTTATGCATATTTACTGAGAGGGAAATGCTCGCGCCGCATGACTGTGTGTCATCTCTCCTGTGCTTGTCGGCTTTATGACAGAATTAAATCTCACCACAAGTGACAACATTCGTATTACGAGAGCCATACCTTTAAAAACGAACAGAGAAACTAGAAAATAAGGGTGAAATTCTGTTTTCCAGCGTGTCGTAACTGCTGTAAAAAAAAAAAAAAAAAAAAAACCTTTTCTTGGAATGACACGCTAAGGTGATTATGCAATTTTTCCTGTTTTGCTTGTGGTTCTGCTTAAGTACTTGGCTGCTTAAATACTTGGGCTCCTGTTATGTGGAAGCAAGGCATGGATCTGTGACTGGAAATACAAACAAGCCAAAGGGAATTCAATTCAATTAAATGTGAGCGAGTAAATATGTCATGAAAGGAACAGTTTCCTAAAGCGACGAAAGCATTAGATTCGAGTGAAAATGAAATCCAGTGACAACGTTTATGAACATGGTGTCTTCCGGGCAAAGAAATGCAGTAAGTGAAAAAATTTGGGGTGCAAGGATATCAGGCAAAACCAGAATGGCTCAGGAGGGTGGCAGAGAGGATCATGACAACGTGAAATACAAACGACAGGAAGTCATCGGCCGTGAACCAATAATAATACAGCAATAATTAAATAGGTGGCAGTTCTGCACCCATCTGTATTGCATTTACAGTACGTTTAAATTACATATTAGAAAACAATTCTTTGAGACTAATGAGTTTATTGTTATATTCCTATTGAGATTGGCAGCTGTGTTTAGTATATTTAGAAAAAAATGTACAAAAAGTATGTGGCCTCGTCATGCTGACTTTCTGCTGGGTCCTCCCCGTCATACGAATGCTAATAACCATTCTTGTGATTTCTCTGTCTTTCAGGATTCAACATCAAAGCGGTGCCCTTCCACAATGCTGTGCTGAACGTGAAGGAGCTTGGAGGTAACTTCATACCACTGGAGAAAAAACCTTCACTCGGAGTTCCATCCATCTATCCATCCATCCATCCATCCATCCTTACATACATACATACATACATACATACATACATACATTCACTCACTCACTCACGCACTGAAGTTCTTCACCCCCAAAGCTTTGTTCTGTATCAGACCGTGAGCAGATCGCAGAGTGCAGTTCATTTTACAGGTTTTCATGTCCCTAACATAAAAAGCAGTTCACTCTTCCTCTTCTGATTCGGGCTGCAAAATACAGGACATCTCGACCTGGCTGTGCAGTTTCAGTCGGTGTCCATAACATCACCCAAGAGCAATTCTTGGATAAACTGGCAGAGTATAATACAAAACGGATCGCAGTCGAGCTGTGTGTGTCTCAACAGGTTAGGATACTGTGCCTGTAATCAGATGGTCACTGGTTGAAGTCCTGGGGTCGGCATTAGGCCCTTGAACAAGGCGCTTAACCCCCAGATGCTCTAGGGAATGTCTGATTCTGATTTCCCAAAAAAATGTATTTTGCCTTTTGTAAAAGCATGTGCTAAATGTACGTGTCAAGCCCCTTGCTATATAAACATAATGATAGGGTTGTATTGATCACCAACATTTAAGAATTATTTGTAAACGGTTTAAATAAAGAATGATAAGTGGAAGGACAGCAGAGTCGCAGCTCACAGCAGCGGATCACCCCCCCCCGTATCTGCGTCTGATTGGTGTTAGCCTCAGGTCACTTTGGATCTACTGCGATATTAAAAAAGGTATTTGTCATTTAGCAGACTGCTGACAATTAATACTCTGTGGTACATATACTTGTATGTCCTTTATCTATTTTGGAAGAGATTTGATGCAGCCTAAAGTGTTTTAAATTATATGTTTGATGCAGCTCATTTGCAGCAAAATTTACCTTGTTCCTTCGTATTTTTTTTTTTTTTACTTTTATCTGACCCAGTCTGTAGCCAGGCCTAACTGCAATGGCGCTGTACAAAACAGGACATTTGTTTAGTTTCAGCTCATACATCCATGTCATTAAGAAGCACTGTGCCCGTAAAGGCAGTGACCGGCAAATGTCACATTCAGAACGACCCCCTGAAATAGAACTGCATCCACAGTGGAGTGGAAACCAGGGTAACGGTGGTACAGAACTAGGCAGGTCCGTATGACATGAAGGTTATGTGTTTTCCTGCAGGACACACAATGTGTGTGCCATGAGAAATGGCTGAAGGTCACAACAGCAGTCCTGAGAGAAAGAAAAAAATAGACCCAGCACATTTGTAAGGAGTGTTACGAAATTTGGTCAGAGCTTAAAATTATTGAATTGACTAGGTCAGAGCTGTCTGGGGGGCACTCACAGGCCCTTAACAGCTTTCATGCAGGGTTTGCTTACTGGCAGAGGTAGAAAAAAAGTTCAGGTCCAGAAAGTACAAATCCAGATCAAGATTTTGTTTCAACCAACCCGTTGAGCATAAAGAATCACAGTCACAGGGAACTGAAGTGGGGGCAGACTGAATTTGGACCCCCATCCGTGTATTTGAGACTACAGTGGTGCTCTGACATGCAGGATATGTTTTAGGGCTAATTGATGTAGCTCTCTGGGGTCTAGGGGTAGGGAACACACGTTCACTTACATGGGGTTTGATCACACATTTCTTTCAATATCATAAACTTAATTCATGGCAAATAAATTATTTCTTATATATTTGTTTTGGCATTAAACTCATCTTAATTTTAATGTATATTGTAAATATGTCAGATTTATGTTAAGTTTGTAATTTGACATCAGAGTATAGACATCGCAAAATCCAGTTTGAAACACCTGCAGAAACATTATAAAAGTACATAGTAAGCAATGGTGGCAGTTTGTTTTGATACCAGATATCTGATCACCAAAGTCTTAGCTACATGAAGATCACTAAATGGTGTAGTTGCAACATTCAGTTGGATAAATAAATAAATAAATAAATAAATAAGAGAAACCTAACTCATGTCACTATTTCTGGCCTTCTTCCATTGAATATGTAGGAGCTCACATATGTATGCATGAGCCATTCACACCTGGCCACATCCATCCCCCCCCCCCTTACGGTGTTGACGCGGATGTATCTGGGTCGCGTTTCACCGTTGAGTTGTATTCATCTAATTACCATGCGAATGCAATTTGAATATGCGCTAATACGCCTATTTAGAATGTGAATAGCGATCTTCAGGTGAGGGCGGTACTACACGCCCCCGATGCAGGTAAAATAAAGAAAGGTGACATGGTTTACTTTTTTGCCTATTTAATCTAATTTAAAAAACTTTAATACTTCCAACAATGGACATTTTTTTTATGATTCTACATAAAGATTTCAGTGAGATATAAACTGAAATATACGAGAAAGGTATGTGGCATCGCTGACGATGCCCTCGTTCGCAGTGGATTAACCTGGAGTTTGGGATAAAAAAGTGGTGTTCCTGACGTCCTTTGGCAGGGTGAATGTGGCTGGTAAGCAGCCAAGAGCCTCTAGATGGCTACCCGGGACGGGGAATCTGAAAGCAGTCGAGTTAGCTACCCGGGATGGGAAATCTGAAAGCAATCGAGTTGGCTACCCGGGATGGGAAATCTGAAAGCAGTCGAGACGCCTACCTGGGACGGGGAATCTGAAAGCAATCGAGTTGGCTACCCGGGATGGGAAATCTGAAAGCAGTCGAGACGCCTACCCGGGATGGGGAATCTGAAAGCAGTCGAGTTGGCTACCCGGGACGGGGAACCTGAAAGCAATCGAGTTGGCTACCCGGGACGGGGAATCTGAAAGCAGTCGAGTTGGCTACCCGGGATGGGAAATCTGAAAGCAGTCGAGACGCCTACCCGGGATGAGGAATCTGAAAGCAGTCGAGTTGGCTACCCGGGACGGGGAATCTGAAAGCAGTCGAGATGCCTACCCGGGACGGGGAATCTGAAAGCAGCCGAGATGCCTACCCGGGACGGGGAATCTGAAAGCAGTCGAGACGCCTACCCGGGATTGGGAATCTGAAAGCAGTCGAGTTGGCTACCCGGGACTGGGAATCTGAAAGCAGCCGAGATGCCTACCCGGGACGGGGAATCTGAAAGTAATCCAGTTGGCTACCCGGGACGGGGAATCTGAAAGCAGTCGAGACGCCTACCCGGGATGGGGAATCTGAAAGCAGTCGAGTTGGCTACCCGGGATGGGGAATCTGAAAGCAATCGAGTTGGCTACCCGGGATGGGGAATCTGAAAGCAGTCGAGTTGGCTACCCGGGACGGGGAATCTGAAAGCAGCCGAGACACCTACCTGGGACGGGGAATCTGAAAGCAATCGAGTTGGCTACCCGGGACGGGGAATCTGAAAGCAGTTGAGACGCCTACCCAGGATGAGGAATCTGAAAGCAGCCGAGACACCTACCCGGGACGGGGAATCTGAAAGCAATCGAGTTGGCTACCCGGGACGGGGAATCTGATAGCAGTCGAGATGCCTACCCGGGATGGGGAATCTGAAAGCAGTCGAGTTGGCTACCCGGGACGGGGAATCTGAAAGCAATCGAGTTGGCTACCCGGGACGGGGAATCTGAAAGCAATCGAGTTGGCTACCCGGGACGGGGAATCTGAAAGCAATCGAGTTGGCTACCCGAGACGGGGAATCTGAAAGCAATCGAGTTGGCTACCCGGGACGGGGAATCTGAAAGCAGTTGAGACGCCTACCCAGGATGAGGAATCTGAAAGCAGCCGAGACACCTACCCGGGACGGGGAATCTGAAAGCAATCGAGTTGGCTACCCGGGACGGGGAATCTGATAGCAGTCGAGATGCCTACCTGGGATGGGGAATCTGAAAGCAGTCGAGTTGGCTACCCGGGACGGGGAATCTGAAAGCAATCAAGTTGGCTACCCGGGACGGGGAATCTGAAAGTAATCGAGTTGGCTACCCGGGACGGGGAATCTGAAAGCAATCGAGTTGGCTACCCGAGACGGGGAATCTGAAAGCAGTCGAGACGCCTACCCGGGATGGGGAATCTGAAAGCAGTCGAGTTGGCTACCTGGGACGGGGAATCTGAAAGCAATCGAGTTGGCTACCCGGGACGGGGAATCTGAAAGCAATCGAGTTGGCTACCCGGGACGGGGAATCTGAAAGCAGTCGAGACGCCTACCCGGGACGGGGAATCTGAAAGCAGTCGAGTTGGCTACCCGGGACGGGGAATCTGAAAGCAGCCGAGACGCCTACCCGGGACGGGGAATCTGAAAGCAGTGGAGACGCCTACCCGGGACGGGGAATCTGAAAGCAGTCGAGTTGGCTACCCGGGACGGGGAATCTGAAAGCAGCCGAGACACCTACCCGGGACGGGGAATCTGAAAGCAGTCGAGTTGGCTACCCGGGACGGGGAATCTGAAAGCAGTCGAGACGCCTACCCGGGACGGGGAATCTGAAAGCAGTCGAGACGCCTACCCGGGATGGGGAATCTGAAAGCAGCCGAGATGCCTACCCGGGATGGGGAATCTGAAAGCAGTCGAGATGCCTACCCAGGATGAGGAATCTGAAAGCATTTATTCCACGTGGCCACAGCAATGTAATAATTTCTGCCGCAACATGGTTTGTATTACTGTAAAATGTGATGCGGTTTGCCTCGCTTATAATGACTGTGAATGAAGCCGTCCTTCTCCATGTAAAAAAAAAAAGCAGAAATTGACATCATTGGTAAACTGCTATTAGTCTCAAAGCAGAAGGAAACAGGTTGCTTTAATTTAGGGTTCTCACAGCAGTGCTGTTTCTAAAAGATTAGTCATATGGCAGGCCTTTCCTCGGTTAATAAATGGTTTAGGGTACCAGGGCTGCTGTCCATACCCACAGGTCAGTCAAATGTTCATTCTCTGAACAGCTCACAACTGAAACCACATACAGATACTGAGTTATGATCACTGACAATTGCTGTCACCATCTCAGCCCCTGCTGTGCATTATTTTGTTTCCCAGTGTCATCACTTTCCTGCCACATTTTTACTTCAGTTGCAAACGGCAAAAGGCTTATTTTTTTTACTGCTTCATTCAACTGATTTGAGAAGACAAACAGCTTCAAGACTTGATTACTGAAAGGAATTCCGTGATTTAAGATTTCATCAGCATCACACCTGTGACTGAGCATGATTTGAAAAATCAAGAAATAGTGAGACGGACATGTGTCGGATTCACTCTCTACTGCATACTCTGCTTCGGGCACTGCAGTTTTGTTTCATGGTACTTTACCTGGCCTATATTTGTAAATGTTTATAAATGTCACACGTCCTACGAGTGCCAGTAAGGAAAGTCAAGCTTCAGGGCTTGTGCCCTATCTGTTTGGTTTAAAGAGACATTGTTGATGCCTCGGAGTGATAAATGCGTCAACAATGGGAATGTTTGCACGGCTTAGCTAGTGCCGGCTATAGGGAAGGGAAACGGTGCAGGAGCTGCTGCTGTGCTTTGGCGAGGCCCAGGCTGAGACGTGGCCGTGCTGCGGACGGTCGGGCCCAGACACCCAGCCGCACAGCTCCGGGCCCGTGTCGGGAGCAAGCAAGAATGCAGGGCTGCAAAATGTCACCTCTGCAGTGACAGAAATTCATCCCCTGCTTCGGGAAGCTGCCCTTTCTACACACGACTGAAACGCTGCAAGCTTCATTAGCTTGAACGCTGTTTTATATTTCATCAAATCTCAAATTACAGATGGCTGCACTAATAACTACATGCTTATGTTTTTTCTTTTCCGTATGAACTGCCAGGTGGAAGCCAGTAAAAAAAGCCTTCTCAGGCAGTCCCTAATGACCGTTGAACATATAATGTTATGTAAGGATATTACATAATTTCCTAAAACAGAATTAATACATTTTGCGTTTAAGCAGCTGTATATACATTATCCATTATGTCAAGTCGTTACGTGTGCTCTGCGTCTCATGATTTTTTCCCCTGTAGGACAATAGCGTGCGTGCCACTCAATAAAGATGTTTGACCAAAAGCTGTTGCGTCCAAAGTGGCAGCAGATGTGAAAAAGGCCACCACAGGCTGATGTGATTATAATAATTGTAAACAAAGAAAAACAATGTTCTATTTTCAAATGTGCTGGTTTCAGGTAGGGGTGTTTTTAAAAAATAAATATACTTGTTCTGGTTTAAAAATTAAGACCCAACAATAAAAATGCTTTTGAAATAGCATTTATTGGCTAATTTTAAAGTATTGTTTAGTTGCACTATAAACCAGTCGTGTCTCCCTAATTCCGCCCCCAGAAACTAGTTACCAAAACGCCTGTAGGCGTGCCTGTGTGAGTGACTGGTGTGTGAGTGTGCCCTGTGATAGGTTGACGCCCTGTGATAGGTTGGCGCCCCATCCTGGGTTGTTCCCTGCCTTGCACCCGTAGCCTCCGGGTTCGGTTCTGGACCCCCTGCAAACCTGAATAGTACAAGCAGTTTCAGAAAATGGATTGATGGATGCTTTGAGAAACAATTGTATTTCAGTGATAAACGGTGGTGAGGAGTAATTCTTAAATCCAACGTAACAGTAAATACACTGATCCTATTCTTTATTGACTTTTTAAAGCACTTTTCTGTTTGTATGTGCATTTAACTGCTTTCAGGTGTCACACTTGACAGATGCCTGCATGCACACCATTGATTAACATATTCTGCTGCCACAAGAGACCACCCCAGACTGGCTGTCATAATTACTAACGTTTATTTGAAGCTGTCCGGAAAAGCCTGCGAGCTGTCTTTGCGGTTCAGTCGGACTGAAGCGCGGATGAGAAGTTTGGACGGACACGCAGTCAGGGCAGCTGCTGGACAGATTTGCCACACGGAGCTGCCCCCGGCATCACTTATGAACACATCGGACCATTAAGACCGAACAGGCCTGCTGCACACATTTCTGCTGTCGCTCTGATACTCGGGTGGTCGGAATGCAGTTGTCCAGCAGAACCATATTGGCAAGTAATTAATCCAATCCCAGAGAGGCGGTTTCTCATCCGACATCTTAAGGAGCCACTTGAGCATATACAGAGAAGCAGAGGAACGTGTAGGTGACTGATTTATGCGTCTGATTTATTTTCTATGATCGTACAGTATTCTTCAAATAGTGGCACACACACGGTTGCAGTGCCACACTGACTAGGTAGTTTGTCAGCCTGCGATATGGTTAAAAAACAGGTAGCTCACCCAGTGCAAGATAGGAGATGACAAAAGCAGGCTGTCATTTTCACTAAAATGTAAAACTGAGATCAAATACCAGTATATCAAGCAGAACTAGAAATGTGTTTTATTTCCTGTGGTCAAATAATAAACAAATAACCAAACAAGGGGGATATCAGTGTGGTCTTCATTATGCCACCAGCTGCTTTGGTTAAAATGTAAGCCTACAAAGTAATTATCATTATATTTTGTTTCTGGGAAACACTAGGATGCCCTGAGCTAACCGGCGATGTTTTGAGAACAATGAGAATCATTTAAGTTTAGCCCCCAGTGCAATATAGCTGTAACATTTTTGTTTAGATATTTCAGGAAGTGATCATCGGCGAATGAGCTTTCTCAGGCTGTTATAGGGCATTATCGCATTCTCCTTCTGACCAATAGGGGGCAGAAACTGGCCAGAGCCAGTCATTTTCAGATTTCACTTAACAATGAATGGAATAATTGGTACAGCTATATAATGCTTTAGTGCCAGTAAGGAGCATCAGGCTTCAGGGCAGCTATATAAGGATGTAAGCCTGAAAAGTACAGGCATGCTAAACTGAAGAATCTTGCAAGTTTAAAATAACAGATATGATGGTATTCTTGCACCTTGAAAATATTATTTTTTCAGTTTGTCACAGCAGAAATGGACGGCTATTACACAAATCAGAGTAACAGTATTTTGGCTGAAATGACTGCTTTTATTAATTACAGAAGAGAATGTGTAAAGGAGGAAGTATGTAAAATATATGGCAAAATGGCTTGCTGCTGATATTGGGAGTGTCGTGTCGACTCTGCTTTGCTCTTTTCCAACCCCGACACACCTGAGTTATCATGACAACCAAACTACGATAGGCGAGACACTGGAGAATAGCTCATTTTGTTAGCGTGTAGGTTTCTTCCCTTAACAAAGCTGCGTGCATAGGACCTCGGTGAGGGGATCCGTGTGCCCGAATTACCGCAGACAAAAGGAACCATATGTTCACTATAAATTGGGAGGCATTTGAACTTTGCTGTAGAGTTTCCCATTGGAATCTGCACTCACAACATAACTGCGTGCCCTGCTTTTAATGGCTCACAGCGTCGATATTTACTTTGAAGAAAGGCTTTATCTTGAGCAGAGTGCGTTTGGACACTCTTTTCCCCAAGGGCCATGCAAGCAGGGGCCAAACTTGGCACTCTAAGATGAAGTCTGTGCAGTATGTAATGCAACTTCCTGCGTTAAAAAAAACACTGAACCGTAAATTACTTTGGCACATTTCTCTAAACAAAATTTTCTTTTTGTTTTGTAAAGGTAATATTATATCCAAATGTTAATATATGCATGTTTAATGCAAACTGAATGTTTCTCAATGTATGAATAACTTTCTTTGATTATTGTGACTCCTAGTTAATCATAACATTAGTTCAATTTTACTAAGAATGTGTAAACATGGTGCTTGATTGATTACATTTGTCTTGGTCTTTTTTAAAACCTGGGTTGTTTATTCAGGCACAAAACAAAAGGCGAAGGTGATCCGTCAATTTAAGATTTGACTTTGATATTGTCGATTTCAGTCTGATGAATAAAATCCAAAAATACATTTTTGTGGAGAAAATTTCTGTTAGTGTTGAAATATTAATACTGCTGGCGCCCTGCAAAGTGATGAGTAGCCTGAACATGGGGTAGTCCAGTAACATACATCTTGGTTCTTCCATTAAAGGAGCCAACAATATCAAGAAGTACTGGAGCCGCTATTACCAGGGATCACAGGGAGTGATCTTCGTTCTGGACAGTGCCTCTTCTGAAGGGGACATGGAAGTGGCCCGGAAGGAGCTTCACGCTGCCCTCCAGCACCCCCAGCTCTCCACGCTCCCGTTCCTCATTCTGGCCAACCACCAGGACAAGCCCGCCGCACGCTCCCCACAAGAGGTAACTTTCCACACCAAATATAGAGGTGGATTGTTTTCATTCGGAGCTCATTCCACTGCTAAACATCTGTTTAAAGGTTACTTAGCTTGGTCTGTTATCTCATTCTCGGGTGTCTATCTGAGATTGGGGAAAGTTTCTTTTTTTTTTTGTGGACGGAGGTCTTCGTTGGTATGGTCTTTGTCAGCGCTGAAGTGTCGGTCTTCAGCAGGCAGAATCTCCGTCTGTTACGAAGGATGTAAACATGCTGGGCCTGACGGATGTCTGTTTTGCACGTGACTGAGGAATCCCTAGAAAGAGTGTGTCATCTCCATGAGAAGGTGGTGATCTGAAAGGCCTCAGCTCTCAGAGACGCCATGTGTTCTGCTGGTTCCTTGCATCTGGTTCCGCAGTGTTTGCCCACCTGCAGGAGGATGCCACAGTACTTGATTAGAAAACAACTTTCGGTTGTTTGTAAAAATAGCTTTTAATAAGTCACATCTTCTTAGATTGGTGTTACATTCTTATTTAAGCGAATATTTAAGCATATACTTGGTGTGGTATCAAGATGTCATGAAACATCGAAGCGAAGACTTTCTAGAAAAAAAACACGGCGGAAAGGAAGATGACTGAATGGGGTCTTTATGGGTTTAGGTTTGACCACATTGGAATAACCACCATTTTCATACCAGCTCCCTTGTTGGGGGTCACAGTGGCAGCAAGTCAGACTATAGCTCATCCCATCCCAGGGAATGTACTTGCATGCACGCACACACACACACACACACACACACACACACACACACACACACACACACACACACACACACGCAAAAGTTGGTCTTCCTATCTGAATGGACCGTCCATTCATTCCTATGGGAAAGACCCGAATCCCAATCATGACACCCTTAACCCCTACCCAGCCCTAACTTTAACCATAAGTAACCAACCCAAATACAAGACTTTTGGTATTTTTACGTTTTTGATTGCATTCACAGATTTTTATAAAACTGAAGTTATCCAGATGGGGACCTCAAAAGATGTCCCCAAAAGTAGGGAAATTTCAGGTTTTACTACACTTTGGGGACAATTTGGTCCTCAGATGTGATCTATGCAAACACACACACACATATACTTTGAGTTCCATGGGGAAAAGATGCAAACTGAATGCGGGAATCAAATCTCCACTTAACCATCAATATAACATTCCATGGAAATTTAAAAAAATGTAGGAAAGCAATTGTTAGAACAGGAGAAGTCTTTCTCTTTGGATTCTCAAGGTGGTTAACATTTATTTAGCCAACAGAGCGTAGGTTTGAGAGAGCAGAGTCAAACACTCCCTGGGGCAACTTGGGTGAAGGGCATTGCTCATGGGTTCAATGGTGAAATGACTCTGCCAGCCACAGGATTTAAACCAGTGACCTTCTGATCACAAGATCAGTAGCCTAACCACTGAGCCTCACACCGCCTCCAGAATTAACAGCCCAAGTCTGTTAATGAGAGTTCGCCATCCCTCAGAGGTAATGCAGCAATATGCAGGGAAACGAGTCGAGAGGGGATAGTAAAACATGTTTGCAGGAGCATTTTGCGTCAGTGTAGGAACGATCAAAGCCTGAGCAGCACCATGGTGAGGTCTGGGATCATTCAGGATGACGGAGACGCTGCCCTCCCCCCGTATCATAACAAGCCAATGCCGTATGGAAATTCGATTAGAGCATCTTCGACAAGATTCAATGAATTTATTTTGAGTTGATCTGCGCTACACATTTAATCCGCATCTAGATGCAGGGCGGGCTAAGAAGTGACTGTTTGAAGCTTTCCAGAAACAGACTAACTAAGCTTGAGTCTAAGGATACAGCAATTACTGCTCCCGTTTGTAATGGCGACAAAACCAGACCATCTGTCACTGCAGATATGCTGTTTTAAGGCTTATCAATATAATCTACAACATGAATGCTATGTGTAGTTGTAATATTTTTACCTCCAACCAGATGGAAAGTGCTGAGAGATCAGTGAGGTGAAATATGTAAGTAGACTCTCATCTATGAATGTCTAGATACCCTTACAGGAGAGCTGTCTAGGCAGTAATGGTGTTTCTGCTCATTAGACTGTCTGTGTTTTTCTACTTGAGGAATTTGCCGATCATACACTGGCTATAGCGTCCTGTTCACTTTCACTTTTGTCCGGGTGCTTGAATGAATATCTCTCCGAGCCTAATCTGTTGTGAATTTCGGGTTTCTCTTCACTATCAGCTCATTAATTCTCCAAATTGAAAGACCCTGTTGGCCTGTTCAACTCTTTGCAGGCCCTTTGCCGTCAGCTGCTGTTTTTGATATCTGACATCAATTCAGGATATTTAAAAAATATTGTGTTTATTTTGTTTCCTGACTTACTTTGCTGGCTCTCTGTCATATGGCCAGATCAGCTGGGCTCTCCAGATTGTCATGAGTAGGTCTTACTGACTCACCCAGTCCAGCCTGGTAAAGTGCTCAAAACAGCATAAATGAGTCATAAATAATTAAGTGGCATATTTTCTGAAACAGAAACCAGACAAAGGCAGTAATCTGCTTTAAGGTGAAGCTCATTTCAAAGCTCTTCTTTTGAGTGCTTGCGAGTTGTTTAAACAGGGCTTCCTGTCCAGAGGGCATCAACTTTTAAAACCATAACGACCTCTGAGCAGGACTGTATTTTACATATGAAGTCTTGGGAAACATTCTCGCTTATTTTATTTTTTGCATTACAGACAAGCCAGGACTTTTTATATTATTACCCATTGACACAACTAAATATTTTTTTATGAATTTGAAGTAGTCTATGAGCTGCCCTCGCATGTACTTGAAACTAGCCTGTGGACCACATTCACTGACCCTCACACGATGCCATCCTTCTTGGGTGGCAGATTCGGTGCATTTCTGCATAGGACGTGGCCACCCGTCTGACTCAACGTGTCCTGTTACTACGGCAGCACTGACAGCAAGCTACGGCACACTGCTGGGCAGGTGGGCCGCAGCGCAGTCGGGCTCTGACGTCAGTCGGCGATGATTTTATGTCACTCTCAAACAAATAAATCATGGTTTGTGACAAGAACACAGTGTATCCGGTGGGGCCCGACATCGTCTCCGTAAGTGACATTCACGATGTTGCCGTGTGGTTCTGTCTGCAGGGGGGGACACTTCACGTGGAATGTCCTCTCGCTCCTTACTCATGTTTCAGATGGCAGACTTCTGACTTCAAAGGAGACAAAATTATAGCCAGTTACTAATAACTGAGTTGTCAGCCAAAGAGTGTGAACATAAACTGGTACACGTCGGGTGCGGAAATGCGTTGTACGAATGCTGTTGTAGATATGTTCCTGTTGCAGGCGTGAATGAGGCCCTTGACGCACAAAAACGAAACTTCTTTTGCCCCTATGTATTATGTATTCATTACATTTTTTTGTAGTATATAGTAAGCGCTACACGTAAAACCTAAACCTGAGTACTTCCTGTTTTTTGAGGGGCTGTGCAGGGGCTGGATCAGGGGCTTATTTGAAAATGTGTCATATTGCTTAAAATGATACATCCTTTTCATAAAAATTCCGAGAGCGCATGTGTTTCGGGATACTGGCTGGCTAAAATGAACAGAGTGTACCAACACGTCAGCATGCAACAGAAGTTAAAAGTTTCGCCATGGAAATGAAGTCCTGATCTATCCAACAGCATTACACAAGATCCATAGTTGCGATATTGGCGTGCGGCGCTCAAAATACCCAAGTACAGTTAACTTACTCAGCATTTATCACAAGAAAATTGTTGCAGTGGATGTTGTTCATATGCAGCATATTAATGAATGAAGAATGGTTATAGTGACATAAAAAAAAATAAAAATGAAAATGCATGACTGTGCCCTTTGGGTTTTAAAAAAGAGTATTGAACACGCAGAAAGATATGGGAAAATGTAATACAAACAATGTGATAAATTATGCAGGCCTTTGGTAAACTTAATAGGATATTCAATTTCAGGCTTTCAGTGGTTGGCCCAAGTGTGAGTGACTCATGTCTTGGAAGGTCTCAGCACAGCAGGAAATATCAAGCCCTTTGATTGGCTTGGAGGTATGGAAATGTTAAGCATATTATTACATCGGTAGAATCAAGTAAGTTTTGACAGACATTTATAGATGTACTGTCTACATAACAGTAATGAAAGGCATATCATATTGGTAAAATATGGTCCCACACAAAACCAAGAGATACTGGAACTCTGTGAGGTGTTAAGCTGGGGTTACAGCTTACATTAGGATGTTAGATGAAAATTATTGACAAGTGCTACTAAATGAATAATATGGCTCAAACACGCAATTTTGTTACGCGGTATGCTAACTGGGTGATCCGTACTGTGCCGAGTACGTTTGGCCCCAAAGTCTAGTTTGTTTGACTATCCTCTGATTGCTCCATATTGTGCCTGCTCATGGTACATTAATTCAAGCCCAGGCCCGCTTGGATAGGTGGGCCCAGGTTCGGTTCCGTTGGACTGAGGTACGGTATGCATGTGGTGTGAACGCTAACCATGCCTGAGCATGGAACTGAGACACGATGTCCATGATGCGACTGGCACGCTCATGCACACATACACAGTGTGCCTGAACCATACCTGGAAGGAATGGATTGGGTTGGCTGTACAGATCAGGTTGCGACATACATTTAACTAACATGGTGCCAAAGGGATCACTTTGGTCTACGGCAGTGGTGCAAGCGTTTGCTGCAAACTGGGCTGATGAGAGTATCCAGGAACAACTGGATGCAGCACACAAAAACTCTGAGATATGTGGTATAATACAGTACTGTCTTCATACATGCAGTATGATTTAAATTAAAATCACAATTGATAAATCCATAAGAGGATCATGTGTCACGAGTTCTCTCCTTGAAAAATAAAATAAAAACTGCTAACTCGATGTTGGTGACATCACCACCACTGCCTTTCACTGTTGACAGGCAAGATTCATTTGTATCTCTTTCAAGAGACTTCAGTGACCAAGGCCCATCTGTTTACAGGAAACAAGCTCTCTTGCATGCCAGTGTTTAGCGTGCCATACCATGTGTGCCTTATGCAAGATTTAATAATTGTGCCTGCTTAGCATTCCCTGAAGGGACTTAATAGTGCTTTGAGGCATGGTAAATCCAAAGCTCTCTCCAGACTCATGTGTAACATGTTTTAATGGGACAGAAATCCATACACACTTCAGTCTGCTGCTTTGGGGACTTTTGTTGCTCTGTATACTGACATAACAGAGCAGGTTTGGCTGGATGGCAGCAGAATGAACTATGTCCAATGTGCCTATCATATTAAGTGTCTTTGGGTTGTGCGTTTTGGGCTGGTCTTAGACAGAGTTATTTCAGGACAGTCTGAGAAACACAGGACCGAAAATACATTGTGAAAACGGGCTTTGCACAACCTTGTCCTTAAGAGAAGAGACCCTTTCACCTGGAGACTGTGGCCTTGGTTACAAAATTTAATACAGAGGCACAGGATGGGTGACTGATGACATTTCGAGTTATATAGGAGATACAAATTATAAAAATTGTAGAATCGCCACACTTAGTGGATATTCATCTCTCAAATTAAATTAAATTGTTTTAATTATTGATATATTTTTGTCCAGATCAAGTAGAGGAAACAAAATTGGAATCATCAAGTAAAAAAAAAACACAATTATTACTTTGTTGCTCCTCCTCGGGCTTTTATGATGGCCTGAATTCTTGGAGGCATGGACTTCACTATCCATCCATCCATCCATCCATCCATCCATCCATCCATCCATCCATCTGTTAGAGAAATATGCACTTTTTTTATTGTCATTTTGCTAGATGCCATTTCTTAGACATAACACCCTTCAACAGCTTGATCTTAATTTAGCAATAACACTTCTTAAGAACTGTCGCTTGAATATTTCCACCCCATACATGGTGATAAACAATGTTGAATGTAATTTGCATATCCTGTTTGTGTACATCAATAAAAGATACTGCGAGGGGAGTTTCTCTTTCGAAGTTGGCTGTGTCAGGCTGAGAGACTGACACCTCAAGGTCGAGACCGGACTTCCCTTGCAGCAAGTAAAAAGTCATTGCAGCTGTCTGTGTTGTTCTGTGTTCAGAGACTGGTTGGTTTCCAGCGTATCTTTAGAAGAAGATAACCCTAACACCATCCATCCATCCATTATCTTTCACTTATTTGAGGTCGGGTTGTGGGGACAGTAGTCTCAGCAGGGAAAACCAGACTTCCCTCTCCCCGGCCACTTCATCCAGCTCCTCCGGGGGAGGAGTTCCCAGGCTAGCTGAGACATAGTTCCTCCAGCTTCTCCTGGGTCTTCCCCGGGGCCTTCTCCCAGTGGGACATGCCTGGAACACCTCGCTGGTGAAGTGTCCAGGAGGCATCCTGACCAGATGCCCGAGCCACCTCATCTGGCGCCTCTCAATGCGGAGGAGCAGCGGCTCTACTCTGAGTCTCTCCCGACCCGGAGAGAGCATTCCGCCCTTTTCTGGCTGAGGACCATGGTCTCGGATTTGGAGGTGCTGATTCTCACCCCAGCTGCTTCACACTCGGCTGCAAACCATCCCAATGAGAGCCGAAGGTCACGGTCTGATGAAGCCAACAGAACTACATCATCTGCAAAAAGCAGAGACCTAATCCTGAGGTCACCAAACCGGACACCCTCAATGCCCTGGCTGCGCCTAGAAATTCTGTCCATAAAAGCAATGAACAGAATTGGTGACAAAGGGCAGCCCTGAGTCCAACCGTCACCGCAAACGAGTCCGACATATTGCCACCCATGCGGACCAAGCTCTGACACCGGTCATACAGGAACCAAACAGCCCTTATATGGAAGCCCGGCACCCCATACTCCTCGAACACTCCCCACAGGACTCTCTGAGGGACATGGTCGAATGCCTTCTCCAAGTCCCCCCTATAATTGGAGCACACCCTCCGGTCCCCCTTCTTAAAGAGGGGGACCACCACCCCAGTCTGTCAGTCCAAAGGCACTGCACCCGATGTCCAAGCGATGCTGCAGATGCATGTCAACCAGGATAGCCCCACAGCATCCAGAGCCTTAAGGAACTCCGGGGGGATCTCATCCACCCCCGGGACCTGACCACTGAGGAACTTTTTAACCACCTCAACGACCTTCACCTCAGAGATCGGGGAGTCCACTCCCAAGTCCCCAGACTCTACTTCCTCACTGGAAGCCGTGTCAGTGGGATTAAGGAGGTCTTCGAAGTATTCCCTCCACCGACCCAAAACACCCCAAGTTGAGGTCAGCAGCACCCCATCCCCTCCATAAACAGTGTTCATGCTGCACCACTTTCCCACCCTGAGCCGCCGGATGATGGACCAGAATCTCCTCGATGCCATCTGGAAGTCGTTCTCCATGGCCTCGCCAAACTCCTCCCACACCCGAGTTTTTGCCTCAGCAACCGCCGAAGCCACATTCCTCTTAGCCTGCCGGTAGCTGTCAGCTGCCTCTCGAGTTCCACAGGACAAAAACGCCCGATATGACTCCTTCTTTACCTTAACGGCATCCCTCACCACCAGTGATTGGCAGCAGGTTCGGGGATTGCCGCTGCGACAGGCACTGGCCACCTTACGGCTACAGCTTCGGTCAGCTGCTTCCACAATGGAGGCGCGGAACATGGCCCATTCGGACTCAATGTCCCCTGCCTCCCCCGGGACATGGGAGAAGTTCTGCTGGAGGTAGGAGCTGAAGCTCCTCCTGACAGAGGATTCCACCAGACGTTCCCAGCAGACCCTCACTATATGATTGGGCCTGCCAGGTCTGGCCGGCTTCCTCCCCCACCAGTGGAGCCAACCCACCACCAGGTAGTGATCAGTTGACAGCTCGGCCTATCTCTTCACCCGAGTGTCCAAAACATGTGGCTGCAAGTCCGATGTCACGACTACAAAGTCGATCATTGAACTGTGGCCTAGGGTGTCCTGGTGCCAAATGCACATATGGACACTCTTATGCCTGAACATGGTGCTTATTATGGACAATCTGTGACGAGCACAGAAGTCCAATAACAAAATACTGCTCAGGTTCAGACTGGGGGGGCCATTCCTCCTAATCATGCCACTATAGGTCTCACTGTCATTGCCCTAGTGAGCATTGAAGTCCCCCAGCAAAATAAGTGAGTCCCCAGGAGGATTGCTCTCCAACACCCCTTCCAAGGACTCCAAAGAGGGTGGGTATTTTGAACTGCCACTTGGCGCATAAGCGCACACAACAGTCAGGACCTGTTCCCCCACCCGAAGGCGAAGGGAGGCTACCCTCTCATCCACTGCAGTAAACCCCAATGTACAGGCACCCAGCCAGGGGGCAATAAGTATGCCCATGCCTACTCGGTGCCTCTCCCCGTGAGCAACTCCAGAGTGGAAGAGGGTCCAACCCCCCTCGAAAAGACTGGTTCCAGAGCCAAAGCCGTGCGTCGAGGTGAACCCGACTATATCTAGCTGGAACTTCACAACCTCGTGCACCAGCTCAGGCTCCTTCCCCGTCAGAGAGGTGACATTCCATGCCCTTAAAGCAGGGGTCTCCAACTCCGGTTCTGGAGAGCTACCATCCAGTAGGTTTTCTATCCTACCTGTCTTCTGATGAGCCACACCTGCTGTCAGATAAATACCAGGAACAGGCGTGGCTCATCAAAAGCCAAGTGGGACAGAAAACCTACTGGATAGTAGCTCTCCCTGACCGGAGTTGGAGACCCCTGCCTTAGAGCTAGCTTCTGCAACCAATGATCGGACCACTAAGGTCCCCGCCTTTGGCCACTGCCCAATTCATATCGCACCTGACCCTTATGGCCCCTCCTACAGGTGGTGAGCCCATTGGAGGTGGACTTCACTAATGAAAAACAATTTTCTACATCAAGCTAGTTCCATCGTTCTCAAATAGCAGTTGAAAGATCAGCTTTGCAGGATGAGGCCTTGTCATGGACTAAGTTTTCCCATGAAAATTTGACATCTTTCTTGGTCTGTCTATATATTATTTCCTTTTATAAACATTCCCATTTTGTTTATAACTGTACCAATTTTTTGACACTTGGAACAGCCAACATCTTTTGCCACACTCCGCTTTGGATTCCCTTCTTGATTATAATCCTTTCTATTGTTTCAGTTGACAGCTTTCTTGTTTAGGCCATGTGTCTTTTCAATTAGCCAAGTCCAACAGCTTGTTAATGTCTCTAAGCACAGTCTTTAAGCTGCAAATTAATTTGTTTACACATTTGCTAGTATTTGTTTTAGAAATGCAGTTTACAGGGTGATTCCATAGTTATAGTTTTTGTTAACCTTGAGTGATTCCATAATGTTTTTCCCGACTTGATCTGGACAAAAATATGCCATTGATTATATAAATTTAAACATAATTTAATTTGTTTGGGGCATATTTCATGAAGCCTGAATGTTTGACGCTTAAACAAGAATTTTCTATCATATCTGTGATTTGTATACTTGCTACAGAGTACAAATGCTAGGTGAGCATCCTCTAAGGTTGCCGGTTCCATCATTTCTGCCAGGGGTTATAGCACCAGGGGAGGCTGCTGGGAGACATCTTCTGGAAAATGGGAGCTCGTTTTCTGGAGGTCTTTATGTTTCAGTCCACAAGGAAGAAAACAATGACTATAATAATGAGCACATCTGCTTTCTGTGAAGCAAAGTTGAAACTTATGTGGCATCGCATGGTGGTGAAGTCGTGCCACACAGGCATCAAAGTATTTGAGCTGGATTTACCTCAAGGAACCTTTTCATGTTCCTGTATGAAGCAACGTTTTGGTATCTTCTGCCAAACGTTTCCACTGCTCAAAAAAACCTTTTTCCCCCATGTGACCCCTCCCCAAAATAAGCTCAAATAATGATTGGATTTCTTGTTTAACTTGTATAATCAATACCTGTGTTTTGCTGAACTATGGAAATCTTCTGAGAACTCATGATCAGGAGGGCAGTATTTTCCAAAAGGGTATTAATGACTTCTGTTGACATATATCTACAGTCCTTTTTTGATTGCCGATGAACACATCAAGTCTACAATACTTTATTTCACTGTAAACTATTGGAATATTAGCAAATTCTGTTTTGAATTCTGGTACTTAAAGCTGCTCACCCTCTCCACTTCGAGTTCCCGGATAAACAGTGGCCGATGAGGCCTCCTGTTCTTCCTCATGTCCACTATCATCTCCTTTGTCTTGTCCGTCTTGAGGGTGAGGTTGTTGTCCTCACACCATGACACCAGACTGGCCACCTCTCTCCTGTAGGCTGCTTCATCCCCTCCAGTGATGCGATCGATCACTGCGGTGTCAACCGCAAACTTCATGATGATGTTGTCTTTGTGGGAGGCAACACAGTTGTGGGTGAACAGGGTGTAGAGGATGGGGCTGAGAACATAACCCTGTGGGATTCCAGTGTTTGTGGTGATGCTGGCTGAAGTCCTGTTGCCGATCCTGACAGACTGAGGTCTGCCAGTCATAAAGTCCAGGAGCCAGTCACAGAGGGCGAGGGTGAGGTGCTCTGCACTCTGAATGGTTTTCAATTAGTAACTTGCAATCATTTTTCGTTCTGCCCTCAGAACATTTTTGTATAAGTAACGCTTCCATGACTGAATTTGGAGCACACAGCCATGTGGGCAACGATGGGAACAGCTCTCCTTCATAGTTGCTCTAATATACAGACATTTACTCAAGGGGCTCGAAATTCTGCAGTTCAGGTGGTAGATGTTACTCAAGGGTCCTACACAAGGGGCAGTAATTAGTAGTCCACTGGTTATGGGCCCAACATTGACCATGACAGTATCTCTCCAGTTCAGATTCTGTGGAAGAGCAAATTACACCTTTCTGGCTAGGCGTGACTATAGCCGTTTTAGGTCCTCCTCATGAATGAAGCTAGAAGTATGTCTCAGAGAGAGAGACAATGCTTGTCTTAAAAGAAATTTATTTCACTGTGCTGCCAGCATCTCTGTACTGGATGACCCTGCAAGTTTTGCTTATACTGCATCTTGATTTTTGACCCCTTTTCCTTTACAAGCCACCAACCCTTTCAATGTATGGCTACACTGCAAATCCGCAATACATTGCGAATAATTAATAAAAATATATATTTATTAAGCCAATATATGCTATATTGTAATATGGTGTGGAATTCCTTTACAAATTTATGCAATTTACATGTTAAAAACTTTTAAAATAAATAACATATTTGTTTTACTTTATATATTTTGTTTTCTTTGAATGTGTACATTTTCTATACTTTCATATTAGTTTATAATGGAAGGAAAAGCCATATATATCAACAGGAATTTCTTTTTCTCCAGTCATAAATGCAAAAGCAATTCCTGGTTGTCAAAGTCGGCCTGTGCATACTTTGGAGCATGTCTTTGGCTTCCAGTCCCTGAGGCAGGCATGCTAGCTGTCACTGGGCTGACGATGGACGCCCCCTGCAGAGGCAGGAATTAGGAGGCCAGGGTCCCGTGTGCTACGTGTGTGTGTTAGCGATTGGTCTGGATTTGGGGTGGTGCATAGAATCTGCTGTCCCAGTCCTCTTAATATGAAAGTTAGTTACAAAAAGCATCAAAAGAGATGTTAATGGATGCATCTAGTATGCATCCAGTTTTAAGCTCCCCATATAATCTGTGTATTTATTTTGATGTTTAGGTTTTTATTTGTTCTGCTGGTAAAATTGACAGAAAACTAAAATATAAATATATGTTGATTTTGCAGACATAATGGTAATTAGGGCAATAAAGCTTCATGCAGATATATTTCAATTCACTGCTGTCTTTGTACAGGGATGCTTCTGAAATGTATTTGATGATTTTGAATAAATGATTTTGGAAAAGGATTTTTATACTTTTAGGTATTTATTCTGTATTCTGTAAATGTTCTTTGAGAAGTTCAGACTGCATTATTAAGCATGAAGATTTTCTCGTTTTCCATGTATAACCTTTTTCTCAGATTTTTCATAGTTTTTTGGTAAACTGTGTTTCGATTTTCAATAAAACAATGTCTGATAAACATGCATCTGTCGAAGGGATATGTGGTTATCTGCAATACTTTCAAAATTCACTTTATTTGACTGATTTACCCTTTAGAAAGTGATTTCTCACATATTCCTTTGGAACCATCTCAGACGCCGAGTTGAAGGAATTCACTAAGGCTTTGTGTTGTAATATAAAGTGCAGACAGTCAGACCTTTAACATTTGATAAATGGCCTCATAACCTGTTGACTCATAAACAGTGGATGGAAATGAATGATAGCAGTATTACGTAAAAAAGAAAATGGCCACGTAAGAATTCTTAAATGTTTCTCCATCTACATTGCTACAATGCAGCTATAGTTCCTTGTGTGGTGTGTAGCTCCCTGGGCTGTGGACCTGTGCCCATGATTGGAAGGTCATGAGTTCAAATCCCATGATTGGCAAAGTATTGCATGATCCTTGACCTCAACTGCTGCAGCAATGCTGGATGGCCCTGCTCTCTGAATCTTATTTGCATGCTACTTTGGACAAAACCATCTAAAAATGTGTAATTGCGCCTTTAATTTAGATATACCAGCTTGATCTCTAAAGACATACTTCAGACACTTAATTTTCATGAGATTCATATAAGTAGAAGCATCATTATGAAGATATATTCCTCTTACTTCAGGAGTCCTGGTGTTTATGGACAGGAATCAGCCTCAGGGAGAGTTTAGGTCTGGGGCTGTCCTGTAGAAATCTGAACTTTAGATTGGGGGTGTCCCAAATGCATGGGCTGGGAAGTGAGCCTCACCTTGCAGGGGAGGCTCAGGTGCAGAAAGTGGCCCATCCTATGTAGTCAGTGGGTCTCATCTGGGCCCAGATATTGCTGAGTCAGGGTTAATGCTGGGTGGCTGCAGCTATTTGTCGCTCGACTCTGGTGGAGTTTTGAAACAATAATTATCTTGTATTGGGTTCATTTGTTATCCTTTTTTTGCCTTGGAGGGTTGTCTGCAGGGATGAACTGGCAGAGAGTATTTTTAAGTCTGTTTCTTTATTCTTTTAGCTTCTTAGTATTTTGATGATATTGAGATTTTTTTGGGCGGGGGGGGGGGGGGGGGGTTGAACTGTGTATGAAGTAGCGGGGTCTGCTTCCTACCTTTTATGGGTTCTCTCTTCAGTGGGGTTTTGACAAACAGCACGTTGTTTCTTGGAACAGGACAGCATATATGATACAGGTGGAACCAATAGTATTTGTTCTCCATAAAGAGGTTGATGAATAACAGTGCGACGCACTCAAAGGCCTTTGCACGCTGAGCTTGATGTTTCCCATAGAATGAACTACAGGTAAAGATTTATTATGGGTAATATAATTTGTCATCTGATCACTATGAACTATGTTGAGTTACCTTTTTAAGAATAAACCAATAGTGGGTAAGGAATTTAATGAGTACTTTCATCATAAACTGTTTTTAAAATATAGCTTTATATAGTACCAGTGTTACATTAAAGATACTTTAGACTTGGCATTTGCAATGTCATTAACAGAATTCTTTAAGTGAAGTATATGAATTTCTATATGAATATGAAGTAGATATTTAAGTTATGTAATAATATTAGGTCATTGTTAGTCTTAGTTCTACTTGACAAATGTATTATTAATATTGTCATTATTGTTATTTGGATAGAGATAACATGCTTTACTCAGACTACTAAAGTGCTTTAGGGATAGCTTGTCCTCCCCGTCCAGATGTTGCACTATGCAGATCTAACTGCCATGGTGTGTTTCAGGAGCATGCAGCAGTGATAGGCATATCGTCTCCATTCAGTTAGAGTTAAGTGTTAAACTGTGTGCTGAGTCCACGCCTCTCTCTCCCTCCCAGTAACTCTGCTGTTCTGCATTTGCTCCCACTGGAGTCTTTGCAAGCTCCGATTATCCTCAGCTGGAACGGTTTAAAGATGCCAACTCACATAAGCCTGGGACGGAAACCATAAAGCATGTTTTTTATGTGAATAGGAAAACTCAGTGTTAGGTGGATACTGATGATGACAGACAGTGTACCTCCTGCTTTCCTATTGCCTCTGTGATCGTGATTTGGGTTAAAGCTTGTTCATTCATGGAATTATATCTGCATATTCCGCAGTTCGTCTTGCACAGAAGTGTCAACACAACTGTTAAGAAATGAATTCTAATATTACGACAGCAATAGAGCTCTCAACCATTGCAATACATTGAACTCGGAGATTCACAAATTAATATTTAAATTCTGTTTGGGCTTTTACCTAAAGAACAGCTTCCATCCATACTGGGATTACAGACAGACAGACAAGTCTTGAACTGTGTGTATTTGGGGACTGGACAAGATAAAGTTGCAGGAACTCAACTTTCCACTCTGTCCTCTAGAATTTACCATGAAGGTCTAGTGATGTTTAGATCTGGTGATTGATGAGACCCTGAGATGCGCTTGACTTAATCATGGTCTTTAAAAAAAATATTTTTGAACTTTTAAACCTGTATTTATGGGGACAGTAAAATTTTGGCATATATGAGATTTTTTGCACCAGAGAGTGCACAGGGTCCTTTAAAATGGCTTCGTAGACCCTGGCTATTTTGCAAACATGCAGCGTAATCAGTGGACCCAGTGCCTTGTATGCGTTGGCAGCCCATAATATTACAGGTCCAGCATCGTGTCTAACAGTTGCCAGCAGACACTGTGGGTTGAAGGCATCGTTTGGCTTTCTCCTAAAGCAAACATGTGCAGATGAGTAACATATGAGTCAACAGACCATGTCGTTATATCCTATTGCTTAGGGGTCCAGGTCTTCTGCTCTTTATACCATGTTATGGCTCTCTGTGCATTTGCCGTAGAGGCAGGAGGTCTCAGAACAACAGCCTTGTCATGAGTAAAAGGCTTGTGAGGTGCATGACGTAGTTGTTGTTCAGACTGAGTCATCGAGATGTTGATTCAATTCTGTGGTAATTTATAGGGCTGCAGTTTGCTGGCATTGAGCAATTATCCTGTTAAGTGTCCATCTACACTTGTCAGCTTTGACTCGTAATAGCTGGTCCTCATTGCCCATGCAAGTCACTCGCATTTGGAATGTGTTATGGTGATTTTCAGCCCTGCCTCCAGCCACGTTAAGTCATTTAGCAACTTTTGTAACTAACACACCTACAATTCGCTCATCGGCTCTTCGGCGCTCCGGTAGCCCCTCGTGTTGTTACTGAAAGTCACATATCTAGCTGCTGACTTCATGCCTGACACATGCCTCTTGGCCTAATATGAGTAGCCGTGCATGTAATCCCGTGCCTCCAAAGTCACTGTCCTTTTCCACGTGGGGTCTCCGTCAATGTGCACAACCCCTAAATGCGAACTAAATTTGAAGAAAAGGGTCCAGCAGAGGTCTTGCACAGGTGCGTAAGGTTTATCAGGCAGGTCCTTAGGCAGATGTCAGTGGGGAACCTTAATAAAACAAAACAGATATAAAAAGAGTAACGGTGGAAGGAAAAACAGAAAAGTTTAGGCTTTAATTTTCTCACAGGAAATGGTCTGTTTTATACACACACACACACACACACACACACACACAAACCGACATACAATTATGTAGTAATGCTCCTGAAAGCAGTCAGATAAAGCTGGAGAGTGTCCTTCTGGCGTCTGTACAGTTCTGCGGCCCTGTCGGGTGGCCGTAAACAGGATGCTGATGTGCACTGGCCTGTCAGCACCCCGACGTCGCCGCCCAGCCCTGAGCGGCTGCTCTCTCCGCCTTCGCTTGAACTATTTTGGCCGAGCAGCAAGAAGTGTGCTTGGACCTGACTTCCCATTGCAAGCACGCCGGGTTGCTTTTTTCTTCCTTAAAGCACTCCGTGTTTTATTGAATGTATTATAATATGGGTCATACTTCAGTAGTGCTAAAAATTGGAGGGTTATGTATTTAAAATTTTTCTGAAATATTTACATTTTTTTTTTTGGTTTCTTGGAATGTTACACAATCTCCACCTTTGGCGCAATGCAATCTAATGGAGTATTTTAAGAATTAGGTTAAATTTGTAACCACTCAATCATAACCGAAATAGTTTTCCTAATAATAAATTTTACTATGTATGTAACAGAAGGAGGAGCAAAAAGAAAGTTATCTGGGGGTGGGGGTTGACTGGTTCTTATTTGGCCAAGATATACCTGTACAAACCAGTTCCCAGTGAGTCACCCCATGTACCCCACAGACCCCAGCAGCCTGGGCTCACTGTGCACTGCAGGCCAGAGAGACATAGAGACCCCCAGGACAATGTCTCACCCGTGATACCCCCACCCCAGGCAGACCGCACCTCGCCTTGCAGGTTGGCTCAGTCCCGGATGAGAGAGATCAGTAGGTGAGAGGGTGGCCACTTGGGCCACCTCCCTAGACCAGCTCAGTGGGCCACCCCAGGTGCACTGGGTCACCCACCCCACCCAGAGGTACAGGGCAAAAGAACCATCCACTGAACCCCAGACAGGGAGATCAGGGAGTGAAACTAGGATCTAAGGGAGGTGACAGGACTGGGGGACTAGTGAAGTCCATATTACATAGAAGGGGCAGTAGAGGGATGAGAAGAAGAAAGAAAAGAAAAAAGAAAAGAGGGAAAAGGTTGAAAAATAAGGATGATTGTATTTATATGTAATTGTTGTGGATAATGAGAGCTGAGGCAATTGCCAAGAAAAATAAATTAGCCAACACATATATTTGTATACATGATGATGCACACACACACATACACACACACAAGTTTACGTCTATACCTTTGTGGGGACCGTCCATTAATTTCTATGAGCATAACTGTAATCTCAAGTATGACACCCTTAACCCCTACCCAGCCCTAACCTTAACAATAAATAACCAAACAAAATACAAGACTTCTGGCATTTTTAGTTTTTTGATTGCAGTCACAGACCAAATGTTCCCCACAATGTAATAAAAACCTGTTTTATTTTTTTATATATTGTGGGGACCATTTTTCAGGTCCTCACAAATATCTGTGAATGCAATCAAAAAACTAAAAATGCCGAAAGTCTCATATTTTGTTTGGTTAGTTATGGTTAAGGTTAGGACTGGGTAGTGATTAAAGTCGTCATGTTGGGATTAGAGTTTTCCTCATAAATATGAATGGAGAGTCCCCACAAAGATATAAGCACACACCTGTGTGTGTGTGTATATGTGTGTGTAAGGACTATGCATTATATGTTTAATGCGTTTGTGGGAATGCACCTAGCATTAGCTCAGTTGCGTTTTTTGGCTAAAGCGGTGTAGAAATGCATTGTCCTTGAAGAGCAGTATGCCATTTTTTGTTCAAAGCTGTAATTTTTCCCATAGACATGTTTTCTATCATCAGACTGGTCCAGTGATTCAAAGCGAGTGTGCTTTTACATTTCCAGTTTCGAAAAATTGCTCTTTTGCTGATAGTTACAGAAATAAGTCAATCATGCTTACGGTAGGTGTCTGCCTGTGTAAGGTCTCCAAGCAAATAAAGTGCTTCTTTCTCCTGGATGCTGCGCATCGAGTCTCTTTGGCTATCTTTCCGAATCCCCCAGTGAGGCTTTTCTCATGGATCCCCCTGCTGGGTGAATTCCTTGGAGCCAGAGCTGCTTTCAGATGCCGGCTGTGCTTCTCCTGCTCTACTTTTCTAGGAAACTGTGAGCTACGCTTGGGCTGCATTTCCCTCGGTAAAGTCACTTGATTTGCCAGTGATGCCGGCCCTGCCGAGAGAGCTTCCAGCGAGGGCTTTATAAACAGCTGGCTCTGGATAACACATTATAACCCAGAGACAAATCTCCACACTGAAGATGACATCTAAAGCACAGACTCATACCCTATAATGTGTTACATAACGTGTTTATACCAAAATAGTCAAGGTTCAGTGAGTTGAAAATGAGAAAATCTACAGATATGCAGCAGAAGATCTACAGTAGACAGGTTTAGCTGTGTATCTGTTTCCTGTGCTGTGCTGTTCTCATATTATTCTCTAATCACACCTGCATGGACCATGATGCTAATTGTGGCTTCACTGATGCAATGCCTTAGACTTCGTATGCTGACACTGTGCACAAAATCGATTCTCTCGAGTTTTCTAACTGAGCCCTCATTGCTCATCAGTGCTTTGCTTCACAAACAAGCCCATAATCCACATTTGGCAGCACCCAGATGCCATAATGCTGCTCGTAGTGGTCCCCCAAACTACAGCAGAAATGCTGATTCACGTCCCTTCAATTAGGCCAAAGAACGAGGTGCCAGAACAAGTCAGAGACACGCAGCCCCTGTCACCCACTGGGCTGTAAATGTCACCTGTGATGTCTTGTTACACGGGGCACGGAGCGGGGAAGCAGCACCGGAGTCAGGGAAATCGGGTGAGCACGGGGTTTAATTCGGGAAACATGAGAACGACGTTAGTGACCAGATTGGGGAAACATACTCTAACGCGGGCTTAAATATACAGGACTAATGAAACACAACTAGAAACAACGGATAACACAGGGATTCCACACGAGGTTGTGATGGGGGCGTGGCACACAGGAAGATCGGCACGAGCGGACACGTGAGGCCTTTTTCAGTAACGTTCTTGTGGCACTATTCAGAACTTCCATCTCTGTCTGAGCGACATCTGGAAGGTATGAATGTTTGCTGAAATTTATTTAGTTTTAACTGAAATCACTTTAAGCGCACGTGTCATTTGTGCACTTGTGTGGTCTCGAATTAGAGCTTCGGCAACACAAATGTGCACTTGTCGTTTTTATACACAGTATGTAATTGTTGCCTTTCTTCAAACTTCTGCTCAGGTATGTCTGTTAATCAGCGATTTCCATGCAAAACCGGCCAGAACCAATCTGCGGTCAAAGGCACACGGTGGCAATGCTGAGCTGGACATCCGCGTTTTAAGTTACTGGTGTCCCTGAACATGAATGTAGGTCTCTCCAGAAAGCATGTTTTATGACAAAGCTCAAGTCTTGCCAGCTGGTCGCTTACACGTACAGGTCAAGCACTTCGGCAGCCGGGACGCTCCTCCGCTGGGAGGCCTCCTAAAAGTCTAGACTATCCCAGCATAAATCGCACTTTCACAATGCAGTCATAAAAATCACTGCAGTCACTAAGGATTCATGGGAGTGATAACAAGCAATACAATTTCTAGAACCAAAATAGAATTTAAAAAATAAAAAAATACTCATAAAATATGATAAAAAGCAAGTTGTAATTACTGAACGTCTTCCTTTGCATTGTAACTATCACTGTATTAACTATTTTGATATTTAAATGCTTTAAAATTTTTGTACTGCCATTGCCTTGCTTCTATGATGACAGGTATGAACCTGGCTGTCTGTTTATGAATTGTGCACATTCTCTCTGCGTCTTTATAAATGTCTGGTGTCTTCCCGTGAAAATCATTATGCATACCCAAACTTATTCGTTGACTTCTGTGCTTTGCTGCATAATTTGCCTTAGTAGTTGGAGAAAGCAGATAGATAAATGGGTGTTTTTTTTCTTTATAAACGTTTTCATCATAAGTCAGAAGAATAAACATTTTTTATAAAGTTTAACAGGATGCAAGTTATTAAGATTTGAGAAGAGACCATGGCAAATAGACACCTTGGACGGCATACAGCCGTGGTTGGCCCTCCTTCATGCATTTAATACTCTGGGGTTTGCCCTTGTTAGTACAGGCATGGGGTCAGCAAAGTTAAAGTTCTGGAAAAACCTGCATTAGAAGTTTGCAAACTACAGGAACCACTATGTGTTTGGATGAGGATGGAATAGATTAATCTAAAATAGTTTTAACTAGACCATAATTTTAACTAGAGCATTTGGAACACAAATCCAAAGAAATTAGATTGCAAAACATGGAATTTGCATTTCTCTAACTTAACATACGACCAATTCTCCAACAATCACTGCAAGAAAAACCAAAAATGACACATTCAAGCATAAATACTGATATTGTCAAGGATAACAATGACATACATGTTTGGCATGTTTGGTACATAGTTCATGAATGCCTGGAATGTGGACTGAACATTAGATACCCTAAAAGGTGTATTTGCAATGTCCCATGGTTGTTTAGAAGACAGTCTCTGTCCCATGTACCCATGGAATTTAATGCACTTAGAAGATCATGATAGAAGATCTTCAGTGGCAGATGTAGGATGACAAGACCCTCTGGGGAGACAATGGCATTAATGGAAACTGGTATCAGTTTTACTGTGTCGTCATTAAGGCCACAATATTCTATTGAACTCTGTAGGCCTCACGCAGTCAGGGAGACCAAACAGAGTCCTTTGTCTTTGTTGCCTAGCTTCTTTTTGAGCTCAGTAGATAGTTTGTTAATATGTGATAATTAACACCCGCACATTGCTGCCACTGTCTGCCGCAATAATTGAAAATCTACGACATGTATTATAGTAGTAAAATGAGCTGAGCCCAGTCTAAACCAAGAAGAACCCACATTCTAACTTGGAAAAACTCCCCAAAATGACAAATGCATATCCCAAACACCAATGGCCGATGCCAGTGCTTTCTAATCCGGTCACTGGGGACCCACAGACAGTCCATGTGGATTGTCAGGGAGGGAGCAAAAATATGGGCCGACTGTAGGCTCCCAAGAATCGGATTGGGAAACACTGGTCTAGGCCAAGGCATGACATGTAGAATTCCTTTTTCCTATCTGTAGCATAATCATAGGCCGTTCAATAAGGCATTAAGGAACTCTGTAGGAGAGACTGTTGACAGAAATGTGGATGCCTATCTTACTATCACAGATTCATGCATACCTCCACCATTCTAGCAAGATCTGTGGTCACAATAAGCTCTATCCCTTCAGCTGCCACTGAAGTAGCGTGTTCACATGCCGCAGCTGATCGTGTAGCAGTGGATCATCATTTCTTGTGCGGACGTGGTTCTCCACAGATGACTCATAGAACTCAGCTGAGGCTTAGTCTTCTGTCAGAAGTCACTATAAAAAAAGACTATTATGAAGCTCAGAATCCAAGATGAGGCAAACACACACATGTACTGAAGTGCCAGGTCTTCTGCCTATCAGTCTTTTCTTCTTTGACAAGTTACCCGTGGAGGATCAGGATGGCCAGCTGAAGCCTCTGGCCACAGGGAACACAGACTAGGTGGCTAGGAAGGACTCGAGCGAGGAGGAGATCATGAACTATGGCAGGGTCAGGCAAACCCCATACAAAATCCAAGATAAGTTAATTCATAAAACCAGATATCTGTCGACAAGTGTAAACCAGAAGAAGTCCAAACGGAACTGAAAAACTGAGATACTGGAAAGAGAAGAAGAAAAAAAAAAGAACAGGAAGACAGATTGAGAAACCAGACCACCAAGACTGTGAAGTTACATGTGACCAAACCCAAGACTGAGCAAAAAAGAATGAACCAGAGGGGGCTTCAATAGAGTGATTGATTGATTGACTGCAGGTGTGACTCAGCATTGAGTGAAACCATCTGGAAGTGAATCCTGCCTGCAGAAGGTAACTTGTGTAGCAGAATCTAGGCTGGATGTGACAATTTGAACAAACATCTCAATCTGCTATAAAGATACAAGAGCATCTTCCTTGTTAACTGGATACTTTTATTTATAAATACTAACATATCTTCCAGTCTTGTTTGGTCCATTTATAAGTTAAGCCTGGAGCATCAACTGAGATCTGAACCTTTTATTGTAACACATATGCTACCTACTATCATGCTCTTTGTTATATGACATTTAATTTATACTTTCAGTTTATATACTATTATCTTATTGATTCAGGTCTCTTGTCATTTGGATGGAAACCGTGTACTATATAGCATGGGTGGCAAACGTCCTCCACATTACATTGCTTGTCAGATTTACGCTGGGTGGGATAGTGACGCAGAGATGGGAGGCAGGAAGCGCGACTTAATTGGTGACAGGAATTGGGTGTCTGACACACTGTGAGTAGGAACAAGAACGCTGGTGTTAGAAGAGGGAAATCAGAGGGGCGTTTTGGCCTGAAAAACACTGTGTCCCAAATCAGGTTGGGCTTCTGGGTCTGGGTACATTTTTTCTTTGCCGGACACCACGGCTCGATATTATGCAACGATTAGCAATACGACACAGTTGAATGAATGTTCCTGTCATCTGATTTTAGTAGTGGGACATTGCAAGATATATTTTTCTGTTTATTTTTTGATCCCTTTGTAAATATAAATGAATATATGTATATAGGCTATGTGTTTAATGTCAGTGTTCTGTTGAAGCGTCACGTGTCACTTATGATGAAATGGTGTGAAGCAGTGGCTCCTAACCCTAAATGAACAACCAAATAGCCTGGTGGTCTCCCTGCTCCGCTGGACCCATATCAGTACAATCAGTACAATCAGTACTTATATGGTGAGTGGGAGAATGGTCAAAAGGCACATTTTCTCTATATAAGAAAGCAATCGAAATGCATTCTTTAATTTTGAAGCTGCTTTTTATCTTTGATGTCGGTTTCGTAATCGCAACATTTCAACAAACTATTTACTGAAGTTAATGGTATTTCTTAAAACGTGTGATTATTATTTCATACTCTGGTACATTTTATTGCACAGGTTTTTTGTTTCCCCCCTTTCTGTTTTTCTTTAGTACAGATTCCGAAAACCTCTGACCTAATAATTCTTCCATAAGATGCTTGCGGGCCACTTCATCCCCCGCTTTTCATACACTGCTCATCAGCTCCCTGCGCAGCGGCAGCCCTCCTGATGACATCGGTAGGGGCTCGGGGTGCATCCTCTGTCTGCTATGTCACTTTGTGTGTGTATAACTCACTGCGAGGAAACTCAGGCCTGTCTGTCGGCCCATGATCTAACGTGCCGCTACGAGACGAGTGCGTCCAGATGAGAAGAGCAGGCAGGGTGCTCATGGCTTGGGATCTGCACAAATGGGACGTACGTAACAGCTATACATCAGGCATGGAGCCATACAGTAAAGTAATGGGCTTAACTCCATCGAAATGTTTTTTGTTGCTGATCAGGCGCATAACCAGGTAGACAAAATGAATCCCTTTAAAATTTGCTTCAGCCCCCACAGTGAGCAAAATCTACCAAGGGCGACCTTTTCGTTGGGTCACCAACGAACCCCCCATCCCCATCCTTACCCTTACCGCGGAAATTGATTTCTACTATACATTAAAATATAACAAAAAGGCGCAATCAAGATATTTTGTTGTGTGACTGCATACTTACGTTTACATTCAGTTTTGACTGAAAACATTAACATCTGAGAAACCTGCACAGAGATGAATGAGGCAATGTATGTACAAGGTCACTGATGTGCCCTGCAGAACTGCACCCATCCTCGGCGTGATCACAGGCTCCGGTGAACCCTGCTGGGATGGACGTGTTACAGAAAGTGCAGGCAGGGTGCACGCGTAGGGTCTTTCACATTTCTGCTCCCAGGACCCACTAAAACAGATGGTTTGCTGATCTCTGGCCACTATCTGAGATTGATAGCTGTGGTAAATGCACCGTTAATGCTTCATTTGACACCTGGGACTGTTCAGCTAGGGAACGTTCCCAAAGTTAAGATCAGTAACAATGATAAGTGTGCATGGAAGGGACCATATAGGTACCTACTGACGACAACATCATTTAATAAGAGACCAACACTGACCTGGACACGAAAGAACAATGTCATCATACCATTCATGTATTTACTCCTTAATCTGTTTTATAACTTTTAGAAAAGTGAAAACAGCATGAATGAGTCACCACTCCATTGTCATGGACTGATAATATCCCTCTTTATTTGTCAGGGAGTCTTGCAGTAGTGATTAACAATGTGTAAAAACTGTCATTACGCGTGGCTGCAACTTTTGACGCTGTGAAACGTCAACTAGACATCCATCGCTGTGCTTTTGAGTGAGAAAAATGTCAGGGAAGTGTTTTGTATCAGAAGAGTGAGTCAAATACATTATAACGATTAGTTTAGAGCTTATTTTAGATATTTGACATTTAATGGTTTAAATGCTGGTAGACCGATATTTGCCATTATTTTGCCAATATTTTTAAGTTTAAGTTACATTGAGTTTGTGAATGTGCCACACAGAGTTTTGTCTGTTGTCCAGTCAATACAATGAAGTTTGAGGCTAATCAAATTAAGCCAAATCCCTGTTACTTCTTACATCTCATGCAGAAATGCCCATTTTGCCTGAGATGTATATCCCCTCATGTCAGAAATCTGAAAAATAATAGGTGCAATTATTCTTACATTTCTACATCTTGATTTTTTCACCAGTATTAAGGTGATATGTAGAATTGACCAATATAAATGAGCAGTCACATAATATTACAGAGGGCTTTAAAAACTGAAAATGAAATGAATTCCACAAGGCCTATGTATGGTACATGCAATGGTGTACTTACATTCTATATAAATTTTTTTCCGCTATATCACCTTTGAGGGCTATATGGAAATTTCCCTAAAAAATAACATTTTAAAGTATTTATTGTATCTCCAAAGAATAGTTAATCTTTTCATTCTGGAGCATATTTTCTAATTTTTCTCAGGTAAGCTGTGAAGACAAGATAAATGTTTAGTAATATATTAAACAGTGCAACAGCTTCGGAGAGAGCACTGCTGCTTCATACTGTGTGTGTGTGTGTGTGTGTGTGCCTGTGTGTATGTGTGTGTGCGTGAGAGCGTTAAATTCACTCAATCTTTTAGTGTTTGTGTGGGTTTCTTCAAGTGCTCTGGTTTCCTACTATACTGCTGAGACCTGCAGCTGTTCAGTAGAATTAATGACTTTGAGTGACCCTTGTGAGAGCCCTGTGATGGACTGGTGTCCCTTTACAGGGTATTCTGCTTTACTCCATATATGCACATGCACTACTCACAAACATACTACTGCACAGTGATGCATTTGAATGAGTTGGGAGTTTTCATTGTATAAACACGCAGCTTTGCAATAGATGCTATGGTTCTTCTGTTTTGTGGATCCTGGTCTGTGTTTATACAGTCACCCCTTCACATCTGCTTAGGTTTGGGGCCAGAAGATCACTGCAAATGTGAAAAATCGTGGCTAATGCTTGGACCCATTATTAAAAATGCAAAATTAGCCTCGGTGAAGAGTTTAAAAGTCGCTGCAAGCTCTAAGAATAATCCCATTTAATTGTTCTTAGCCAACTTGTGAATAACTAAAACCGTGAATGTCAAATTCGTGAATCTGGAGTGGCGACTGTATATAAATAACTCATGGGCATCACGGTGCTGTGTTGTATTAGCAGTGGACATCCTGGCTGCCTTCTTAAACTCATGTCATTAGCCAGCTTTGTCAACACAGCAATCAGCTTCCAAACTTTAGATGCAACATAACCCTAAAAGAAGTTTTTTTTTTTTGCTGATTTTCATACAAATGTTAAAATAAAAAGTTCCCCATCTACTAGGAGATGTACGACTCCCTCTGAACACCGCCGTCAGGCTACTGTTCCCTCCGCCGCCAACGTGCTCATTTACTCCCCTTGTTTTCAAACCAAGGTGGCATACAGCCTCAGAAAGGAGCTGTCTTCATCTTCAAAAACAGCCTCATAGAAACTGGGCAAGGGGTTGAGGCATTCTTTGGCAAGCAGAGAGCATTAAAGGGTAAGTAATCTGTTCTGTCTGGCACATTACCCCTGAATGAGGCCTCTGGGAGTCTGGGAGCTCATGTAGGATGCACTCTGGCCCCGGGACACAAAGAGCCGACACGGTCAGTCACTCTCACACTTGAACGACCCGCTCCTTCCCCACCTTTCATTTCATGTGTTTTTCGACAAATGAGCGCACTCAGTTCACAAAGAGCCCTTGAACCTACTGACTCGCGCTTTGGGCCAGTAAAAGAGAACAGACTTAGGAGCGTCGCGTCTGGGCGTTGTGAGCGTGGAGGATATGTTACCTTTGTTTCTTATGCAAGTAGGAAAGAATATGCTATTTTTACTTAAACATCGCTTTGAGACCCCACAGTGCTGCGAAATACGGGATGGCGGCTCAGTGTTCAGTCAGCGCCGTTGTTTTCCCCATGTGCGAGTTAAAAAGCGTCTGCTTGGTAATGAAGACAGCATGATCTTGCTCCCAGCCAATGTTTTTAATGAACTTCTGTGGGGTCCCCTTTTATTTCCTTTATTATTGATGTGGCTGCCTTGTCAAACTTCTTCCAGGTTAACATACAAGAATTATTAAGCAACTGAAGCTGCATTTTTGTCCTGTCATTAAGCACAGAAATGCCAATTTAAGGGTGACAAGAGCAAGTGACGAGTGAAGCTCTTTCACTCCCTGCTGTTGTTCTTGTAATTTTAATTATAAATCTAGCTTAAGCTAACAGGAAGCACATCCATCCATGCTAAACTTGTCCAATGCCCTTTCAAACAGCTCCACAATGTGTACAGAAGGGTTTCACACTCTTCATTTTCAGCTTTTTACCTTGAATCACCCACTTAATGTGTTTTTAGCAGGTGGCCTGGTGCTTTTTTTCTTGCCGTGTCAGACCAAAACAGAGCATCGCCCCTTGTCACTAACCCCTACAGTTCCTGTTCCTCTCAGGGTAAACAGGCAGAATGACGCTCCATTTCATCTACATGCCCTCTGTGTTTGCTGTTCTACCGTGGTGCATTGAGGTCCCTTGATGGATAGGATGTGTGTGCCAGAGGCTTGGTTTGGAGCTTTGGAAATAAAATGGGCATCTTCTCAACAAAAAAGCCTTGATGGCAAAAAAGAGGAAATGTATGAAGAAGTCGAGGCACGTATCTGACTGGTACCCCATCTATGGTGTACCCGAACCTTGTGCTTTTGCTGTCTGGGATATACTCCAGACACCTCCGACAACCTTGACCCAGAAAAGTGGACATAGAGGATGGATGGATGGACACTGTCCATAAATTACATACCCAGTAATTAACTTGTATTTATTTTTTTTTCCTATATGAGAATTCTGCTGTGTGTTTTGTAATTAGCAGATGTCACTTTTGTAAAATGACACCTCCTTAATGACAGTGAACTCCAACTCCTGCTCTGGGACCTTCCCACTACTGTGTTTGACAAAAATGTCCCAGCACTAGATCCTCACCTACTTACACTACTTACATACCTGCTACACACCTGCTATGTACGTTCTCCCATCTAAGGCTCATGCATATCTTATGTCTGGTGATGATCTCTGTGCTCTAAAGGAGAACATTGCAGTGACTTTCAAGCTACAGTGACTACTCATAAATATCTCTATGTTCTGTGCAGACTAACTGGGGTTTAAATCATAAGGATGGGATTAAATGCCCTGTAATTAAAGTAAGTGGGCACTCACTTAAATAATGTCCAGCTTTGTTGTCGTCCCTTTCAAGGAAATCTTACTCAGTTGCTTTCAGACCCAGATGTTTTTGAGGTCTAAACACAGGGCTTTTGGGAGATTTGAAAAAGATAATGTAATTTGTGAGAGGTCTTCTTTAAGTCAGAGATCTGGTTTTCCGATTCCAGCTGGAGGATATTCCGGTCTCCATGACAATGAGTATCATACTCACATTATTCTTCATCCTTAAGTAAGAGTGTGTTATGTAAAGGAATATTCTGGAAGTGCTGTTAGAATCATTATAATAACTGCACAGCTGTTTTCAAATGGTTCTGTTCCATAGTCCATCTTTTTTTTATTCCTTAGTTAGATCTCCATCATCAGTTTACTGTCGGTTGGAGATTCTCATGTCTAATGCAATGATCCTATATGATGACAGAAGTAGCTCTATGTTATATCAGGGTCGGGATTGATCCAGGTTTTGTGGAAACCGTCATGTTGTAGTGGCTGGCAATAAAGGTGCTGGAAGCTGATTTCAGTTAGGAAATTAGGGACCTGTACTCGAGTTCTGGGTCATGGGTTTGAATCCAGTGCACATATGGACACTGAAGCAGGGCCCCACCTGCTCTGCGGGTGCTGCATGCCCACTGATGCCAAACATTCCTCGCTTGTATGTCAGTTTGGACAAAGATGTCTGCAAAAAAATGTATATAAACGTTTGACATCATTTGATGCAACATTTTAGCGTTTATCACAGTCGGCTGGAAGATAACAGATTTAAGCATGTTGTAATTGCAGGAGAGTGAGTGCTTATTGTATGTATTCATATGAGATACCCTGCCATGGACTTTCACTGATTTATTCCAATACACTTGGCCTCTTGTCAGATTGTCCCTTCTGGGTTTACTGCAGGGTCCCATGGGGACAAGCCAGCAGTGGTCTGTACACAGAGCCTGGCCATAACGTTATATAAAACACAAGTGATTGCTTAAATTCTACTATGTGCCAAAGAAATGACCAGTGTGCACACAAGCCAAAAGTCTTGGATGGATGGATGGATGGATGGATGGAAAGTGCCCATAAATGATATACCTGATAATTAACTTGTATATTCTTATTCTCTTGTAATTCTGCTGTGTGTGCTGTAATTAGCAGATGTCATTTTTTGTAAGACGTTACCTCCGTAATGACAGCAGGACCATCCCACGATTGTGATAGCAGAGAAATGTCTCTGCACATGGAAGAACGTAAGCGGCAGCACATGAGGGCAATGGCATCTGCTGAAGGTCATCAGTCATGTGATCTAACTCCATCCACCCCACTGTGACGCTTTCTGGCTCGTGATTGATGTTCACTTAACGTCTGTCCCATGGCCTTGTCACATATATCATGGAGGAATTTAACTTGACGGCCCTGAACAAATTATATGTTATAAAAGAGGTATGAATATGAGACGTTTGTTGGTCTCTGTTGATTTTGTCATTCGTGTCTGTTGAAAGCGGTGGCATCAAAATCAGAGAATTGAGAATATAGAGAATATAAAAAAATGTCTCTTGGATTTTATAAATATGATTAGCCTTTATCTGAATATGTTATCCATGAATGTTTGGTTAAATAAGCGTGTTTTTTCCACATTTGGAAACATTGCAAGATGCCCATTTTAAATCCTGCAGCAAAAGTATCTGTAAGGTCATCAGTGCTCTGCTTTTTAGTTGAGAGTCTTAGAGTCCCATAGGTCTTTTTTTATGGATAATTAATGGTACAAATTTAAATAACACACATATAAGAGAAGCCCAGTGCTGGAATTTGCAGAAAATGTGAAAAAAGCAATAAAATAAAACACAAAAAAATGACGCGGTGGGCTCTTTATAATATGATTAATACATCACACACTTAACATAATAAAAGTTGCAATGGAATGAGAGTAGATCTCTTGAAGGTAAAAGTACCGATTATGTGGCAGGAAAAATTCCAGGATCATTAACTCTATGAAGAATGGCTCATTTGCTCAATATAATACGGTAAAAATAGTTTAAACCTCGTTTGTATTTTTATATGCATTGATGATCATGGGATACATTCTGGTAGGAACAATCTTCCTAAGATGCCCCTGTGAAAGTTAAAATTGTCATTTTCTAAAGAGATCACAGATCGTTGTATAGTTTCCACAAAACTATGGTAAAGATAGCAAATACATTCTCATTTACCTGGCACATGGATGTCTTCTCAAATCCTCTCCTCTCTCCGATTCCTGCTGTCCAGGGCTGACACAGAGGTGTAGGCAGCAGTTGGTATTAGCATGAGTGTAAACTAGATGACAGACAAACTGCCACAGACTGCTCTAATATTATTCACTCAGCACACAATGTTGTCGTCTTCAAAGTATCACCAAACAAAAAATAAAATCGGACGAGCAGGGGCAAGAACCAGACGGTGCCTCTGTCGCATGCTAGGAAATTAGGTGTCTGTCTGCTTCTGTGTTGGGGTAAAACTGAGACTGTCATCATGATTTATGCAAATCAGAATGCAGCAAAACGCTCACAGTCAGCTTTAATGTAAACATCCTTGCTGTTTTGTGCTCTGTAAATGTGATGAGAAAAGGAGACAATAATTAAAGGTGCACATGGAAGGAAAGATGTACGAAGATGGACGAAATTTGAATCTGATCGATGAAAACTGAGCTAAAACTGACAAGCCTGTGCTTTGTGGGAGTAGGGTGGGAGTAGGGTGTGTTTACATTTGTTGCTGCATTAGCAATACGTCTGTCAGTGCCTGCAGAGTGTGGCCTGTCTGCGTGTTTCTTACTATGGCATCGGCGATCACTTGTAGCTGCAGTGCCTTGGTTTGCGCTTCTTTGAAGTTTTTTCCGTTGTCTTTAATTAATGGAGGTGGTGTTATTCATTGTGAGGTCTAAGTTGACATGGGCTGTAATTTTTATAGCTCTCATTAATAGTATTATTTTCACAACTTGTATACAATTTACATGGACACCTCTATGAAAAAAAAACACTTGCCATTTTATTTAATGGTTCTTCTAAATCTACAAACTCATCTTCAAGTAATAACCAGAAGCATCCATCCATCCATCCATGCATCCATCCCTCCTTCAACCTCATATCTCACAAAGGGTTGCTGATTTGATTAGTAAACCATTATTAGCCTCAGTGGAATCTGTTTTTTGTTATTAGCTATAAATATATCCAGACTAAAGAGGATTTCCCAAAAGGAGTCACATATCAGGCACCACTAAGCACCTCTTGATAAATTGCACAATTTTGACCATCACACCACCTTTTTCTGTGCACTGAATCAGGCAGATATAGTAAAGATTAGTAAATCTTGTCACTATTATTGATATTTTTATTGATGTCATAGTTCTGTTCGTGAATTAAACCTTCTGAAATCACTACTCACTGAGTTTTATGACTCTTTGGAAATGATTTTTGGACATTCGTTTACAGAACACCCAAAAAGGAGTGATCCCTGGCGGAACCACCTAAAGACATGAAATGGAGCAGAGCTGATATAAAGCATTGTTGTAGACCTACATTACTTATCTGGTGAATATTCTTCTATGTATGCTGTAAACTTCATGATTCATTACCATCACCAAGTTTGGCAGAACAGTCACTGTTTTTCAAAATGCAAACTCAGTGAGAATGCCTTAACGCCAATTTGGTCTATATATTTTCATTTTTGGAAAGAAAGATGTTCGGTTGCCCCTCCAGATGCGCAAATCTGACACTGATAGTTTTGGTTATTCGTGACAATTTAAAAATTTTGGATGACAGATGTGACAAAAATGTACAAACAATACTGAAAATAATTTGGACAAAAATCATATAATAAGTCCTTGCAGTAACTTTTAATCTTTTCTGTGCCATTAATTTTGCATTTTTAATAGGGCTGGGAATCTATATTAATCGTGAAGTTTTTTTGATTAATCGCAATTTTACAACAGTAAATTCTGACCAAAAAGTCTGATTGGAACCCCGAACAGTCCACATTTTTGCTTCCTCTCAGCTCCCAGTGCTCCTATACCAGGTATTTGGTGATCCTGATTGGCTGGGAGCTGGGAGGGAGCAAAAACGTGGAGGAAACACTGACTAAATACCCTATATAGCATAAGATTGCAAGGTTTTAATGTATGAGACTTCAATAAAATAAAACAAATATTGCAAATTGTGATTTTTTTATCATATTTATGCCTAGGTAACAAAATAAATCAGCTTCCCCATGAGATACTAAGTGGATGTGTTGATTTTAGCTCTGAATTTTGGGATTCTGTGCAAGGACACGACGTAAACTCTCACATTGTTCACAACCAGGAAAGAATGTTATAGGTCTCTATGAAAATCTAAGCTCAAAATAATGGACCCAGGTATTATTTGTGAATTTTCACATTTGCTGGGATCTTCTGCTCCCACCCCACGCAGATATGAAGGGGTGACTGTATGAGTTATTTACACCATATTTTTGTGAATAATCAATTATGGTTTTGAAGGAGCTTGACCCCATTTGAAACATAAAGCTCTGGAAAAAATTAGGAGACCCAAAGCACAATTTTTTGTTTTACTGATTTCTCAATTTATGGGTATACACCTGTAAAAATCTTTTATTTTTTTGCAAACTGCAGCCTGGTTCTTCTCTATTTCTCATTAATGAAGGGCTTCTTCCTTACTTTATGGGACTTCAGTCCTGCTTCTAGAAGCCTGATACAAACTATCCTAGCAGTGCACTTCACACCCGCACTTAATGTTTCCCATTCCTTTTGAAGGTCACTTCAAAAGGTCACCTTCGATTCATGAAAAATTGTCGGATAAATTGACAGTCATTTTTGGCATTAGAATGTCGCTTCCGCCCTTTATCTAGCTGGTTTCTGGTCGTTCCCAGTGTCTCCTGCTTCACATTGTTTTGTGTGCTGCTGTCTTACAAACTTTGAGCCTTGAAGCAGCTCAATGTAACCTACTGTCAGCTGAACCAGGATTAAATCAGGATTTAAAAAGGCACATTGAAAAACATATATATAGTCTCTTTGTCATGCCCGGCTCGTACGATCCTCGTGTGTGCCACGCCCCCCTGATTATCCTCGTGTGTGCCACGCCCCCCTGATTATCCTCGTGTGTGCCACGCCCCCCTGATTATCCTCATGTGTGCCACGCCCCCCTGATTATCCTCGTGTGTGCCACGCCCCCCTGATTATCCTCGTGTGTGCCACGCCCCCCTGATTATCCTCGTGTGTGCCACGCCCCCCTGATTATCCTCGTGTGTGCCACGCCCCCCTGATTATCCACGTGTGCTTCCCTGATTGTATCCAGCTGTACCCTGTTGTCTTGTCTATTTCAGTCCCTGACTTGCCTCAGTTCATTGTCTGTCATTGATGTTAGTAGATGTCCGTGCTAGCTGTTCTGTCCCGTGCCTTGAATAAACCCCTAGTTTGCCCAGTATTCCGCCTGTCTGCCTGCTTTCTGCCCGTCTGCCTGCCCGAGCGATTCCCCGCTCCCCTGCCATCGCGGCGATCGTAACACTCTTAATATGGTCTCTTAATTTTTTCCAGAACTGTATCAGGAATCATTAGAAGAAAAGATAAGTATCAGGAGATTGATTGGTGACATAAAATGTTTGATTGTAAACTATATACAACTTGCAAATTAATTATTACTATTGTCATGTTTGAGTTAAGGCCAACTGAACTATTTAAAAGATTTATTTCATTGTAAGAATTTCACGACAATTTAAATCAGGTTTGATGCTTGTCATACACATGCTGCCTCCCCCCGAACCTGTTGAAATCAGATTTATTTTATGTTGAAGACTTTTTATCCTCCGGGCGTCTTCATGGTCCCTGCTTTTCTTGTTCATGTTCGTTGTATTAATTTTCAAGCTAATTTTGCAGTAAACACTCATTGTTATGTGTAAAGATCTAAGCATTTTTTAAATAAACACCATTACATTTAAACATATTTTAGGCACAGAAGAGTAAAAATGCTGGTTATAATGTATGACGAGATGCAGAGGGGGTGCAGAGGTGGTGCAGAGGTGCGCTTTAAGTCACAGAGCAGTTCCCAGTCTCCACCTCCTCATCCATGACATCTTGAGGAATGCACCTCCAAATTGGCAATGGACGTCAGGCATAAACTTTCCAGGAGGACGTGCAGATGATTCGGAAGTAGACAGATCACGGATGCTCTTTGTCAGCTCAACATGCTGTGAATGACCAAGCCTTTCTGCGCATGGGGTGGCAGCGAACAGCCACTCACTTCCACCCGGCATCTCACACAAAAAGGCCCCCGAAGTTTTATCAGATGTCTAGCACGTCGTGCATGTCATTGTCAACTGTGACACCCTTGGACCTTTGTGACTCACAGTGGTGCTGCGAACATGGAGCACGACTCTGCAGCCGCCCTGGGAGGTCAGCGTGGCCCATCTGGAGTGGGGGGGGAATGATGTCACCCAAGCGGGATGCTGTGACTGTGCAGCTTCAGCATCATTTAGGGCAGCATGAGTGAAACACACTGCACTCTACTGAACCTGAACCATAAGTAACTGGCACTCATTGTTACAGTCAGTTTCTTTAAGATTAATGCAATAAAATCTGCAGTAACAGTCCCATTTCCTCTATTTTCACTTATTCATAACACATACCTGTTTCTGATATTCAGACAAATTTAGTGTAACACAAAAGATAACCTGGGTAAAATGAATACATAGCTTTTAATGATCATGTAGATTATTGAAAGAAAGAAACAGCTCCAGCACCTTATATCATGAATGTGACAATGCAATCGCCCCCCTTAGTCAGTCAATCAACTAATGAACCTAATCTAAATGATAAAGGGTTAAATTACACTATACACACCCAGAAGACTTGGAAAAAGTAAGTTACTGAAGTATCACTTGGGACAGGATTACAAACATTTTCTAAAACTGGGACTCCAGCAAACCAGAGAAAGAACCTTCATCTGCAAAAGGGGAAAAGGTGGTAAATGTGCCAAAGAGCGGCTGGGCTAGAAAATGATTCCAAGAGTGCTTGGAGGACTCATCTGGGAAGTTACAGAAGAACCGACAGAAGAAGGCGACAACCACTGCTAGACAAGAGGAATCTAAAGACTCCTTTTACATATGCAAAGACAAAGTCAAAAGTGGAACATGGACATGGGCCCCTTTACATCTGCCGTAAAGCTAGCACAGCTTTCTACAATGAGAACATCATGCCCACAGTCAGACATGGTGGCGGTAGTGTGAGGGTGTGGAGATGTTTTACTGCTTAAAGGCCTGGGTGACTCGCCATAACTGAGGGACACATGAAGTCCGCTGCCTACCAGAAAATACTGAAGGAGAATGTCCTGTCATTGGTCTATGATCTAAAGCTCAGCTGGGTTATGAAGCAGGATAATCCAAAGCATGAGAGAAGGTCCACCTCTGAATGGCTGAATAAAAGGAAACACTAAGGTTTGTGGAGTAGCCTAGTCAAAATCCTGACTTGAACCATATTGAGATGTGGTGGAATGCAGAACTAATGCAGCCCAATGATTGACATAACTCTGTACCAGTGGTTCTGGCACTGCAAGGACACTCATATGTGTGCCATCATAATATACAGAAATAAATAGTTCATAAGTTTCAAACTGCACATCAAGCGAATATGGACTGTAATATGGTGATACCCGGCAGTCTAGTTGCATCCAGTTCGTAAGTTATCTCCCTTTTTCGCCACACCCACACTTCCCCACAGAGCTCTCATCCAGACTGCCTCTATTGTTCTCGGTGATCACATTCATTGCAGTGCTATTGCAGTATCTGTTATAGAGAGAGAGAGTTAAGGAGCATGTGCTGATTACAGTGCATTGCCGCACCCATCACTTGACAAACCACCTCAGGGGTGAGAACCTGAGTGCAGCCATGTGGCTGGTGATACCTCAGCACCACACTAGTCTGAATGGAACAGTGTGAGGTTTTTTCTTGTGGTTGAACTGCAAATCCTGCCAACAGCCCTCATGTTATTCCCTGTAAGCTGGAGGACTTGCTTATAGAGCTGGATGTAGATTAACATCCTACCCAGAATGAAGCAATTGCAGGTTAAGGGCCTTGTTCATAAAAAATATGATTTTCTTTGCTTTGTCATCCCTTGTTACATCATATTTTTTATTGCTCTATTGTCTCTTGGGAATTTATTCTAAAACATCAAAATCCCTTTCATTAAAAAGTACTGTATTTATTTTCATTACAAAGTACTGTATAATAATATACTTCACTATTACTGTGTTTAATGTTAATAATGTCTTACTGTGCATAATTTATTAATTAAACTTTAAACTTTACCATATGTATGTACACAAAAATTATCTTATATATGGAATATATGCATACATGTATATATGTACATATATATACACACACTAACATCATATAAATATTCTACATTAATCTCTTCAAAAATGGTTGTAAGATGAATGGATGGGTATTAACCTTGTAATGTTATAAGTTCCTACAACTGGAGGAGATTAAAGATTTTTTAAAAATTAAAGATGTTCATGAGAAGGAAAACATCAGAAGCCTTGAGTTTTAATCACGACTCCCGGGGGCAATGCGGGGGGGTACATCTGCGCGCCTCAGATCACGCTCAGATGGACTCTTTGATTTATAGGAAATGCCATGTGCAGAAATGAGGTCTGCAGCCAGCCAGCGGGTCACCTGTCAGTGCTGGGGCAGTGAGTGGGGGGGGCAGGTAGGGGAGGAGGGGGTGGTGGGGGGACACTGACGTAGGTAGCAGGGAAATGGCCTCACCAAAGGCCTTAGCAAGTAAGAAGGGACCCAGAGGAGGTACTCATGCAATGGGTTGCTGGAAGCGAGGGCGGGCGGCCTGCCAGCACACCCATTCGAGTCATCGGGACCAGATGTTAGCTGTCAGGGAGCTCGCAGCCCTTAATAAATTGGGCTACTGTAAATCTGTAACCGGGCCAAGTGAGCTCAGCGAAGCCTCTTACCTCCCTGGTTGTAAATGTCTGGGGGTCAATGTCGGCCCAGCGGTTACGGCCCCACAATTGACCGTGCTCAGCCTAGCAAAAGGAGCCCGGGGGCCCCCCCCGGCCCAGTGGCAGCTCCTCCAGCGGCCCCCGGCAACGCCCCCGCGGGACCTGCTGTCCCGTAAGCTGTCACTGTGCTTGGCAACCCACTTGGCGGCGACTCCTGATCCCTCACAGGACAGTGACACCGAGACACTGGAGCAGACGTAGACCCTGCATATAAATTCACTGCATGTGGTTTTCATTTTCCTCCCCTTCTTGGAGCAAAGTTGCCAGAGTAGATGTGGCATGCGAAAGCATGATTAGGTCATCATTCTGGACTTGTTTGTTTGTGACATGGGATTTACTAATTTATTGCAATAACAGTTTATTTAGCTAGTGTGCAAAGAATCTAAGATCAGATTCATCCAAGTTTTTGTATTTCATTTATGAACCTAGCAGAGACACGTTCTCATGGCGCTTATCAATTTGGGGAAAAAAAACTGCAAAAATGAAAAGTTAATTAACCTTCTAGTTGTCCAGAACTCGTATCTATGAGGGCCTACGTATTTGTTGTATGCATACATATATATGTCGTCATGGTCTATTTCAGCTGCAGGGATGCTGGTCTGAAGCAGTGTTTCTTTATGCCCTCCAAACACCAGCCTCCCAGGCTGACAGTGACCTCCCATTGGTCAGCTGTCTTTAGGAAAAATGTCTATATCACTTTGGAAGTGAAAGATGCCCTTTGGGATGCCCTCTGAAAGTCTAGGACGGTAAATCTAGACCAATTGCTGTAACAGTTCTTAACGTGGCATGATTCAGTGTAATAAAATTTCTATGAGCATTACTCTCTTTATAAGATTTTATAATGACACCCATAAAGATACTAGATTACTGCATATCTACTTACTTGTCCTGCATATCCAAAGTAAACTGTATTGCAGTGCTGGCCGTTTATTTTCCAGCTTCTCATCTCATAGAGGCATTTCGGTTTGATTTGTATAGATATTCCACAGAGTAGGATTTATGCATGCAGCGGACTGTCTTTTTAAATCTATATATACCATATTAGCCATATTCCTCCTGTTAACTGGAAATTGTTGTCCTGTCAGCTGCAGTCTATTCCCTTTTAGAATCTGTAAAAGAATCTGTGTTTTTCTGTTATGATATTAATATCATTACTGTTCAAAATGTATTAATCTCCCATCAAACAGTCGCCTTAACCTACATTTTAAAAACCCTGTATACCAGTCGTGCAGAAGACACTCTAGTTGCTCAGCAGTGGTAAAAGTAGATTGTGAGTTCTGTAGCAATGGCTGTGTGAGGTGATGTGGCTTCGGTCAGTGCCCAGAGATTGGGATACAGGCTCAAGTCTCATCACAAGTTTCCCTGTTGGGGGAAATCCTGACAGTACGCCTCAGAAGGAATTGTGGCTTTTCCTCATGTCATCCCCTGTCAGGATGCTGGCCTGGAATAGATTTCTCTGACAGAATTACTACAGATGCACCATGATTTGGTAAACTCACATCATGCGTCCAACAGAAATTTTGACTGTATGCTGTGAAATGAAATTAACGCACTAGTTTTGATAAAGGTCACCTGAGTTCCCCATAAGCCCCTTCTACTGTGGACACTTCTGCAATCTCAGTTACATCTATTATTTGTGTTATAAAGAGTAAAAGTAGAGTCTGGATAATGGCTAAATGTCACTTGGAACTTTTCAGCCAGTGGAGCGTCTTGGTTCTTTGGTGGTCAGTAGGTGGCTCAGTGGGTTAGAATACTGTGTGTGTGTTCAGAAGGTTGGGGGTTCGAATCCCGGTGTTGGCAGAGTGATGTCAGTAAGTCCATCTATTATTTGTGTTATAAAGAGCAAGAGTAGAGTCTAGATAATAGCTAAATGTCACTTGGGAGCATCTCTTTGGGGGCTGGTATGTGGCTCAGTGGGATAGAATGCTGTATGTGTGTTCAGAAGGTTGGTGGTTTGAATCCCAGTGTCAGCAGAGTGATGTCAGTGAGTCCTCCAGGCAGCACCTTAGGAGAGAGTTTGATATGAGGGAATGGGACATAATTTAGATACAAATTTAAATCCTGGGGGGGTATATATCGCATCACCCCCCGTATCCTATGCCTCTGGCTCTAGGTGCTGGACCATGCACTCTTAAACAAAATGCAACTTTAAAAGCATCTGCTAAATGAAATGTCCCTGTAGGAAACATATTTTAAAATACCCACTGATCTTCAACAAAGGGGTTACGTGTGTGAAGATCAACAGGGGCTTTTGTATTGGTGTGAGCTCTGCATGTGGAGTAATGAAGCTGTGCAGCCAGACAGACACATGCTATAGTGCCGTGAATGTGAAGGCAAGCGGATCCCTGGCAGGGAAGCTGCGCTATGGCTCTCTTCAATCTTTTCAGCATATTATCCAGCCACTAGAGCTCCCAATGCATATTTCACAGGTAATCAAACTTTTGGAAAAAGCCTCCACCCTATTCTGTCATTCCTGCAGTGAACTGGCTGATAAATGGGTGGCTTAATTATTGAGCACTTGAATTATGTTGTTAACCTTTTTTAACGGCACCGTTTAGTTGTGTTAGTATGTCTTCATAGCTAAGCTCTTATTACTGAATACTGGTAATGAGGGAGCTAATTGCAATGGCAAATGAGGGCAAGCATCATAGAGTTAAAAGTAACATCTGGAATACCAGATTCTTTAGTCTGTAGGACAAGATGGGTGCTTTCAAGGTAATGTTTAGAGTGTCCGGCAGTGTAAGTATAATTGGTGGAAAATAACATCTGCGACAGCCCACAAAAACCTTCCAGAATAAATGTCTATGAAAAGTCTCAGGAGTATTTAGACTCGACAAAGACTCCACATCAGAGGAGGGTACTGGCCGTAAGCGAGAGACTGGGGCCGCTTGACCCGACCCGAGGAGCCGCCGAGGAGGAAAGTCTAGGGCAAGATGAAAGGTCCAGGCAGCCCTAGAGGGATACCGACAGGAAAGGCACAAAAGCAGAAGCCAGAAGGCTCTTTCTTGGCCACCCTGCGCACATCACGCCACACAGAGGACTGATGGAGTGAGACAGTGTGTCCTCCTTTCAGGGCTCTCGCAATATCACAGGGCTTCTTTTGTGTAACTTATTTTTTAAAACTTTATATTCAGTATTTTATTCAAAGTCCTTTTTGGAGGAAAAAAACATGAAATGCTATCAAATTAGATGTCACAAACTACGTGGACCTTGACTTCTGGTTTAAAGTTAACAGTGAGTTTAAAAGGAAAACACGATAATGTGACAGGCAGTTGTGTTTTCATCCACTGTTTATGCCTGTTCTGATAAAAGCAGAGTATCAGGGATAGCTGTAATACTCCCTATCCATATGTATTTGCAGTGTTGATGATGTAGGTCAAGGATTATTGTCAGCCTTGATCTCAAACTCAGTGCCATACAAACGCTCACAGGGCTTGTCCACCATGGCCCACCTGAGAGCTAAGAACTCCACCTTATGTGTTGGACATAAGAACATTAGAAATTTACAAACGAGAGGAGGCCATTCAGCACATCAAGCTTGTTTGGGGAGAACTTACGCTCGTAACTAATAGCTCAGAGTTGTTAAAATCTTATCTAGCTCTGATTTAAAGGAACCCAGGGTTTTAGGTTGCGCTACACTAACAGGAAGACTATTCCATACTCTAACATACTCTAACTGTGTAAAGAAGTATTTTCTCAAATTCAGTTTAAAACGTTCTCTCGATAATTTCCGCCTATGACCACGCGTTCTAGTATTTAAACTAATATTAAAGTAACCATTTGCAGCATCCAAACCTGTTAGAATCTTATATACCTGGATCATGGGACATGGGATGACCCCCGGACAATTGCACCCTAAAAGGGGGAATCCCCTGCTTATGAAGGAAACTGCACAGAGTGCTTCTGGGTCCTCTAGGTAGGAGACCCAAATTAGGACTGTCGGGGTGGGAGTTGCCTCAGCTTCCAATCTGGTTTTATGCCATCTCACATCCTGATTCAATCACCAATTGAATTTTTTTTTAAGTGTTGTCCTGTACAGTAACAATGCAGATGTCTCTTCTCCCTCCATTGACAGCAAAATATTCCCTCATTATTGATGGCTACAGTGGAACTTGGCTTCTATGTCAGAGGTAGGCTGTCCTCCACAACGACTGAATGTCTGACTGACTGACTTCACATCTCTACACCAACCAGCCTGTTTGTCATGAGCCAGACGATCCGACGATAATTTAATTTTACACCCGTTCTTCAAGTTCGCTGTGTCTTACTTACGTACATCTTTAGCCTGATCTTGTCAATATCCTCCCTGGAAAAGCAAACCTTTTAACAGCAATTGATGAATAAGATGGTGAAGCCAGCATACATAGCTGGACAGCTTCCACGGAATTGGTGAAGCAGGTCACTGCCGGTCTTGGTGGTGCTATACACATTGTTCAAAGCAGCCAACAGAGGGGGACAGTTCGGATCCAGAAAGAAAAAATCCAGACCAATATTTTGTTTCAGCCAGCCAGTTTAGTATAGAGTCACATTTACAGAGTACTCAACTGGTTGGTTGAAACAAAATCTTGGTCTGGATTTTTACTTTCTGGACCTGAACTCTGGCAGCCAGGTAGCAGACAGGTTAGCAGAAGGATTAGAGTCTCTCAGAAACCAGACCGCATCTGCTGTGGCACGCTGCTGATTCATATGCCCCGAACACTTCCACTTGTCAATTGTATGGGTGATTTGGTCCATCAAAGCCTCCCTCATCGGACTGTTCATTTCTGTTAAAGCTCTTGGTCCAGTGTGGGTAACATTAATCTTGAGGGAAATGACCATGTGCTGCTTTGCTACCTACCAAGCTTATGCCTCAACCCGAATGTGACCGTTGAAGAACCAGGGTTGCCTAACCTTCTGCAGGCCTCTGAGTGGATCACTGACACTTGTCAATCACGTTTCACTTTTGCGTTGTGGTGCCCAGTATCCCATAATATCTTACAACCAAATATTCTCATGCTATCATTAGTACTATAATTCTTTTGTGCATTACTGGGCAGATCCACTTTTAATACAGTTGCTCAATGACATCTGACTGCATGATTCAACTTAAAGACATTTTAAGTGATTTTGAAAAAATGAGAGCAAATCTTTATATAGGTCTATCATGTATGGTATGAAATACTCTACCAGTCAAAAGTTTTTGCACGCCACAGGTGTTTGACTCTTTCCCATTTATTTCATAAATTGCAGATTTTTTTTCCCTTGTTAAGCATTGGAGAGTTGAGTGAACAACCATAAATGAAAATACAAGTCAAATAAAACAAGTTTCCTTTATAACATGGAAATAGTATATAACATGTCTGACATCCTATTAACTGGTTGTGTGGTGATGGCAGAGTCAAACTCTAGGCTGTCCTTTAAGTTTAAATGCACTAGAAAACTGTTTCATCCCAAGAAACAGAGCAATATGTAATGTTGCTGCTAGAAAGAATTCTTCAAATATCTCTTCTGTTATAACTGCTAGGGGAGGTTACACTGATGAATGAAAGATATGGTATTTTCTTGCTAATAAAGGTACTCAAATGGTGAACATACTGTAGATTTATTTGTTAGGGAAGAATATTGAGTATATTATTAGTAAATGTTAAGTGAGTAACATGCAAGTAAAGAACATCACAGTATGTGCGAACACTATTCATTGGTAGCGTATATCCTGTTGACCTGCCTGATCAGGAAATGTTCTCTTCAAGCTACAGAGTGCAGTAGTACTGTTAGCCAAAAGCAGTGTGCTGGACACAGCCGTCCCTGCATATCCAGTGGGAGCGTCCTTTAGATTTAAGATGAATGGCAATTCAAGGACTCCAAGATTTCCTGGTAGTAACAAAGCTATGAATTAAAGCGTAATTCTGAAATTATTGTCTCATCAGTGTATATTTCTGGAACATGAGGTGTTTGAGACATATTTGTGAGTGAAACATTTCCAAGTTAGAGTCACATGTCAAAGTATTCCCCTTGAGTTTACATCTTCATTTCCACCTCTCTCTCTCTCTCTCTCTCTCTCTCTCTCCTTCCCTCCCTCCCTTTGCTGACTGGCCTTACCTTGCAGCTAACACTAAGAAGTTAGGCCTCTCTCTCCCTCCCTTTGCTACATACCTTTCATGGACATAATTGGCTTCCTCAGCTGAACGGGTCCAGGTACTGGATTCAGATGACCCAGACTGAGTGACCTAGCAGTCATCCACAAAGCCATCTGGCAGCATCCTGTGGGGTTCACATGTTCTAATGACAAATGAGGCCATTAAGCAACATAAACGTGCTTAAACGTTAATCCCAGAGAAACTCCTCGCTTGGCTTTTTTGCAAAAATTTTTAGTGTTAAAGATATGAAGAAAAATCTAATTCTGGAAAACAATATGCTGGATTGTTTTATATAATTAATGCTGCAAATGTAAGAAGTAAAAATATCACACAGTAATATGTGTGGCAGCATGTCTTGACTTCTACTTGCGCTTTTGTCATCTGTATTCTTAGCCAGAAAACATGGAGAGTCAGAGGAGCTCCGAGCACATGGAGGTTCTGTAGCGGCTTTTGAGGGCTGCCAGTGCAGACCCAGAACCCTCCAGAAGAGGGCCCCTGATGGGAAGACGGTGTTCAAGACTGGCCAGACACTCTTCTGGCCAACTACATAGCCATCCATAGATGGCATTCCTTAATATCATTTGTATGCTGATAATAAGTAAAGTTTCAGAATGAAAAACAAGTCATGTTCAGTGTTTCACTCATTGTCTCAAGTTTAGATGATATTAAATTATTTCTATTTAAAAAAGAGATCTTACTGCTGTTCTGAAAATGTAAAAGTAATCTTCCAAACACCATAAATGATTACTATATTGGTATACTATTCGTAATCAGATTGATGATGGCATTTCAAACTTTTTCGGTTTCGTTCTGTAAAGGGATGGATTTGGAAAACTGACTTTTATAACTGAATCTGAATCAGTAAAATCAATGTAAGTGAGTATCAACATACCCAGCTCACCTCTGTTCACGATTCGCGTCGATCGCCTGCCCACTGTGTAATTTATTTTTAGATGCATTAAGATTTTAGTAGGTCTGCTCACAGAAACTAGACGTTACTCAGACAATTAGAAAATCGAAAATTGATTAGGCTGCTGCCTGATAAAATGGTGGTAGGGTCTCACAACGTGTCTGCTTTGAATGCATGTGCATGTATGTTGCACGCTGCCTGATAGCTGCTACTGCTGTCTGGCCTCCGTTCCCCATGTCCATCTGCATCCGCGGCTTCTTCTCCCTCCAATGGACTGTGGCTGAGTGTGAGGAACACCTTCCACCTGCATAACTAGCATCAGGAATGTTCCAGTCTCCTCCCGCAATCAGAAGCGTGTTTCATTACAGAAAGGTGGCATTTACACTGCGCAGGGACGCAGTATTCATGCAACCACATGTTTTCAGGGCTACGTAGGATGCGACGGCTTCAATATTATTTACTTTCTGGTAGCTATACTGATGTACTGTAATTTCCTTAGTTTAATTAAACATGTTTCAACCATTAATACAGTCATAGATCATATTTACTAAGTAAATATATGGCCATTATTAATAAATTTATATAGCTTAACTTTTTTGTTTAAATTCTTAGAATTACTTTAGAATTATATTTAGAATTATAGTAATTCTATGTTTATAGTAAATTTATGGAACCTAAACGCGGATCTTATTTTGAAAATAGCTCGGTTGGTTTAATTGCTTTAATTGTTTTAAGTACACAAGCCTGTTCTGAAACAATTTTTTCCCCCTGACCATTAACCCATCTGTGGTGAAACAGATGGTTTTCTTCTGTTCTTGCTGTAACAACATGCCAAAAACTGTAAAACAGATGAGCTGCTGAACATTAAACTGACATACGGTCATTGCTTTTCTGTATCGTGCTGTCATTAATGGCGCCCAGAGAGGAGTGTTTGCATTAAGTATCCCGTTCTTATTGCTAAAAGTTTATATATTTTTCTCAGTTATTTGGCTGTAGTGACGAAGCTCTGCTTGCTGTGTAGGATGTTATTTTCATCCCCGGAAACCTCATGGAGTCTCAGCCACACTGGGACTATTGCAGCAGAAAACTGACCGAACACCTTGGTCTTCTCTGTCACAAAACATGTAAAATGCCAAGAGGGAAAACCTAATTATTCTTTGTATTTCCTTCTTTTTTAGATAAAGAGATATTTTGAACTGGAACCGCTTGCGAGGGGGAAAAGGTGGATTCTTCGGGGCAGCTCATTGGACAATATGGAGGCCGTGAAGGAAAGCTTCAATCAGCTGATCGACCTGCTGGAGGAGATAAAGATGGAGCCTAGGAGGATATGAAAGAACTTTCAGGAGACATCAAACTAAAACACTCCTGGAAATGTATTGGGTGGAATCTGTTGCCTTTGAAGAGACTTTTTAAAGTCGCACCTAATCACAGGTTTAAATAAAACCAGAAAGCCAGACATCAACTGTAGATGGAAATGATCAGTTATCCTCATCAGATATTCTCAGGCTTTCCTGAATTTTCCAAAACACACAATTTAAAAATACACTTACCTCATATGTATATTTCTCAACTGTATGTTGAGAATGTTGTGTAAGCAATACAGTTTGTCACTGACATACTGAATTTACTTACATATTGAAATTACAATGGGTAACTGGAATGCGGGTTTATCCTAAATGATTTATAATGAATGATGTAATTGTTTCCGGCGATGGGCTGGCCCCCCCATCCTGGGTTGTTCCCTGCCTCGTGCCCATTGCTTCCGGGATAGGCTCCGGACCCCCCGCGGGGATTAGCAGTTTGGACAATGGATGGATGGATGGATGGATGAATCACGGGATAACCGTACCCACAGGACTTGTATGAATTGTTTATAAATAGATGACCGTTCTCCAGACATATTGTATTTTCCCTTAAATATCTAGCCATTTACGATTTCCTCAACTAGAAGCCCACACTGTAGCTGTAGGGTGACTAATGCACAGTGGTTTGTCAGTGTTTTCACAAACTTTACGTGGCGTGTATAACACATGCGTGGATACACCTGCCCTTTGTGTTGGCTACTCCAGCTCACCTCCAAAATGAAGGGATGACTTTACTGCCGTACAGAAGCTTGGACTTTAACATTATGTATGTACTGTCGGGTATCTTAAAGGCTAGAAAATCAATCCAAAGTCATGCTTAATGCAGTAGCTATGGAAACTGTCAGGAATGCCGTGATTCCGATGAGAAAACCCTGCCATTGCTGTAAATGCTCTTTTCCTAAATGGCGAAAATAGAATAGAATGACCAGGGGGCTGAGGACCCAATCTTCGAAATAGCCCATCCGCTATGACACACGGTATATATTAATACAAGCACACATCACGACTAGAGATACCTTTTTTCTCCATTATGGTGTTTTTAGAGTGAAAATGTGTCATTTTAAGGTCCTTTGTTGTTGCCGCTGTTGTCATTTTTAAATTTAAAAGAGCCCCGTATTTGCAACTGTCAGAACAGTTTCATTTTGGACGCAACACAAACACTTTCAATCAACAGCCATGACAGCTGTTAGTGACAAGCTCCTGTCTGGCACTCTAATCCCCTCTGAGTCTGCACCCTTCCTCCTGTAGCCTTGCTACCTTCCCCTTAAAGCAGCTCTCTACCTCTTGGTCCCACATTTCAGTTGCTATAGCTGCCTGTAAGACCTACTTTAAAAATCCCTTTTGAATTCTCTTGGCGTACTTTACAAAGTTTGCGATAATTGCAATACGACTTTTTGACAAAGTGAGCCATTTTAACAACCTTTTTGAAAGTGATTTGTAAAACAGTATCTGTATGATTTTTATATGTATACTTATTCGAAACGTCATATTTGTATTCAAAAAGTTAACCATGTATATATGTTTGCATGTTAGCGAGTGACAAACTGTTTTGTATGTATGTGGGATGTATTGATGGCTCTCCACTGTCTGACAGTGGTTACGGTCAGTAAATAAAGAGCTATTTACGTCACTTTTCACAGTTAATTATTGTTTATTGTATTCTTTACTTAGGGATTCGTCTTCACAAATTGCTTTCAGACTATGTAAATATTTGGCAATTTCAGATTGAGCTCTCACTCAAGCATACGAGATCATGCTCCCATCCAAGACTTACTTCTCTGGATTACGGGCTGCAGTTTCAACACCTCAAAGAAGCACCTGCAGCAGCTAGGTAATAAAATAATGCTAATCTTACTCTTCAGCCAGTATAGCCCTGACACTGTGTAGCAATATAATCCAGAGGCTTCATCTACAAAGTAAATTGCAGAATAAATTATATTTTCTGTAGAATATGCTATTCTAACTAGGATGCAGACTGTATCATATTCACAAGTCAAAAGTAACAAATAACCTCTAAAAGTTATTTCGGAAAACTGTATATTATATGCTTGCAGTGATTTGTAGATTCACTGGGGTCACAGTAATAAGTTTGAAATTATCACAGAGGGCATATCAGGACTTGTATGAATTGTCCTAATAATACATTCTAATAATAATACTTTCAGCATAATAAGCATTCAAATGTGGAAAGTTCTTTTAACACATCATGTGTCTTAATTTCCATACGAAAAATAATTTGTATAAACAGTTTCACAGATTTTTAAAGACACAGTAGGTGAGCTCCAGGAATAAGCTTTAACCAGATGCGTTTTCACCGTGCTGTAGTGAGAAAGTCATGGTGTTGTGTTGAGAGTGGCCCGCGGAGGAACTGTCTGAAACGGAGATGTAGGAAATGAAGATGTGGAGCATAAGTGTTTGTTAAGCCACCAAAGTAATCAAAGCAACTCTCAAAGGACAACAGATGTTCTCCTGACACTCAGCAGGACCCTGTGACCTCATGTCCCTCCCTTTTTTTTCGCATCCCAAATCCATTCTTACACTTTCGAACCTTCACACCGAGAGGTCAGCACCCAGGAATGCGTTACGCAGTGGTTCTGAGCAGTGCCGCCAAGGTAGTGGATTAAAAACAAGCATCATCACGTCCACAGAGGCCGATCTCAGTGTGAGGCCCTGCACTGCAAACTGCCTGTGCTCACGAGCCGCTTTTCTCAGGGGGCCAGGAAGCCCACCAGAGATGCTACGGTCCATTAGCCCCGGGTGTCAACAATGCCCACCAGTAAGACAAACACAATGGTCAATGGGACAGAGGATGCAAGGCGAGGGGACATGCAAGGCAGTGTGTCGGCTCGTCACTCAAAGGTTTCACTGAGGGTCATGGGGCAGACAAGCCTGTACTGCCTAGTAACATTCAGTACAGCCAACAAACGTACATCATTAGCTATGCTGGTGTATTTATTAGTTCTAACACAATTGAGCCAATGAGTCAGTCAGTCTGTTTGATCTATAATCCATCTATCCCTTCTTTTTAAGCCAGGGTAAAAAATCTAATTTCGCACATACTTAATACTGAGGGATGAGATCAGTTCCAGTCTGCCAACAAACACTGCGCATGCCAGACTATTGAGTATCACTGACTAAGAGTTAGTACTACATAACAGTACTTATAAACATCAAAAGTGTTAGCAAACCCTGGCTGTGTCAGGTAGCAAATTAGTCTTGGGCTCCTGGAATCTTTCATGTTTTTTTCATCCAAGGTATGCATTTAGTTTTGTTTTGTGTCGCCTTAACCATTAATGTCACGTGTGGCCATTATGCTGTCATTGCTAAGCACTGTTTGCAGCAGCCATACTGGGAAGGGCCATAAACAAAATACAGTTAATAAAAAATGTATAACCCCAGAAAAAGTGTGTTTGGACTCTGTATAAGCCCACAGTGTGCAAGACAAGATGTGAATACAACAGACAATGCAAAAATGAATATAAACAAGGGTGTACATGTAACATACACAGTCATGAGTAGTTATGCATAGTGTCATTATATGTTTTAAAATGCTGTCCAGGACAGATTTATGGCAGGGGAGGGGGTTGTCCTGTTGGGGGGGCTGGCATTGCAGTACCTGATGGCAGCAGGTAGGAAGGATCCCCATTAGTTAAAGGTGCTCCAAGAGAACATCTTGTATTTACATCTAAAACACCCCAGATCTTCTGATAACCGTGGTCCATACACAATGCGTATTGTTTTATCAAAATGGCACTCAGGATCAAGCGATGTGATTACTGCTAATTATCATGAAGTAACTCTCCTCACACACAGTTTTCCTTATACCTCAGTGTGGGGACATCACACTGACTTATTTCATTAAAATACACTATTCCAAACTCCCCCCCCCCCCCCCACCCCCAAAGCCTTATCAACGTCGACAAGAAGTGAACATTCATAAGAATACATTTTAGCATGTGGTAACCAAACCAGTTATATATTTTGTTTCACTGGTTTTGTGAGGAAATTCCCAAAAATGTCCCCTTACGTTTGGGAAAACCTAAATATACAGACATTTTCACAGTCCCCAGTGCACTGGGAACAGAAGACTTAAGGTCCAGTGGACTGGATCCATGGACAGGCAACTCTCTTACCTTAGTGGCTGCAGGGTGATTAAAACTGTTTAATGGCAGTGTTTCCCAATATGGTCCTCGGGGACCCACAGTCAGTCCATCTTTTTGCCCCCTATGAGCTCCCTGCTAGTCACTGGGAGGTGGGAGGGAGCAAAAATGTGGACTGTCTGTGAGTCCCCAAGGACTGGATCGTGAAACACTGATTTAAGGCCATCAGCTGCACCCATAAGACCCCTTTTCTGCTAAGCACACAAGGGTATGTGCCAAGGGTATGGGCCAGATCCCGAATCACTCGTGCTTTGGTGAGAGACAGCAGTTAGGTCTCTACCTGTGAAATGTCACACCGGCTTTTGTGTATGACTTGCCTCGCTCTGATAGATACACACCTAAAGTAACACTTGGAGGTTAAGTGAACTTTTACCACTCGGTGATTATGGCTCCATTACTTACCCTGTGACTTTGTACATGCGACTTGAGGCTGGTGGGCCTCGACACTTCTTGGGAATTCCATGGATGTAACTCATTCATCTCTGTCAGGAGACAACGAGGAGGTAACCCAAATATTGTCTATCACTGACATCAGTATTAATGCGGTGAGATCACTGTATAAACTAATTTTGCCAGAATGTCTTATTTATAGGTGATTAAAAACCCTGCTTCACTAGCTTAGCTTGCTTTAAGGCACTGCTGTGTCTGGCAGTATTGTTATACAGCAAGGGGGGGGGGGGGGGGGGGGTGAGAGGCTCAACAAGCTAAGCAGTGGGTCATGGGTTCAAGCCCCAGCCTTGGCAGAACAGTCACATGTCTGTGGGCCCTTAAGCCCCAGCTCTGGCGGCACCACACATTGGCTGACCCTACACTGTGACCCCCCCCACCCCCACCCCCACCCAAGCTATGGAGAGCAAGATGAGTTAGGTAAAGAGAAGCATTCCAACGCACTTGTACTTCGGTAAATGGCAAATAAAGTATTTATTGACAAACCCTGAGTTAAACTGGAGAATCAGACCATGGAATAGTACTGCCTCACCTCACTTAAGATAACTTTAACTCAAGAGGAGCTTAAGATCTCTAGAAAGGCCAATGTCCTTGGACTGTATTTCTGCCATAAGATACTTAACGAAGGTGTTGAAGGTAAACATCAGTTGGCCTTCTTCTCTAGGTGGCTCCTAAACTCAGACTCTCCCATCCCCCATTGCTTCTTCCTTTTACTTGCCCCAGCCAAACTTGGTCAATTGAACTGGAAATCATCCAATAGGCTTTCCCTTAGGCCAGCCAAGTATGGATGGTTAAGACTGGTCTGACCCCAGCACCCAGTTCCGCTCTGACTGATAGCTTAAGTCCAGCATCTCACCTCAAGCCACGACGCACTAACAGTGTCAAAGCCACGTGCCATAGCACCGGGTCAATTGCACGTCATTAATTCACAGAATAGCACACATCTGAATCCACTAGCTTCCGTTTCTAAGGATTGGGCGTTTGCTGTCCTGGGAAACCTCACAATAAGTCAATGTCTGTTCAAATGTGCTCAAATACTCTACTATTTGTTAATAGCACCTAAGCAATAATGTTCAGGGACTCATGTTAATTTATTTAGCCACACAAACCACTGTGTCACAATTCATTCCTTTATATGCCTCATCTTATAATTCAGACAATAGATATTATTTACTTTTGGTGAAACATGGACTGTATTACAAAACTTTCTGAATGTGCCCTTTAAATACAGACGAGCGGTACTCAGAATAAAACGTCACGTGTATCATAAAAATTTGCATATTTTTAGTGCTTTGTTGCACTAAAAACCTTGAAATATGAGTTGTAAGGTTTACAGTAACATTTATAAAACCTCTATTGAAATAACCCATAAGCTGTATTCTTTTAAATTTGTGCAACTTATCTTTTGATATCCTGTGGAAAATTTAAGGACGTTCTCTATTACTTTTCCATTCTTAAAAATATATTATCTCGAGACTTAATGAGGCAGAATCCTTCCCCTTTACCTTACATTACCTTGTGAGTTTCGACTGGTTATTGCACAAAAAAATGAGTCGTCCTCTGCCAATTCGATTTGAGTGCCGTGTCGGGATTTACTCAAATGGTTGGTGTCCCTTTGCCAGCCAGACAACCCCGTGAAAGAAAACAGCTGCTTATTTAAAACAGTAATCTGTCTGGGAATCCCTCTATTCCAGAAATAACTGAAATGCTTTGCACGCTGTGATTATTCGAAATGTCCATTCATGCACTCACATGGATGAAAAGGACAAAACAACATGGTAAGAACTTTTAAGCGTGAGGTTCCAATGCATGTAGCCAAGAACAATAGCTTATACATGACACCAATAGGCATTCATAAGGCAGATGAAAAGTTAGCACTTTAACATCAGTTTAATGTTACACTAGGAAGAAAAAATAAAGAACATTTACGTGAGACGTAATTAAGCATCTTCTATAAGGATGAAATTTTCTGCCTTTATTTAAATGATAGATACTGTAAACATTTACATATTTCGTTAAATAACGTAAGAAATATAGCATTAATATCAATATTAATAGTAAATTCAACTTGTATACAGCTATTATCAAGCATAATATTTAAATTTCAGCAATGCATGTCTCTTATTTTTACTGTTGAATTAATCTGAATTCTGATATTGGAAAAAAAAATGTGAGGAAGATACGGGCAGCGATAATCCCGCAAAGTTCCCTTTTATCTGTCTTTCTACTTAATGTCTATACAGAACCGGAGCGCTCGGCCCGCCAGACACGTCAGGTTGTTTCACATATACAAGATTAAGTAGCAAAAGTGACATCCAAAACCAATCGGCCCACCCAGGAGAACTGAAACCGGCGGAAAGGCTGTCAGGGGCCCTCTTTACACCATTAATCTTCAAGGTTTTCCAGTGCTGCCAAACTGCATCTCCTTCAAATGGAGAAGAAATGAAAACCGATTCTGTTTTCGGCTTTCACCTTTCGGAATGGCGCCGAATTTTGGTCATTTTTATTTTGCGGTGGTCAAAAACCCGAAACAAGTCCAGGTGTTTAGGCAATAAAAGTAAAACGAAAGGCGAATGTGAAACGTTTTAAATAAGTTCACCTATTGAGTTCTGGTTCGTTTGCCCGTTGCATTCCTATCAATGTTCGCTGCTAAATCACGTGTAAAATTGTAGCGAGATTTATCAAAAAGGTTTTAACGGTGCATCTAAAATATTATTCCACATTCACCTGGAATGCGCAACTAGGCCTATCTGTATTATAATTCAAATGTATTTAGGTAAACTCTTATTATCTGTTGCATGAAAATATAAATGGAAATATTTACAAGGGTGGTGTAAAAATTCACTACACTCATGCGCATCGAAGTAGCCTGTTTCATTAGTCTCGAAAACAAAACGCTGTAGATAAATGCGAGATTTATGGTGCAGACAATGACGTATTTTTAAAAAGTCACCACTGAAGGAGCAATTTCCCGAAGACTTGTTATACGGATTATATGACGTATTGATTTTTTTTTTTAAACTTGCGCATCCCAATCAGTACTTCGACAGGACAGCCAGGCAAAATATGTAGCTGCATTAGTTCAAGGAAGAGAGATGTTAAGAAGCTGGATCCAAGAGAAAGCGGGTGGACTCTGCTTATGAATTCACCTGTTGGCGACTGCTATCAACATATTCTACAGACAAACAGACATACAAGCATCTGCATAATAAAATAAATCTGCCACCTCCTAATGCAAAAGTAGTTTTATGGATTTTATGTTTTATGGATGGATTATGGATGGATGAAATGTATATTATCATTGTGTTGCTAGTAATGCACAACTTATCTTCAAAGTAAAATGAACAAATCCACACCGACAAATTAATCATACTTTCGTAAGTCGCCATTTTATGCCAAAACACATTTATAGGCTACAAACACAAATATTAACTGCTACACAAACTAAATGACAAATATATGCAATGGCGATTAATCAGTTAGTCTTTCAGGGTTCATTGTCAGTGCTTTTTCGCTGTTTTCCCGAAGAAGGGCAATTCGAATCGGTAAAACACCAAACTGTATAGTCTAACAACTAATGCACCAGAACAGTATGACTGATCTTCTATATATGTTTGATGTATGTGAAAAGGGACACAATGCACAGACTGGAGAAGATGCACTATAGGCAGAAAAAGCTGATTTATCAGTGTTATCCTGCAGGTGTATCTGGCTAAGTGCCGAACTTTTCAAAATGTTGAGTACTCTCAACCACATTTGCTCAAAAGGAGCCTAGTGCAATAGCTTGGAAGAACAACAAGTTATGAAGAAGCTGACGCATTGTAACGTCACCATTTTAAACAATTAAGCTGTATGGTGAGACACAATCGCTGTGCTTGATGTGTCTTTGCAGTCTGTGGCCATGCGGGCTCCCTTGCGGTCCATTGGAACCTGGGCTCTGCAAGTTCTCACATTTATGGGGGTTTTTCCTGAATCATACTGTTTTACTCCCACAATACAAAAACATGCTATACAGATGACCAGGGGATACCGATTGCTCTTAAATGCAAGATGTCCCAGGCAGAGTCTGGTATCAGAGACCATCTGGCGAATCTCTCTGCTCAGTCGCATTGATTCCTGGGAGAAACCCTGGATCGTCGTCCTAGGTGGACATGCAGGAGCAGAGCTCATTTTCAGAACAGCTGTATGGAAAACTGAAGCTTATACTGCAGCTTAAAAGGAAGAAATTCGAGCTTCAGCTGTCATCATTCACAAAACTACTTCAACTCTGTCAATAAATAAAAGTCATAAGAAACACATGCAAGTTAGCAATCAACAACTGCAGGGAAGATCTCCCATTACCCATTGTAAAGGCTTTAGTGCCAATTGCTAATCACAGAAACAGATTCTAAAAATGCTTTTGACCATGATTAAAACATGGCAGTTATACTAATTGTATTTCTCTCTTCAATCACATTGCATTCAGAAATGGACTAAACAGGAAATTGCCACTTAAGATAATTTTGTTTCACGCATTTGAAACTGGTGCACAGAACCCTGTTAGGCAAAACAATTTTCTGGGCCCAAATGCCTGTCAACTTTTTTCCAGATAAACTCATGGACCTGGAGACATTAAAAAAAAAAAAAAAAAGGCATTAAATATAAATCAAGTGTGACAATGAAGCACATTATGATTCACTGAATAAATCAGTAGAATTTTAGCTGAAGAAATACAAAGCCCAACACATTGTAAGTAATTTTATTGAGTCATTAATAAGAATATCGGTGTAATACTATACAACTTTCTGAGACTAGCCAGACAGAAGACTGAAGCTACTCATTTTGTTGACACTCTTGTCCTTTTGTTCCAGGAAAAATTGGCTCCATATGATTTTGATTTCGGAGTTGGTGACTTCTTTTCCATTACTTCGTAACTCCAACCTGAAAAATCAAAAATAAAATTATAAATCATAAAATTAAACATAAACCAATCAATGAAATATAGTAAAGGAAAGCCACAAAGACATGGAATGACCAGATTATGGCTACAAGCAAGAGATTAAATAAAATCTTTTAGTTATAATACAGCGCCGTGTTTCCACACAGAGGAGAATGAAACTGCAGCCTGTAACTCAACACAGCTCCGCGGAATATATATAAGGTACTGGCAGCGACCATAAAGTAATACTTGTCTATTTCAAATCACATGGCACCACAGATTAATCTGACTGAAGTCTTAAAAACTGCCTCAAGATCAGATTGACATGCACCCAAAACAGGAATATAGATTTGTTCAGAAATAAATACTTGAAAGACCACAATATTTGACGCATTTCACAGTAAGTATTGAAAAATGTTGAAAAGTGTCAAAGGAGACACTAGCCTGAATCAGGATGTATTCTTTTTGAACATAAGTATTAGGACGCCTGGCCATTACACCTACAGAAACTTTTATGACATCACATTCTAAATCTATAGGCATCAATATGAAGTTGGGTCTCCCCTTTGCAGCTATAACAGCTGCCACTCTTCTGGAGAGGCTTTCCGTTATATTTTGGAGTATTTCTGTGGGAATATTTACCTTTTCATCCAGAAAAGCATTTGTGAGGTGAGGCACTGATGTTGGGCGTGAAGCTCTAGCTCACAATCTCCGTTACACTTCATCCAAAAAAGGGCTGAGGTCAAGGTTCTGTGTGGGCCAGTCAAGTTCTTACACACCAAACTCACTCAACCATGTCTTTATGGGCCTTGCTTTATGCACTTGGGCACAGTCATGCTGGAACAGAGAAAGGCTGTCGCTAAACTGTCCCTATAAAATTGGAATCATGGAATTGTCCAAAATGTCTTGGTGTGCTGAAGCATTAAGAGTTCCCTTCACTGGAACTAAGGGGTCTAGCCCAACCCCTGAGAAACAACCCCATACCATTATCCCTCCTTCACCAAACTTTACAGTTGGCACAATGCAGTCAGGCAAGTAACATTCTCTTGGCATCCACCAAACCCAGACTCGTCCATCAGACTGCCAGACAGAGAAGCGTGATTTGCCACTCCACAGAAGACGTTTCCACTGCTCCAGAGTCCAGTGTTACACAACTCCATCCGACACTTGCCATTCTGCTTGGTGATGTGAGGCGCAAATGAGGTGAATGCAGCTGCTTGGCCATGGAATCCCGTTCCATGAAGCTCCCAGTGAAGTTTTTTGTGTTGGGGTTAATGTCAGAGGAAGTTTGAGAATCTGCAGTTATTGAGTCGACAGAGCATTGGTGTCTTTTAATACTATGCACCTCAGCACTCGGTGACCCTGCTGTTACTTGATGTGGTCTGTAACTTCGTGGCCAAGTTTATGTTGGTTCTAAATGCTTCCATTTTGCAGTAATACCACTTACAGTTGACCAAACTGACTTATCGCAAAGGTGGCACCCTATGAGCCTGTTCTTTCCCAAATGTTTGTAAACCTGACCGCACCGATAGATGCTTGATTTTATACACCTGTGCCGGTAGGTCTGAACGAAACGCACAAATTCAGTGATCATTATGTCATTATAGTGAATAATCCCTTCATGCATATTCATCTAAGGTTTCTCAAACAACCAGCCTCCCTGCTCTTCAGTCATCACTAAGAATTACATAACCCATAGATAATCCCAAACCTTTCCAAAGGAAAAAAATATGTTTAGACTGGCCAACATGCAGTGTCATGTTCTCAGGTTATGACTTTGCTAGACTTCCATGTTGACATTGGTATCCTCAGTAGTGGTAAGGGCTCATTCAAATGCCCTCATAATCCCACTGCTCAAATGCACTGTGTTCTAGCCACAAGCCCAGCTTACCGTTCTTTTCAGCAAATGCAACAGCATCTCCTTTAGTGCTGAACGTAAGGACCATGTTGGACAACGGATCAGCCCTAAGACAGTATGAGGAAAACACAGCAAAAACGTTAAAAAGCATCAGAGCACATGAAACAAAATAAAAAATTCAATTCCCAAATAAGTAGCCGCACATATGAATCAATCCGAAGTCCAAAACACTCACTTCTCTGGGTGGTGAATAGGGCTGTCACGATCATGTCATGATATAATCGTGATTACAAGACAAGTGCAATTATCACCAGGGCTTTAGATGACGGGTGAAACATATGTCCGGACGCTGGCTCTTTGGTACTACAGTGTTGCTGGTTTGGTCATACTTTTCGCAATGTGAAGTCCAACACCTTTATTAAATATAAGGATACGCCAAATTTATACACATCACTAACTTTTGGGAGTCACAACACACATCTCATTAATATCTTAGGCACAACAGTAAACTGCGTACCAAACCGGGCGTAAGTAAACATCTACATACTACCAAATAACCGGCGTCCGGGCAAATGTTTCACCACTTATCTACAGCCCTGGTGATGATTGTGCATGTGCCCTATGATTGCAATTACATTGTGACGTGATCGCGGCAGTCCTGGCGGCGAAGGTTAAATAGCACCTCAGGTTGTAAAAACAAGAAGGGCGTACCAAAAAGTATGAGCAAGACACCACAAGCACACGTTAATTAGGCAGCAACTAATTTGAAGAAACGACGCTTTCAGGGACGTGTGACTGGGCACAGGTGTGCGCCGTGAGCTGTACGTTAACACCCATGTACCAGGAAGCTCTCCAAACATTACCAGCACTGTTTTTAGCCATTATTACACTTACATAATACTAAATTATTCAATCAGAAGTCTGAGGAACACTACGTGGGTCCTAACTGTAGCGAAAATACACAGAATAAATTCTCAAAGTGCTCTTTGGAAGAGGTGTACTAAGTACATATTAACTACCTAAGGTTCTCTTCGATGTAATACTGAAACTTGTGATGAAAAATTAGAGCATGCACAGTAGACTGCCGGGAATTTTGGCTGCAGAAGGCTTTCATGAAGCAGTGGCTGAGCAGAAGAGTGGTCTGGTCTTGGTCTCCACTTTGAGACCATGAAACTCACTGTTCATATATTCAAGTGTAGAAAAGCAGCTGTTCAAATTAATTGTACATTTTTATTTGGCTATTAAGTCTTTGTGGAGAACAGGCATCCCTGTTTCAATATAAAGAATGGGTAAGGATTCCAATGCACCTGCTGCAGATGGCCAATAAAGAATCAATCTTAAGAGGAAGGTTATACGCCTCTAACACCTCAGCTCTCCTTAGTATTTATAAACAGGCGTTGGCTTTGTCTTATTTCTCTGACATCAGAACTGGCCACTGAAACAGCAACACTCACACAGCTATGTAAATAGCCTCAGGTCTACAATACAACTAATAAACTATGTGTATTCTAGCCCATTATTGCATCAGTTCATATATTTTATAGTGTAAGCACATAGTGTTTTAGGTTTATTTTAAACAAAACAGTAAACATGTTTGCCCACCATTTATTAGTGCAGTGCCGCATATTACCATTTCCTGTGTTCTTTCCATTTACACTCCCTCATCACTCACCTGCACATACCAAATGTCAAGTTATGTGACAAAGTGATTTGCGTGGGTGTGATGCTCGCTGTTAATTTATGTGTGAGGTTGGGCATGCATATTCCCCGTGACTGACTAGACTCCCATCCATGGCGTGCCCCTGCCTTGTGCCATAAGCTGCATGCCATTGGCTGAGGAGGTTGGAAGACAGATTGATTAGATATAATTGTGCTGTATGATCAGCAGGTTTCCTGGTGGTGAGTGACAGCAGGCGAGATGTTCTTACGTGGAAGCCCAGCCCATCAGAGGATTTTCCCATCTTTCCTGGGTGTCAAAGGCTAACTTCCACTTGCGTGTGTTGTTGACCCCAGACTGCATTGCTGTGCGTGCGGGCACGGATATGAGAACCCTGCGCCCCTTCACATGCTCCTCTGGCACTCCTGTCAGCGGCACGATGTCCTAAGGGGAAACAGAACCAAGGCAGCAATCTCAGTCAAGAGCTTCCTAAAGGAGGAACTCAAGCGGGAAACCGCTGCATTAAGTATGACGGCCACAACCGGCAAGACCTGTGTGAATATGCTGCACGCGGGATAGCTTCTTCAGGCAGTACCCATTTCAGGATTAAACATCCATCACACCAGGTTAGCCATCGATGTATGGAATTCCGTTTTACTCACACTCAGTTTTTCATCATTTTATTAAACAGCTGTAATCCTCTGATGACAGAGGAGTGACAATCTGAACTTGTATATTAAAAATAAAGCTAGAACAGATGTTCTTTTCAACAGGAAATCCAGAAATCACTAATTTTCTTAGTTGTAATTGTGTGCTATTTCATATCTTTAAACAACATATAAAGATATTGAAGTTTAATGCTGGTAGGGACATATGCAACGCAAAAGATCAAACTAAGCCTCGAGAAAACATCACGTCTTCAGTTGCAAAACTGCGTTAGACCAGTAGCCATGCTGAACTATGGAGGCCACACGATAACATCAAAAGTCCTTCAATTTGGAGAAAAGCCAAAAAAAAAGAAGGTAGAGCTTATGAACCTTGTTGGAGGAAAGGGTGGGGTTGCCTGGGGCAGCAGACGTCAACAGCTGAGCCTTATAATACTACATGGTACGAAGATCAACATGCCACAATAAAGAGGACAATAATGGCTGATCCTGTCAGACACCAAGGCGTATGGGGCCGTTAAATGTGCAGTCTGATGGAAGCGCACAGATACTCCCTTTTGAATAGAAACTGTCTAGACAGAAGGTTGATTTCTGACACGTGAAATGCATCCTAACAATCTGTTGTTTTCATTTCCTTGGTGATGAAGGCCTCGCTCTTTTAAACAGTATTTATAGGGTAAAAGGGGAACATGGGCAAAACGTAGCAACAGTTTACATTAAAAATAAAAAAAAAAAGCATTTACATTGTGGACTGTTTGAGGACTGTTCTGGGGTCCTCTTCCAAATTTGCATAATTGCAAAGATGTGTGATACAGATGAAACTTCCCTGATGAGATGATGACACTTGTTGACTAAAAGGTATAGTGGATCAGCTTGTGGGGGCTGGGATTGCTTGATGATTGAACTGATGACCTAAGGTGTGGGGGGTGGGAGGCATAGAAAAACAAACTAAGAAAAAAAACTCCCTGTAAATATATATATATATTTTTTTTAAAGATTCCATTCTGTCTATTCAGAGATCTTTAAAGAGAGACCATTTTGGGGACATTCTTCAGCAAACAGGACCTTGGCAGAAGCCCCCTGCCCCCCCCATGTCTTACAGGCCACTCTACTTTCAATACGAGACTTTCATACATTTCAATGGCCATCTGTACTCTTTGAAGTTGTATCTATCATTGCCTGTCATCAGTGTGCTGACTTGTCAAAGACCCGCTTAGTGAAAACAATCCGTCTCTGCAATATGCATTTGTGCGTTTCTCTGATGCTTATGCCTGGGAAAAGACTGAAGCATCTAGAATATCACCACATAAATTCACAACTTTTAAGTAACTCTATTCCTAATAGGAAAATACCTGGACTTCAGCTTGTTTCTGCAAACCCGATTTATCAGAAGACTGCACATTTTTAAACCAGCCAGTTTCTGGAATACAGAAGGAGCATGAAAAGAGCTGTCTGTTGCCCTAATATCTGACTGATGTCTGTAGCCGCAGTGGTGTGAAGCACAAGAAGGGATGTTTATCAAGCTTATTTCTTCGTCAAAATAGGATTAATGAGAGGGCAATTCAAAAGCCCAAATTTATATCATGTGGACTGGTTTGATATAGTTCAGCTAAGTATTAAGGGAAGCTGGCAAATCCTAAACAAAACAGATTCACTAATAAAATATTTAAATCATATAATCAATAAATCAATCATTCGTCCATCTTCTGTACCCGCTTGTCCATTGCAGGGTCGTGGGAATCTGAAGCCTATTCTGGAAGCAGCAAGTACCGGGCAGGTAATAACACAGGGCGCAATGCCAACCTATCGCAGGGCGCACACCCCATTCACACACACACCTACAGATAACTTAGGAACTCCAAATGAGCTTAGCATGTTTTGGGGGTGGGGGGGGGGGAATCTTTCAAAACTAATTGACAGTGCAATGATCAAAGTGAGACAGAAGTATGTTTTGAAAGCTGTCCTGTTTTGACGGAAAGGCAACATCCCCGCGGGTTAGAAGGTAGGTGACCAAGAGTAACGAACCACTGTTTCAAGTCAAGTCATCAGAAACAGATCCAAGACTCTTAACCGAAACTGAGGGTGGGCGGTGGCACCGAGGTCGTTAAACTACAAAATAATAATCAACAGTGCGCAGACAACCGGAAAAACAGCTCAGGGCTGTAGCACCTCTGTTTACTAGGCCAGGAAGAAGTAAAATAGCTGGTTTCTGGGAAGGTAGCAGAATACATTTCAAACATGAAAAATTCTTAGGTAATGGATAAATATTAAAAGGAAATATTTAGGTTTAAAAAAAACATCTTAAGTTCAGTTAAGTTCAGGGGTTTTTAATGTTTGTGTATCCAAGTCTGTTTTTAGCATCAGAGATATAAGCTGCATCAAGAGAAAAGCCAATGCAGCCTAAAATAAGGGTCCACATTTTGGAGAGAAAGGATTTCATCCGCGCCCAATGGAACCAGGTCAGAGAGAAGGAAGAGAGGTGCTTAAAGCAGATTATACTCGCAGGAGAAAAAAAAAGTTACAGAAGCTACAATAAATTATTCTCAGCCAAGTCAGACCGGGGGTAGGAGACAGTACTGAAAGGAACTTAGGAAAGAAATTATGCTAGGTGACGAACGAACAAACATTTGCCCAGCGAGTATAGTCCGTATGAGCCTAGACAACCTGCTTATTATGTCTGTGCATCTATCTATCCGTCCAATCAATGCACTAGCTAGGCAGATGACTATTCTAATTTTATTTAGCAGATTATTGCAGCACTTATGTGAACATTATATGTACAGATATATTGTACTAAATGAGCTCAGGTGAACCGATATGCCAGTATGCTGAAGCAGTCAGGAACCATCACATTCATGGGCTTTGATCCTATGACTTCATTCAAATAACACTTTGCACACTGATATTCACAGGTAAAAAAAGTAAATCAGGAACATAATATTTGAAGTTAACGCAGTAAGTTGATCATAATCAATAAGTCGGAGGTCCATTTCCTGTTCAGAGGACACTCAAATTCTTTCATCGTATGACAATTTAGATCATGAGGACCGAATTAATGCACATACATTTAACAGCTGCCTCTTCATTGAGCACAGTCTCTCCTGAATTTCAGACAGGTATGCAGTGGTAGCCGACTTATTTCCACTTGACTGCTTAAAAACTGACACTCCTCTGCCATCAACAAAGCTTAGGAGCGAGCAACAGACTCCAACAGCAAACCTTACGTCCCGCCCTGGTTGTATGCACCCGACATCACTGTCTTTATGAGACAAATACATGTGCTGTCCTGAGCTGCAAAAAGGTCCGGGCATCCCACGCAAAAAAGGCCGCTAAACATTTAACGGCGCATCCTGAACCTAGAAAGGAGGAGTTTATAGTGTTTAACTGTAGATGCAATTGGGGGATTAGCTAGATAAAATGAGCAGCATCAACTAAACACCTAGAATTTATAAGCAGGTTACAGTAGTTAATGATCCTTCGAAATGCCTTAATTTATTGCAGGATATTTAAGCGATTAAATGTAATAGAACTAAAGCCACTTCATACCTAGAGATTTTTATCAGAAGACATCACACACATTGAACAGTGAAAAGACCAAACGTCTATCATCAAATAAATAAATAAAATGAAACAAAAAGCTGCCACAGATCAGAGACATGGCCCAGGGCATTTTTATTGTTACAGACAACTACAGATAAACGAGATATAAATGTGACATAAACCAGCAGGCATAATTTATTCAAACCAAAAAAACGAAAGCACAGACGATGCAGAAACCACCACCAGGAATAATAAACAAGTTATTACAGCCACAAAAAAGAAACGCATTATAAATTCAGCCTATTATCTGACAGATAAAAAGTCTAGACTTTTATTATGTGGCCGCAAAACACGAGGAAAAAGCCAGGCAGCCTCTCGGAACAACGGACAATGGCCCGGCACAAAGCTCACGACGGTGGCTAGAGTGCGGCATTCCCAGGAAAATTAGGGGCGAAGATGAGAACGGGAAAAGCCACTCCGCAAGCACCTTTCTTCCAGCACGTACAGGAAGCATAATGAGAACTATGAAGTTTGACACTATTCAGAGCCCTACAATACCTGGATATGCAGACAGAATGGCGGGCTTAAGGGATACGGAGGGGGGGAAGAGCCGGCAAAGTCTTCGTCATGTGGAAGCGTGTCTATATTTCTGACACCTCCAGTGCTTCCAGGAATAAAGAGCATGGGAGCTGCCTGGGTACGGCAGCCGTCTGGACCCACCGCGTAATGCATTGTCTCCAAAGCTGCTTCTTACAGTGCACTACTGTGTGGGATGGAAACGGGGCCCAATTAAATACCATTTACCTTAATGAGCCTGAAGCATAAGAACCGCGGCCCTCCCAGTAGAGTATTCAGTGTTCTAGCAGAACCTCATAGTCCAGCAGAAGTAGAGTGACTTTTCAACATGATGGTATCTGCCCTTCCAGAAAAGGTTGCGGAGGAACTGACAACATGCACAGCATAAATGAAGCCACAGTTAAAAGGCTTCAATTTACAATTTCCAAGCACCCACCTCCTCATTAATATTCAACATATCTAGTTCCTTAATCGAGTTGCTGTGGCCTCACGCCCTTCTCTGATCAGCAGGCAGATTCAGGCAAAACCTCTATCTTGCTTAAAACAAAAACCGAGCTTTACTAGCAGTGCCAGAAATTTAATTCTGAAGTCAGCTGCACAATTATGCAAAAAACAAATTACAATGCATATTGCAAATCTACCTTGAATCAATAAATGAGTTTAAACATAAAAAAATTACAAATACAACATCCTTTCCAGAGAAAATTTCTACGCAGTAAAAATGTCCATGAAAATGTTCGCGGCTGTACACTATGCCTAGATATTAACAAGCAGACATAACAGAAAAAAGGCTATGAATCAAGCCTGAATATAGAATCTCGGTAGCTGTATATGCAAATTCACTTAAATATTGTAAAGAAATGTTATATATTTAATCCATCTACGTTACATTCCGTTCTCTTACGAGCTAAACTCTAGGTATTTCAGGTGAACATTCCCCATTTAAAAAAAAGTTTTATATTCGCTTGAACTTTTGAATATTTCAGATGCTGGAAGCCTTTTGTTACGCAACCCGCATCCCAGAAAGCGATGGGACATTAAGAGCAATATGACGGGACCAAGGCAGAGATCAGCAGCGGGGACCTCCATACAGGCAGGGGGAATGTTTTTAAGGACAGGAGAGCCCCACAAGCTAATGCATCAGCCAACAGGCTGATATCGAAACCTCGATCGGTAATATTTTTAAGAACCACCAGTGGAATTTTAAAATGCAAATAAATCACATTTATCACGCAAATTTTACACTAGAAAAGGAGTTATGTAGCAGAATTTTGGCATAGGGGTTAGAGGGAAAAAAAAAAAAAAAAAAAAATATATATATATATATATATATATATATATATATATATATATATATATATATATATATATATAAATCAAACCCAGTCATTGAACCTTAAGGATGCGACGTGACTCATTTGGGTCCTGCATACTCATTGTGCCACGACCGCGGACATCAATGACGCTCCCCCATGGCTCTATGGTAGCTATTTACGATCACACGGTCGTATCTATAACGAACAAGCATGACTGGCAAGTAAGGAAACTGAAATGGCGTGGAAAGCATGCAGGGAGGATCGTGAATGGCATCCACAGGCACGGCAAATGAGATTCATGCACGTCGTCCTCCACAACGTCAGCAAACTTACTGTGCTCTCTCTGAACTGACGGCTAACATGCCGTCAAATCAAACTCCAACATTATGTGAAATCAATTTCTGAATCGATAGTTTGCTTTTTGGGGAACTCCCCTTGTCCTAAGGAATTAATTTCTCAACAACAAGCCACCCTGTTTTAAGTAAACAGCCAGATTGTTAAAAGCTATTTGTTTTCCATTTGTTTTCAAATGAGGTTGAGTTCTGATAATTACAGTATAATAATGAGTATGGGTTTAATATGCCCAGCTGTTTGGATGCTGTCACACACAGTAAGGCGGTGATGTGCCTGCAGATTAAACAGATGGGATCTCTCACACAATGTGCAGAAATGTAACGGTACAATGTGGAGTATCGCTGCATCAGGTCACCATATCTATACACAAGTCAAATCAAAATGTAGCTACTATGTTAAGTTCTGTATCAGTTTACCAAGGATTTACACAACTTCAGCATTAATTAAAAATTCTATGCAGATCCATCCTGCAAGTTTTTTCCTCCTTTTCACCTCAGATAATCAGTATTTTAGACTGGGAATTGTATTCTATTATAAGACGGCAAAACAAAACCCATTCAGACAGAAAATGAAGCAGAAATGGCTGTCTGTTTCAGTCAGAGCCAAATCATTTCCAAATGCAGTAAGGCGCAACTACTTCTGAGCCGAGACCAATTCGGTAACTTATCCAGGTGAACGCATACTGTGAAATTTAACAACCCTTAGAGTGCCCATTTCTCCAGAAGCATAATCCCCCTAAATAAAGGTTTTACTTTCCCCCCAACTATTAAATAAACAAAATTAATTTCGTAGGAAATGTACAGTCTTGGCTAGCTCCCTCTTACAGGCATATCTTCTGACCCAGTGTTCAAGACCGAAGCCTTGAAATTTCTGCACGGGAATGCTGCAGCAGACAAAACAGATACTCGAGTGTGTGTGTGTGTGTGTCTGCGGAGGAGGGGAGCAAAGCCCAATTTGGGACAGACCAGTCTTCCCTGATGGGCCCTTTTAACTTCCCACTCGGAAACGCCCTTGACGATGGCCTTTAGTTTTATCTGCATTTCCATGGGATGGAACTTCAATTATGAAAAAAAAGTTTTTAGTGACAGAGAAACAAAAGCAGTAAGGTTTTCTGCACAATAATTGTTAAAGGGTTAATCTCCTGGACAATTTAAATTTAACACTGATGAATATTAAAGCATGTTTATCTTTCTGTTAAATGACATGCGGGACGGTGAAGCTACATGGGGCGGCTCCCTCACAAGGCCCCTCCAAGGCCTGTTTTTAAATGAGACTTTCCCCTGTAGACTGGCATAACTGGATTATTTGCCCCCACCATGGCGGGTATTGTACGGATAATGAGATGAAACGCTGCTGAACAGAGTGGACAGTCGCTGCATGCCTAATCAGCACGCTGGCACAGAGACGTGCCCTGAATACCTGTCCAACACATCCTCTTCAATGCAGCCCCCCCCCCCCCCCCCCCCCCCCCCACTTCGTCCTCTTCCCACTTTGTTAAACGTCTACGTGCCTTCTGACGAGTGCCATCAAAGGACTTCGGGTGCAGTTGCCAGTCTCCGCTTTGCTCTACTTGGACTATCCTCTTCACTTTGGCGGGGTGTGTTTGGGGGGTAAAGGGATGCCTGCCATGCACAGATCCACGTCGCCAGCTATCCAGACAGCGTCTGTAGCTGCACAGCTCGCCCAATCCAACGGTGACTGCTGGCAAAGGACAGCTAGGATGAACCCCTAGGACCGGGCTGCTCTGACACGTGTCTTTAATCACTAACGTGACGCAAATTGACCATTATATTCCACAGAGGGGGAACCTGTGCTGACTTCATAAACCCACTAGAGAGATAAATAATGACACCGTTCACTCTGGAGGCTGCACAATGCTTTTACAGTCAAGCAATTAATTAAAAACGATTTAGGCCGACAGCAGCGACCGCGCTGCCACTGAGTGCCAGGGGGAAGAGCAGGTCGCCGCGGTGATGGTCCTGCCTGGCTCGCGGTCGCGCCGCACTGTGCGGTTCCGAAAGCAAACGGGCCAACTGTCCCCCACCAGAACACGGCTTCCCTTCCGTTTCTGTATGGAGGGAAAATTAAAATCTGAAAGCTTCACGTCTCATGCAGAAATCCCACACTGTGACCTTTGGGCACAGACTCTGGACTGGCCCCATCTCTCACCACCTCCCCCAGCCCCCCCCCCCCCCGGCTCTTTTTACGCACCAGTGGTCCCAGCCAGGAGCTCAATGTCCAAGACAGCCAAAGCCTGTCTGCCAGTGCTGCCACAGTCTGGGTCTGGAGAAACCACTTTAGCCCCCCGCCCAACTCCAAAAAAATACATCTAAGCATCAATATTTCTCTCTGTCTGCGCACTTGAAAGGTTTCCACCTGCTGTTACCCATCTGAGGCACGGTGGCCGAGCTTAGAGGCTGTGGCCAGCAGCGTGCAGACAGGAGTGACCTGGACAGCAGTGCAAGTCAAGCGATCGCTGGTGACAATATTGAGGTTTATTGCACAAGCAAAGAGGGCTAACACTTCTGAAAAGCTAACATTTGAGAAAAATGGAACATAACTAATGGCCGGATGAGAAACCTGTAATGCTACCATTGAATAGAGTAATTAAAACACCTGCAAATGAAAGAACTTCACAATAAGGTCAGACTTAGGATCTAGGCAGAGAGAACAGCCAGAGGACCTTAGAGACCACCCCCCCCACTCCTCCTATACATGAGGAATATTCTGAACTTATGAGCTTCTCACATAACTGTCACATAACAGCAGACTGAATTCACAGATTAACTGAAAGGTACCATCCCCGTTTGAGAAACATGGATCCTCACCAGCTTCTCATCCACTGTGATGACCTGCGTGTCGGGTCCTTTGCCCTGTGCCAGGCTCCTCCCTGACGTGCTAGCCGCCCTGCAAACAAGTTACGGGCATGAATACACACAAGAAAATGTCATACGAGGATATTTCAAAATAAATGAAAAGAGACACCATAGAGGGTTTGGGGGGGGGTGCACTGCAAATCCATTTTCTCCCCCATTAGTTCTGTCTGCTGAGTTTCTGGCAGGCCCTGTTTGGCCAGCTCACAACAGACTGCAATTTATGCTAGCTGGTCGCTCACCATTACCAGGAAAGTGCCGATGGCAAGGGCTGATTGTGCCGGACCACGGCAGTGTACTGGTGACCAAGAGCAAACACTCGCCATGCTGTGGACAGACTAAACTCTCCTGACTTTCTCCCTCCAGAGTTATTGGAGGACAAGACCGGTTGGGGTTGAATCGACTGAGGAAAGAAAAAACTAAAAATGCTGAAGTTGTAGGACTGAAAGGCATTTGCAAGCAGTAACGTGCTGGGCATAGCTTTTAAAACATTTTTATAGACAAGTTCTCAAATAAGCAAAAATGTTTTAACACTTCACCTGATTTTTTTTTTTTGAATAAACAACTTTATCAAAAGGGCATTGAAGAAAATTCTGTTTCACTACCACAAATATCAAGCTTAATCAGACAAGACAGTCTGATAAAGTAAACCATAAGTCAAAGAGTAATTATTATATAAAGATGATAAACAGGGAAAAACCAGACCTGTTTTGAATATATTTTATTCCTAATGGAATATTAAAGCAGATACGACCAAGGCTTTCCTCAGAAAAAAACTCATGTATCTGCATTTTAAAAAATTCCAACATGGATCAACAATATATATCATCTGATATTAATAGGGTTTCTGGTGTGAATGGCAACTATGTTTCATTATGGGGGGCATTCTTTTCAGTTTGCCTTAGAACTAACAGAATGTAATGCAAATGTTTCTGCTTAAGAGACCCAGCTCTCAAAAATTACATTTGCATCACTACAGAGGGGACCAACAGTGTAACTGTTAAAACAGTGTTTGACAATCGTTTTATTTACTGTTAACTTACAACTAACACTTTCAAACAAATTATAAGTTAGCAAGTGTTAAACTGTTCGCTCAACTGAGTTACGGTACATCATCGGTGTTAACTATTTTATATCGATAAACGGAAATTTACCAAAAATAAATATTTTTAAAAATACAAAACTATTTTACGATAGTTTACTTCTTATACAAATAAAAGGTCGGTCCGTTTAAATGTTACCATAATATCTATAGAAAATGTGTATTTTTATATGTCCATTGCTCAAGATGAAAGGTACTCAGATGTTCGCTTTTAAACTCCATGGCATTTATAAAAATATTCGGAAAAAGCACCCGAGAATAACCGGCATCACCTCGCTGGTGACAGAAAAGCTGGGTCAAAATGCAACAAGGCTTGTTTGTCGGCATTTACAAGTCCTATGTACAACAGTTACAGCTAGCTAGTACACGTACTTGCATATTTAGTGCAATTTTAAAAAGGCACCTTTATTTTAACTATTCAAAGCACCCAACCGTGTAGCATAGCCTAGTGATCAGAGTACACAGTTAGCCAGCCACCTAAAGTAGGTACCGAGGTCGTAACAAGGGCATATACACAAGTCGGCTAACTGGCAGTTATGTAGCAGAAGTTGCATAAACAGTCAACCGAGGCTATGACTATACATCTTTAAACAGTTAGATGCTGTTAATCTGCCAGTAAGTTCTGCATGAAAATGTGCTTGATATTCTACAGCGAACTTCGTCGTTTACGTTAGCCATTCCTAGAGGGCTACTGTAGAACTTATATTGTACTATGAACCACTGCTTTTTCCCAACTCGGTCAGACAACCAAAAATAATACAGTTGACTTTGTAGACTGCACTTACCGGACAGTAGGTAGCAAAATTTTAGAGGACGAATTCACCACAGGGAGCCGCTTCGCAGCCAAATACAACACAGTAGCCGCCATGTTTAGCCGGAACGCGAAATAAAAAGTACGACAAGCAAAGAGGTCCAAACGCAAAACGATGCGTTTTGGGGAGCAGCAGGCACGAAAGCCGGTGGGAAGACTCAGGAATTCAAATCACTCTCCAGCAGGAGCAAAGCTCAGTGATATATGTATAGTGATATACTCAAGCAGAACAATTTTAACTCTTTCTGGTTGCAAGCTACTTACAACTTAATTGGTATTTTATTACATACAGGTACAGAGCCGGTGAAATGCAGTTATTATATTTACAGATTTTCCCTCCTGTGCATTATTACTACCACTAATGTTTGTTTTACGGATTTCTTTGAACCACCTGTTTATGAACCATACCGACATTTACTGGTACTCATCTCCTTCCAGTTTTTGTATTTGTTTCGTGCCGCCCGCGAATAGGACCTCAATAAATGTTTATAACATTGACAGATGGATGTTACTACTGCTTAATAACTTTATATTTTGCGTCGGTTGTGTGGTCAAAACTATGAATAAATATAAGGGAATCTCGAACATTTTTTACTTCTTCCCAACGTGGAAGGTAATCAGGTGGATTAATACGCTATTTTAGTTAAAGGACAGTAATTGTGCTTATGTTTATACGCTGAAGCGTTTATTAAATGTGTAAGTTTAAAGCAAAAGTAAGTGAAAACCAAACTTTAAGGAAAACATTTTATTTTATTTTCTTTCACGTTTCGTATCTGTACAAATTCCATCATAACTTTTATATACATTTGACATTTACATAAAAAATACAAAACTATATATTTATAACTGGATTTGTATTTGCCTTATATGTGAAAAATGTGAGAAAACTAGAGTAGTAAGGTCTGATACATTGTTTCATGACTCTATATTATCTGATTGTTAGCCCTGCAAGAGCAACATGGAGCAGAACATTGGCCAGGAGAAAATACAAACATTGGCAAAAATGGCATATAAAAGCTATTGGCACATTTTTGACAAAACCAGGTATTGTCTAAACTCCATTGATATTCTAATGTAGAAAAAATACTGCAACAGAATACTAATACTGATAGCGCACTGTCTTAGTCCTCTGTTCCCAAGATACAAAAACACATTGCTTACTTCTAGGGAAAATGGCTCATTAATTTCGCTGTGCTACACCACAAAAAGTATATTTGCAGAACCACTGACACAGCCCCTTTGGTCAGTTCTAGTGAGTTGTAAACAGACAATTCTGCACATCACTGGAAAGTGTCCAGATAAATTAACACAAAAGTTAGCATGCGTTTTCCAACATAAATACCTGCAATGCAGAAAATGAACGTGTTAAGCGGATATGTACAGCTCACGGGATGCGATCGGCAGCTTGCAGGAGATGTATACTTCACGTGATAACGTCATACCTCACAATAAATAACACTGCTTATCTTTGGACAAATATAACTCTTCATTACAAAAGACAGAAGCGACAATGACCAAAATCGGGCAATAATACAAAATAGCTTGGTAGATAGTAAGCCTGGCATTGTAAATGTATAAATTATTAAACATGAACATAGTATAAATAAACATCTATCAGACTATACTATATGTATACTTTTTAAAAAATAAATAAGCATACACATTTGTACAGTATGAACAAAAGTCATTGTCCTAGGACTGTCCCACTAGCAGTGGTGGTTTATCCATCCAGAAATGAAGATAAATGGATATAAGCCATGTAGTCCTGATCTTCATCTTCATCGTCATCCTCCTGGTCTTCAGTAATGGCTATATGGGAGAATACAGGGCAGCTGTTGTATAAATAGGGATCACAACAGCCCAGCACTCAGTGCATGTCTTCACAGGCCTGACCCCGCAGCCAGGGATGCAGTGTGGCACCTCAAATTATGCAGCGCAATTTACATAGTCTAGGAAGTAAGAACTGGCAAGGGGGGGGGGGGGGGAGGGGGGGTGGTGCATGTGAAGATTCAGTAGCTCAGGCCCATCTGACAGATTCCTGAAAGCAGAAAAACAGTGCTTTTCTGTTCTATCTTGTTCTCCTTTTAGTCAGCCCTTGTTGCAGTTGCTGATAATATGCTGAATGACACCTGCGCTGGACCATGATCCCTGCAGCAAAGCCAAGGGGCAGCATCGTTTGAGGTATTTTCTAACATTTTTACATAGAAACAAAAAACAGGAGAACCAAAAAAACAAAAGAAAAAAAAGAAAGAGACATCAAACAGCATGAACGCTTACAGGGCAACTGGTAAGAACGGACGCAGATTTGTGTGACAGGTTGATTTCTATCAGCAAAATAAAACAAAATTAACTTGCATACTTTAACAGCAAAATGCCATGTTATCAGACTTGTGGGGTGATCATTACATTGTTCTCGGTTGGAAGCAGATTTCAATGACAATTAAACATGATGGTCAGTTTTGATTCAATTGAGAAGAACTGCAGGAACATTACAAAATAATCGTGCAGGGCTGGTAGAATTTGTAGTGCAGCCAGGCAGCATAAACAGTAAGCCGCCGTTTATTATTCAGGATAAACTAGCACCAATGATGATCACCTCGTGTACATTATGAAATAAATGCACTTGTATTTTTCCAACATTTTTGAGGTGTATGTCGTCATCTCATCATAGACACACTATATTTTGAAAAATACCGTACTGATTACAATCAAAAGAAATTTCACACATACACATTTAACACAACAGTTTGTCTATGGTGTTAACAGGATTTTAAGTAACAGATTCACTGAGTGATAGTCTGTCTTAAGGAAAATAAATACATGGAGTGATTATTAAGGCAACTCACCACATGGCACATAGCAAGTCACTAAGACGACCTCATGCATAGCTATCTAAATTTACGATTGTTCCAAATGCAAAAATTTTATCGGCAGATTTTTATATTTCTGTTAGTTATACAACTTAAGACTAAGTGGTTGGACTGCTTCCAAAAATTAGTCCTTGGTTCAAATGAGTTTCTTTCGTATTCCTTTTGGATTCGAATTATTGCATAAATATGCAATATATATATATATATATATATATATATATATATATATATATATAAGGCAGCACAAGAGGACACACATATACTCCCCTTCCCAAGTCCTTTGTGTTGCTTAAACTGGGGGGTATGTGTGTATGGGGCGGGGTGGGGGGGGGGGGGGTCAGCAAGAATGTAGACGTGTCTTTCACTGGATTACTTACAGTTGCAAGATCCTGAATGCTTAACTTCCAGCAGAACCCCCATAGCACAAGCAGCCCGCTTCATGGTGCATTCGCTGGGATACGTGCTGTTATCGCTGGCACAAACAGACTCGTCCGACCGACTCTCTGGGCACGGCTCGTCGCAGACGGAACAGCGCCCCCTGTTCATCCTCGCGTCCCAGAGACACTTCTTACCCACGCTGCAGTGAATGTCATTACAGGACTTGGCCTCTGGAATAGAAGGAATATCAAAAACACTTAACCTTCAACCAGTTGAAATTAGATGCCACAGATATGGTTATGTTTACTAGTATACTAGAAGTGATCAGTACTTTTTATTAAAAAATGTGAAATGCTCAAATAGCCATCATATTTAAAATGTGAAGTAATGGTTTTCACAGCTGCAGTACCGTTGAAAGTACTGCAAGAGTTGCAAACGTATTTACATAGATACTTGCAAAATGATTGCACTATATGCAAGACTGGCCTCAAGTCTAAAAATAGGACACTGAAATACAATTATAAGTACATTTAAAGCCTAACCTAAAGCAAATATATTCCTGTGAAAATCGAAATGATTATTTGTGCAGTGTGCGTCTGTAGCAGTACTCACTGACGCATTTGCCCTCATATGCGACGCCGATCGATCTGCCCAGGAGGCACGTGGCCCGTCTCAGATGGCAGGCACTTGCATAAATGATGCCATCGTTTCCACAAAGGTATTGTTCCGGTGATGTCACCTCAGGGCAGATACGATTACAGGTCACGCAGTAGGCATTGTTGGTTTGATCCACCACGCATGTAGCGCTTCCAGGACAAAGGACATCACGGCAGGTCTCTGTAAGGAGGAAAAAAAAATAAAATCAACAATTAATTGCAGTAAAGCAATGTTACCCAGTCCAGTCCTCAGGGACCCATAGCCGGTCCACGTCTTTGCTCCTTCCGAGCTCAATCTGGCAAGAAAACTTACCGTAAATGGAAACGCTAGTGTCTCAAATCATTAAAAAAAATACTCTTCCCCGAGGACTGGATGGAGAAACACTGCAGCAAACAGCCAGAGGAGTATTTTTTTTAATGATTTGACATTCTAGTATTTCCATTTATGCACGGGTATATGATGCCTGTCAATCATGGCGTGAGAGCATCCACAGCTTCTTACAAACGTGATTTTAGGATTTTAGTCACTCACTCTTGCATTTGCCTTGGTACTGAATGTCGAGGTCAGGGTGACTTCTGCACTTCGCCTTCAGCAGGGCGCACTCGTCCTTGTACGTCTTGCCGTCGGATCCGCACACAGGGCCCTTCCAGGTGACGTTGGAGCAGTCGGGAGCACACACACACCGCGGCCTGCTCCTCTTACTCATCTTGCACCTCTTGCCCGGGCCACAGTCCACGTTGTCGCATGTTTCTGCAATTCAAATAATTATTAGGTAATTGGGTTAAAAATTAGGTTAAGAATCACATGAGAACGTGCACAGATGAAGAATACTTCACAAGTATTCAGAATAGTAGTTTGTGACTCAACGCGATTCTCAAGCCATCTTTCAGTGTCTCTGAAAAGCCTTACATAGAACTGCTGACAGAGATGGGTGGGTGTGAAACACTGTTTTAACTGACACGATGTATTTTTGCTTCGATTATTACATTTGAGTGTGTGCTTCACACATAAAAAAACTATGCCTGATCTGAAACCATAAAAATCCCACCTTTGCAAAGTATGCAGTTCGGGGCCCCACCATTGAAGATCATCCATCGAAACAGAGTGCTGTTAGGTACATCTTCCTCACTCCACGAGGTCCCCAGTCTACCGCTCCTACAACATTCCTCCCTACTCATTCCAGGCATGTAGAGGACCTGGCACCTTCCGTTCCTACCCTGCTGCAGCCAGCAGTTACCAGCTGAAAAAAAAGGCCAGTGGAATTAATGTCTGAGGCAAATGACCCAGACAGAGCACGTGTAGCCTGTATTAGTTTATAGTCTGCCCCCCCCTCCCCTCACTATTCTGTCTGACTTGGTAATGCAATGCGACTGTAGGGCATTTGCTTGTCTGATCCTTGTCTAAAGTTGATGCTCCATTAAATTTGTGAATGTCAATCCGTTTACAATTCTACAACAATCGTTAAAGTAGCCCACTAAAGAAACGTATCTTCACCGTGCAGAGACTAAACGAATAACATACATTTTAACGAGTTTCTTATTTAAATACAAAACACATATGCCAGTAATTTACATAAAAACGACACACGAGTTAATGTTTAAAAAAACTGACGGAATTTCTGAATAATAATAATAATTCATATTGTTGCTATTATTATGCAGTCACGCAACGTTTCTGCTATCTCACATTGTACAGCTGGTGGCCCTTTCTCATGTTGTCTGATCTACATGTATTGTAACTTTAAAAACTACCAATCAGATAGCAGCAAAGCGACTAACCTATAAACAAAATAGTCATTGATTCAGGTTTTCTATTTTGGACTCTTACGAAGTATTAATATTTAAATCTCGTAAAGTCACACATCTTCAAAATAAGATAATGAGAAAGTCGAAATCATCTATATTCAGGCATAGTTATCTACACTTAATTTCCCGATAAACTGCTAAGAAGTCACATGCAGAACACTTACCACGTGTTATGTCAGTATTAACTAATAATATTGGAAGTTTTTTTCCTCTCTGTTATATCCCAGAGTGAATAAGGTGTTTCCAAAGCTGATACTCACTGATCCGTAATTAAACCTTTACGCATGAATATATCATCCCGTATACAGCACGTCATAAACTTTAACAAAACACTACAATAGAAAGTTTCATGGTAATGTACTCCCAGAACGGTTTTGATATATATTCGTTACATATCCGTTTTAAAGGATGTTCTTATCTTCTTTAATGTATGAATCATATATAATTTACAATCACAACACCGGCTGAATGATTTAACGTGATTTTTTTTTTTTACAATTTGGTCAGGCTGTTGCACTCATCAGCTCTACCCCATAATATATAACATTTGAAAGCAAAATTGTAATAAGACTGCATTATGGATGAAAGATGATATTTACCTTGCACCTTTTGATCTTGTACGAAGTGACAGAGCCATACAAGTAATAAAAGCATGCCGGGACGGAGCTGATGTTTCTTTAGCATCCTTAGCATGGTGAAGGCAACGTGAACTGAAGTAATGAAAAAGACAGCGGAAAGTACTCAGCTTACTTAGGGCCGTGTTGGATGAATGTCAGCCTGTGAATGCAGCCTCTCTTTTAAATCTATAAGGGGTCTAGGGCCGACTGTCTGTTGTGGGCGGTCTCCTAGCTGCTGGGGGTGGGGAAAAAAGTCCCTCCAATCCCTATCAGGTGACTCCTCTAGCTAAAACTTTCCCTCGGTACAATGGTAGTAGCAGCTAACTTAATGATACGACTTAATGATACGATTATGTGTATAAAACCCAGTGCCTTGTGCACAATACACCCATTCGGTGAAAACTAAGAAATTAATACCAATAAAATATCTTCTAAAAGACAGACGAAAGCTTCCATCTGCTTAACATAACTTTAGTGTATTTAGCCGTATAAATCTTTATTATTATTGTTATTATTCACAACGCCAAACAAGCATTTAATAATATCTCCATTTCTATGTCGTTATCCCAGTTTTATGTGTGTTAACAATATTTCTTCAGACTGAGGTTTAAAATAAGACGATTAATATCATGTAGGCTATTTAATAAAAGATCTGCTTACAAATGTACATTTCAATCAACAAATACTGCATAATATTTTATTATGTTAAACTTCATATGATGTACTGAACTTGAGTTTGTTGTGTTCCTTTTTTATATTAACTTATTATGTTAACTTATGTTAAGTTTCAAGGTAATCAAAAAAAAAGTTCACGTACGACTCCCAATGTACTATTTACCGCTGAAATGAATGTCATCGTGAGTGGCAAAAGACTACTTTGTTTTACAGTAGTGCTGTAATACGCAATAAACTGCTAAACATTGCAAAGCACCACTTTGGAATGCAATTATACTGTTTTTAAATGGGTAATCTGGATAACGGACCTGGGTAAAGGTAAAAATATAGTTCTTAGAATGTAAATTTTTCTGTCCCCACATAAAATACAATGTTACTTGTCATTTACTTCCAGGCCTCCAACAAGAGCCGCCAAACAAATCCCACTGTGTTTTCTGTGAAATATTAAAGTGTCGCACCAAAACACAAAAAAACATTAAAGTGTCTGAAGGATGGCGAATTCCGCCGTATAAAGTACGTTTAGATAGCTGGCAGCGATACTTCACCAGCCAGTGCTTTTGCTATGTTTTTGTTGTTTGTATCAGGTTCACAAATTTGCTTTGTCATGATATATCCTCCGCATTGACACCCCAAGTCTAATTCATACAGCTCGCAAGCTTTTGTGGTGCAATTAACTGCATGATGCTGGTATTGGTACTCTGCTCCGCCACGAGCTTTTGCAGGACGGGAGAGCGAAGTGGACGGATAAACGACGGTGCCTCAAATGACAAGAAATTCATGTTCCTTCTGAACGCCTTCTGGTCTTTGCCCAGACATTTTGTTGTGAGCGTCTGCAATAAACCTTATACTTTACTTTGATTTTACTTTGAAAATTTTTTATATTAACAGTAGCTTTCTGGCTCTCCGCAAAATAACTCCTAACGTGCGCAGCAAACTTTTTCAGCTTTTGCTGACAGCTTTTTGCAAATTTAAAATGCAGCTCCCTCTTCAGGCAGACAGAAAACACTGCACCTTGTCTGCACATTGCAATGCATTTTGCTCAAGCTCATTAGCTTGTCTGCTCTTGCCCTGGTCTTTGTCATATTCATTTACTTAGCAATTCTTATGATTTGCCTTTAATTCTGTTTATTGTACGTTGTGTGGTAACATCAGAAACGAGAGAAAAAAAGAGACCCACTGAATATTTGGCACGTTTGTTCTTGTAGCCGGCTTACATAAAACGGGCAAAATCATAACATGCAGTACAGATGTGTGGAATACGTATATCATGCATTCAGGCAGAGTTCGACGATATCACGTAATATACTCGATGATAAACACATATTTAATGCACCGTGCTTGCTAGCAAATTCCTTTCATCATTAAACTCATCTTAACTTACCATTCCAGGAATTGTATTGTTAAAGGACAAGCGGGTACAGACAATATATGGATATGTTACTGTATTTTCATCAACGGATGTGCGGACAAAAATAAATGCATAATAATCGAGTATTTTCTCGCAGTATTTATTTTTTGTTTGATGCAACACTGAAGACTTTGGCGGCGTAAGCGTTATTGAACGATCAGAACCACATTTCCAATTTATTTCAGGAGCAAATACACAGTACAGTGCTATTTTGAAAAGATAGGCCCACTCAGATTAAAAACGGTGTTACATTCCATTTAAATTGTGTATGGATTCACTGCAGATTTACAAATGGCAACGGTTTATGGACAATTTTTGTGGACTTTAGAAAGTATTCTTTAATTAAAAAAACTAAACAAACAAACAAAAAACTTGCTAAAACATAGTCCATTCGAGATCCGCGTATCATCCACGAAACGATTAATGGAGTCCCCCCATTTAAATTACAGGCTTTCTTTAGAAGAATCGTGGTGTTTGTCATCTATTCTCTGCCGTCTAGACCGTAAAAAGCAGCATATGGTGTTATAGCGACACCTGGTGAATTAAAAGAAAGACAACCTTTGGGTGTTCATACTCGATGTTTGTGTGTGGAAAATAATCACAATTTGGGATTCTTGAGTTATGGGGTAGTTTGGAAATGGGGAGAGGGGCAGGTGGCTGTTCCCGGGGGTCCAGGAGCTATGATAAGGCATAATGGACACCCCATGAAAAATGTTTACCGATTATAGATTGTCATGACTTTTAGTTACCCCTTTTTTCAAAGAGTTACTGGTTAGGTCAAACGACGACTTAACATAATTTATGGTCCTTAAAAAACATACAAACTTTACTGTTTCCCTCAGGGTGACTAAATGTGAGATATCTTTTTTGTTCAATCATACTTGCATGTTTGATTGGCTAATGACCTTAATGTATGTGATAATGAGTTTTAGGGTTGTTGTTTCAGGTCAGCCAATCGGAGGCGAGCAGTGTTTTTGGACCTGCTGTCCGCAAACTTTTCTGGAGCTATGTAAGGTCCAATCACGCATGAAAAAAAAACACTTTGAAGAATGAATGATTTTTTTGGGGCCTCCACAATAGATCAGAAGCTGTAGTTTAAAGAGGGGTTGACCATTCAGCCCTATTTACAGCATATGCAAGACAGCAGTAAAGAAATACAAATGCAGAGAGAAAAAAACTTTAATGACAAACCTCTAAGACCCAAGAGGAGAGCAAGCAGGTTTAATGATTTATAGCAAGGGTTTGCACGCACCCAAACATAATCCAAGAATCAGGAGCAAAAAGCGAGTTCCAAATCACATGCAGAAAGCAGTCGAGAGTCAAGAAAACGTCAAATCAGGAGAACCGTTCAGCAGAAAGCAGCCTTAGTGCCTCACATTTACCATGAAGGTAATTTTGAATGAAGGTAAATTTATGAATTCAGATTTAGCCTTGCTCTCTGTGTGCAACCCGCACATTCTCCCAGGGGGTTGTGTTCCTTGGCATGTGCCAGGGGAGGTCCTGCAGACAGAGGTGGCAATTTCAGGTCCAGAAAGTACAAATCCAGACCAGGATTTTGTTTCAACCAACCAGTTGAGCCTAAAGAGTCACAAGTCACAGAGTACTAAACTGGTTGGTTGAAACAAAACCCTGGACTGGATTTGTACTTTTTGGACCTGAAATCTCCACCTCTGCCTGTAGGAATATGAGGTACCTTGGCTGCAACTGGAAGAATAGAGTATTGGTTTTTTTGTCTGCATCCTTGGTGCAAAACTGTAGGTGCTTAGGGTGGTTGTTCTGTGTGCCTTGTCTCTGCTTCTGTTTGTGATTTTATGAACAGGATATCAAGGTGCAGATGAAAGGGCATTCTGTATGGGGCCTGAGGTGGGGAAGACATAGGGCAGGGTCTGCAGTTCCCTGGTCAATGTACATGCCTGTCCCAGTCTGCGGAGCTCTGGGTAAATAAAAGTCCCAAGTACAAATAGCCAAAAAAAAAAACTCTTCCATAGGGTGGCTGGACTTACTCTTTGTGATGAGGTGAGAGATCTTGAAATATGTCGGTTTTATGTACATCAAAGTAACACCTTTACACTTACACTTACACAATTACAGTAAAGGGATAAGAAATATATTATGGAGAGGAAAATGAGGATGTCATATGCTGAACATTTTTCTGCATGAAGGAGTGTATCTGTTGTTTAGCTGCTACATTGTTTGTATTGAAACGAATCACTGAGAATGAGTTTTGTCTATATTTAATGAAGCTTTGTTTTATCATTACTATTTACTTCTCTTGCCAGAGCAATGAAAGATTACTTGAGTGGACATAAAAACAGTTCAGAAAAAACAGACTCAGAGTATGGTTTAATTAGAATAGTAGGTACTTTTATTGGGGGGGGGGGGGGGGGGTGACTGTGATGTTGGTATGTTCTTTAAATTGTTTTTTTTTTTTTTTTAAAAGAAAACAAAAATGGTTTAAGAACTACAGTTCTGAGAACATATTCTCCCTTTAAGACAAATAAGGTTATTTTCAGTAAATATTAATGGTCGATATAACAAATGCCAGAATACCACTCATCAAATCTTACAGCTGGCAACTGTAAAATAAAATATTGAAATTGAGATGGGGTTTATTCCAAACACAGGTAGTCCTTGGCAGGTTACGGTCCGTTTAGGGTTTGGTGCATCAATATCCAATTTGCCACTCTTAGTTAAACATACTGAATTTATTCCTTCCAATGATATTCCATGTGCAGTAAATATGAAGTTGCTGGGATAGTTAGTCTACAAGGCAATTGGACAGGTCCTGTCATCAGTTAAAATGGACATAACTTCAGAAAAAAAGCTATCCATCCATACCAATGCTTATTCTGGTCAGGGTCACATGTACTGCTGTTTTCTTTGTTTTTGAATATAAGATTACAGTTCTTTTTAAATTGGTTATATGGTTAAAAAATACCTACATTGTTTCAGTTACCAAGACGTGTATCATGTATGTGACCTAAAACATCAATTCTTCTCACCTTCCATTTTAGCACTTTTACATGTAGACCTTCCTGTTTAATAGTAAATTTGTCATGTTAACTGTATTTTAATACAACAATAGCATGAGAGAGAAATATCCTAAGAACCACCATATACCATATATTTGTTCTCTGTGCTATGAACATATGTCCAAACCTTTTTTAAACAGAAAAATCAGCCTGGGTTCTGTTAATCTTGTGTAGTCATCTTTATTGGAAAATTAAATGCATTGACTCTGTATAAATAGCATGGCAGCAGTGGCTATATACAAAGCATCTTAATAAACTGTACATGAGACAGGCAGACAGACAATTCAATAATGAAGCGAGGGGACATCAAGTCAACCAGAAGCAGTAAAGAATATTATGATGAACAGAGGTCATAATGCATTACTTCAGATGGACACATTGGCAAAAATGCACTAACACAAACTAATCCGGGTTATGTATTCCAAGGACTTGGATTTGCTACAGTATCGAGATTTCCACATACTGCAAACAAGAACCTTCCAAGGTCACATGGACAAATTCCTTTGTGAATTCATAATAACTCTCACGATTCTCTAGTCCAATGTTTCCCAGCCCGGTCCACAGGAAGCTGGGAGGGAACAAAAATGTGAACTGTCTGGCAGGGAGCTGGGAGGGAGCAAAAAATGTGGACTGTCTGGCAGAGAACTAGGAGGGAGCAAAAACGTGGACTGTCTGGCAGGGAGCTGGGAGGGAGCAAAACATGTGGACTGTCTGGCAGGGAGCAAAAACGTGAACCATTTGTGGGTCTCCGAGGACTGGGTTGGGAAACACTGCCCTTGTCCAAGACCCCTTTTAAAAAGAAATGTTTGCCTTTATTGTGTCGAGAGTTTGCTGATTA